>NC_141088.1:46090234-46739401 GCF_041138505.1 Cibotium barometz
GCCACGCTGGCCTCCACACATCGCCCCTCTTTCTCTTGTGCGTGGGCAGTGGGAAATGGCTGCCCAAACTTGGGCGCAACGGACTCCACCCAATCCGGCTTCTTAGCGCATCGTTGGTGGACCATGCTGCTCAGCTTCCCGCCACAAAGCGTTGATAAAATCGCTGCAGACCGATTTCCCCAACATGCACAATCGGGCAAAGCGATCTCCAGGTAACCTGTGTTTTTTTTTTCTTGCTCTTTGTATTTTACAGCATATGTCTGTATTTTCACAATATCTCTGCAACATGCTCTCTGTATTTTCTGCGTATTTTCTTCAACATGTTGTTTCATCTGTCTGTATTTTCACAATATCTCTGCAACATGCTCTGCATATTTTCTTCAACATGCTTTTTTTTCATCATGTTGTTGTTTTCTTACTCTCTGTATTTTCGAGCACCATCTCTGTATTTTCTGCAACATCTCTAGAAAATATAGATGTTACAGAAAACATGCTGTTGTTTTTGCATTTTCTGTGTAACATCTCTGTTTTTTCTGCATCTCTCTGTATTTTCTGCAACATCTCTAGAAAATACACATGTTACAGAAAACATGCTGTTGTTTTTGCATGTTCTATATTCGTCTATCTCCATATGTTCTGTGTTTTCTGCAAGATGTTGTATTTTCAGCATGTTGTTGTTTTCTTGCTCTCTGTATTTTTTGCAACATCTCTAGAAAATACAGATGTTACAGAAAACATGCTGTTTTTTTGCATATTCTTTTGTCAAAATTTTGTTATGGTAAAAAGGCCCTTAGCAAAGAGTGGGTTATGATAACCTTAAAGCTAATGGTGGCATTGAAGACAAGGCTTGTTGAAAATGATTATGCTTAGGAGAAGGGCATAGATCATGAGATCTTTTTCCCCAATGTCTCGTATGACTACAATCAGGTGTATTATTGCATTATTGGCAATGCATCATGGATGGAATGTACATTAGTTAGATATCAAGACTAAATTCTTGAATAGTGATTTATATGAGGAGGTTTATGTATCTCAGCTTCATGGATTTGTTCAAAAGGGACATGAGTCTAAAGTACGCAAAGTCAAGAAAAGCTTTATATGGCCTTAAGTAGGCTCCTAGACCATGGTATGAAAAGTTAAAAGGCATACTTGGTTGCAAATGGTTTTTATAACAATCTAACTGAGAAAATTATTTTTTGGCCATCATTTTATATGTTGATGACTTATTGCTCTCACAAGCCCTAATGAGGAGAAGATTTCATCCTTTAAGGTTGAATTACATGTGTCATTTGAGATGACACATTTGGGCTAATTGCATTATTATTTGGGCATACCATTTCTGCAATGTGATGATGGTACTGTGATGCTATAGTCAAAGTATATCTAGAGACTACTTACATAGTTTAAGGCTTGAAGATGTAGCATTATATGGTAGTGATGTGTGTGAACACACTTAGGACCGCCGGGGCATTTTTTTCCTCACTAGGAGGTTTTTTCCCTCGTGCGTATGTACACCCTCTTATCTACTCATTTTGGGGTGTGTACTTTTCTTTTGTATCTGGCACACATTTGTTCATTCTATTCTAGTGAGTTTGTGTGCTCTCAAGCTTCTCTATCTTGTGTGTGTGCATTGTTGAAACCCTAACCCTAATTCCAACAATTGGTATCAGAGCTAGCTTCCTTAATACTTGATCTAGTAGTCTGCCTTCCTCCTCACGACCCTATTTTTTTGTCTCCGATTGAGATACCCTCTTAGGAGAAGAAGGTGTATACTATAGTGTGACTTATATAACGTATACAAAATTTTCGGGTCTGCGGTGTGATTCGGGCACGTTTTGGACACCACAAGGTTTCTGCAGATGTTCTGGAGATACGTCATTTTGGATTGGTTCTGCTCGATTTTGAGTGTTTGGGCTGTGTAGCGGCAAAGATTTGGTGTGCAGAGGAGTTGGTAGAGTTGTGCTCACTCCTGCAAATGGGGGCGCATTTACTCTTTCGAAAGTTTTATATGTGCCACGCATTAAGAAGAACTTCGTGTCAGTTTCAGCCTTAGCCTTGTCAAGCTTGACAATGAAATTTGTGGATGACAGATGTACAGTTCAGGATAGAAATGATGGTTATTCTATCATTACCTCAGGTACCTTGTTTCATGGCCTATATAAGATGGATGTATTTGAGAAGTTGTAGCATGATGCTTGCTCAGTCTCTACGACTAGTGCTATGAGTGATGCAGAATTATGGCATGCACAATTTGGCCATCTGAATTATGGCAGTTTGTTATGCCTTCAAAGGCATGATATGGTGTCTGAGTTGCCAACTCTTCAGACCCCTACTAGACATGTATGTGAGGGGTGTATTCTTGGTAAAATGCATCGGGAATCATTTCCAAAGGATGGATCTGTGAGAGCTGTTAAGAAATTACAACTCATACATAGTGATGTATGTGGTCCTATGAGGACACCATCTATTGGGGGATATCTCTACTCCATCACTTAACTTTTATAGCTACAGTTGAGTGTGTGTGGCTCAGACGTCTTATGGCTGATTTGGGTGCTGGACAGTCGTCTAGCACTACCATTTTCACTAACAGCCAGAGCGCATTAGCACTTGCAAGGAACCCAGTGTTTCATGTTCACACTAAGCACATTGAGGTGCATTAACACTATGTCAGGGAAAGACTCTCTCTGCAGAGCAGAGATCAGCTTGATCTATGTGCCTACACATGACAACATGGCAGATTTATTCAGGAAGGCTCTTCCTCGTGAAAAGTTTGAAGCTTTTCGTAAAGCTTTGGGCTTATTTCCTTTTAAGGATTGATCGGCCATATCCTGTACATGTTCAAATCATCACTCCAGGGGGGATTTGTAGCATTAAATGGTAGTGGTGTGTGTGAACACACCACTACCAATGGTGTGTGTGAACACACCACTACCATGCGGTTCTAAGTGTGTGAACACACTTAGAACCGCATGGGGCATTTTTTCCTCACTAGGAGGTTTTTTCCCCCGTGCGTATGTACACCCTCTTATCTACTCATTTTGGGGTGTGTACTTATCTTTTGTATCTGGCACACATTTGTTCATTCTATTCTAGTCAGTTTGTGTGCGCTTAAGCTTCTCTATCTTGTGTGTGTGCATTGTTGAAACCCTAACCCTAATTCCAATAGAAGACTATAAGCCTATTGCTACACTAGTAGAGATAAGTGCTAGGGTTAGTCTTCAGGATGTAAGTGAACTCTTTGATGCATCACTTTATTATCAACAGGCTATTGGGCACCTCATCTATCTTTGCAATACAAGGCTAGACATGTATATCTTTCTAATACAAGGCCAAACATTTAGTTTGGGGTCTCCTAGTTGAATAGGTTTATGCATAGACTTGGAAGTAACAGGCTACCAATCGAGTATTCTAGTACTTACATGACACTTAGTGCCTTGGGTATTCTATGCAATGGGGGCAATTCAATTGCATGCTTTCAGTGGCTTTGATTAAGCTACATGGTATGAGACCAATGTCCCACTAGTGGCTTTTGCTTTTATATTCCTTATTCATGTATATCATGGCTTAGCAAGAAGTAATCAATGGTGGCCACTTTGAGCTATGAAGCTGAGTAAAGAGGATAACCTTTAAACAACACGTCTGAAGTGTGCATGGCTAGGATGCCTTTTTGTAGATCTTGGTTTTGGACATTAGTCTCCCACCTCCATCTTTACAGACAGCTAAAGTGCATTGATCGCAATGTTTCATGCTCGCATCATAAAGCACATTGAGTTCCATTATCATTACGTTAGGGAGAGAGATTAGGCTAGCTTATGTCTCTCTGCACATGATAATGTGGCAGATATGTTCATGAAGTCTCTTTCTCTCTCACAAGAGAGGTTTGAAGCTTTCACAAAAAAATAGGCTTATTTCCATTTGGGGATTGATTAGCCACACATAATCCCTATTACAATACATGTTCACATCATCACTACATGGGGCGTTTGTAGCCATTTATATGGTAGAAATTTATACACATCACTACATGGGGCATTTGGTAGCCATTTCTATGTAGTAATTTATACACATCACTATAGGGGTAATTTATAGATATCCTTACAGCAGGGGGGATTTGTAGCCATTTATATGGTAGTAATTTGTAGCCATTTACATATCACTACCATTTATGTGTGGATGTAGGCCAATAATGGACCGGGGAACATTTTTCCTCCCTTAGAAGCTTTTTTCCCTAAGCATGTGTACATACTCTTATGAGTGAGTATGTAAGTGACCTTATCATGTCACTTGTACTTGTCAATATACTTTGGGATGGTTGTACAATAAGTGTCCTCACTTTGGGATCGTATCATGGAGATGGGACACCACTCAGATAACTCGATCGAGTTATGCTTCCAATCGCATCATGAGAAGTAGCATTTAATAAAGTCTTGGGAGGTAACTCAATCGAGTTATCGCCCCCTACAACCTCGTCGGGAGGTAACTCGAGCGAGAAATTGGACACACAATCGATGACCATGTAAACTCACAGAGTTATAAGATGGACATGTAGGTTTGCTTGATTTAGGAGGCTCGCATCCATGTAGCTCCATCAAGTTACGCAGTGGATATCCATGTAGGTACCATGTAACACGATTGAGTTACATGGTGGATATCCATGTAGGTATCATGTAACTCGATCGAGTTACACACTATGAACATCCACCCTGGAACTCGATTGAGTTACGAGGGGTCGAGTGAAGAGCTGCATACGTGGAAGTCCACCATGTAACTCCATTAAGTTACTTACATGGCATGGATGCACATCAAGCATACACCCCAAAATTGTTTCATAGAATGCACAATTAAAAAAAATGCATTTTTAAAATCCATGTAACTCAACCAAGTTACGTGGATACCTAATGCTTGTTAGACACGTGTTGTTTTAATGCATGGTAGGAATTTAAAAAAAACATGTAATTTTCGTGTGAGCTACATGGAGATTCTCCCCATCTTTTTTATCTTGCAAAATGAAAATTGGGATTTTCCCAAACTCCCTAATATGGTCTTCTTTGTCTTTTTCAACCATTTTCTTGAAACTTTGAAAGTGTATAAACACTTCACTTTCTCTTTCATGAAGTAAACTCACACCTTTCTAGTGTGATCATCAATAAAAAATACATAATAATGGCATCCTTTGATTGATGATGTTTTTGGTTGGTCCCCAAATATCAGAATGTACCACAATTAAAGGGTATTTGACTCACAATCTTCTCATGTGGAAATGCATGCTTATATTGTTTTCCCAATTAACATTCTTCAAATACTTTATGCATTCCATCCACTTTGAACTTTGGAAAACTTGTAACAATATTTTAGGCGGCCCGCATATTTTTCATCTTGCTGAATATTGACACAACCAATGCGTTTATACCAAATGTCAATGTTTGTAATCACACATGTACCATATGTAAACGTTGCAGCCTTCACTTTAGGCATCTTTACATCCAATGTAAACATTCTGCCAACTATGTTACCCTTCGCAATCACGTGGCATTTGTTATTAAAATCTTCTACATAACATCCATGAGGGTTAAACCTCACTTGCAGACCCTGCTCAACCATTATTCCAATAGAAACCAGTTTCTTTGTAATGTTTGGAACATGAAGTACACATCCAAGTACCTCATTTTGCCATCCTGCATAGACAATGGCACCTTACCACCCAACATGTGTAATAGGATGCGCGGCGGTATCATCACTTGTTTTCACATAACCTGTTTTTTTCATTTTTTACATATATCTAAACCACTCTCCATGACTAGTCATGTGGTTCTCCCGAATCAACATATACCATACATCTCCAGGGTTCCTTGCATCTACAACAATCATGGAACTAAGTATATGTTGCATATCATAAAAAGTTAATCACTTTTATCTTCAACTTTCTTGCTTAAAGATGTATAGTTCCCTTACTGTAGCTTCCCACTTTTGATGTCATTATGCTTTTTATAGCACTCCTTTGCTATATGCCCTGGATTTCCATAATAATAGCACTCCATGCTATTTCTACTCTTGCCACAATAATAGCACTCCCATGCTATTTCTACTCTTGCCACAATAATAGCACTCCCATGCTATTTCCACTCTGATTTTTTTGCCATAATAATAGCACTCCCATGCTATTTTCACTCTAATTTTTTGCCATCCACCTTGATCTCTCTGGTTAAAAACATCTAAAAATCTCTAAACCACTCTCCACCATGACTAGTCATTGAGTGTAGTGATGCCAAATCTATTGTAAATGGAGCCACTTATATGCGCTGACAAGGACATTGATCATAGTGTATAACTTTGAAACAAGGCCAAATGAGCTTGGAACGGACTCAGAGTATAGCTTTGAAACAAGGCCAAATGAGCTTGGATACAGACTCAATCTAATATGCATACAAGGCTAGGGCCTAAAGAAGATGTTGTGGACATTGACACAATCAAAATTTGGTAAGTGGAAACATGTGTTGGTGAAATTAAATGTGGAAGAAAAGTGCACGAGCAAAGGGATATGTGAGCGGTTTTAAAAGTGAAAAATAACCATATTGAGGATTACTTGAGGTGCCCGAGAGGGTGTAAAGGGATCCAAATATCAATTAAGGATTACTTGGGTTGCCCGGGAGGATGTAAAGGGATCGGATACTGATTGAGGATTACTTGGGTTACCTATAGGAGGGTGTAAAGGGATCAAATACCAATTCCTCTTGGAAGTCTATTATGTAACATGTTTATGACCCTAGAGAAGTGATACTATGGATGTCAAATTAAAGTAGCCAACCAATGGCCAATGTTGTATAAGTTTAGAAGGGTGTGTAGTAAGGTGGTCAAACTAGTACGAACACTAGTAAAATAAGGCCAAACATGAAGTCCTTAAAGGGATGGAGACAATCAAGGTGTTGGGACACTTCGATCATATCAAGTTAGGAATTGGGATTGGGTAAGGCAAAACAAGCAGCTTCTCCAAAGGAAAAACTGAAATTTTAAGAATCTTTAAGATGCTTGTCAAGGGTAAATGAGACCAGATTGAGGTGCTCGCATCAAGGGTAAATGGGACCAGATTAAGGTGCCCACCATTAAGGAAAAAAGAAATTCAAAGGATCTTTTAGATGCTCATCAAGGGTAAATGGGACCAAATTGGGGTGCTCAACATCTCCTAAGGGAAGGCTATATGTTAACAAGGTGTCCAAAGATGTATATGCCAACTTTCACCAAACTCAACCACCCAGAATTGACGTTAAGCTTTGCTTTGCACATTGACATGCATATAACATGTGTCTTCTTTAATAGTGAGTGGGGGAAGAACTCTCCCCCTTACACCCGTGTTCGAATCCCATCAATGCACACTCTTTTAAGTGTGGTATACACACTGCTTATACGGGTGGGGTTGATTTCTAGGTTGTGGTTAGCAATGGCTAGCTTCCTTGGGGCTATTCACACACTATGCTAGGCAATGTTTAAAAATTAGCCAAGCCCAGCCACCGTGAGTGAGGATGTGCAGGGCAATTTTATTTTTTGGCTTCTTTTTAAACTAATACAAAGCTATTTTGGTTGTTTAAAAAAAGCAACATTAGCTCATCCTACTTTGGATAGCAACGAAAGCACAAGTAGGGAATCAACTATTTTTTGGGAGCTTCATAAGTCCAATGCAGTGTGAACTAGTATTTCCATCTATCCTCGTTGAGCCTCTCTCATCTATGCTATAAACTTCTTCTTTAGCCTTTCACTTCTAAATCCCTCTACATCAACACGCTACCTCGTCATCATGCGGAAGTACAAATCAACACTATTTAAAAGCTTAAAAAGCACAAATATCAATGAAGGTTTAAGGTCAAGATTTTCCTTGAGTCGTAGAGAGCAGACACAATGCAAAACATGCCTCTAGAGCTACTAGAAGGAACAAGAAGGTAGAAGGAGAGAAGCCAAAGAGAGAGATGATCAAGATCATGAGACTCAAAAGAGTTTACAACAAAGACAGTATGAAACTAATGTCAAATCGTGGCAATCAAAGGAGAAAAAGGTAATGAGGATTATTTCTAATATAGTGAGAGTCATCAATAGCATATTAGAGTGATGAAAGTGCTCTATATAGTGGTAATGGAAAAGCCAAAGGAAGAGGTTGAGGACGAGGACGTCAAGGCCAAAGAGGTGGCAACTTCGGAAGAGGCCAAGGTAACAATAGCCAAGAGGACTCCATAGATAAGGGGAATCAAAGGAACACTCAAAGAGGCCAAGGTGGAAGAAAATCCTCAAATTGAGGAAGCTATAATGGTGGAAGAGAACAAAACAAAAAAGATGCTTTTTACGTCAAGATGGGACATTGGGTTGCTATGCATCATCGATAAGTGGTAGAGTCTTTGGAAAAAGACAAGTGGTAAATATAGATTCTATATATGTACAAATCACATGACTAGAAGAGAAGACTTGCTTGTATCAAAAAAAGAAGTCACTAAGACACATGTATCCCCATTGGAGATGATGCACCACACCATGCTACTCACATTGGGAGTATACCATTGGAGTTCCCAAAGGAGGTATACAATATTTGAGCAATGTTCTTTATGTTCTTGGTATTACAAAATGAACTTGGTGTCAATTGGACAGATTGAGGAGAAAAATGTGCAAGTGATGATGAATCCACATTGGTGTACAATGCAAGATTATAACTCATAGATTGAGGAGAAAAATATGCAAGTGATCATGAATCTAGATGGGTGTATAGTGAAAGACTATAACTCACTTAAAATTCTTACAAAAGGTGAAAATGTTGGAAGGATGTTTATCTTGGGTGCAATGCCTACATCAAAGGTATGTACATATATAAGAAGCTCATCTATTCAAAGATTGAGCTTTGGCACAAAAGACTTGGTAACATAAGTATCTCTCGATTGAAGGGGATAGCACATAAAGGATAGGTAAGGAAATTGAAAAGCATTGTCTAAACTCTGTAAGCCTTGTGAAAAAGCACAAAAGACTTGTTGACATAAGTATCTCTTGATTGAAGGAGATAGCTTATAAATGATTGGTAAGGGGATTGCAAAGCATTATCTAGACTATGTGAGCCTTGTGAAAAATCAAAGCCATTAATAAAGCCTTTCAACAAACAAGGATACATCCATCAAAAGCCTTTGTTGGAACTTATACACATAGATCTATGGGAGGACCAACACAAACTCAAAGCATTAGAAGAACAAGATATTACATAATATTCATTGATGATTATTTAAGGACGGTTTGGATATATTTTTAGAAGGCTAAAAGTGAAGCTTTTTGATAAGTTTCAATAGTTCAAAGTAGAGATGGAAAAGAAAAGTGGTCTAAAGCTCAAAATATTAAGAAGTGATAGTGGAGGAGAACATATGTTATAGGAATTTGACAAATACTTGAAGCAACAAGGTATCAAAAAGTGACACTTTTAATAAGCATATGTCATAGGAACTTCACAAATACTTCAAGCAACAAGGTATTATGTCATAGAAATTTGATAAATACTTGAAGCAAAAAGGTATCAAAAGGAAGTTGACTAGACAAGATACATGCCACAAAGGAATGGAGTGGAAGAAAGGAATAATTGGCACCTTATAGAGATGGTAAGAGAGCTATGCTATATGAGAAAAACATGCTAGACTAATACTAGGCAGAGGCATGTAATTATACGGTCTTCTTGATTTATCGATCTCCTACATTGATTGATCCAAATACAACTCCAAAAGATAAGTTCATTCGAGTTTTGTATACAGGTTCATGTATCCAAACTTACATCTTTTTACGTGGGACTATGGGCTTATATCCCCTACATATGAGAGCTAGCGTTTGGCCTAGTTTTTGGTGGTTTTTGAGATTTTTTGAACTTAATGGGGTGTGATTAATAATCCCAATCCTAATTAAGGATTGTGTTACAAGTAATTGAATGGTTTTTTTATTATTTTTTTATGGTTTAGAATGCTGCTTCTCTATCAATTCCACACTGCATAAACAAATTATGAATTTTATGAAATGTTTGCATAAAAATTGGCTATCCCATTGTAATTCAACCTAATGGAGCTCGATGCTCATGTTTTCAAAGTGGATTCCACTCCTAATCACAATTTCTAAGCTTATCCTTGGATAAAAGTAATGAAATCTAATCCTCTTAGGCTCCAATTTCATGCAAATCACCAAAAAACCAAGGTTTACCCCACCATTAAATAAAAATATAATGTCCTAATGCAAATAAACTTTAAACACAATAAACAAACACATCCAAACCATCAATTTTGGTCACAATATTGGGTTGCCTACTCGGATCAGCAGGCTTTCATACTTTGCAGAGCTGTGATAAGGATTCCAATACATTTTGATCAATAAATGGTGCAATGTCATCCGAGGGGTGGAGAATACGCACCTCATTGAGCTGCATGTGTGGCGATACGTTCGTTGCTGGCAACTCCTCGGGGCTTGAGAGGGTTAGTGGGAAATTCAATAGGGGGTAAAGAGTAACATGAAGCCTCAGTTTTGTTAGTAGGATATACACTAGGATAAGGATTTAGTAGCTTACTAGAGAGGGATGGAAACACGGGATAAGTTACAGAGGAGGAGGATTGTGGAGTTTCTTCTTGCCCTTCTATTGAACTGGGTGGAGGTTGGGGAGGTTTCACAGTCTTCATAAACTCATGGAGGTATGTGATTTCTTTCGAGGCTACATTTGGATATTCTATACGTTCTCGACGATCAAAATCATAAAGGACATTTGTTAGCATAGCTTCCAGATGTTTATGTATTTTTCTATATAGTTTTATGATACCCAAGGGGTTAAATAAGAAGTAGATTCTAAAAGGTTTAGGTATTGATGAGTATCATAGACCTCCATCCACCCATGGCTAATTACCCATTGATAGCCTCTAGCAACAACCTCGTAGTTGGCCGGTGTGGATGGCATGTCATCTGGCATGAATAGGTCAAGTTTGTTGACACTATCATCCAGGATGGCCGATTGTTGCAACACTCGACACACCAACTCCAAAGTTTAAGCACTACAGGATGTAGTTGGAAAAATAAAATGCCAGTGGGATTAGTAAGCGCACCACATCTCCCTCTAAGTATTCCCATTACTAAACTGGGGTCCGAATCCCTCTCTGTGTTTTGATGTATTAGAGTTAAATCCCCTAAACAAAGGTCTTTTGTTAGGTTAATCTCATATTGCAGTAGAGTGAGAGTGAGAGTGAGAGTGTAGGCAAAAACAAAGTAAGGGTTTGAGGAGGGGCCCGAGGAGTCATCGGCAAACAATGAACCTATCTCTGAGGCACGCTCAATAAGTTGTCGTAACTCATCCGTTTGCTCATGTCTTTGAGCTGGTCCAATTCCTGGATCCTTTTATCTTTAACATTGAGGAGTGTGGAAATTGTAGCCTGTTTGGCATTCCGAGCAGTTGTGAGCTCTGTGTACCATCTCTCCATTTCTTCTCTTGTAGTTCTGTGGGTGGTTACTTGGGCTCGAACTGCCTCTAATTGCGTGAGGTGATCCTATGCCAATGCTTGGCTACTAAGTGAGCTACTGGTTGACATGTTTCAGAACTTGCCGGTGACTCTCCAGTATCTATTCCATTGCCTTGGTCTTTGCACTAATGTTCTCATTTAGCTCCCTTATCTTCTCTACATGTGCTTTGTTGAGCAATTCACGCTCAGTTTGCACGTTCGTCACTTTTTGTTGAGAGCAGCAGCCTTTTCTTCTTTGAGCTCACTTATCTCTCTGGTAAACCCCTCTTCTTTAGCTTGGAAGGTTGCATGAGCTTACTTAAGTTGGTGTTTGTGTTGTGCTTCCTAAGCTTTGTTATGTTCCACTTCTTTCTGGAGCTGTTCCTTAGCCTGTTCAAACTGTGTGCTGAGAGTCTCATTTTCATTGTGTGTCCTGACAATTGTCTTGCTCAGTAGCATATTATTCTCCTCCAATGCTGTTATCTTTACTTCTCATTCCTCTACAACCTTTAAACTCTTAACAATTGTTTCTTTGTATGTGGCCTTGGTTATAGCTAGCTGTTCTTTTAGGGCTTGCACCTAGCTGGTGGTGGCTTTAATATGCTTCCATCGGTCGGCATGCCTGTTGTGTGCAGTAGATGTGTGGTCATGAGGTGGAATCGCCACACTCGTTGTTCGTGTGACCATATATCTGTGTTGGTGGAGGTGGAGCCTTCTGTTTCTTGAAGTTGGCAATTGGTCCATTCCTTCCAAGCTCTCTTCTAGGAATGTATCTTCATCTGTTGGCATGGCCAGCTTCTCTAAGAATGAACTTGCACCTTTGAGGGAGTTGAATTCAAGGCGTCTTCATTTCCTATGGCTAGGACTATATGCTTTTCTTTTCTTCTTTTCGACTTCTTTGGCTTGTTCCTCCATATTAGGCTCTTGAGGTACTGAGGTTATTTCTGCGATATCCTTAATGACCTCTGCATGTGTTGTCGTTGCTCCTTCTTGTCAGTTTGTTATCTCTTCTCAATTAATGAGGGCAGATCTGAAATTATTGTATTATGTGGAGACGAGAGGTTTTTGAAGACCAAGTTTGTTGGGTTGGAAGGGGGGGTTTGGAGTATAGATTCTTGTATGTCCGGTTCCCCTATCCCCAAGGGTAATTACCTGTTCAGTGAAGCTAATAGTTTCTACACCTGATTTGGCATCAATTGTTGTTGTCACCTTGCAGGGGAACTTCTTGGCCTTTCAGGGCTACATTGTATTCTGTGATGTCCTTGTCCACATCTTCCTCCATTCGTTTGGCTTCCTCTGCAAAACATGTTGCTTGGTTACTGGCTTTGTGGGGAGTGATCTGTAAGGCTTCCGCTCACATTTTTTGGTTTCTCTTTCTTTCCTTCCTTGGCACCTTTGGACATCTCCTTCATGAGATATTCAGTGTCCTCGAGAATAACTTTCCCTAACTGCTGCAGTTTTTCTTGTAGCTATGCAGAGTCGGCTTCACTTCCTGTTGGACTTGTGAGATAGCCTATTCGATGGGTCATAGTAGGTATCGGAATGTTGCCTGCATGGCTTAGAATCTTGGTGAGGAGGTAGGGGTTGCAAACCTTTGATTGGTGAGATTTGAGGTAGTTCTCCATCTCCTTGTGTAGGTACCATGCCCAATCATCTTCCTTCTCTTCATGCACCCTGGCTATCTTGTGAAGGGGTATGCAATTGTACCTGTCTCCCTGACTTGATTTGCATAATCATGGACATGGCACAGTAGGCTTTCTCATCCACTTCTTCCTTGATGTTCTCGTACTCTGCCCTATTAGAATTGTAGGAGAGCTTCTTCAACATATCCTCCACGGGCATCTGATCAATGTGATGGAGATGTGTTGCCACACTGGAGGTGGCAAGATAAGGGCCTCTCTGATATTGTTTTCTATGATAAGGATCTACTCATTAGATCCATTAGGCTTGGTGACGGTTCCTCTCATGGTATTTTATTGCATGTTTTAAGGTACTCTACACATAGTGTTTGATTGAAGGTTCTGGGGAGTACCTCGAGCATCCTTCCCAAGCCCACGTAGCGCATTCTCTTGTTGATGGAGAGTCTAGTGGCTCAAAGATGAGCCTTGATGAGGAGCTTGGGATTCCAGCAAATGAGGACACTTGGTGTAAAGAAGGCTTCTTTACACTTGGTGTAAAGAAGGCTTTGGAAGCCATGAATGCAAAGTTACAAAGATCTGGAAGAGTCAAAAACCTGTGCAGAGGTTGAATTACGATGATTATATGGCACATCACTATGCTTATATGGCAAAAGTTGTGCAGGTTATAGAGTCCACATGTTTTGATGAGGCTATTAGAAATGTGTGTTTGGAGAAATCTATGGATGAGGAGATGGAAGCATTGTATAGAAATGAGACTTGGGACTTGGTGCCATTTTTTGAAAGCAAGAAAGCTATTGGATATAAGTGGGTGTATAAGGTGAAACATGACAGTGATGGTAGCATAAGTAGGTACAAGGCTAGATTGTTAGCCAAAGGATATGCACAGACACATGGGATATATTATGAGGAGACGTCTACCCTGGTTGCAAAGATGGCAACTATGAGAGCTATGATTGTGATGGCTGTAGCAGCTAAAGGCTGGTTTTTACATTAGATGGATGTAAAAAATATGTTCTTGCATGGTGACTTGCAAGAAGAAATGTATATGGATCAGCCATCTGGTTTTGAGGATACATGTCACCCAGAGTATGTATGTAAGCTTTGTAAGGCCTTGTATGGGCTAAAGCAAGCTCCATGAGCATGGCATGACAAGACTGCAGAGTATCTTGTCACTATTGGTTTTCATATGGCAGATGCAGATCACTCTTTGTATGTGCGCAAGAGTGATAAGGGTATTGTGATCATCACTATCTATGTAGATGATCTTATTGTTGGGGGTGACAACTTGGAAGAGATTGAGCATGTAAAAAGTCTTCTCAAAAGGAAGTTTGATATGACGTATTTGGAAGATCTGCGCTATTTTTTGGGCATTGAGGTCATTCACACACCTGATGGTATTTGGTTGTCACATAGAGACAATATGTATTAGACATAATGTCCAAGTATGGGATGGTTGGTTGTCACATAGAGACAATATGTATTAGACATAATGTCCAAGTATGGGATGGCTGGTTGTAAGCCAATCTCAGTGCCATTAGATCAAAATGGCAAGCTTAGTGTGGATGCAGGTTATGTGTTGGAGGACCCCACTATGTATAGGAAGATGGTGGGGAGTTTGATTTATGTCACAATCAACAGGCCAGATTTGAGCTACATTGTTGACTTAAAAAGCCAGTTTATGCAGGTTTCGTGCAAACCACAAGTCTTGACAGTGTGTGATGCACACTTCGATATTTGAGGGCCACTGTTGATTATGCATTGTTTTATGTAGCAGGTGTGCCATTGGAGTTATATGGGTACACATATGCAAATTGGGCAGGTAGCATATGAGACAGGAGATCTACCAATGGATTTATGTTTTCATTGGGGAGTGCTGCTATGACATGGAGCAGCAAAAAGCAGCCCACAATTTCCTTGTCAAGTACAGAGGCAGAGTACAGAGGAGCTGTAGTGGCAACGTGTGAGGTAGCTTGGTTACGCAAGCTACTTGTGCTGATTTAGGGTTGCATGTGAGAGAAAGGTTGTCATATATTGTGACAATCTTATCAGTATATAGTTGGTCAGGAACCCAGTTTTCGTAATGTCGATATTTCTTAACAACATATACCATGGCCAACCCTTCATGTTCAGTTGTAGTATAGTTGATTTCTGCATCAATTAATTGTCAACTGGCAAAGCAAACCAGGTAATCCAGTTTGAATTCTCCAGGTTGTATCATTACACATCCTATAGCAAAATTTGATGCATTGATATGCACATGGAATGCAAGGTCCCAGTTGGGTGGTCTCAAAATTGGCGCACTAGCCAGTGTCTTTTTCAACTAATCATATGCTAGTTGACATTCTTCAGTCCATTCGAAGACTATAAGTAGACTATACAATGGTCTTCCGATTTCAGCATAGAATATGATGAATCTTTGATAGTACCCAACATGCCCCATAAACCGTTGTACACCTTTGTAATTTGTTGGTGGGGGTAATTCCATAATCAACTTCACCTTGCTCTCATCAGTGGAAATAGCATTCTTAGACACGTGTCTTAATATAACATCGTGCTTGACCCAAAAGTGGCATTTTAAAGGGTTTAAGGATATGCGATATAATCAACCTCTCTCAAATATCTTCTTTAAGCAAGCCAGATGTTTAGTCCATCGTGAGTGTGCACAAAGATTGTCAATGAATACCTCAAGCTACTTTTGCATAGGTAGTCCTTGAAAGTCGTACACATCAATCATTGAAATGTAGCAGGGGCATTAGTGAGACCAAAAGACATAACCTTATAAGCATAGGCCGTATTGTGCTTCTAGTGCAATGGACACTTAGTTGTATCTTGAAAAATCGTCTGAGAAGCTGTAGGCTTCTTTACCTGCTACTCGTTCTAATACATGCTCCGTATATGGTAATGGGTAGTAGTCTTTCCTCTTTTTTTTTAGACATAAGCACAAGGGAGTCACACATATAGCCTACCTAAAAATGGTAGAATATCACAAGAAACTCCCAACAATTTCAATAGCCAATACATTTTTGTTACGCTTATAGCTTACTATTCTTTAGTGAGGTGAGAGGAGGGGATGAGTACATGTGTGGTGTGACAACACTCATGGGAGGAGCAGTGGAATTGCTTCTCAAGGAGCTGTGGAGACTTCAAGGGTTACAAGCTCGGCCATTAGAAAGATCCTCATGACAATTGCGGTTCACCAAGTAATCTCTTTTTGGATGTGTTTCAAGGGGGGTTTATGTGAGCCATAAACAAGAGTGTTGTACCACCTTAGATGGTACACCCTTCATTTCAATATACTTTCAAGCAAAACAATCCTTGAACTCTTTTAAGGGAGCAATGAGCTCCTTTTCTTCAGCACAGCAGTCAAGTCATTAGCAATGTAGACAGGTTTGGGATCATCCCCTAGCTCAGCAATGTCTACCTCTTTAACTTCTTTTGGTCCATCGTAAGACATGGAATGGCCATTCTCCTTCACTCTTTTGGCCGTCAGTTGGACTACCTTCCGCTCATCAATGGTGTAAGTTTTGAAATGGTCTAACACTGTGTGCAGGTTTGGCTCATCTTCATGATCATCCTCTTTCCGAACCATCGCCTTTCTTGCCTCTTGCTTGGCTTGAGTGATAGCCTTATTTTATTTTTTTCTTCTAGCCTTAGTAAGTTTAGCTAGTAAGTTTAGCAATGTAGATGGGTTCGGGATCATCCCCTAGCTCAGCAATGTCTACCTCTTTAACTTCTGTTGGTCCATCGGTCGTAAGACATGGAATGGTTATTCCCCTTCACTCTTTTGGCCCCGTCAATTGGACTACCTTTCGCTCATCAATGGTGTAAGTTTTGAAATGGTCTAACACTGTGTAGGTTTGGCTCGTCTTCATCATCATCCTCTTTTTGAACCATCGCCTTCCTTGCCTCTCACTTGGCTTGAGTGAGAGCCTTATTTCATTTTCTTCTTCTAGCCTTAGTAAATTTAGGCGATTTAAGCTCTTGAAGAGTAGATTTCTCTTCTCGCTTCCCTTCCAAGGTGATCTTACTCAACTCCTCACCCCAGTTCTTAGAGAACTCATTGTGCACCTTAGTGACTTCAAGATATCTTAGCCATTGGGCATTCGTGGGTTTACTTTGCAACAACAGGGCATTGCGTCGAGCGATATACCTCTATTGTTTCCACCACTTCCTAAGGCGTTTAGTGTTGTTGCGACCTTGCGGCCCAAGCACTTCTATGCTTGATGCTTCATCCTCTATTTCCTCTTCCACAAGTTGCACATTCACCATGCGTACTGAGGTAGTGGGAATGGTTCCCAATTCAACATACTTTGTTCCTCTAGGAGGCAACACTTCTATGGTGGCAAGTACATGCATCCAGTGTTCACTAAAGTCCGGAGGTGGAAGTGACGCCTACATCGTGTTCTCTTCCTCTCCTCATGTGAGTGTTCTTTAACTGGTTGGACAGACTTGTAAGGACATGGTTTGTTCTGTTGTGACCGAATCATCTCCAAACCATTACCCTTCCATGGGGTGTGCCTTCCACGTTTGTAGATCGATCTTTAGAACTTGTGAATCCTTTCATATATATACTTGCACCACCTTAGCTTCCCTCATAAAGAGTCTGCCCAAGATAATATCATATGAATCTAGTTTTGGCATAGGAAGTCCATTACAACAAATACATGATGGTGACGAAACAAAAAAAACTTAAGCTTAACGTTTTTCAATAATCCCATTGGCCTTGAGGATGTTCCATCTACCATCTTAACGATTAGGTCCTCTCTTTCTAACTCCAATTTTCCCCAATGATAATGCTCACACCCGCACCTCCATCCAGGATAGCAAGTGCTTGGTACCCGTTATGGTGGATTGGAATTGTGGCATTTGTGTCATCGCCCTCATAATACCTTCCCAATTGGTTGACAGGTATTTGGATGAATCTGGGTGCTTCCCTTTCCTTAAGTACTAGGTTTTTCTCCGCCAAAGGTGTATGGCTCTCCTCTGTAGTGGTCATTGGGTTCATGCTTCCTTCTACCCAATCCGACATCTACCCACAACATTTTATCTTTGTTCAAAGGTCATTCTTGCGAAAAACCATAAGCTAGATAGTCTGATATTTCTTCACTCTATTCAGGCACCATATCTAATTTAAACAAACAAGCATCTGGGAGGTCATCATCAACACCAGTTTTTGGTTCCCCATTCATAATTCTCGACATATAATTGGCCAACACATGTTATGTTCCCTTTCTTACCATGACCGTGAAGAATTCCAATAGTAATAACAACCAACATGTGATTCTTCCCATGGTGCAAGGCTTATTCACCAAGTATAATAAAGTCTGATGGTCCACAAAGAATACAAATTTGTTGGCCAATAGGTAATGTCGATACTTCTTGACAACATAAACCATGGCCAAACCCTCTTATTCTATGATGGTGTAATTTATCTTTGCGTCATTCAATTGGTAACTAGCAAAGCAGATTGGGTAGTCCAATTTGAACTCACTAGCAGGCTGTGCCAACACGCATCCTATTGCGAAGTTCGACACATCGATGTGCACATGGAATATAAAATCCAAATCAGGTGGTCTCAGAAATGGTGCACTGGCTAGTGCTTGCTTCAATTTATCATATGCTTCTTGGCATTCTTCAATCCATTCAAAGACAATGAGTAGCCTATATAATTGTCTAGCAATTTCAGCATAAAATACTATGAAGCGACGATAATACCCAACGTTGCCCATAAACCTTTGTACAATTGGTGGGTGGGGCAAGATCAATTTGACTTTGCTTTCATCTGTGAAGATACCATTCTTAGAGACAGTGTGTCCCAAGATCACACCCGTGTTTGACCCAAAATTTTCATCTCAAAGGATTTAAGATATATGATATAATCGACATCGCTCAAACACCTTTCTCAAGCAAACCAAATGGTTCAACCATCGTGATTGTGCACACAGATTGTTAATGAATACCTCCAACCACTTTTGCAAGTAGTCTTTGAAGGCTATGCACATCAATCATTAGAACATTGTTGGGGCATTGGTGAGGCCAAATGGCATAACCTTGTAAGCAAATGTCCCCCACATTGTATTGAAGGCCATTTTATGTTGGTCTTCGCGTGCTATAGACACCTGATTGTACCCTGAAAATCCATGTAAGAAGTTGTAAGCTTCTTCACTAGCTACCCTTTCCAATATGTGTTTAGTATAAGATAGTGGTGGGTAATGGTCCTTCCTCGTAGCTGCATTGACTTTCTTGAGGTCGACATAGACCTTAGTTTCCCATTCTTTTTTGGCACTATCACAATTGATGATAGCCAATCGGTGTGTTCTAGCTCGTAGATGAAATCCGCATGAGTTGTAAGCTTCTTCACTAGCTACCCTTTCCAATATGTGTTTAGTATAAGATAGTGGTGGGTAATGGTCCTTCCTCGTAGCTGCATTGACTTTCTTGAGGTCGACATAGACCCTTAGTTTCCCATTCTTTTTTGGCACTATCACAATTGATGATAGCCAATCGGTGTGTTCTAGCTCGTAGATGAAATCCGCATGAGTTTATCAATTTCCTCCTTTACAATTGCTGCATATTTTGGATTTATCTGGTATGGTTTTTGCCTGGTTGGTCTTAAACCTTCCATGATTAGGATCATGTATTGTATCACTTCAAGTGGTACACCCTTCATCTCTTTATAGTTCCAGTAAAAAAAAATCCTTAAACTCCTTGAGGAGAGCAACAAGTTCCTTTTCCTCAGCTGGAGTCAAGTCCTTATTATTTTTAGCGATATAGATAGGATTGGTTTCCTCCCCTGGCTCTACAATATCAATTTCCTTGACCTTAGCTGGGCCATCGTATGATGTGGATAAACCATCTTCTTTAACTCTTTTGGCCATCAATTGGACCACTTTTTGTTCGTCAATTATGTATGTCTTGAAATGGTCTGGCACTGAGAGTAGGTCTGGTTTATCATCATCCTCTCTTTTTGTTTGAGCCATCATCTTCTTAGCCTCGTGCTTGGCTTCCACCAAAACCTTGTTTCATTTTTGGTGCCTTGCTTTGTAAGCTTAGGCATTTTCGGTTCTTGAAGGGTGACCTCCTCCTTGTGTTTTCCTTCAAGGGATATCTTGCTTAACTCCTCACCCCAATTCTTAGAAAACTCATCGTGCACCTTAGTAACTTTGAGGTATCTCAGCCATTGGGCATCCGTGGGTTTTCTTTGTATAGCAGGGCATTTCATCAAGCGATATATCGTTTCTACTTTCGCCATCTTCTAAGACGTTGGGCACTGGTGCGGCCTTGTGATCTAGTCCCTTCGATCCTAGAGGCTTCCTCCTTCAATTCCTCTTCAATTAGTTGCACATTGACCATACAGATAGAGGTGGTGGAAACATTCCCAGATTCAACATATTGGGTTCCTTGGGGCTGCATAACATCTATGGTGGCGAACACATGCATCCAGTTTTCACTGAAATCTGGAGGGGGAAGCGATGCATACATTTCAGCTTCTTCTTCCTCCTTTGAAAATTCCACCTTGGGCTAGCATACTTGCACAGATGTGGTTCGCTCGGTTGTGACCGGATCATTACCAAATAGTTGCCCTTCCATGGGGTGTGCTTTCCACGTTCGTAGATCTATCTTTAGGATTTATGAGTCCCTTTGAACATGCACATGGTCTAATGCCCAATCGTGCACCAATTTGGATTCCCTCATGAGGGTCTCCCCAAGATTATGTCATATGAGTCTGGTTGGCGCAGAAAGTCCATTACAACAAATGTATGACAGTAGCGGAACGTAAAGAGTTTAAGTCGTACATTCTTCAAAAGCCCCATAGGTCTTGAAGATGTTCAATCTGCCATTTTAACGATAAGATCCACTCTTTCCAGATCGGGTTTTCCCCAATTCTCCCAACATCGTTTTGTGATGATACTGACTCCAGCTCCATGATCCAGGACAGCCAATGCTTGGTACCCGTTATGGTGAATTGGAATTATAGCATCACTATCGTCACTTTCATAATACCGTCCCAATTGATTGACTAGTATCTTGACAAATCTAGGCATTGTTTCCCTTGCGTGTTTTAAGTTTCTTTCTGCTAGAGGTGACTGGGTCTCCTCTACAGTGATTGTTGGGTTTAATCCTCCCTCTACCCATTGTTTTATATCTGCCCACAGGGTTGGTGAACTGCGTAGCAATTGTCCCAATGGCATTTGTATGGGAGTGGACAGTACAGCTGCGAGACTCTCTATGTCTCTGGGCTCTCTGGCAAGTGAGGGTTCCTTCCACGTGTGCGTCTCATATCCAGCCCATAGGGAATGAATGAATGGACACATCTTGCTCAACCTCCTAAAACATTCTTGCCATAAGGTCACTTTGGGTCCCTCTCTCGGACTCTTCTAGAATCGGGAGTAGGCACTTCCAATTTTCTTTCCCTTACCAGCTCGTTTCTTGGATACATTGTATCCTTGGCCCGGTTAGCCCTTAATTTGGCTTCATGAAGTCATTGGCACTCTTCTACTAGGGCCCTAGCTTCTTCAAGCTTTCTTATCTCTTCTTCAGCATTTGGGTATTCACCAATCCCCTTAGGGGTTGCTGGTTTGTCTCTTTGTGCCTCCTGTGGGCAAGCTCGTCTGATTTTGGCGCTTGATCACTCTCTTCCCTTGATTGGGTGGATCTTGTGTCGATAGTATCTTCTTCAGATCCATCCTCAATTATGACCCTGGTGTCACCTTTACTCACTTTTTTCACTCTCCTTCTTCTGCCAGATCTAGAGATGGTGGCACTAGTTGGGTTCTTCCCTTTATCCCCTTGTTGAGCTTGGGCTCATGTTAGTACATTCAGTGGCATTATGTTTCCAGGTTGCACAGTTATGGTCCTGACAGTGGTCTGGTTGGAAGTAGAAGCAAAACCACCTGCGCGATATGGGTAGTCTTTGATCAAATGATCAACCCCACACTTAGTACAAGAGTAAGGGATGGCATATTGTTGGGCTATGCTGCCATTGGCTGAGTTGGATGCGCATAAACCACATTCTTATTCTTATTTGGACAGTCAGCTATTCGATGAGGTCCGCTCGCCGCAACCAAAACATTGTAGTGTCCCCCTTCTCATATTTGAATTTATGTCTTTACCTTTCCACTGTACCATGGTTTGGAACACTGGTACTGGAGTGTTATTTTGTAAGACATAAAATTTTGGCGCAATCTCCATGGCCTCCTCATAGTACTCATTATTGATTTCTACCTCACGCACCATTTCACCCTCTTTTGATGGCTCCTCAATCAATACTTGGTTGATTTTAGCCTGTGGGGTGGTTGTGGCGGTAGAACGGGTGGCGGGTAGAGGTTACGTGTCCTGTATCTGAAACATCCCCCTAGGTAAATAGGATGGGTTTGGCTGTCTTGCAGCCATAGTGATTTGCACTGGTGGTGCTTGTAAGGCCAATTGTGCTCTGGGTACTGGCAATTGTGTTACGGTTTGGAATCTCAGATACCTGCACATGGAAGTGTCGTGGTTCCCTAATTTTACACAATGAGCAAGCACAACAGAGTAGTGGCCTTACTCTTAGTTGAGGGAATTCCGTAGTGGTGTGATTCATTCTGCACACATAGAATACCATACCAGATCTTTGCGAGGGTAGAGATGAGCATGCCCATGCCTTGATGCTTCTCTGCCATCCTTGACTTTTATTTTGTCTAGTATAGCATTACTGAGCTCATCCACAGTCATGTTCCCAACTTGTTTGCTCCGGGTTCCTGTGTCTTGGTGGTGACGCAAGACACGCGATGTCATTGGTACTGAAGCTGCCTTGGCAGCTTCAGGTTATGGCCATTCAAGCATGTTGTCTTCATATTCGATTGCCAACTTACAGCATGCATCTAGAGTGGCCGGTCAGGCTAATACTAGATAGTCGTGCATCTTATGATCTCAGACTCCTCTCCGGAAACAAGGTAATAACTGATCTCATCAGTTAGCCTTTCCGGTAGTTTACATCTTGAATTCAAGTGCTTGAGCCGAGATACACAGTCTCGCATAGACTCGTTTTCTTTTTGTTTGATATTATGCAGTTGTGCCAGAGGGCTCCATCTATCACCACTTCGGGTAAAGCTTGGCACGAACACATTCTTGAGCCGAGTGAAATTGATCTTATCTTCTGACTTTAGGGTTTGAAACCATTGATGAGCCTTTCCTTCTAAGGTCAGTGAGAAGGCATGAATCATGGTCACATCACTCACTAGCTCACAGGTTTCGCATGCGGACTCAAAGATCTCAACATGTTAAATCAGGTCTCCATTCCCCAAGAATTTTTGTATGAGCATGGAAATGATTTGTGGCTTCATTTGGGATAGCCTGGATTTCAGAGCAGTGCCTAGTTCCCTAACCATTCCTCGGCCTATTTTCGCATCCAAATTCAGCAAATCCGCCCTTGTCGCTGCATTAAGATCTATAATTGGATCCACCATTGGTCTTTGGGGAACTACTCCCCCCTACCTAGACCTCGTCGTCTTCTTGCATTGGCTCTTCTAGGCATTTCGGGTCTATGGGTAGGTCTGGCCACCTCATTATGGCTTGGCTCATTATTAGGAGCTTCCGCCCGTCTTTGTTGAATTAAGAGCTCCATGTCTTGCAAGAACATGGGATGATTGATCATTTTCTCTGTCTTTCTTTGTGTATAGGCGGTCCTCTACTTCCACAGTTCCCCTAGGTAGTAGGTTATCCCCTTCGTTCTGGGTATCAAATCCTTCCTCCGCTCTTGGATCTTCATTAATGGGCTCTAAATTTGGGATGTCTCCCTCAGTCTTGCCCATGATCATTTCTGGTTCCTTGCCACATGATTGAAATGGATTCACATTTTCCATTTCCTTTTGTTTAGCCCTCGCTCTTCGAGTATCGAGCTCTTGTTTCCTTAAGCTCAATTCTCGCAATTGTCGCTCTACTTTAGTCCTTTTCAAGTCTAATTCTACTTCCTCAGAGGTTGGGAAGAAGACTTGACCTATCATGGTCGCGCTTTCCATGTCTCTCCTCATCTTGGGAGTTTCAGTGTTAGACAACCTAAAACTTAAAGGTTGGGTTGCTAATTCTGGCCTTGGACCTAGTCCAACACTGGTTGACAGGCCTATACCCATAGATTGCACTTCCTCATCGTTGCTAGTTTGGAGACCAAAAAATCCCCGGGCTATATCAATGATACCATTGGATCTTGTAAGTGTTTTCCTCCTTTCCAAACCCAGAGAATCATAGCCCTTATTCCATGGATTCTTCATGGTGGTCAGATTTCTCAAAACACTCAATTGAGTGCTCGCTGGAGTGGCCTGAACCAACACTCTTTTGATAGGAAGATCCTAGGTGGTTCAATGCACTATCCTCGAGACTAAGGTCGTCTCCGTTTGCTAGACCTCAAGTGCATGTGAATATGATTTAATAGGCTAATTTGCTACCCCAAATGAATTTTGGTATAGTTCTATTGATCTAAATTTTTTGGCTGTGAGACTGTAAATAGCATGTTGTTCATGCCATGAGATGTCAGCGAATCGTTCATGTCATGAAACCCTAAATGATTCACATCATGAAATGGTAAGTAGTTCATGTCGTGAACAAGTTTCTGCACTCTCATGTGCTCAAGAGTTACTTCGAATTTTTAGGTCCGCATAGCCTTGATCTAAGTTGATTGGTCTCAAATTGCTCAATTAAGGCATTGCCCTAACCTTAATCTAACAATACTAGGTTCATGAACTAGATCCGTTTACATCGAGAAACTGTAGAAAATAGTTCACGTCATGAAATATTTACTGGTCCATGCCGTGAAAGCGTATGCAGTTCACATCGTGAGATCTAATTGGTTCACGCTATGAAACATATGGTGTTTCCCCGGTGTTTCATGTCGTGAAGTATTCTCTGCTAGTTCACATGATAAATTTCTCTAGGACCTATTGTGTCAGAGATGTCAGGATAAGGCGACCTTTTTTTGCAAGGTAATCCCAAGATTTTTGGTGCTGATTGTGGAAGCAGTTCACGCCGTGAGATAGCAAGAAATAGTTCATGTCGTGAACCGTTTTCTTGCACTTTCACGTGTTAAGTTTTCGCGTTGGACATAGAGGAGTTTAGGTGCAAAAAACCTATCCAGATGCTCCAAAATGGTTGTGCTAGTCATAAGGAGTGTAATACAAGTTCAAAACACAATTAATGGCTCCTTATTTTTGTGATTTTTTTTGAAAAAACAAAAAACAGAGTATCACCCTACTCATTCACGTTCACGAATTTGGTGATACAAACATCAAAATTGAAAGGAAAAAATGGTGTAACTTGCCTCGAGGGTCACCCCAGTACTCACCCACATAACAAAAACAACCAATTTCTCACAAACCTTCACTTCCACTCAAACCTTATACATTCTACCGCACCTCCCAAGAAGAAACTCTAGGGATTCATCGTTGGAAAAAGCAATAGATCACAACTATCATAGGGAACTTACCAATGCCTCGAGCTCATGTCCCTTGAGGTCTCCAAGCTCACTTTGAGAAGCTCTAATCCTCCATGTTGTCACCGTAGAGACACTTCCCCCATGATACAAGGCAATCTCTCTCTCTCTCACTCCTCTACACAAGAATACAAGCATAGAGAAGGCACATGTATACTCTCACACTCTCTCTCAAGACAAGGCAAGAGCTCTCATAGCACAAAGGGGGATTGTGTCCATTCATTATGAGACAATACCTTATATACAATTGGCCCTTATTCACACTTGGGTGCCCATTACTAACTAAGGCCTTGAGTGGCCAAGATCTCATAATGTTACAACTTTTATAGTACCTTTGCATAACACTTATTAATGTCCTCAAATGGAGAAGAATAATTGTTAATCCTAAATGGGATTAACATTTGGCAAGTGAAGTCTCCTTCCACGTATTTGTATCATACCCAATCCTAGGTAATGAATGGTTTGACAGTTCTTAATCTGCCTCAACAAACATCCTTTCCCATCAGATACTATTAGTCTCTTTCTCAGACTCTTCCAAAATTGGAGTTGGCACATCTAACTTCCTTTCTCTTAGCAACTCATTCCATTGATACAATGTATCCTTAGTCTTATTAGCCCTCAATTAGGTTCATGGTTACGTTGACACTCCTCTACAAGGGCCTTAGCTTCTTCGAGCTTTCTTATTTCCTCCTCTGCATTCGGATATTCTTCAACACCCTTGGGGGTCGCTAGTCTCTCCTTTCCGGTTCCCTATGCTTGCTCATCCAGTCTCAACAATATATTGCCTCCTTCTTCTGACTGGGGGAGTCTATGTCAATTGTATCTTCCTCAGATCCATTCTAAATTATGACCAAGGTGTCACCCTTGCCCACCTTTTTTGCTCTTCTCCTTCTCCCAGCCTTAGAAGTTGTAATACCTTCTGGTTTTTTCCTTTTGTCCACCTATTTGGCTCGTGTGTGCATCAAGACATTTATTGGCGTGATATTTTCTGTCTACACACTTATTGTCCTAATGGTGGCATGGTTAGATGTAGAAGCGTTACCATTGGTGTGATAAGGGCAGTCCTTAATCAGATGATCAACTCCACACTTGACACATGAAAGAGTTGGCATGGTGTGGGTCTGTACCACTATCGACTAAGATTGACCAGTATTAGCTACATTTTTTAGAGGACACTCTACTACTTGATAAGGTTCATTACAATGAAAACACTGTATGGATCCTCTTCTCGTAGTCGAGTTGATGTCTTTTCCCTTCCATTGTACCATGGTTTGAAACACTTGTACTGGCATGCTATTTTGTGTGATCTCAGGTGGTTCCTCATAGTAGTCATTATTCACTTCTACTTCATGCATCGCTTCCCCATCTTCCAAGGAATCTTCAATCAACACCTAGTTAATCTTGGCATGTGGTGGCTGTGGTGGTAGAACAAGTGGCAGTAATGGCGTCATCTCGTTCATCCTGAACATTCCTCTCTGTAAATAGGACACATTCAGCTACCATGTAACCAAGTTGGGTTGCATTGGTGGTGTTGGTAAAGCTGGTGGCAATTGAGCTAAAGGGTGAATCCTTGGGAATCTGCACATGGCGGTATCGTGGTTCCCTAGTCTTTGACAATGAGTTCAATAGAGCAACTGTCTCGGTCTTAGGTGAGGACATTCAGTGCTTGTATGATTTTGTCTACAAATTGAGCACCAAATTAACTCTCTCTAGAGGTAGAGATGGGAATTTGCCGATGCTTCCCTCCCATCCTTGGTTTTTAGCCCCTCCAACATGGCAATATTGAGTTCTTAAACTATCATGTTGCCAACTTGCTTGTTTTTAGGTCCCACATCTTGATAACTAGAGACTCGTGATGTTGCTACTACCGAAGCTGCCTTCACATCTTTTGGTTGCGGCAACTCAAGCATGTTATCTTCATACTCGATAGCCAACTTACAACAACAAGTATCCATAGTAGTTAGTCAGTCGAACACCAAGTAATCATGCATCTTATGATCTCATACTCCTCTTTGGAAACAGGGCAATAATTGATATCAGTTAGCCTTTCCCTTAATTTGCATCTTGAGTTAAGGTGCTTGAGTCGAGAAACATAATCCCTCATGGATTCATTTTCTTTCTGCTTGATGTTATGGAGTTGAGCCACATGACTCCATCTATCACCACTTTGAGCGAAGCTTGGTATTAACACATTCTTAGTCCAAGTGAAATTGACCTTGTCCTTAGGCTTTAAGGTTCAATACCATTGGTGGGCCTTCCCTTCTAGAGTTAGAGAAAAGGCATGTATCATGGTCAAATCGTTTACTAGTCCACAGGTTTCAAATGTTGACTCAAAGATCTCTGGGTGCTGGATTAGGTCCCCGTCTCTTGATAACTTTTGCATGAGTTTTGAAATGATGTGCGGCTTCATCCAAAACGGTTTGGATTCAAGAGCAGTGCCCCAACTCCCTAACCATGCCTCTGCCCATTTCCGTGGCCATATTCAACAAATCCGCCCTTGTGGTCGTACTTAGATTTGTGTGGGGATCCACTATTTGCCTTCGAGGAGCTATCCCCCCCTCCTACCTAGACCTCGTCCTCTACCTGCATAGGTCCTATCTAATCTAGGTCTACGATTGGGTCCTGATAATTCCTCATCACGTGGCTCATCATTAGCGACCTAAGCCCGCCTTTGTTGAATTAAGAGTTCCATGCTCTGCAAAAAGGTGCGATTATTAATCATTTCATTTATATCCTCCCATGTGTAGAGCCGATTCTCTTCTCATGTACATGCCCTAGGTTGATCGTCTACTTCTTCTTGCATTCCGAGGTCTTCCTCAGCCTTGGTTTCCTCATTTATGGGTTTTAGGGTTGGTATTCCTCCTTCTGTCATTCCAATCCCCATGTTATCTGTGGCATCCCTAGATGTTTCTGCTTCCTTACCACGTAACATGAGTAAATTATCAATTTCCCTCCGTTCCACCACCATTCTACACGTATTGAGCTCTTACCTTTTTAAGTCCAGAAGTCGCAACAATTGATGCTCTTCAACCATCTTAATGCCAACTTCCACTTCCTCAGATGTGGGAAAGAAGATTTGTCCTATCTTAACAGCATTCCCCTTGTCTTACCTAACCCTAGGAGTAATTTGCCTCAAGGTGTTAGTGTTCCTGGGGCCAGACGTTAGGGCTGTAGGTGTTGTTAAGTCTGGTCCTGCACTCATTGACAAACCCTTGTCCGCAGATTGACCTTCCTCTTCCGCCAAAGAATCCCCTAGCTATATCAAATACTCCACTAGATTTCGCAAGAGAAACCGGTTTCCCTTCCTCTCCAAGTCCGGAGAACCTTAGTCCTTCTTCCATGGATTCTTTGTTAATGGTTTCTGTAGTGGTTAGATTTCTCCAAGTTGCAACACTCAATTGAGTGCTCGTTGAGCGACCTAAACTAACACTTTTCTGGTAGGAAGATCTTGGGTAATTAGATACACTGTCGTTAGGGGTAGGGTCATCTCCTAAAGTTTTCCTGACCTCAAGTGCATGAGAAAATAGTTCAACACTC
The DNA here is from genome assembly GCF_041138505.1 of Cibotium barometz. Lineage (NCBI taxonomy): Eukaryota > Viridiplantae > Streptophyta > Polypodiopsida > Cyatheales > Cibotiaceae > Cibotium > Cibotium barometz. The sequence goes on from NC_141088.1 coordinate 46,119,349, forward strand.
CAACTCACTACTCCAACTTTTATGCTCGGTTGTCTGTCAAACTGATGTTTCACGTCGTGAAATGGATTTCATGCCGTGAACTGGTTCTCACGTCGTGAACAGCTTATGTTTCACGCCTTACAATTTCAAGCTAGATTTGCAGTAACCTGAGTCGAGGAGATTACTATAGTGCACTTATGACTCTCTCTTGCCCCTGATGTGACAATCCTTCAATCCCTCAACTCAACCTATCTCACATCATGAGATGGTAGATGTATTTCATGTCGTGAAATGCAGTTTCACGCCATGAAATGCAAATGCGTTTCACGTTATGAAATGCATATGTATTTCACGTTGTGAAATGGGTCCGTTTCACGAGATAAGATTTCTTTAGTTTCCTTGTGTGAGTCATGTCAGGATAAGATGCACTAACTTTAGTAAGGCAATCCCGAGATTTCTGGCGCTAAGGCAAGGATCTCATGCTGTGAAATGCAGAAATGCTTTCCTACACTTTCACGCATTTGTCAGTCGAGCCAATAGAATGATTTTTTGAGTGATTTGGAGTTTGATTTCCCTGCCCAATGAATCTAGAATGGTCGTGCCTAACAAAAAGAATGTAATGTAAGTAACAAACACAACCAATGGCTCCTTATTTTTGTGATTTTTTGAGAAAAAACAGGAAAAGGAGTATCACCAACTCCAAACTCACGATAGCAAAATTGGTGATAAAAACAACAAAATCAAAGAAATCCCAAGTGTTGCTTTCCTCCAAGCATTACCAAGGACTCACACACACTTCAACACACACAAAATTTTGCAAACTAACCTAATTCCTTCACTTCTACACAAACCTTATCCACACAGTTTTTCACAATGTACTTCCATAATGCAAAGGCAACAATGAATCTTGCATAGTGGGAGCTGGGGCACTAAGAAGATGGAAGAAAAAATGGTGGTTTCCTCGGCAACGGTGCCAAAAATGTTATGGCCTATTGTACCTCCCAAGAGAACTCCACACATTCACCAATGGAATAAGCAACAGACAACAATCATCATAGGGTACTTATACCAATGTTTCGAGCTCATGTCCCTTGAGGCTCTCCAAGCTCGCTTGTAGAAGCTCCAATCCTCTAGTCTCCACCTCTACTCTGTCACTGCGGAGTTGCTCACACCACAATGCAAGACAATCATCCTCTCATTCTCCCACACCCAAGCATACAAGAGGCACACCCAAGCATACAAGAGGCACATGCACTAGAGTTGCTCACAGCACAATGCAAGACAATCGTCCTCTCATTCTCCCACACCCAAGCATAGAAGAGGCACATGCACTAGAGTACTCTCTCTCTCTCTCTCGGCAAGACAAGAATAGAGCTCTTATAGCACAAAGGGAGATTGTGTCTTTCTGTTATGAGAAATTGCCTTATATATAACTAGCCCTTATTCAAACTTGGGCGCCCAAAACTTACTAACTAAAGCCTTGGCTGGCCAGTATCTCATAATGTACAACCTTTATAGTACCATTACATAACACTTATTAATGTTCTCAAATGGAGGAGCATCTTTGTTAATCCAAAATGGGATTAACAAATGTCTTAATGCAAATAAACTTTAAACACAATAAACCAACACATCCAAACCATATATTTTTGGGAACGTGACCTCCTATTCAACATCGAGCAATATTGGGTAGTCCCAATAACTTGGAATGGACGAAAAAATGGAGCTAAGCCCTAGATTAGTCCTTGACAAAATCGCACTAAATATGTTCACGTCAAGAGCTTACCTTAGTCTTGCCAAAGCATGTGTTGTTGGGTCTTATTTTCAAGCTTCGACAATTATAACTTCCCATTACGGGTGTGCTAGCTCATGCATTACATCCTAACTTTGTTGGGTCTTATCTTCAAGCTTCGACAATTATAACTTCCCATTACGGGTGTGCTAGCTCATGCATTACATCCTAACTTTGTTGTCACACTAGAATGCTCCCTTACTAGAGGGATGAAGGGATAGCTCTCAATGCCTAGATCGAGGCAAGAAGAAACAATCCTTCATGATGGTTCTCTCTCACAAAAGGCGAGGGAAGAAGAAAAAGCTATTATAAGAAGAAAACCTACACTAGCATGCCTCCATCAACAAGCAAGCAAGATTCAATGCCATATAAGCAAGCAAGATTCAATGCCATATAAGCAAGCAAGAAGAGGAAAGAAGGAGAGCTCACACAAGTAAACTATTGCAAAGGAATGATTACGTCATGCTTATTGTTAAACATGACTTATATACAAATGACTAGGTTTCACACTAGGTTGGCTAAGCTTAAAAATTATTCGGCCTCTATTACTAGTCTTAAGAAACTGTACACTAAATCCATAGAGTTTTCCTATTTGACTTTAAGCATAGGGTAAGAATGCTTTATATATTCTAGCACCGTCTTACAATAGATAAGCTCCTGATCACATAGGTAAGATGGCAAAGCACCTTATGATAGGTGGGGATGGAGAGTCAAGAGTCACTTGAGGGCCCTCCTACATAATAGGGGCATGGGGCACTCTCAAGGGATGTTCTCTTGTGTAGAGCATTGTGTCTACTCTCTTGCCATTTCATGCTAGAGTTATGTGCTGCTGGAGTGAAGTCATATCTCTTGGTGGTATGGGACACCAAGGTAAGGTATGTGGTACTTCATTGTATTTATGTGTGCACCCTTGGGCTCGGGGGTGGTTGGGTGGATAAGTATATGCTTGGTTTATGCATGTTTATGCATAGTGATTAGCTAGAGAGATCTTTAGGGTTTTAACACCATGGTATAGAGGGGGAGTAGGCGTACCATATCCCCCTCCTTCCACCATGGTATAGAGGGGGAGTAGGCGTACCATATCCCCCTCCTTCCACCAGCCATATCTTGAACCGCAATCACGTGTGACAAAGAGTGCTCTCTCTCTCTCTCTCTCTCTCTCTCTCTCTCTCTCTCTCTCTCTCTCTCTCTCTCTCTCTCTCTCTCTCTCTCTCTCTCTCTCTCGACAAAAGATGACTATTGTGTTAGAAGAAGATACAAGAACGACATAAGATAGAAGAAGCAAGACATAAGAAGAAGGTGTGACGTACCTATTGACAACTTGTGTACAGGAGGTCATGTCATGACCTCTTGCAACAACAACATGGCAACATTAGGGTACATGAGGTCGAGTGCTTCTTTTAGGAGGTGATGAGGAGGTCAACACAAGGAGTGAGTGTAAGCCTCGTGCTCCTCTAGGGAGGTGCCACGTGGCTAAGCGAGGAGGTGCCATCGGCAAAGAGGTCGGTTGCTTCTTTAGCAGTGAGCATGAGCCTCACACTCCTCTGGGGAGGTGCAAGGTGGTTGAGCAGCAGGGGGGTGCCACGTGGTAGCTTCCTCGTAAGAGATTAAAGAAGTGTGAATACATCAAGAGCCCTTTTGGATTTACCCAGAATTGTTATTTTAGAGAGAGTTAAATAAAATTCCATTTTTGTATGTGTATGATTTTTGTGTGTGTGTGTGTGTGTGTGTGTGTGAGAGAGAGAGAGAGAGAGAGAGAGAGAGAGAGAGAGAGAGAGAGAGAGAGAGAGAGAGAGAGAGAGAGAGAGAGAGAGAGAGAGCAAATGAATTTTGTTTGTGTATGGTGTTTTTGTGCTTAGAGGGTGAACAATAATTATAAATTCAATTCTAAGTTATAGAACTGCAAAAAAAACATGCAAATTATACAACTCTCATTTGATAAGTTTAACTAACTTCATGTACTTTGTGAAGTTAGCTACTTTCAAGTGATGCGGTATAAATTTTTTGGATAATTATAAGATATTGACTAGTTTTTTTCACTATTTTATAAAGTATTTTACTAAAAAATCATTCATAATTTTAAATCTAAAAAAATGTGCATGTCACATTTTTTTATAGTATAAATTTCAACCTTCTTTCTAGAAATATCCCCTTTCTATGGAATTTTGAAGGGATTCTTTAAGGGAAAACATTTGTAATTACGCATAATGTCACACACACACACACACACACACACATTTATATCCCCTTTCTATGGAATTTTGAAGGGATTCTTTAAGGGAAAACATTTGTAATTACCCATTTGGTGTGCCATAGTGTCACACACATGCACACACCACGCGAGCGCGCACGCACACACATGCATGCACGCACACACACACACACATGATGGGCACAAATTTCATACAACTCTATTGGTGGTATAAGCTCTTGATTTAGACCTTGATTATAAACAAAGACTCCCTTTATAAAGTAGTAAGTTTGCTTTTTCTATATCCTAAAAAGCAAGGTGCCTTCTATCCCAAAATTAAATCTACTAAGGTTTAATAATAGTTGATGCCTAGGATTCTTTTACTACGGTTTTACAAATCTTAATAATCTTCAGTGTTAACAAGGACTCCTAACACACCTAAGCATAAGTATGATTGACTTGACTTGACTTGTCTCATACTTGTTTGGAAGCCATTACACAATGAAATGCCCTTTTCCATCACATTAGATTGGAACAATTTAGAAGCTTCGACCAACTTCTCACATTTCTTAGTTTAAACATGGCTTCCTCTTAGAGTGGTAAGGGAGTTTTGCATGGCCACGCTAATGGAATCCAGAATGTAGAGGCTTAAAGGCTTTAAAATCTTTAGAGTGAGTGGGGAGTGAGTATGGGAATACAACCTAAAATTACATGGAGAATCGGAAGCTTTTTAAATGTTCTTAAGACAATATGAATTGTACTAGACTAGGCTATAACTTTTTAAATGTTCTTAAGACAATATGAATTGTACTAGACTAGGCTATAACTTTTTAAAAAATTCAAAGGTAGACTTGTGGTGAAACCTTGAAAAATGTCATTTCACCTCCGAAAGTCTATTGAAAAAGCTAACTTAACATTAAATCATACAAAAAAATGGAAGTACACATCTACCATGGAATGTCTCTCTCTAAGATCCCTTCCTTCCTGAAAGGGCAAGTTTTGGGGTCTTTGTGGAAAATATCTACAAAGGGAGGCAAAATCATTGTATTATAAGGTTGGAGCCTCCCTTGTGGCCTTTACAAGAATGAAGTAGAAAACACCCTTCTAAAAAAAGGCATCAAACAATATTCCATCACTTGTAAAAACAAAGAACCACAAGGAGATCTTTTACCCTTTGAGTGCCTTTAAGATTTATGTAGCTATATCTTTATCAACATTAAAGGATCAATTGAAAGGTTAATTAGTTCTCTCTATTGTAAACATTGTTTCTAGATTATTGATGAGCCTTTCACCTCGTCACTTATGTCACCTCTTAAGAAATTATGAACATGATTAGGAAACAATTCACTACAATAAATCACACCATGTGTAAAAGGTCTATAATCAAAGTATAATGCTCTAGAACATGCTTCCCCCAAAAAAACTAAGAAAGATTAGACGGGCAAGTTTCATTTGCAAAGGATAAAATGGGCTACCTTGAAATCCACCACTCACAATAAAATATATTATAATAATGATCTGCTCCAGGTCTAGAATCCATAGACGAGGGGGAGATTATGCTAAAAAAAAGATCTCCGCTCACCTTGGGAAAGGGAGAGTGGTGTGTGTGCCATGAGTGTTACATGTCCTCTGGTGAAACACGATACTGCCATTGGTGGGCTCGACCGCTAGAGAAGTCGGAGAGTTGGAAAGATTAGAGAGCACTGGTGGGGATGACAACTGTATAAGTTGGAGAGTTGGGGCGGGAGAGCTCAAAGGGCACCAAAGGTGATGGTGGCTTGAGAGGTGGGAGAGTTCAAAGAGCATTGGTAAAGTTTATGTTTTAAAGCTTAAGAAGTCCATGAGGACTTTTCAAGACTAAAGAGGAGCAAAACAAGCATTAAGCCTTGACTTTCCTCATTGAGTAAAAGATTAAGAAAGTCACTGAACCCTTTTACAAACTCTAGCGTGTGGTCGCAACAGTTAGTAGTAGGCACTGCGTCTCTCTCCCTTCCCAAAGCTTTGCAAACAGCAGCAGGAGCAATGTCGTCTCTATACCAGAAAAGCTCGGGTCTTCCGAGCTACACGGGCCTTTCGACGCTGGCGACCGGCGGAGGGCTGAACGGCAGCTACGGTGGCACCGCCTCTTCTTCTGCTGCTTCATACACCTCCGATGTGGCGGCCTCCACGCGCCTCGACGCCCCGTTCCGCTCCTCCTACGCCTACGACCCCCTCTTTGGCTCCTCCTCCACTTCCTACCTCACCAGCAACCCCGCCGCTCCCTCCGGCGCTTCTTGGCAGCAGCTGGAGCCGCTCTATCCCTCGCTCAAGCGTCCTGGAGACGAAGGTATGCTCCCTGTCTTTAACCTTAAATTCGCTTTCTTCTCTCTCTGGTTTCTGCCGGTAACCTTAACCCTAGGGTTCTGGAAAATGCTAAAGCAATAATGTTCTGTCTGTCTTCGTAACCCTAGATTTAGGCTGCAAACAGTGTTGAAGCAGACAGAATGCCCAGCAATATCTAATGTGGGACTGCTATCGGTGGTTCTGTGTTGAAATGCTCTCGGTAGTATAAGTATTTTGCCAAGATGTTGTGCCTTGTGATGTGCTGCGGAAGAACTGAAATGTACTTGTCACAAAAACGTGGGTAGGTGCTATCACAACGAAAATGCACGGTCGTAGTGGCTCAAACCTAGCGGCCCGGACGCATCTTGTCTAAGCCTTTGAAGCACGTGTTCAACACTAACTTTGTTATGGTCAGGCTCCTGCCCCGTTTTCTGATTTGAAGAGAAGGGATGCATTTTGGTGTAGTTGGGGCATACCTCTGCCCCTACCTGCATTTTTACATAAAATTTGTGTTTTTTGAGTATGGATAGACTGCTGTCTCGCTAAGTCCATTCAATTATGCATCTAGATATCTATATGTTAGAGATTAAGAAGTTTGCTAACCTAGAGAAGCTGTTGTGTTGCCTTCTTTTTCTTTAAAAAATATCATCCTATGGTAAGCATTACAGTAGTTTAAGAGAGTGCACTATACGGAAAATACCTGACACACATTTTTGTCTGCTGCTGCTGCATTGGTACATATGTAATCACTCGGACTTGCTGGATACTGCGTATGACGATATTACAATATATGTTGGCCTCTTTCCATATATGATGGTCATGCTACGTCGGTAATTAACCTCGCGGTATTGTATAAAATATATACTCTCCTTATTGTGCTTTCTACTCTTACTCCTACTTAATGGCATACTGATTTGTGTATCCATACTTATCCTTACTCCGATTCTTTATTTGTGGTTTAAATAAAATGATTTTTTTCTTATGGACTACTTATTATTATATGTGAAGTCTTTTATCCTGGGGATATTTTATCCAAGCGAGCTAGATTCGAGATGGCTCAGACGTTTCCTTTTTATCCTCAAAGACCACAAGAAAAGGACTGTGTATTTTATATGAGGACAAGAACTTGTAGCTTTGGAGCTAATTGCAAGTATGATCATCCTGCATGGGTTCCAGCTGGTGGCATTCCAGACTGGAAGGAGGTGCAGACTCCATACTCTTGCTTGGGGTTATAGAATAGTTTATTGACAGGGAAGACAACACTAACAAAGAAGTCAAATGCGTTTTATGATGTCCTTTTATACACTTAAAAGACTGCAGGACCATTTGACTAATGTAAAAATTTAGTTACTTTCTGGTTTCTGGCGGTTACTAAACTGAATTAAGTCCACCATATTTGTCCTAGCAGGATGATCAAGGGCTTTGAATGCAATGTCCTTCTCTTTTAACTTATTTGTTTTCATTGTTTATTTTTGACTTGGCTCCATTGCTTATTTATAGTTATTGTTAAGTAATATGAGCTAAATATGCTAGCTGTATTAGTTGAACTATCAACAAGGATATTGTTGTTTGGGCCTTGCTCTGAAGTGCTAGGCTTCATTGTTGCAAATACCTTCAAGTGTTGATAGAAACTCAGCATGTTGGCTTTGTGTAAAGACATGTCCAAACAGAGTCTTTGCACACGGAATCTGCACCTGCTTTCTCTGCCAACATGGAGTGCGATGCCATAGTTTGCCATCCAGCCCTGATGTTTCTTTTTATTTTCTTTTTTAAAGGAAGTCTAATCAAGCAGATTCGATTTATTCTGCACTCACTGCTGGCTGAGACCTAAGGCTCCAAATTGCAAGTAAGTTATGGTGAGGATATCTTAGGAACGTGGCTGTTGAACTTTGGTGGACAAGGGCTGGTTATGTATTGCTGTTTGTGGGCATGCCCAAATCGAATGGTAGGTGCTTCACAGGCAAACAGACACCATTGCACAATAGGTGCTCAAACTTGAAGCAAATACTTCCTATGAGGGAAGACTTAAAAGCTCTCTTACGTCCATAGCACCTGCTGCTTATGTGCATTAGGGTTTCCCACAGCCAAGTGAAGTCTAGGTTTGTGCACTTAGGGTTTGTAGGCAGCCAAGTCAGCATTAGAGCATGGATTAGGTGGGGGCCAGCCGATTGCCTGGTTGGCCAGCATAAGGCCTGTCGACCAGCATACAATAGACCCCACCACATGTGTGAAGCGATGGCAAAAAAACGCAGCATTAAATGCTAATTTCAGCAAGTCATGAGCATATAAAGCAGGTCGACAGCATGATGATAAATCCAACCAGCATATAGTGCTCATATATAAGGCGCCCTTTGTGTGAAAATATACCCAAAAAGGGTATTTAACCCAGCCCAAAAAGGGCCACCTTTTCTTTTATATTATTTATCTGCTGGCCGACTGCTCATGCTGGCCGACCAGCACCCTGCCCTCATATAAATATGAGGCGCCTCCTAAACCTCACCACCAACTGACGATTATTGATCGGCTGGGCGTCCACTGCTCATCAGCGTTTTACCCTCCTCCTGCCGGATTGATCGCCCACTTCAGGACACTACTTCAGCGTGCTTCTGTACTGGCTGCTGGTGTTGGAACAGGCCGCCTACAAACGGGTGGAACCCTTCCCTGCTGGTGCTGATCTGAACGTGTTCATCTGCAGTGTTTCTTCTGCGTTTTATCACAAGTTGTTGCTGCTGGTCCATGGTGCATATATCTGCGTTTTTCACCACTGCTCACTTCTGCGTTTTTCATCAGCAGCCATCAGGACATAAGCGCTTACATCAGCGCTTACATCTCAGCCCTACATCAGGGATACATCAGTGCTTACTTCTCAACCCTACATTAGGCATATATCGGCGCTCACATCAGGCTTACTTCGGGATTGTCATCTGCATTTTTGGGACAGCAGCCTTCTCGTCTCACATAGAGCTCTTGTACTGGACTTCATCTTTTATATACATATCACCATTGCATGCTGTGTGATTTGCTCTGATCTTTCGTATATTTGGTCTTTTGGTCTCTTTTGCCCTCACATGGTATCAGAGCAATCGTGAGCAAAAGGATTGAAGACCTCGAGAGTACACAGCATGGATCGTCTATCCTCGATTCTGGAGGATCAGCCTTTCATACCAGATATTGACTCTCCTTATTTTGATATAGATCACACGGAGGATGGGACGACTCATTCACTGGAGAGCCCTGTTCGAGGTCTTTCATTGGGAGACGACCAGCCTATTTTTACCCACTCACCCGCTACACCCTTGGCATATGGTTTTTCTTCTCCAAGCTCATCAGCCGTTACTTCCAGAGGAGGATACATGCCCATAGCCAGTGTGCCAGTATTGGACCCTGGTATTACAAATTGGACTTCGGTATGGGACTTTTTCTCAGGAAGGACACGTACCTCCTCGGTCGTTCGGAGATCCATCATCATCCCTGTCGGTGACCACGTCAGGTTCGTATGTGCCTTTTAGTACGTATGTTCCTAACTCTACTTGGGTATCTTCTTCTGTAGCACAGGTTCAACAAACGGTACCCTTGATCCCTGGCATTTTGTGAAACCAAACAGAGGTGGGTCTAGGAGTATAATTCACTCTCCGACAGTTGACTTATGGTGCAAGGAGGTAACACTGTTTTCTCCTCTGGTTCACTCTCTGTTCCTACTCCTAATGTGTAATGGAATAGTGTCCAAATTCACACACAAAACCCTACCTCCCAACCCATATCTCTTCCTACTAGTGTTTGCATGCAGTCATCACTGCCTGCATCTCCTTTGGGTCTTGCGTATGGGTTCTACCCATCCTAGTTATCTTTCAACACTATGTCCTCTGGCACTGCAGTACCACCCAGCATTTCGAGGTATCAGGTGGTTTACCAACCCATCTCTGGCACTGGTGTTTTTCCCAATTATGTGCCCTCTCTAGGGTTTGTCCCTTAACCAGGTATTCCACCTATGCTGAGTACCCAAAACTTTATGTTGGGTATAAAGTCCCAGTTTTGCCTCCGGACCTTGATCATCACGTAGCTCTTTTCGAGAGCTTCGTGGCCATATATTTACTTGTACATTTGGCCCCCATTTGGGCCTTGTAACGGCATTCTTTGTATTTGGTCCGCCGGGCGCCCCATAAGTTGGGCGCCCGCCCATATTAGACCTAACCCTAACTTTACCCTTGTAACACTATAAATACGAGGTCTCCCTTGAGCCTCATCAAGACATCAAGATATTCTTGAGCATTGTGTGAGTTCTCTCTCTCTCTCACTCTTCTCTATCTCCTCTGCACTTCCTTGGCTGCAAGCTCTTGTGTTTGAGTCATTCTCTTCCAACAACTGGTATTAGAGCTATGGAGGGAAGCTGTATGCAGAAGCTATGGAGTTAGAGGTGTCTTCCACCACTTGACTACGGGATTGTCTGCGTTTTTCGCGTCAAACACCTCCCTTCTATCATCAATCTGGTGCGTTTTTTTTTTCTTTTAGAGTGCTGCTCTGTTTTTTTTTAACGCAGGAGCCTGTTTTGCGTTTTTCTTGCTCTTCCCCTCTCCTGCGTTTTCTGCTCCACTCTACGCTGCCCTTTTGCTGCGTTTTCCTCTACCCTGCTGCCCCCTTTGCTGCGTTTCTGCTGCTGTGCTGCTGCAATCAGCGTTTGCTTTTTTTTTTCTCCTGCTATACGGCTGCCTCCTGTACGGCTGCCATCAGCAGCAGCCAACGCTGCTGCCAGCAGCCCCACGGCCACCAGCAGAATCTAGGGCTGCAGCCAGCAGCCCCACGGCCACCAGCAAGCAGCCCGGGCTGCAGCCAGCAGCCCCACGGCCACTAGCAGCAGCCAACGCTGCCTCCAGCAGCCAGGAACTACGAGCAGCCCCAAAGACAGCATCATACTCCCCCGGATTTACTTCAGCATCAAAAATAGAGCTGCCCCGGTCCTCTTTTGCAGTATCTCCGGCTGCCCCTCGGGTTTACATTGACATCCGGTGATTCTCTTCCGCCGTCTTCTTCACTTGAAGTTGTTTCATCAATCTACGAGCATCCTACTGTCAACCCGTATCTGGTACATAACATCTTGCTATTGCTTACTTTCTGAAGTGTCAGTTTGATAAGTCATGGCGTCTACAAGTGATCTTAAGGGTCTACTAGAGATTAAGAAGTTTGCAGGCACTGGGTTTGATCTTTGGAAGGTGAGGATTCAGAATATCCTCTATCTGCGGGAATGTGATACTGCACTTGAGCAGTTCAAACCCGCTGCTATGACAGATGATGAATGGGGAGTCCTGAACAGAAAGGCCGTTGCCTATCTCCAGATGGCTGTTGCTGATGAGGTTCTTGTTGACCTCAAAGGGCTGACAACAGCCTATGCCGTCTGGGAGAAGCTGAGAAGCACCTATGAGATCACCACGCCAGTGAACCAGGTACATCTCATCAGGAAACTCATGAATATGCAACTTGATGATTCTAAGAATGCAGTAGAGCATATTACTGCTTTCACAGGGGTGCTTAATCAGATGCAGGATTCTGGATTGCCTGCTTTTGATGATAAGTTGAAAGCTATTTTTTTGCTCACTACTTTGCCTGACTCTTGGGAGACACTTGTGGTGTCACTTGGGACAAATCCCAACCTAACTTTTGATGGAGTCAGGGGTGCTATTCTCAATGAAGATATCCGGAGGAAGACCTCAGAGACTAGCGGTTCTGCAAATGTCTCACGAGGGAGGACGACCAAGCGGGGAAATACTACTACCAATTCAAAGGGTAGAAGCAAGAGCAAGGGCCAGCAGTTTGATGTTACATGCTACCAGTGTGGTCGTAAAGGCCACAAGAAGCCAGATTGCAAGTTTTACAAGATGGAGCAAGACCGGAAGAAGAAATCCAGTCATTCAAATGACAAAAAGAAGGAAAAAGAGAGTAATTCCAGCAAAGCAAAAGAGTTCGAAAAGGACAAGAGCAAGGCCAATGTGGCCTCTGGTGTTGTCATAGAGGAACTGTCTGACTCAGATGATGTGCTATGTGTTTTTTCTGCTAATGCTCTTGATGTTCATAACTTGCATGTCTCAGAACCAGATGTTATTCATGCCTTGATGTATGAATCTGATGTGCTTTCACAGACTTGGATTATTGACACGGGTGCCTCTTTTCATGTAACTCCTATCAAGGAGTGTTTTGCAACTTTCACTGCAGGCTCCCGAGGAAAGGTGTTCTTGGGGAATGATCATGCTTGCAATATTGAAGGCATGGGCACCGTGAATTTGACTTTGCAGGATGGTAGTGAGTTTGTGCTGCCAAATGTGAGGTATGTGCCTGGTTTGAAAACCAGTCTCTTGTCTGTGGGCCAGCTTGATGCCTTGGGATACACGGCCATATTTGGAAATGGCACATGGAAATTGACCAAAGGCACAAGGCTGATTACAAAAGGATGCAAGAAAGGAACATTATATAGCCTTCATGGTCAGGCTTTGTCTGGTAAGTTTATTGCTTTTGCAGAGGTACGCTCCCACATGGAGCTTTGGCATAAGAGACTTGGCCACATGAGCCAAAAGGGTCTCTCCATTTTGTCCTCCTTGAACAAGTTTGATGCAAAAGGAAGCAAGCTTGATTTTTGTAATGATTGCTTGTATGGGAAACAAAATAGGAGTTCTTACTCCTTTCGTGCCTCTCGCACGGCTGAAAAGTTGGACTTGGTCCACTCTGACGTATGCAGCATGCCCATTAAATCTAAAGGTGGTTCAAAGTACTTTGTGTCTTTTGTGGATGATCACTCACGAAAAGTATGGATCACTTTGTTGAAATCTAAGGATGATGCTTTTGCTGCATTTCAAAAGTTTTATGCATTTGTTCATACTCAAACCGGAGTGAAGATTAAATGCTTACGCACTGACAATGGGGGTGAGTTTGTTAGTACTAAATTTCAGAAATTTTGTGATGATAATGGCATTAAGAGGGAACTTACACCCCCTTATAGCCCCTCTTCAAATGGTGTGGCTGAAAGGTATAATCGTACACTGTGTGAAAGAATTCGATGCATGCTGTCCACAGCTAATCTCTCTCAAGATTTTTGGGGAGAAGCCTTGAAAACTGCAGTTCATGTCCACACACAGCTTTGAAAGGTGGAATCCCTGAGGAGGTTTGGTCTGGCAAACCGTCCTCATATGACCACTTACGCATCTTTGGTTGTGATGCATATGTGCATATCCGCAAGGAAGACCGGAACAAGCTTGATGCTAAGTCCGAGAAGGGCACCTTCGTTGGCTACGGTGATGAAGGTGAGATGGGCTACCGTGTGTGGTTGCCATCAACCAACAAAGTGGTTCGCAGCCGGGATGTTGTATTTTATGAGGCAAAGCTGCTCCGTAATGTTTGTGCCTCTCATGGTGATCAGAAAAAGGTCAAATTTCAGCAAGGGCAGCCACCCATTGATGCTGAAAATGAGCCCCAGGATGCTTCACAAAGGGCTGAACATAATGAGTCCGTGATATTTGAGCCAGAAGAGGTTGGACAGTCGCTTCATGCTCCTGGAGGTGTAGGGCAGCAACCCCTATATGCTGAAAATCAGGCTGTTCGTGAAAACCCGCAGCCTTTTGATGCTGAAATTATGATTCCTCCCGATATTGACCCCCAACCAGCCAATGATCATTGGGTACGGAGGTCTACTCGTTTTCGGAGGGAACCTCAGCGTTTTGATCCCTCTTTGCAACATGTTTTGCTTACAGATGAGGGTGAGCCTCTTACTTTCAAAGAGGCTAAGTCTTGTGAACTCCGAAACAAGTGGGAGCATGCTATGCAGGAGGAGATTAAGTCTCTACATGCAAATGACACTTGGGACTGTTGAGTTGCCCAAAGGAAGGAAGGCTATTCCTAACAAGTGGGTGTACAAAGTCAAGACAGTTGACGGCCAGCCTAAGTATAAAGCCCGCCTTGTTGCTAAGGGCTATGCTCAGAAGGAAGGGATTGATTTTCAGGAGGTCTTCTCTCCTGTGGTCAAAATGACCACCCTTCGTGTTTTGTTTGCTCTCACTGCTGTTTTGGATTTAGAACTGTATCAGATGGATGTAAAGACAGCTTTCTTACATGGTGATTTAGATGAAGAGCTGTATATGAAGCAGCCTGAAGGCTTTGTCATTCCTGGCAAAGAACATCTGGTTTGTAAGCTGAAGCGTAGTCTCTATGGGCTGAAACAAGCTTTGAGGCAGTGGTACAAAAAGTTTGATGCTTTCATGCTTAACCAAAAGTTTAATCGTAGCCATGCAGATCATTGCTTGTATACTAAAACTGATGCAGATGGCAGCCCAGTGATACTTGTGCTGTATGTTGATGACATGCTTCTTGCCGGGAAGAATAAGAGCGTTTTGGAAGCTCTTAAGGACCAGCTGAAGTCAGCTTTTGCTATGAAGGACTTGGGTTCAGCTGAACATATTTTGGGTCTTCGGATTAGACGGGACAGAGCACAGAAGTTGCTTTTCCTCTCGCAGGAGAAGTATATCCAGAAAGTCCTTGATAGATTTAACATGGCTGATTCTAAGCCTTTGGGTGCTCCATTGCAGCCCTATGTTAAACTATCCAAGGATGATTGCCCAAAAGATGATGATGCAGCCAGTACTATGCGTGGGATCCCTTATGCTTCTGCTTGTGGATCTCTTATGTATGCTATGGTTGCTACACGGCCAGACATTGCTCATTCAGTGGGAGTAGTCAGTCGTTTTATGTCCAACCCGGGCAAAGCACATTGGGATGCTATAAAGTCTATTTTGAGGTACTTGAAGGGGACACAGAAGAAATGCCTTATGTATGGTAAAGGTCCACTTGAGGTGCAGGGTTATTGTGATTCAGACATGGCAGGTGATTCTGATACCCGCAAGTCTACTAGTGGGTACATCTATACTCTTGCAGGTGGTGCTGTTTCTTGGTGCTCTAGACTCCAGAGGATAGTAGCACTTTCTACTACTGAGGCCGAGTACATCTCCGTCACAGAGGCTTCTAAGGAGGCCATTTGGTTAGCACGCCTTGTCACAGAGTTTGGATTGCCAGAGAGGGCTCCGGTCCTTGGTTGTGATAGCTAGAGTGCCATATACCTGGCTAAGAATGCCATGTTTCATGCTCGTACCAAACACATTGATGTACGGTACCACTTCATCAGACAGGTGCTAGATGATGGTTTGGTCAGTTTGGTCAAGATTGGCACTCATGAGAACCCTGCAGATGCTCTCACCAAAAATTTGCCAAAAGCACAGCTTGATATGTGTCTACAGCGGGTGGGAGTTACATAGCTTCACTTAGAGGAGCTTCACTGGCCCTTTAAGTGGGAGGTTGTTGGGTATAAAGTCCCAGTTTCGCCTCCGGACCTTGATCATCACGTAGCTCTTTTCGAGAGCTTCGCGGCCATATATTTACTTGTACATTTGGCCCCCATTTGGGCCTTGTAACGGCATTCTTTGTATTTGGTCCGTCGGGCGCCCCATAAGTTGGGTGCCCGCCCATATTAGACCTAACCCTAACTTTACCCTTGTATCACTATAAATACGAGGTCTCCCTTGAGCCTCATCAAGACATCAAGATATTCTTGAGCATTGTGTGAGTTCTCTCTCTCTCTCACTCTTCTCTATCTCCTCTGCACTTCCTTGGCTGCAAGCTCTTGTGTTTGAGTCATTCTCTTCCAACACTTTATTCCATCTTATGGAGTACCCTCGACAGGTCCCACACCTATGCCTGGTCCTGGTGGACTTTTTGGTTTCCCTCCTCAACACTTACACTCTGGATATGGACACCAGCCTTCCTGGACTCCCCCACCATCTTCCTTTCATGTTTCTATGTCCATGCTTTCACAGAAAAGACTCGTTTTAATGAGTCTAATTATACAACCTGGGCTAATCTTATGGAACAAGTTTTCACTTCCCAAGGTTCCTAGAACCTAGTAAAGGGATTTGAACCAAAACCCCACCCTTCCCTAGCACCTCTTGAAGTCATCAGCCATTGGGAAGCTAGAAATGCCATTGCTATAGTGGAGCTCATGCAAGGCCTTTTGCCAGAGTTTCATTCTCAACTCCAGCAATTCCCCTATGTCTTTGACAGATGGGCACACCTTGCAGAGAGAGATGCCGCACATGATCGTACACGTCGCATTGATCTTGAGCATCAAATTCAAATTTTCTCTATCAAAGAAGGGGATGACCTGACCGTCAAAGTTGCTGAATATCGGCGCCTTAACGCCGAGTATGCCACCACTGGTTCTGTCAAGTCCCAAGAAGATCAGGTTATCACTTTACTAAACAAGTTGCCGCCTAGCTTCTTTACTTTTGTCACACAGACCATTAGTTTAGAACCTATGCCTAACCTATATGAGTGAGTGCTAACTCTTGCGCTTCGCTCGGTTGCATGACCAATTTCATCCCAAGAAGTCATCTTCTTCCTCCACTCAAGAGGGGGTCCTTGTGTCCAATACCACCTCTACTCAAAAAGGACAGCAAGGGAAAGGGAACAGCAACTTAGGAAATCAAGGCAAACCTCCCGGCAACAATACTGATTCCAAAAATCCTGCCTCAACACCCATTCCCCACTGGCAAAATATTCCCAAAAAGAATAGATTTTGCACTTATTGCCAAATGCCTGGACAGTTTGATGATGAGTGTGTTTTTAAAGCCAAGGAAAATAGAGGCAACACCTCCAACCCCACTACCTCCACCCGCCAAAACAACCAAGGTGGTAGCAATGCCCCAAATTGGAGATCCAGAGGGGGTAGTAATCTAGCACCTACTCTGCCAGGCTCCCCTCCAAGGACCCAACAACAAGGAAATGGTTCTACTTGGCCGCGTTCCTCTCAGTGGCGAGCCAATAGTCAGGTTGCTCAAGCCCCACCTTCCCAGTCAGTTTTTTTCACCACTCTTGAAGAGATGTCTGACTGGTCTTCCCTTACACCTCATTCTACAGGTCACATTTAAGGTTGATTCTAGCCACTACTCCAGAAAGAAGAAGAAACAAAGGCCTAAACGAGGCCATTCGTGGGGGAAAGCCTCTGCCTTCATTCAGATCTGTCAGTTACCCGACAATCCTTCTGTTCCCATCATTGAGGCCCATCCAACTCTTCCCTGTGGTCATCCTGTCACTTGGGTAGTTGATAGTGTGCAAGGCTTCCGCAAAAAAGAAGGCATTGATTTCGACGAGACCTTTGCACCCGCTGCTCGAATGACCACAATCCGTCTTTTACTCAATCTGGCTGCTCACCACAAATGGCCAGTCTATCAGATGGATGTTAAGAGTGCCTTTTTAAATGGCATTCTCAAAGAGGAGGTCTATGTTAACCAACCTTCGGGTTTCTCGCTCCTCGGCCTTGAGGACAAAGTCTTTCGCTTACATAAAGCTCTTTATGGGCTTAAGCAAGCACCTCGGGCTTGGTATCATCTCATCGACAAATTTTTTCACAGCCAAGGTTTTCAACCATCTCACTGTGACCCCAATATCTACATTGATCAGGGGATGGTTTGCTACCTAGTACTGTATGTCGATGACCTCATTATTTCAGGTTCACATCAAGCCAAAATGGTTGATATCATGGCACAGCTGAGACAAACTTTTGAGATGACTGATCTCGGTCTTCTCTCATATTTCCTTGGCATGGAGGTGATGATCCAACATCCTGAATCCTGATGGTATTTTCGTGTCTCAACAGAAGTAGTGTCTCCAACTCATTACTTTCTACTTTCCTGATGGTGCTATCCCAGTGGCTACTCCATTGGATCCCACCATTAAACTGTCAAAGGAAGTGGACTCACCTCCACATAAAGAGCGAGCCTACCGACAAGTGGTTGGGAAACTTATTTGGCTCACAAATTCTCGTCCTGATATCTCCTATTGCACATCCATTCTAAGTCAGTATTATGCTTCTAAGGGGCCACATTGGAGTTCAGTAATGAGGGTTGTTCGCTATCTAGAAGGTACCTATTTGTATGGACTTCACTACAGTCGTGGGATCACCCTGCGTGGTTACACGGACTCCGATTGTGCTGGTGATCTCGATTCCCGACGTTCTCATGGTGGTTATTTGTTCTCCCTCGGATCTGCCCCTTTCTCTTGGTCTAGCGAAAAGCAGGACACCGCTGCAGGTTCTTCAGCAGAAGCCGAATACCGGGCCCTCTATGACGCCACCACTGAGGCTATGTATCTTCGTCAGCTTCTTTCTGACATGCGCATCCCCATTGACACCGCCTCTATCATCTTCGTTGACAGTCAGAGTGCGATTGCCCTTGCTGGCAATCCTATTTTTTCTAACCGTACCAAGCATGTGGGTGTCCATTTTCATTTTACCAGGGAACAGGTTGAGCTTGGTACCATCTGACTCCAGTACATTCCCACGGCAGACGACCAGGCAGACATCCTTACGAAGTCCGTAAACCGCCCCATTCTCGAGTGTCTTCGCAATCGGATCGGCATCGGTCCACCACCATCATCCTCCGCACATTGAGAGGGGGATCTTCCTCTCCCTTCATATTTCTTATCATTTTTGTATCGGGCACATGAGTCAGTGAAAACCCCATGAGGGCACGGCTCATGTGAAAACCCACTGCATTGCATTTTTTTTCCTAGCCTGCATTCCCTATGCATAGCATTTGTTTTTTGTGTTTGGGGTGCATGTATGAATGAAAACCCAAAAATGGGCATTCATGCATGTGAAAACCTCTTGCATTGTGGCATTCTTCCAGTACCTCCCAATCCCAGAAGCCTCTACTCCGGTCTCAACTCACATGAATCCTCATCTTCGACAACCAAATCTGTTTTTTTCCCTCATCTTCTCTCATGACCCCTTTTTGGTTTGAGAGGGGGTGTGTGAAAATATACCCAAAAAGGGTATTTAACCCAGCCCAAAAAGGGCCACCTTTCCTTTTATATTATTTATCTGCTGGCCGACTGCTTATGCTGGCCGACCAGCACCCTGCCCTCATATAAATATGAGGCGCCTCCTAAACCTCACCACCAACTGACGATTACTGATCGGCTGGGCGTCCACTGCTCATCAGCGTTTTACCCTCCTCCTCCTGCTGGATTGATTGCCCACTTCAGGACAGCACTTCAGCGTGCTTCTGTACCGGCTGCTGGTGTTGGAACAGGCCGCCTACAAACAGGTGGAACCCTTCCCTGCTGGTGCTGAACTGGACGTGTTCATCTGCAGCACCCTGCCCTCATATAAATATGAGACGCCTCCTAAACCTCACCACCAACTGACGATTACTGATCGGCTAGGCGTCCACTGCTCATCAGTGTTTTACCCTCCTCCTGCTGGATTGATCGCCCACTTTAGGACAGCACTTCAGCATGCTTCTGTACTGGCTGCTGGTGTTGGAATAGGCCGCCTACAAACAGGTGGAACCCTTCCCTGCTGGTGCTGAACTGGACGTGTTCATCTGCAGTGTTTCTTCTGCGTTTTATCACAAGTTGCTGCTGCTGGTCCATGGTGCATATATCTGTGTTTTTCACCACAGCTCACTTCTGCGTTTTTCATCAGCAGCCATCGGGACATAAGCGCTTACATCTCAGCCCTACATCAGGGATACATCAGCGCTTACTTCTCAGCCCTACATCAGGCATATATCGACGCTCACATCAGGCTTACTTTGGGATTGTCATCTGCATTTTTGGGACAGCAGCCTTCTCGTCTCACATAGAGCTCATGTACTAGACTTCATCTTTTATATACATATCACCATTGCATGCTGTGTGATTTGCTCTGATCTTTTGTATATTTGGTCCTTTGGTCTCTTTTGCCCTCACACCCTTCACTCCTTGCATAAATCATCTCGTTCTTTCATATTCTCAATAGTGATCAAGAGCAGAAACATGTGTGCTTGAGTTCTAAGACTTGTGCATACATATTTTCAGCAAAGCACTTCATTGTGCTTCAGTCCAAGGCTTCCCAAATTCCTCTTCAGCATTCAACCTTTTGTCTTGCATCTCCCTTAGCAGATCTGGGTGTGCATAGTGGCTTCAAATTTGTCTTCAGGCCGCCCAATGGGTCAATTGACATTTGGTCTACCTCGTCCTTGCGTATGGCATTCCACAGTCAGCCGTCATCTCTAAGTTTTCTGCATTGTAAAGTTGTTCTCCAAAGTAATGAAGCAAATACTCCTGCTTGCAGGAGGGGCCCCTTAAGGTGGGTAGTTGGAACTTGGGACCCAATCTGGTGTTGTGTCGACTTTGCTCTCTCTCCCACATTAAAGATTAAAGTGGATTGCTTCATGCTCACTAACATAAAGAAGGCCTTGCTGCTTGTTACACAATCATACTGGCTGCATGCTATACTAGCTGAGTACATAGATTTAGCGTTAGTTTTTGTGCATGTAGTTGGATCTTAGGTAGGGAGATTCCTCTTATCGACATGAGCTACACTTCAAGAGGGAACATTGAAGAGCTTCAAGCATGGGATGGACAAACAATAGTTCTAGATAGTGTCTTGAGACATATTTCGAGAAGATCTTGAAACGGTATATGGCTAGTGTGGCAGCATCAACAATCAATCGAGCATAATCTCCAACTTCTAGGAAACTCAAGATGAGTAAGAAAAGTCCTGATCAAGTTTTTTTGAATTCTCCATTTGAGTTTGTTACTTACACACACCAACATGGATATCTTCAAGCCTCCATCGCTGTTGTCTGTGATAACCCTAATTTCAACAATGGTATGAGAGTGGGTTCTAGCCTAGTTAGTGTTAATTTTTTCTGGTCAGCTAATGGTGACGGCGGTGAGCAGCAATTGTCAGATCCAAAGCAATTTGGCATTGCTTGAGAGATTGCTCATCGTCTAAATCTGCATGCCTCAGCTCCTGTGCGCTCCTTTGCAGTGGCGGTCGGGCCAACTTACCCGCCTGTGCCTTAGCAGCCCGCCATAGCCATCTCGTCCACTTGTCACCTCACTTTCTTCACCGCCTTTGCTCATTAGTTGCCGCTGCCTACAATTGCTGATGGTGTTGCCTGTGAGAGATCGTCGCTAGCAGCCAACTTTACAGGCCGCCGATATTCTCGTGTTCGCCACCACCTAGATTCTCTCGCGAATAGCCAGCTACCACATGCACAGTATTAGCAGCCTGGTGCTGCTGTACTGCAACCGCATGCTTGCCATCTATGCTGGTGGCGCCCAACGCCCCTGCTATGCTTCTTCTCATTGATATGCTGATATTGCAATTGCTGCCACTGCCCAGCATCACTCACACCTACAGGCATCACTGCCCCCATCTGATGTTCTTGCTCTACTTGTGCCAATCGTTCCTATACACGACGTTAGTAATTCGCCCGTTGGCAGTGAGTGACAGTGTCTCAGCCCGGCTCCACAGCACGACCAGTACCTACAAATATCAAAGTATACGGTAAAAATCGTCTAGTTAGAGCTCCCACATTTTTCAAAATTTAGGGTTTTTGCAGAAATCAGTGAAAATTAGCCAAGTTGAAGATCCTGCATTCTCCAAAATTTGGGGGTTTTAAAAAAATTAGGGCAAATTTGCAAAATTGAGGGCCACTTCGGTAAATTTGGGGCTTTTCCATAAATGTTGATTAAATCATCAAATCGGAGGCATTGCCTCAGCAAATTTGGGGGTTTTCCCAAATATAAAGAAAATCAACGAATTAGAGCTCCCAGAGCCACAAGAAACTAGGGCTTTTCCAAAATCGGGCATCCTGCATCAAATTGAAGTCTATGCATGAACGAAAACCTTGGTTTCTTCATGTGTAGCTTCAAGTTTGTGCACATCAAGGTTCTCTGCCTTGACCCTTGAGCCTAAAAGACGGCCCAAGTGTCAATCGCTTGGCAATGCCGTTGCAAAAGGACACTTCACCACCGGTGCCACATCATCGACATGTGGCTGAATTGCTGCTTTACGGTCAGTGTGTACTTCCCTTGATCAGCCCATGCTACTGGACAGCCTGTGTTGAGCTGGTCAAATTCTTCCAAGGGCTGTTCATGCTGATTTAGGGCTGTTCCGAGCATCCATAGGGCCTATTTGTGCCTGTGGGCATCGGTGTTCGTGACCAGTCGATTGATCATTTATGAGATGGTGCTTAATTAGTGCACACCTAGCCAGGTGAATTATAGATACCCTGGTGGGCACTCAAAGGTCAGATTTGCGAGAGCATAAGGACAGCCGGATTCAACAAAAATGCAGCCCTATTCAGTAGGTGGCTATCCCTTGGAGCAAAACGCTTCAGAAGGGTGCCTCCAGGGGGGTGCTACATGAAAAGATGCAGGGGAGAAGAGAGCTTGAGCTCTTGCAAACACACACACACTCACAAAACCCTAAAAGAGAGCACACAAGGTGAGAGGCTGAAAATCTTCTTCTTCACTCAACACTCAACACACCATATACAAAGCTATGCACCTATACATAGTAGGATCCTCCAAAATCTCTCCTGAATCTACACTCAACTTGCCATTCTGATCCAATGGCACTGAGATAGGCTTACAGCCTGTCATACCATACTTGGACAACATGTCCAAGCCATACTGTCTCTGCAGTAATCCAATACCACCATGTGGTGACGTAATCACCTCAATGTCCAAGAAATATCTGAGCTCCCCCAGATCCTTCATCTCAAACTTCTGTCTAAGTAAGATCTTTACATCAAAGATCTCTGCATCATGGTCCCCCGTAATGATCAAGTCATCTACATAGATGACAACAAGCACAATCCCTCTATCACTGTGTCTCACATACAGCGAGAAATTTGCATTGGCTACATGAAAGCCAATAGTGACAAGATATTCAGAAATCTTGTCAGACCATGCTCTTGGTGCTTGTTTTAAGCCATACAAGGCTTTCTTCAACCTGCAAACATGCTCGGGGTGACTCACATCCTCATAACCAGGTGGCTGCAACATATACACCTCTTCCTGCAAATCCCCATGCAAGAATTCATTCTTTACATCCATCTGATGTAAAGACCATTTCTTTGACGCAGTCACTGCTATCACAACTCTCACTGTTGCCATCTTGGCAACTGGGTTGAAAGTTTCCTCATAATCAATGCCATATGTCTGCGCATATCCTTTGGCTACCTGCTTATGTTTTCATCACTATTATGTTTTACTTTGTACACCCACTTGCATCCAATGGCTTTCTTGCCTTCAGGCAATTGCACTAAATCCCAAGTCTCATTTCCATATAGTGCATCTATCTCCTCAGCCATAGCTTTCTCGCAACACACATTTCCAACAGCCTCATCAATGCATGTGGGCTCTACAACCTGTATAACTTTTGCCATGTATGCATAGTGATGTGCCACATAACCATCATAGGTAAACCTCTGCACAGGATTCTTCACTCTTTCAGATCTTCGCAGCTTTGCATTCATGGCTTCCATAGCCTTCTTTACACCAGGTGTTCTCATAGCTGGGATCCCAAGCTCCTCATCAAGGCTCATCTCTGAGTCACTAGACTCTCCATCAACATGAGAATGCTCTGCAAAAATGTCAGGCATACTAAGGGGCTCAAGCACTTTCTCTTTGCCTTTATGTGATGTACTAATCACATTTGTAGGATTGGTATTATGACGCAGCCTGCCACTCCATGGTCTATCAACTGAACCAGTAGATGAGGACTCTCTTGGTCCACTCAAAGACTGTGATTGGTGACTTCCATTCTGTGCAACCACATTTCCACTCACATCAGCCCCAATAGCTTCTTTTTCAGCAGCATACCAGCTGCTCATCTCATCAAAGACAACATCCCTGCTTACCCTCAACTCACGTGTAGCAGGGTTATAACACCTGTATCCCTTTTGCTCAAGGGAATATCCAATAAACACACAATTTTGAGCTTTTGGATCCAGCTTAGTTCTCAACTCATCTGGCACATGTACATATGCAATGCATCCAAAAACTTTTAGATGAGACAAATCAGGTTTTCTGCCAGTAAACCTCTCCTCTGGAGTTACATCATGTATGGCTGCAGTTGGAGTCCTGTTCATGATGTAAACTGCTGTAGAAACAGCCTCAGCCCAATAGCTATGCGGCATATTCTTCTCTTCCATCAATGCTCGTGCAATCTCAGCAATGTGCTTGTTTTTCCGCTCAGCAACTCCATTTTGCTGCGGAGTGTATCTGCATGTAAACTGTCTCCGAATACCATTCTTCTTCAAAAATTCAAAGAACTCAGTGGAGAAGTACTCTCCCCCTCCATCTGACCTTAGGCACTTTACATATTTCCTGTTTGCTTTTCAACCATAACTCTGAAATTCTAAAAGTGAGTGAACACCTCACTCTTATCCTTCATGAAGTATATCCACACTTTCCTTGTGTGGTCATCAATAAATGTCACTAGACATGGTCTTCGTAGGATCCCATACATCTGAATGCACAACATCTAGTGCATTTCTGCTCACATTTTTGTTATGTGGAAATACATGCTTTGTTTGCTTTCCAAATTGGCATGCTTAGCATATTCTCTGCATACCTTCAACTTTAAATTTTGGGAGCCCTGTCACGATTCCTTTAGTCTGCATAGACTTCATTCTCTGCACATTCACATGTCCAATTCTTTTATGCCAAATGTCTGTGTCTGCAACAATTCATGAACCATTTGCAAACATCGCAGCACTCACATCAGGCATGTTTACATTCAACGTAAACATTCTGCCCACTCACTTCAGAATGTTTACATTCAACGTAAACATTTTGCCCACTCTGTTGCCTTTTGCAACCAACGTGCACTTGTCTTTAAAGTCTTCAACATAACAACCATCAGGGTTAAATCGAACCTGCAAACCCTGCTCAATCATCTGGCCAACTGAAACTAGATTCTTTGTTATGTTCGGAACATGAAGTACATTTGCAAGTTACTTCACTTTGCCATCCTGCATAGACAATGGCACATCTCCAACATGGGCAATTGGATGAGCAGTGTCATCCCTTGTTTCCACAAAACTTGGTCTTTCAAGGTTTTTCATCTCCTTGAACCACTCCCCATGACTTGTCATGTGGTTCGAAGCACCTGAATCAACGTACCATACATCATCTTTATGTGCTGCTTCAACATTTTCAGACATGGCATTAACGACATGCTGCATAACAAACAACCTTTCATTATCCTCATTGTTTCTGCTCGAGGATGCATAGTTGTTTTGTTGCAATTTTCCATTTTGCATGTCAGCCTGCTTCTTATAACAATCTGCCTGCACATGTCCAGGCTTACCACAATAAAAGCATCCACGTGTATCATTATACTGCCTTTGCCAATTTCCACGACCTCTTTGACTCCCCCTGCCTCTGAATTGGCCTCTTCCACCTGCGTGTTGTTGTTGTTGTTGTTGTGAATTCTGGGACTGTTGTTGCTGCTGCTGCTGCTGCTGGCCATAATTCTGATTATCTGTTCGGCCACCTCCTTGACCGCGTCCACGGCCTCCTCTACATAGTGACAGGGGGACGGCGGAACGCCCACGTGGGATGTGGGAACGCCGTCCCGATTAACTGCAGGCGCGGGACGGCCCAGGGGACGGGATGGAGGGGACGTGGCAAGGGGACGGGCGTTCCCGTCGGAGGGGACGGTGGGACGTTGTCAGTCGGGGACGGGGGACGCCTGCAACGGCGCAACGGCTACAAAAAACTAGCCGTTTTTTTTTTCGGGTAACGGCTACTAGCCGTTGGCGGCTGGCCGTTTGAGAGTTTGAGAGAGAGAGAGAGAGAGAGAGAGAGAGAGAGAGAGCTGCCATATGCTATATAATGGGCTTATGCTACTCCTCTTCTACTCATTGCTCAAGCCTTCCATGAATGATGATGTACCTCTAGGCTCTCCACCATCTCCCTCTCCTACTCAAGCTTTCCTCTCCACTATCTCCCTCTCCTACTCCACCAGCTTCCTCTCCACCCTCTCCTACTCCACCACCTTCCTCTCCACCCTCCTACTAGACTACTTCAATCTTTCCTCTACCTCTTCTCCTACTCTACCCTCTAAGCTCTCTCCACCCTCTTCTACTAGATTACTTCAATCTTCCCTCTACCTCTTCTCCTACTCTACCCTCTAAGCTCTCTCCACCCTCTTCTACTGGACTACTACTAAGTTACTAACTATTCATGGCATCCTCTTCTCGTGCGGGCGGTAGGAGTAGAACGGATGGGTGGTCATGGTGGGATGAGGTCAACTTCGAGCCTCCTACTCATGCGGGGGGTGCACGTCCATGGACATGCAAGCTTTGCCCATATAAGCGTGTGGGTGGGGCGGGCCCATTTGTTGCATGAGCCGGTCATGAGGGGAAATTTTGTGAGCGGGTCACACCGGAGATAAGAAAGGAGCTTCTTGCAAAGCTTGCCGCCCATCAAGCTTTGAATGCAAGCCAAAGGGTGCGTGGAGTGGATCCCAACACTTATGTCACTCCAACCCAAACATCAGGTTCTACATCGGGTGGTGGTGCATCTTCATCTACCCCTCTACCACGTCCTCCTCGTGGCACTACTTGTGGCTTCACACAAGCTGCCTTCTCAATGCCGCAACCTAGTCCACCCTCTCTCTCTCATCGGCAAAGTTCTCTTGAGGGGAGTTGGGATCCCAAAAAGGAGGAGGAGGTTGATGCCGCGGTGGCCCGCTTCTTTTTTCATGACCACATTGCTTTTCGTGTGGCACGGTACGTATTTCACTCACATGATTTCATCATCATGTCTCACGAGTCACGATTCATGGGTCACCATTTTGCCATTCTAATTACTTACCCTCTTTTTTTTTGAAATGATACTCTCGCGAAGAAAGCTCCTCAATCAGAGATCGTTTGCCGGTGCTTCCCGTAGAGCTCCCGACAAGGGTGTAATTGCCAACACAAATAGGGAAGAGTAGTTGAAGCTCTTACCCTAGTACCGCTTCCTATGCTTCTCTTGCTTACAGCTCAGCCCTTAGCATGAACCAGGCTCTGATACCATGAAAATATGCAGGGGAGAAGAGAGCTTGAGCTCTTGCAAGCACACACACACTCACAAAACCCTAAAAGAGAGCACACAAGGTGAGAGGCTGAAAATCTTCTTCTTCTTCACCAAGGTTGATGTGTACGTACTGTACGTTGTGTATATGTACGTACTGTACGGTGTTCCGTACAGTAAAATTTTTTATGTACGTAAAAATACGTACCATTGGTAAACAATAGGACATTCAACACCTTTCTACATTTAAGGTACATAAAAGTTTAAAACATTCAAGAATCAAAATAAACCAATTTGCATGTAGTAGGTACTAATTTCAAAACACACATCATATACTTGACACAATGGCTGTCAAGACAAAATAGACGTAGAAAGGCTCATACTAGAGCAAACAAATAACAAATGTCTGATGTCAACCTAAAAGGCTCATACTAGAGCATACAAATAACAAATCATAAATGTCTGATGTCAAGAGTCAAGACTCAAAAGTAAAAAACACTAAGCAATAACAAAGAGTCTCGACTCGACTCTCGAGACTCTACTCTCTGAATCTCAAAACTCCTCATCGGATGAGGATGATGACACTCCTGAAGAGAGCAAGTCCCCATCTGTCAGGACGTTGCCCTCTTCATCATACTCTGGCTCTGCCATCATACTCTGCTGTCCTGGATCATCATCCTCCGTAGGCTGAATGAGAGGAACAGCCTCATTTGCCCGTCTCCGAGGAGTACGGACAGGAAGCTTTCCTCGCCGAATGGTCTCTCGTCGTGAAACTTCTGGACCTGCATCTCGCCCGACTAACGGGAGACTGAGAACTCGCGCACGTGACCTCGTCACACGTCGATCCACACTCTCCAGCTCTCTGTGCAGCATGCGAATAATCTCCTCCTGATCGTTTCTCACAAGCTGCTGCTGCTGCTGCTCAGTCTCCTCTGCACTCCCCTCCGAGACCAACTTCAATTTTGATGGATCTGTCTGTTAAAAAACAAAATGCAATTCAGTGTTCACATTATTAACATCGTAGAAAGTAGTAATTAGTAATTACAAATATTCGCTTGTAATATGTATAAACGCTAGCCCAAAGTTTCAACTTTCTAACCTGCTTGGGTGTCCCCAAAGCGTGGTAATCTCGCACAAGCTTCATATTTGCTCGGCAGTAGACTAATCTCTCTAGCTGTGCAGTGCTGAGTCGATTACGGATCTTCGTGTGAATTAGCGAATAAGCGCTCCAATTGCGTTCGCATCCACCAGCAGAGCAATCCTGCATGTCACATGTGCATTGTGACGTGTCAATGGTGACAAATTACAATGGACATTGGACATGGTCATAGACAATAGACATTGGACAATGAACCATGGTCCCAGGTCCATAACACATGTATGGAAAATGTAAAGATAGAAAACTTTACCTGTGAGAGGACACGTAAAGCGATACGAGTGAGCTTTGGAAGACCTTGTCTTCCATAACTCTGCCACCATGTAAGAGAGAACTTCGTTGCCTCCGGCCTCAACGCCACAGCTCTAGTAAAGGATGACCCTAAATTATTTTCATAGCTAGCGAGCTCTGCATCAATGTCCAACTGCTCATCCTCCTCGCAAATCAAGCCAATGTACGCATCCTTGCCCTGTAGTAGACTCCTGTCATTAAAAAGAGTTGGCTTCTTGTAGAAAGGATGAAGCAATGCAGCCATCGCATGAATGGGCCGACTCATAAATGTCCATCTCTTGTCTACAATAGCCAAGATCTCTTCCCGACTGTAAAAGCATTGACGCAACATTAGTTAACAGGCTGAATTTTGATTATAGTATTTACTATTATACATTATAGTATTATACTAAATATTTAATAGAGTAATCATTACAGAAGCAAGTACATACCGATCAAGCGCCAGTGATCTGCAGCCTCTGATGTGTGTCTTCATCTCTAAGAAGAGATGATAGACTAGGCCCATGGTGGAGCCCTCCATGTCTGTGACACGCAGCAACACATAAATTGGCTGCAATGCTACTATCATAGCCTGCACCTCCGACCAAAAGGACTCATCAAGCACCCGCCGCTGTATGTATCTAGTGGACTCCTCCTGTGCGTGATGCATCTCTCTCCACTTCGGGTCCACTACTGTCTGTAGAAGTGGATCCCTCACTGCATAGAGTCGTTGCAACACAAGATACATATATGCAAATCTGGTCTTCAAGGGCCGCACCATGTCAAGTGTACTGTGACTCCTAAAGATAGCCAATGCCTTGTGCTTTTTGCGGAAAAAAGTAGTCATTTTTGTGGCATCGGAAACAATAGGCAACACCCATGTTAACTTCCCAATGTCCTCCATCAACAAGTCAAGACAGTGAGCTGCACATGGAGTCCAAACAATGTTCTTAAACTCTGCCTCAATCATCTCACCCATAGCCTTGCAATTGGAGGCGTTGTCAGTAATAACCTGCACCACATTCTCTGGGCCAACCTCAAGTATAGCCTGCCGGATGTGCTCATAGATAAACTCACCTGTAATCCGCTCTCCAGCCTTTCCTGCATCAACAGCACGCAAGAAGTACGTGCCAAGGCAAGACGACACAAGAATATTAATGATGTGTCGCCTACGAATGTCACTCCAGCCATCTGAAATGATGGTGCACCCAAACTGCCCCCAACCTGCCTTCACTGGTACCAATGCCTTATCTATCAATGCTTTCTGCTCCTCAAGCGTAGTGGTCCGCATCTTATTGTATTCCAACCCCGACCAATCCTCTGTGTGTCCAACCTGGGCTATGGCTCTGACCATCCTCTGCCACTGCTCAGTCCTCAAGACATGAAAGGAGATGTTGCACTCAATGAGAGTGCGAGCAATCTCCATCTCAGCCACTTTCTGGCGCTCCTTCACCCAAGAAAGAGAGGCCACTCGAGAAGGCAAGGTAGTCTGCCTTGGTGCATGCATCTCTCCATCATCCTCCACATAGTCTTGCTGCTCATGCATGGTACGAGCCCTCTTCCTACTGCCAGTGGGCTGCTCCTCCTGAACCTGTGAAGAACCACCCAAGTCTCCCAAGAGTGCATCATGGAGAGCATCCTGTGTCTGTTGACTACCTTTCACCTTTTTCCCTGCACCCATTGCTGGAAAATTCTCAGCAATCAACTTATCCCTAATGTCCTTTGGTACTGTCTTGCACCCTGCACAGTTATTGGTTGTGCCAATGCCTGTCAAGTGCATAACGACGCGAGAAATGGTACTGGTGAGCTGAAAGTTGCAATACTTGCATTGCCATCGTCGCGTGCCAGATCCAGCTTGCCCTGGCGTGTTGACAATGCGGATCACATTGGTGTGCTCTTGCCAATACGGGTTAGTTGGCTTAGGCATGATGGCTCTTGAGACTTTTGTCTGCACCTGCCAAGTGCGCAGCACATATGCAAGAGAAAGAGATAAGACTCAAGACTCAAGAGGGAGAGAAAGAGAGAGAGAGGAAGATGCTCAGTTTACCTACACGCACGCCTGGCGCCAAAGTTCCAACGCTGTGGTCGCCTGGTCTCTTTCGAAAACTTTCTGCTCTCGCCTCTCTGTAATGCACGCTCTCTGGAGTCCAATAATCAAAGTTGAAAGGCCTAGTATGTACCCAAAGGCCAGCTGCCAGGCGGGCGCCCATTCAGACACGCACGTCGATTTTCAGCCAAAAAAAACCCTCACGTACGGATCGATCCGTACACGTACGGATCCGTACAGTACGGCCGTACGGTACGGATCAGATCCGTACGTACGTATATATCAACCATGTTCTTCACTCAACACTCAACACACTATATACAAAGATAAGAGTACACACAATATGAAAGGTACTCAACCAAATACATACTAGGGTTCTCTATAGTGTGAAGCCAACTGTAACACGCGGAAGCTCTGGGTAGTCTTCTTTCAGCCCTAAACACTCTTGGAAACCTTCTGATGCAAAAACGCACCATCTGATGCAAAAACGCAGGTAGAGAGAGAGTAGAGAGAGAGAGAGAGAAGTGCTGGAAATTCAGTATATACTATGGTACAAAAAGGTACATATCTTGCAGCCCTTGGCTGCCTTCTTGAAAAGGTGATAACACACCAAAACCTGTCCCCTATGGGACCTCTAGTGATCCCAACCCCTAGTGGGTTTGAATCAATAAAACAAGGAGCAAGGAGCTCTATTTATAGCCCTTGGAGTATGTGGGAAGCTGGCCGACTGCTGGTCGGCCAGTTACTAGTTCATTAAAATCCATTTAATGCAGTCGACTGGATCTCATCCATGTCCTTGATGCGCCTGCTGCTGCCCACTCTGCTGACGTCAGCCGACAGCTATTCTGGCCACCAGCATCCTCTTTCTTGCAGCCGATAGCCCTCTGATCCATGCTTTGCTCCAAGTCCTGCTCCATGTCCATTTTCTACTGGTTCATGGTCTTTATCTGTTTGCCTCTTCTGGATCTAGCCCTGAGAATGTCCATGGCATCTGTGATGCACATGACATCCCCCTCTGCTAAACTTGATGACGGGAATCCAACCTGCTCTTGGATGACTGTCATCATCCCAATCCTGTCCCGAAGTCCCTCTATCATCATCCATCCCTGGCAAACCTTTTTCTCTGAAAATCCGGTCTGTTCTCCAAACCACTCTGTCTCTGATGAAGATCTATGCATCTGGTCTTCCTCTAGTCCACAATCCATTCGTGCCCTGATTCTGAACACCGTCTTGGTCTTCATTCCTGGAACTGAGTCTGGCACTCTCACATCACCCTTGGAGGATCAACCTCCCTTGGGACCGTTACCTGAGAACCTATCTGGCTCACGGAACTGCCATCCTCATCTGGCACTGTGGAACACCACCAACAAACCTCCTGGGAGTTCTTCCCGCTTCTGTGTTCTTGCCGTGGGCTTCGAATCCGTGTACTTTCCTGTACCTTGGACCTGTACACCATCATATGGGACTGAATCAGCGTTTAGCCTTGCTGAGCCTGATGCTCTGATACCAATGTAATGCACGGAAGCTCTGGGTAGTCTTCTTTCAGCCCTAAATACTCTTGGAAACCTTCTAATGCAAAAACGCACCATCTGATGCAAAAACGCAGGTAGAGAGAGAGTAGAGAGAGAGAGAGAGAGAGAGAAGTGCTGGAAATTCAGTATATACTATGGTACAAAAAGGTACATATCTTGCAGCCCTTGGCTGCCTTCTTGAAAAGGTGATAACACACCAAAACCTGTCCCCTATGGGACCTCTAGTGATCCCAACCCCTAGTGGGTTTGAATCAATAAAACAAGGAGCAAGGAGCCGTATTTATAGCCCTGGGAGTATGTGGGAAACTGGCCGACTGCTGGTCGGCCAGTTACTAGTTCATTAAAATCCATTTAATGCAGCCGACTGGATCTCATCCATGTCCTTGATGCGCCTGCTGCTGCCCACTCTGCTGACGTCAGCCGACAGCTATTCTGGCCACCAGCATCCTCTTTCTTGCAGCCGACAGCCCTCTGATCCATGCTTTGCTCCAAGTCCTGCTCCATGTCCATTTTCTATTGGTTCATGGTCTTTATCTGTTTGCCTCTTCTGGATCTTGCCCTGAGAATGTCCATGGCATCTGTGATGCACATGACACCAACTAAATGAGCTGGCCCTATAACTATGCCAGTCTCTAGAATGGCTGTCACATAGCCTGTCATCCCACTGGCCGCATATCACCCATGATCTCACCAACCATGCCAGTGGTGTAAGTGTGGGGCCTATCCCCCAGGCGGGTCATCAGTGTCCACCGCCTCACTAGATGAGCTCAATATCTCAACACTACAAGCTGGCCAGTTTGTGGATGGAGGGGGCAACATTTTATATCCGAGCATATGTGGCTTCCTTGCCCGAGCGTTTGATATTTGAGTATATGTGGCTTCCTTGCTTTAGCTGAGCGTTTTATATCTGAGTGCAGCTTCGTTGCCCGAGCCAAAAATGCTCGAGCCGAGCATTTTATAAGTATATGCGGCTTTGGAGTTGAACGTTTTATATGAGTTATC
This sequence comes from Cibotium barometz, assembly GCF_041138505.1. NCBI lineage: Eukaryota > Viridiplantae > Streptophyta > Polypodiopsida > Cyatheales > Cibotiaceae > Cibotium > Cibotium barometz. Next base: position 46,152,535 of record NC_141088.1, read on the forward strand.
TAAGTGCCCTCAGCCAGGAATTTGAGATGAAATATCTTGGGTTGCTTCACTTCTTTCTTGGATTGGAGATTTTTTAGCGCTCAGATGGCATATTCATTTCTCAGCTCTGCGGGAGGCTTTCAAGATGACAGATTGTAAGCCCATCACTTTCCCCATGGATCCCACTTTCAACTTGTCGACCAAAAAACACAGCAAGGCAAGAAAACGCAGCCATTGAATAGGACTGATCTGCAGCTAGGAGGAGCTAGGGCAGAAAACTCAAGGCACAGAAGAGACGGTGGGCAGATTTGCAATAGATGGAGCAGCCTGAACCTAAGTGAGTGGTACCATGTTGGAGAATGCACAGGCGGAAGCATAAACAAGACGAGAGAGAGTAGAGAGAGCTTGTGGACAAGATCACCTTTTATATTAGCTTGAAGCTTTACAATGGCAATTGGCCAAGCAAGAGAATGATGAACTTGTGCAAGGGATTGGATGAATAAAGTGAAAAATGGGGGAACTCCTTATATAGCGCATGCATGACCTGGCCGACTGCACTAAAGCAGGCCGACCAGCTCATGACCTACCAAATCAAGGAGAAATACAATAAATGTCCAATAAATGCTACAACCCAATTACACAGAGATGCATAAATTCTAACGGTCCTTAACCACAAAGGTGCGTATGTTTTCTTCTCGTGTATCTATGGCAGGTATTTGTGTAAAGAACATAGAGTTTCAGCAGGTGTTAGCATTGATGTAGAGCTTTGAAGACATGAAGGAAAGGCATCAACGAGGGGGAGGAGACTCGCAAGGAGGGGTCTCAGCAAAGGCAAGAAGAGATCGAACAACTTCGAGAGGAGATCCATCAGTTAGCGGAGAGTATAGTCCTACAGATACGAGAGGCCAAGGAAGAGGACCGTCGGTGATGCGAGGAAGAAGCACATCAAGCACTGCTCTGGGAATTTGCTGAGCCTCTTATTGACAAACTGATGCCATAATAGAGAATAGATCATGGTAGCGGTAAAGGCCAAGGCGAAAGTTGTTAGCAGTCATCTCTTGTCTGTACACTACTGCTGGTCGGCCAGCAGCCCTGCCAAAAAGTACCAAAACGCATGCTCTTTTATTAGATGCTCTTGACTTTATGATGCGCTTCAGCCCCTGGCCCTTCTGGAATCAGCCGACAGCTCCTTATCTGGATCATGCGCTTCAGCCGTCTGCTTCCCTCCATGATCCCACTTTGTCCTGCTCCATGTCCACCTCAGATGCTATGCCTGAAGCTCCTACATTCTGGTTCTACCTATCTTCTACTGGTTCATGGTCTTTATCTGTTTGCCTCTTCTGGATCTAGCCCAGAGAATGTCCATGGCATCTGTGATGCACATGACATCCCCCTCTGCTAAACTTGATGACGGGAATCCAACCTGCTCTTGGATGACTGTCATCATCCCAATCCTGTCCCGAAGTCCCTCTGTCATCATCCATCCCTGGCAAACCCTTTTCTCTGAAAACCCGGCCTGTTCTCCAAACCACTCTGTCTCTGATGAGGATCTATGCATCTGGACTTCCTCTAGTCCACAATCCATTCCTGCCCTGACTCTGAACACCGTCTTGGTCTTCTTTCCTGGAACTGAGTCTGGCACTCTCACATCACCCTTGGAGGATCAACCTCCCTTGGGACCGTTACCTGAGAACCTATCTGGCTCACGGAACTGCCATCCCCATCTGGCACTGTGGAACACCACCAACAAATCTCCTGGGAGTTCTTCCCGATCTATGTTCCCGCCTTGGGCTTCGAATCCGTGTACTTTCCTGTACCTTGGACCTGCACACCATCATATGGGACTGAATCAGTGTTTAGCTTTGCTGAGCCTGATGCTCTGATACCAATGTAACACGCGGAAGCTCTGGGAGTCTTCTTTCAGCCCTAAACACTCTTGGAAACCTTCTGATGCAAAAACGCACCATTTGATGCAAAAACGCAGGTAGAGAGAGAGTAGAGAGAGAGAGAGAGAGAAGTGCTGGAAATTCAGTATATACTATGGTACAAAAAGGTACATATCTTGCAGCCCTTGGCTGCCTCCTTGAAAAGGTGATAACACACCAAAATTCTGCCCTAGACTAGGACTCCTAATGACTCATACCCCTAGTGGGTTGAATGAATAAAACAAGGAGCAAGTGTGCCTTTATATAGGCCTTGGGATCCATGAGAAACTGGTCGACTGCTGGTCGGCCAGCAGCCCTGCCAAAAAGTACCAAAACGCATGCTCTTTTATTAGATGCTCTTGACTTTATGATGCGCTTCAGCCCCTGGCCCTTCTGGAATCAGCCGACAGCCCCTTATGTGGATCATGCGCTTCAGCCGTCTGCTTCCCTCCATGATCCCACTTTGTCCTGCTCCATGTCCACCTCAGATGCTATGCCTGAAGCTCCTACATTCTGGTTCTACCTATCTTCTACTGGTTCATGGTCTTTATCTGTTTGCCTCTTCTGGATCTAGCCCAGAGAATGTCCATGGCATCTGTGATGCACATGACATCACAATGAGGGCAGGTTAGAGATTGTTCCCGATGGCAGAGGGGGGAAGCATTCCTCCCAGGTTCTTTTTGTCCCATCTCTTGGTTTTTATCTGTTGTCAGTGCATGAGCCGACCATCATCTTTAGGGGGTATAAATACCCAATGCATAATTCAGTCCAATCATCTCATAATTCACAAGCTGCTGAAGCTACTCAAGGGCCAGGATAGCCAAGGGAGAAGCTAACCCAAGGGTGAAGGATTGAAGGTCAGGGGCAGAGATCTATCTCAGCCAAGAAGGTTCAGGTTCAGTCTTTTATTTCAGATTTTGCATCATTCTAATAAAAGCATATACACCATCCGTGGTGGCATAGTTGCAATGAAACACGTTTCATTCAGTTTGAATGAAACGAAACGTTTCGTAAACGTTTCAACGCGTTTCATTCGTGTCCACCTGGGAACTGTATGATTTAAGCGTTTTTTACCCAGATTCTTTAGTTTTAACTGGAAAACATGCTTTAATGTGTAAATGATGGATGTTTAGTATTGTTTTGTAGGGAAGGCAACATAGTTTTTACATATTATAAACTTATATATAAATTTTGGGACCTGTAACCCCCTGTTTTGTATGAAACGTTTTTGAAACGTCTGGGATTTGAAAGAAACGTTTATGAAACGTTTTTGAAATGCGTTTCATGAAACGCCTGGCAACTATGCGTGGTAGGGGCCCTACAGAGGGTATACGGGACCCAATACTGTGTCCTCTTCTCCCTCTCTCTCTCTATTTTTTTGTGCGTTATTTACGTCGTGAAACGTGTGCTGATTTCTGAGCATTGAAGTTACCGATCTCCCCCGAAGCTTCCGCATGTTACAGTGGTATTAGAGCCTACTTCAAGTGTAAAGATTCAGCAAGAAACCAGAAATTTTTTCTCGCTCTTGTGGTTGGTTTTCAGATTCTGGTGGACCACCCCTTTCGGAGTGACTCCTGTCCCTCGAAGGTCGGCTGGTTTTCAGCCTCCGGAAGCCTCCGGAAGCCTCCGGAAGCCTCCCACACACATAGTGGATGGTCAGATTGCGCTTTGGAAAGGAGGTGCATTTTCCTACTATGGCGAGCTACGACGGCGAGAGAGACCAAGAACCTTGGGACCAAAGTGCACCAGGCAGTCCAGCTAGGGCATCAGGTATGAGTGTAAAAGAGATGTTCCAACAGATGATGCAAGCAATTGTAGACCAGAGTACCAAGTTAGAAGAGCAGAAGGCGCAGATACAGGCTGTGGAAGAGCGCACCCGTTCTCCAGCTCCGCGTTTTTCGTCTCCTCCTCCCTCTCTCTGTGTTTCCCAGATTCCAGATCCTCTACACAGGGACCCTTTCGAAAGGTCACGATCGCAGTCGAGTTCAATGCTTGAGTTGTAAATGCATGCATTGGAGATCCGACTACGTGAAGACGACGCCATGCGACGCGTAGAACATGAGCGATACCTTGTGGCTTTGGACGCAAGATTGACACCAGAGGCTTCCTCAAATCATTTTCTTGAGAAAATGAATTTTAGTAAGTATAATGGTTAACTCGACCCCACAACTCTTTATTCATGGTTGCATCAATTTGAAGCTTACTTTGCCACAGTTAGAAAAAATGTGTCATGTGCAAAGGTTTTGCCCAACCCATGGACATGTCCTGAAGCTAGTCCTGAAGAGGCAGCCAGAAAAAGAGATTAGAACCAGGGATTTTGGAGCATGAAGTGCAGATTTGGCAAGTGTTGGACTAGGAGAAGGACAAGGAAGACTTGTTGTCTGCGTAGAAGTGCAAGAAGCTGTTGTCAGCTCTGCAAGGAAAATCAGGTCGTGAAGCTAATGTGTCCTGTCGGCTGGTCCGACTGCAGTCGGACAGTCCTCTAGTCACTTCAAGGGGCCTATATAAAGGCACTAATGCTCATAGTTAGATTCATTCAAGTCCTTTTGTGTTGGGTCATAGAACTAGGACTTGTTTAGGTATTCTACGAGGCAGCCAAAGGATTTATGTACCTTTTTGTACCATATGAAATATTGAATTTCCAGCTATCTCTTTCTGTCTCTACTCTCCCTTCTGTCTGCGTTTTTGCATCAGCATGTTCTAGATGGTGTTTAGGGTTGAAAGAAGCATCCCAGAGCTTCCGCATGTAACATTGGTATCAGAACATCAGGCTTAGCAAGGCTAAACCTTGATTCAGTCCCATATGAAGGTGTACAGGTCCAAGGTACATGAAAGTGCACAGGTACGAGGCCCAAGGCAAGGAACACAAGACTGGGAAGAGCTCCTAGGAGGTTGGTTGGTGGTGTTCCACAAAGCCCAAAGGGGATGGCAGTCATGTGAGCCAGGAAAGGCTTTCGGGCAACGGTTCCAAGGGAGGATGATCCTCCAAGGGGTGGAGTGAGAGTACCAGACTCATCTCTCAGGAAAGAAGACTATCAGAGCTTCCGCATGTAACATTGGTATCAGAGCATTAGGCTCAGCAAGGCTAAACACTGATTCAGTCCCATATGAAGGTGTACAGGTCCAAGGTACAGGAAAGTGCACAGGTAAGAGGCCCAAGGCAGGGAACACAAGACCGGGAAGAACTCCCGGGAGGTTGGTTGGTGGTGTTCCATAAAGCCCAAAGGGGATGGCAGTCCTGAAAGCCAGGAAAGGCTTCCGGGCAACGGTTCCAAGGGAGGATGATCCTCCAAGGGGGTGGAGTGAGAGTGCCAGACTCATTTCTGAGGAATGAAGACCAAGACGGTGTTCAGAGACATGGTAGGAACGGATTGGGGACTGGATGGAACAGATGCATAGATCTTATTTAGAGTTAGGGTGGATTTGGAGACCGGGCCGGGTTTTCAGTGAAAAGGGTTGCCAGAGATGGATTGGATGACATAAGGACTCCAGGGAAGGAATGGGTTGATGACAGAACAGATTGGAATCCCATCATCAAGTTTAGTAGAGGGGGATGTCATGTGCAAAGGTTTTGCCCATGGACATGTCCTGAAGCTAGTCCTGAAGGGGCAGCCAGAAGAAAAGATTAGAACCAGGGATTTTGGAGCATGAAGTGCAGATTTGGCAAGTGTTAGACTAGGAGAAGGACAAGGAAGACCTGTCGTCTGCGTAGAAGTGCAAGAAGCTGCTGCCAGCTGCAAGGAAAATCAGGTCGTGAAGCTAAAGTGTCCTGTCGGCTAGTCCGACTGCAGTCGGTCAGCCCTCTAGTCACTTCAAGGGGCCTATATAAAGGCACTAATGCTCATAGTCAGATTCATTCAAGTCCTTTTGAGTTGGGTCATAGAACTAGGACTTGTTTAGGTATTTTACCTTTTCATGGGAGGCAGCCCATGGCTGCAAGGATTTATGTACCTTTTTGTACCATATGAAATACTGAATTTCCAGCTATCTCTCTCTCTCTCTCTTTACTCTCCCTTCTGTTTGCGTTTTTGCATCAGCATGTTCTAGGTGGTGTTTAGGGCTGAAAGAAGCATCCCAGAGCTTCCGCATGTAACAAAATGATACTGACAAGGTGATCTTAGCTAGTTGGTACTTGGAAGGTGAGGCCATTCCTTGGTGGACCCAGTGGGCTCATGCCCACACCAGATTAGGTATGGCAGCTTATGTTTGGGACGAGTTTGTCCGCGACCTTAAGCAGCGGTTTGTACTGCCCCATTACCTTGAGCGACTCGAAGACGAGTTTAGGGTGCGCGTCAGAACGCGCAACTAGTCCTTCAGTTTGCCAATAAAATTTCAAACTTATGTTTGCAGTTGGGCTTATCTGATACGGACAAGAAAGGGCAATTCTTGCATGGTCTTGACAAGCAAATCCAATGGGAGGTGCGTATGTTTAGGCCAGCCATCTTCGAAGACGCACTCTCGCTTGCGCAGTGCGAAAATGAAGCACAATGGCGAAAAGTCCAAGACTTCCGAGCCGGCTACTCCCAAGGCTACCACCTCGGGGGAAAAAGGCCAAAAATAGACGAGGTCTTTCCCAAGACAGAGCACGAGAGCCTCTGGCTCCAAGAACTCGACTAATATGCTCAAGCTTACTCTAGACCAGAAAGCGGAGGCAGGCAAGACCGGTGGCAAGTTGAGTGCTGAAGAGATTGCTCAGTACAAGGAGGGAAGGAGGGTAGGTGTTTCTTTTGTCATACAAAAGGACACACTTCTCGAGAGTGTCCTAAGAAGACTACCGCTCCAAAGACCGCCGCCTCAGCCTCCACGGCTTCAGTGGTGAGCCGAGCTCCCACATAGACCTTAGTGGCTGTCCCTAGTTCTTTGAATCCCAATGCTTTGGCTGGAGCAATCATTAGCCGGGAGCTCAAAGATAAGGAGAAGGGCGCCCATGACCAGGAGTACAAGCGTAACGAATTGCTTAAGACCTTTGGCTACATAGGTGGCTAGAGAGTCGTCGTCTTGTTTGACAGTGGTAGCACGGAGGACGTGGTCACGGAACAGGTTACTCGGCGTGCCCATTTCGTCCTGACTTCGATAGACAAGCCAGTTGAGGGTTTTAGCAGAGGCATGACGACGAGCGTCAAGTATGAAGCTCTTGGTGCTAAGTTAGTTATTCAAGGCATAGAGTTTGTGCGTGATTTTATGGTTGCCTCTCTTGTAGGAGCAGACATAATATTGGGCATTCAGTGGTTTCACAAGTTCTTACCTGATGTGAAGTGGGGCAAGCACACTTTCCAGATTAGTTGGAATGTGTCCAACGCCCGAGTGACCATGAAGTGTGAGCCAGAAATCCCGAACTGCTCGTCAGCCACTTTCAGGCTAAACGAGCAATCAGGAAAGGTGCACATTGTGCGATGATTTACATCTAGATTGCCTAGACGGTAGCCAATGCTTTCGAGAAGTATTTGGCTCTCCATGAAAAGTTCCAGAAGATTTTCTTCGGGACAATCTCCCTCCCCTCCAATCAATTCTAGGAACACCCACATCATCATGCGGTTGAATGTGGCTGGGACGTTCGTCAAGCCAAAAGGCATGACCACAAATTCATAGTGGGCCCGTTCCGTACGGAAGGCTGTCTTAGGGATGTCCCCCTCAACAATCCTCACCTGGTGGTACCCACTCTTCAAATCGAGTTTCGAGAACACCTTAGTCCCATTCAGCCTCTCGAGAATATAATCTATTCGAGGCATCGGGAATCTACTCTTGATAGTTGGCTTATTGAGTGCACGATAATCGACACACAAATGAGAAGACCCATCTTTCTTTTTGACAAACAGGATCGGTGCTGCAAATGGCGACACGCTGGGGCAGATGAAGCCAGATTGCAACAATTCTTGGAGTTGGCGGTCCAACTCCGAGTTCATTGCCTTGGAAAGGCAATATGGAAACTTGCTCGGGAGTTTCGAGTGTGTTCATATTTTTGGACGACATACTGGTATTTTCAGCTACGGTTGAGCAGCATGACATTGATGTGGAGAAAGTCTTGAAGTTGCTGTGGAAAGCAACGAGCTCTACGTCAATGAGAAGAAGTCGGAATTTTATTTGTTCGAGGTTCATTACCTTGGATATATAATTAGTGCAGGAGGCATTCGACTTGATCCGGACAAGGTGGCTGAGATTGTCAATTGGGAAGTACCACAGACTGCTTATGACATCAGATTCTTTGTGGGTATATGTCAGGCATACTCCACCCACATAGACAAGTTTTCTGACCTCTCGGCGGATCTCACCGATCTGTTAAAGGGTGTCAAGACAAAAAGGTAGCGGATTCGAATGACTCCACGAACGTTGGAGGCATTCAAGAACCTCAAGGTGGCTTTGTCAGAAGCGCCTTGTCTAGCACCTGCCTCATGGGACGAGCCGTTCCAGGTGATCACCAATGCGAGTAACATCACAATTGGAGGTGTATTACAACAGAATGGTCATCCAGTAGCTTACATGTCTCGTTAGTTACTGCCCTTAGACTGCCCTCAGGAAAGAATTACTCGGTCTATGATCGGGAACTCCTCGCAGTTATACAGGCTTTGAAACATTGGAAACATTTCCTTTATGGCCGTGACTTTGAGGTTCGCATGGACCATCAGGCATTACGCTGGATTCAGACAACGCCAAGTGCACAATGGACTGACCGACAACGCCGCTGGAGCGAGATATTCCAGCAATTTGGTGGTACGATTGAGTACCTTCCAGGAAAGGCCAATCCAGTGGCGGATGCTTTGAGCAAGAAGGGAGAGGTGACTTTGATTCAGACCACTAGACTTGACCTTATGGGTACGGGACTAGATAACATGAAGCACTTGTACCTCGATTTCGAGAAATTCGGTACACAGTGGGAACATGCATTGGATGCCACAGGACCATGCTAGTTTTTGATACGCGATGGTTGGCTTTTCTACAAAGGCTGACTGTGTGTCATGAAGTCGTTTAAGGCAGCTCTTCTCCACGACACCCATGATGCCATTACTGGTGGTCATAAGGGCATGAATTCGACTTTGGAGAAGTTAGAACGGCAATACTATTGGCCAAAGATGAGGCGAGATGTGTTTTCATATGTACAACACTGTGATATTTGTCAAAAGGTGAAAGCTCCTCGTGGGAAGAAGATAGGAGGGTTACAGCCCTTGCCAATTCTTGAGGAACCTTTCTAAGATATTTCGATAGATTTTGTCACGAACCTGTCTCCTAGTCCGGGTAAGCGTAATTCTCAGTGCTTGGCTAAAGTTGATAGATTTAGCAAACTTGTTATGCTTATTCCATGCAGGGCCAATGTGACCGCCGAAGACGTTGCTCATTTGTTCATTCGGCATTGGTACCCGATTGGTGGGATCCCTAGGACCATACTGTTAGACGGAGATGCCAAGTTTACCAGTCATTTTTGGAGGGCATTGTTTGATAACTTTGGTACTAAATTGAATTTTTCCAGTGCATTTCACCCACAGACGGACGGCCAGACAGAAATCTACAACCAGTTGGCCTTTGATGTGCCAAAGTGTTATGTCTACGATAGCAAGGTAAGTGGAAATCTTATTTACCTTTAGTTCAAGTTGTTTTGAATGATTCTTTTTCCTTAGCTATTGGCAGGACTCCATATGAAGCAGCGTTTGGAAGACCATTCCAGTCGCTATTGACCAGGATCTCGTCTTCAGTACCTGAAGCGAACAGATTGACGGAGTCTTACTCGGAGATTTTGGAGTCAGTAAAAGACAGGTTGGCTAAAGCGCAGGAGGCCTACACTCTACAGGCCAACAAAGACTGAAGGGATATGAAGTTTTTGGAAGGTGATTGGGTGTATCTTCGGATTATGAAGCGAAGGTTGCAACAGGTGGGCAAGCGATGCCCAAAGTTGTCATTCAGGAGCTTCGGACCTTTCCCCATCCAGAGAAAGATTAATGAGTTTTCAATGCAGTTGAAGCTACCTCCGAGTTGGACTATGCACGAAGTGTTCCATGTCAGTCGGTTAAAACCATATGCAGGTCCGATCCCTTCAGAAGTGAAAGACGAAGTGGAACGAGATATCATTGATGAAGCTGAAGTGATGGTGCTACCTCCGAGTTGGACTATGCACGATGTGTTGCATGTCAGTTGGTTAAAACCATATGTAGGTCCGATCCCTTCAGAAGTGAAAGACGAAGTGGAACCAGATAGCTGAAGTGATGGTTCCAGAACAGATCCTTTTGCACCGCTTCAAACATGGCACATGCCGAAGACAAAGATAGTTCCTCACAAAGTTTCAGGACTGAGGGACCAAAGAGTTCTTCGACGACTATCCGGCTTTATTGACGGATTATTTGGAGGCTATGCAGCTTCCGTCAAGTTAAGCAGAAGGAGATGTCACGTGCATCCCGCACTTGGATGCCAGGTAGACATATCTGAACAAGAAGGTGCAGGACCTGGGTGGAAAATTGCTCCCATGTGAGCCCAGTCTGGGATGAGTCAGCCAGGGTTCCACTCCATTCGTCCGAGGTCAGGTGTGCATTGGCCTGCACATGCGTCCAAGGTCAGGTGTGCATTGTCTTGCACATGAAACAGTGCCAGTCTGTGTTGTGAGTCTACCTCTGGAATGATGTCAGTTGCTCTATGTGTTTGGTCTGTGACCAGATGCTAGACATCTGTGTAGGGCATGTAGGTTGCATGTAGAAGGGGGCATCCCTTAGGGCTACCCCAGAAAGGGGTATTATATCCCATGTTTGTGCAGAGGGGCCAGGCAGGCCCCAGGACTTGCCCACCAGCCCAAGGAGGGGTTGTGCAGGCTGTCGGCCAGCCCAAGAGGGCTTGTCTAGGCAGCCGACTAGCCTTTGGGCCAGCCCAGCCAGTCGGCTAGCCCATAGAGCAGCTAGGATTGTAGGCGGCCAGAGCATAGGGGTTGCCCAAACAGCATGGACAGTAGCCCAACCAGGTGGCCAATGCAGTAGGTGTGAAATGATGGCAATATAAGCATTTAATGCTTATTAAACATGTCGTGGGTCTCTTTTCAGCAAACCGACCCTGATAAAACAACCGACCAACATCTTTAGGGGTTATAAATACCCAAGGCATAATTCAGTGGAATCATCTCATAATTCACAAGGTGCTGAAGCTACTCAAGGGCCAGGACAGCCAAGGGAGAAGCTAACACAAGGTTGAAGGATTGAAGGTCAAGGGCAGAGATCTATCTCAATCAGGCTTAGTCTTTTATTTCAGATTTTGGGTAAATCTATGTTTACTAGACAATAAATCAGACGAGGTTGATTCCTCATCTGCATGGCTAAACTTATTCCATAACGGTTGAACATACGGATCCATCTTTTGAGGTTCACGTATTCTATGAATGATCTCATTCTTGACTATACTAAAACTCATTTGATACATTATACGAGACAATGCATTCTCAACAATATTCTCTTTTCCTCGTATATGCAAGATTTCCATGTGAAACTCTTGCATCAATATGTATGTATGTACGTATGTAAATATATATATATATGTATGTATATATTTCTGCACATCTCTATTCAGTTTTGTGCGTTATTTACGTCGTGAAACGGTGCTGATTTCTGAGCATTGAAGTTACCGATCTCCCCCGAAGCTTCTGCATGTTACATTCCATCGCCATGGAAGCAACACACTAAGGAATTTTCAGAAATCAAGTAAAAGCATCACATTAGAGCTCTTGCACTCATCAAAATTTGAGGGTTTTACAAAATTCAGAATTTTGCATCAACATGGAAGTCAACTGAAGCTACACAACACTTGAGAAATTCAATGAGACCAACTTCCCAACATGGCAAATAAAGATGCATCTCTTGTTGATGAGAGATAGTGTCTGGAACGTGGTCAACGGCATAGACATAAAACCAAGAGAAGGAGCCATGGTACTCATTGCCAATTGGGCTCAGGTTGTTTGACAACCTAATTCATCATGTGGACTTCAAAAAGAGCTCAAAAGAGGCATGGGTCAAGTTAAAGAGCTTGTTCGGTAATAAAATCATTAAGTCCAAAGTTTTTTTTAAGCAATTTTTTTTTTGGTGTGAAAATGAATAAAGAAGAAACTTTGGATGAACATATGAGCAATATAGGCTTTGTATTACAACAACTCTCTGGTGAAGGAGTTCAGCTGTTAGGGTTAGGGTTTGGAAGGTACTTCAGCAAGAGGCGTGAGAGTCAGAGAGAGGAACACGACTGCTCATGTATTGAGTGTTGATAAAATGAAGTACAATAGCCACATAAAGATGTGACCTAAAAGGTGTGTTCACATGGTCTGGCCATAAAGTGTGCAAGGTGGACCAAATCACTTATAAACCATTATAAGTGAAACTAAGCTAAAACTAGGGGAAAAAACCTCCACTAACTGAAGTAAAAAGTGCCCCAGTAACCTACTGATGATCACTAGCACTCCCCTGGGTGCATACACAGCATAAAACCCAACAAACCCCCCTGGAGTGATATGTGATCACTGTACATCATCCACCAAAAGGAAACAAATTCAAAGCAGTGCGGAATGCTTCGAATTTCGGACGTGGTAATGCCTTGGTGAAGATGTCTGCCACATTCTGATCTGTAGGACAGTAGATCAGACTGATATCACTTGCCTGGAGTCTCTCCCGAACAAAATGATAGTGAATCTCAATGTGTTTCGTGCGAGCATGAAACACAGGATTCCTGGCCACGGCAATGGCACTCTGACTATCAGTATAGATAGGTGTAGGCTCCTCCACTGAAATATCCATATCAGTCATGAGACGATGTAGCCAGACACACTCAACGGTAGTAGTGTAGGCTGCTCTGTACTCTGCCTCACAAGACGAAGTGGCCACTGTGGTCTGTTTCTTGCTTAGCCAAGAAATACATGAAGAGCCAAGAAAGAAACAATTTCCACTAGTGGAATGTCTGGTATCAAAATCACCAGCCCAATTCGAATGGCTGTAAGCATATAACTGCATGTCACCCCCCTCAGGATAAAGCAATCCAAGAGACAAGGTACCCTATCGATTCAAAATATGACAAGCACACATAACAGCTTCCACCCAAAAGATATGTGGTAGCTTCTTTGCCTTTAACATACATATGGCCATCTCCATGAGTGACCGATTCTTCCTTTCTGCAACCCCATTCTGTTGTGGAGTATAAGGAGTAGTATACTGATGCTTAATACCTCTACTCTCAAGAAAGGAATTCAATATGTGTGACACATATTCCCCCCCTCGGTCAGAATGGAGAATCTTAACCTTGCATCCCAACTCTGTTTCAGCAAGTGCTACAAAGGCCAAAAATGCATCATATACCTGTGATTTCTGTGTCAATGGATAGACCCATCATATACGAGAGAAGTCATCAATAAATGTAGCAAAATAGAAGCAACCTCCTAATGACTTCGTCTGCATGGGACCACAAAGATCACTGTGTATAAGCTGCAACTTTGCAGTTGCTCGTAGAGCCTGATCACGTGGAAAGGAAAACCGATACATTTTTCCCAAAATACATCCTTCACATATGTGATCCTTCACATTTTTTTCCATAAGAGGTAGGTCTGTCAACATGTTATGTCGCTGCATAAGCATAAGACTACCAAAATTTACATGCCCCATGCGAGCATGCCATAACTCCACATCAACCATAGCTGGAGTAAGAGTGAATGCATTATAAGCAGACTGATGCACTGGCTGAAATGCATCCAACTGATAGAGTCCATGACATAATGTACCAGTAAGCATCAAGGTCAAGGCATTAGCTTTGTCTCTGACCATGCACTTGTCATCATCAAAGTGGACCTGCATACCACAGTGTGCTAAAGAAGAAATGGACAACAAATTCTTCTTTATCCTTGGTACATGTAAGGCATCTGTAAGGCGAAGAATAGAGCCATCAATGGCTGTGAGCTGAATCTCCCCAATGCCACGAACTGGATATGAAGCATTATTGGCACACTGAACAGTTTTGCCAACAGGGGCAGGGCAGAAATTACAAAACAAATCCCTGCGAGATGTGATATGCTTTGAAGCACCACTATCAAAATACCAAGTACATGCATGCTCAGTCACACTGAGTGCCTGTGAAGACCAAGAGGCATCATAACTGCATGTGTAGAAACAGTAATCCTTGTCTTCAACAAAAGAAGCAGGCTCCGGAGGAGCTTTAGAGGCATCATTTACAGACATCCCAGATTCCTTTGCCTTCTCTTTGGCAATCCTCTTCCTACACTCTGTGATGTAGTGACCTGGCTTCTTACAGTAATGGCATTTGCCCTTCTTCTTGGGCTGTCCATCACCTTTCTTGGTATCCTGAGATGAACCACCATCACCTGAATTCTGATTTGAACTCTTTGGCTGAGATTTGCCTTTCCCTTTTTGACCTGTCGTAAATGCTTGTTGAGCACTTGTGTTCATATTCATGTTCTTCCTGATTTGCTCTTCTTGTAACAAGAGAGCAACAAGTTCCTGATACTTAAGGGGCTCAACAGCATTCCTCATGCTGAGGTTCAAAGAGGTATGAAAAGCCAAGTAGGATCTTGGCAAAGAGTTTAAGATGGTGGATACAAGCTGTGTCTCAGGAATAATCTCATCCACATTGATGAGTTGCTCTCTCAAATCCTGCAGCTTGTTCAAGTGACTAGACATATCATCTCCTTCATGCATCTTCTGATTTTCCAGCTCTCTTTTCAAAAATGAGATCCGTGCCTCATTACGAGCAGCATACGTCTGCTCCAAAGTCACCCATGCATTCCTTGAAGAGCCAGCTGAACGAATATGAGGTATGATAGACCTCTGTACTGACAATGCAATAAGTGATAAGGCTTGTGCATCTCTGGCATCCCATGTCTTCTGAGCATTTGTTCTTTGAATAGGTAGAGGCTGACCTTGTGCCTGTGCATGTTGTCCTCTTCCACGAGCACCCCCTTGGGGAGGAGTCTCTGGAGCCAATGGACCTGGATGTGGTTCATCACCACTAACAAAATCCCAAAGACCTTTTGCCACGAGCACATTTCTCAGCATAAAACTCCACAAGGAGTAGTTCATGCCATCGAACTTGTCTTCCTTAGACAAGTACGTGAACACATCACTCTGCTGTTGATTTGCCATTATGCTAGTGCACAATGCTGTACCTGTGTATCAAAAAACCCAAAAGCAATAACCCTGAAAGCAACTGTACTCCACTGAATACAGTTGACCCAAATATGCCTGCACTCTCAATCCTCTGAATGTGCAACACAATGCACCACTGACTGAGTAGAGCAACAAAAATGGCTCGCATAGTGCCAAAATGCCCAAAAATGCCCAAAGTTACTGCACCCAAAACCTTGCAAAAGACCTGTAGAGATTTCTTTGCAAGAAAATCTCCCTGTATCTGCTAGAAAATTTTCACAGAGAAAATGTCCAAATTTCAAAACATGTAAAGCTCACCAAAAAATGTTATTTTGCAGGTACACTCGACTGTTTGCTGTACGGAATAGTAGTCAGGTACATACTGACTGCAGGCTGTACGAAACAACAGTACGGAAACAGGCACAGCAGGTACTGGTCTGCTGTACGGAGCAGGTACGGTCGACTGTATGGCTACTGTCCAGAGCAGAGTATTGTACGGAACTGGGCGAACCTGCTCTGTTGCTGGCGTCTGACTGTACGAGCAACTGACGGGTACAGAACAGAACTGGTCGCCTGACTGCAGGTACTGTACGGAGCTGCAGGTTCTAGGCGATTGTGTACGGACAGCTGCAGGGTACGGAACAGAACAGGTCGAAGACCTGTACGTGCAGCTGACGGCGAGCAGTACGGACAGCTGGGCGACGAACTGGTACGGGCAGCTTGGCGAACCTGGTTGTACGGACAGCTGAAGGCGAACCTGCACGGAGCTTTGTACGGAACAGCTGTAACAGCTGTCTGTGCAGCTGAGGGCGACTGTGTGTACGTGGCTGCAGCTGAAGTAAAAACAGGCTTACTGATAATAGGTGAACTGTACGGACAGCTATGCGAACCTGCTCTGATACCAAATGAAGGAGTTCAGCTGTTAGGGTTAGGGTTTGGAAGGTACTTCAGCAAGAGGCGTGAGAGTCAGAGAGAGGAACACGACTGCTCATGTATTGAGTGTTGATAAAATGAAGTACAATAGCCACATAAAGATGTGACCTAAAAGGTGTGTTCACATGGTCCGGCCATAAAGTGTGCAAGGTGGACCAAATCACTTATAAACCATTATAAGTGAAACTAAGCTAAAACTGGGAGAAAAAACCTCCACTAACTGAAGTAAAAAGTGCCCCAGTAACCTACTGATGATCACTAGCACTCCCCTGGGTGCATACACAGCATAAAACCCAACATCTGGCTTGGGAGTTACAATGGGCGAAGATGATAAGAATACTGTGCTCCCAATATAGAAGAGATCTCCAAATTTTGAGAAATTCTAACATTCCGAGGATAGCTTGAGAGACGTCGTATGATGATATGATTGCAATCCTGATTGAGGAAGACCGTTGTCTCAAAAGACAATTTGAGAAAGGTTAGTTTTGAGAGAGTTATGGTAACCAAGTGGAAGATGGGAAACAAGGACATTAGATGCAACTACTGCAACAAGCTTGGACACAAGGAGGGAAGATGCTTCAAAAAGATGGCCAAAGGGCAAGAAAAGACACATGCCAATGCTGTAGAAGAAGTTGAAGACGAATATGTCCTTGAAGCTGAGACTTCCATATCCACAGAGCAAGTATTTATAGCTGTGAAATACGAGGAAGATTATGATTGGGCTTTCTGAAAGCCTATGTTTGTGAGTCGAGTTCTTTGCCCAGGAAGCTCCCAAAAATTGAATTAAAGAAGTTTTATGTGTTTATAAAGTCTTCATTCCCATTTCATATCCCTGGTTAGAGCAAGAGGGGAAGAGGGGTTTGGGGGGGGGGGGTTGGGTCCTTAGAAAGTTCATCCAAGCATCATTAGATGGTCAAGCTCTTATATCAAGCCTGACATGAGAGTTAGGTGTTGGTGCCATTGTGTCTCTTTTGAGTAAGTAGTGTAGTCTAGAGTCCAAACAATATGACTATTGAAGGTTTTCTCAAGCATCTCCAGCTTCGCTCTGAAGGGGGTTTGTTGGGATTCAGAGCCTTGTGTGTGTGAACACTCCCTATGAGCGTGTATGTGTGTGTGAACCCACCCTTAGGTGTGGATAGGGTAAGTGTGCTGTGTGAATCCACACCTAAGCGTGTGTGAACCCATCCTTAGGTGTGGATAGGATAAGTGTGCCATGTGTCACTCATCCAATGTGTAATTTCTTTGGGTCAAAAGATAAGGCTACATGCCTAGAAAAGCATTGTACTTGGTGAAGGTTAACACATCAATCAATCGAGTAATCATTGAGTCTACAATTTTGTTGGGTATTTCGGAGCTTCACGTTTGTGTCTATCTTGTAACCATTCTATGTGTGTATTATGTACTTAGTACTAACCCTCAGGTTAGGGACTAATCTAGCAGGGTTAGGGGAGTCCTAGTTTTTAGGGAAAGTAGGCTTAGATGGGTGGCTAAGGTTCAATATTAAATAAATCCAAGGTTATTGGCTATTTATGACTGGACTGTTATTTAAAGTAGTAGTAAACACTATATAAGTGAGTCTTGGGTTATTATTGATGCATTGTGGTCTGGACTTGGATCAAGAGCTTACTCCTGCCATGGACGTAGCGGATCATAGGCTGTCGTGTGGAAGGTCCCTTTGGATAGGCTGTGGTGGTATGGGACATGAGGGTTGACTGGCTTGGCTTGTGGGAGTGAAACCTTAGCCCGTGGCTCAGGGGTGGTTCGAAGAACCTACAGTTGGGTGGTGAGCCAGCCTGCACCCCTTTTATTCTTGTTTATGCTTGTGTATTAGGTTGAATCTTGGAGGGATCTCACAATTGGTATTAGAGCAAGCCTAATTGTGGATGTGGGAAAAAAGCAAGGTTTGCGTGTTGTGTTTTAGCAAGGTTGTCTAAGCCAAGTATCTCTCAAACACCATATCTACGTTTTGAATCTGCAAGAAGTAGGTGCTTTTTGGGTTTTTCTTGCAAGGTTAGGTGTATGCGGATTCTGAGAGAAGGGGGGAGAAAGGGGAGATTTGTATGCATGCATGCGGGTGGAATCGTCCTGGGAAACCCCTGGTTAATTCTAGTTTTTATTCTCTCTTGGTAACGCTGCAGTTTTGGACACTCCTAGCTTCTGCACAAGTGTGCCATTAACGAAGTTGTGAGTGCAACCAAGGTCAAAAAGGATGTGTACAGTCTTCCCTAACACTGACGTATACATACGTATCAAGTCATTAGGACCGAAGACTGCCATGCTGAAAAACACATTCCATGCAAGCACTCTGACATAACTAATAATATCTACGGAAGAACTTGAGGGTTACCTGTGACTCCAGTCAAATGAGCTACCTTGGTCTTTGCCTTCGGACAACTTGCATGGCTCTTTTGAAACATCGACCCTCTCTAAAGCTCTAGAGGATCTTCCGATGCTTCTAATCTTTCTTCAGATTGGGTTAGGTGCCACTCAGGAGTGCAACTCTCTGAATCTCTACAAATACCTGTCGAAAGACAAGTTCATCTCCGAGTCCGTAAACTTGGCCACTATATCAAACTTGTCCTCCGCCTAGACGAACTCATCCCAAAACACAGTCTCAAACTCTGCCCAAGTGTTCGGTTTACTCCTAAGTTCTCTCCACCATGCCAGAGCTTTCCCCTTCATGAGACCCCTAACCATCTGAAGTTTCCGGGCTTCCGAGAACGGGTGAAACTCAAAGTGTATGTTCCAACGGTTGAGCCAAGAGTCAACCACCTCTTGGGTCAAGGAGCTGCTGTTGTTGGTCCCGTAGGGACCACTACACCAATCACCGCTCTGTGAAGTACAACTATTTGATGCTGCAAAAATTGGATATCTTCCAGGACTCTGCTTGGAGTTGAGCCATCTGCTCCTCGAAGTAAGTTTTCTCAACTCCCTCAACCACCACCTGCTACACCTCCAAGTGTTCCCCTGAGGACGACCTTTAGATGTCCAATCTCAAGGCCAATGCACTCTTCCAAGGGGCTGTAGAAAGGCTGCAAACTGTGGTTGAGAGATGGGCTGTTTTGGGACTGTTCTAGGCTGTGAATATGCAATATGAATGAATGTATATGCTTAACCCGGGAGGATGGAGCAAAACGATGAATGTATGAATGCTGAAATCTGCTGTAGGCTGAGAAACGCAAGGGCTGAAGCGCTTCTTCCTTGAGCTGATTGTTGATGATGTGTTTTGTGATGAATGCTTATATGCTCCAAGTTGATGATGAATGCTTATATGCTCCAAGTGATGATGCTCCCATATGTTGAGGGCTGAATTGCCTATGCTTGAATGTTGAGATGAGATGGAATGATGCAATCGATGTTATTTATATGAGCAGAAGGCTAGTCGGCTGGCTATAGAGCTGGTCGATTGCATAAATAATGCTACACGACTTGTATAATGTGATAAATGCTGATATAATGTGATAAAAATGCTAGAATAATACCAATAAATATGGTAAAAATGCTGAATAATATTCTAAAGCTTCTGCAATGGTTTGCATGCATATGGGGATGAATGCTATGCAAATGCATACCGTGCTCTAATGCAAACCCTAAGGCTTCTAGTGACTCTACACGCATGAATGATTCTCTCCAAGTGGGTTAAGGGACTTGACTGACTGACTGATTGACACTCTAAGGCTGAGGAATGACCTACGTAGCTCGTGTCTGACATATCCTGGACTGAGAATTACAATGGGGCCACAACATACAACATTTTCATATCCTAAAGGGTCCTACTGCTTTACAATGATGCATTGATGATGAGTCATCTTGTCACCATGCACTACAGTGGAAAGTGCATGTGACATTACCTCCTGCTTAGCCTGGGGACAGGTTCATGGCTTCCAAGTAGTCTACCAATAACTTGGGGTATTCTTGAAAGAACTCCTTGTCTAGCCAAACGGCTTCGTGGGTACCTCAATCTCGGAACTTCGTGTAGAACTGACAAAGTCTTCGACCGAAACCATGCTTTCAACAATGAAGAAGGATCTGCTCAGGCTCAATGACTTCTGCCTCGTCAACCATGTCTGGCTGCTGTTCATCTGAAATATAAAAAACTTCTGGTTCAACTTATGGTTTTAGCCAAGAAACATGGAAAACATCGTGCATTGTCTAACTGTTAGGCAACTTCAACTTCATGGAGACATCCCTTAGCTTCTTAACTATAGGAAAGGTCCAAAACTACGGAAAGAAAGGTTGGGACAACGTTTGCCCACTTGTTTCAATCTCTATTTCATTATGTGCAAATAGACCCAATCGCCTTTCTTGAAGTGGACATCTCGTCTATACTTATTTGCTTGTATGTTATAAGCTTCTTGGGCTTTGGTCAAGCGGTCTTTAACTGACTCAATGATTTCGGAGAATGCTTACGTCGCTTTGTTAGCCTCTAGAGACGGGGACACCATTCTAGTCAAAAGAGACGAGAAATGGCGACCAAAGGCTGCCTTATACGGAGTACGTGCGACATTGGATGAATGATTATTGTTTAAGATGGCTTGGACCAATGGAAGAAAATGTTTCCATTTGGACTAGTGGTCATGACAATATGACTTGAGAACATCAAAGGTCAACTGGTTATAGATTTCTATTTGGTTGTCTGTCTGTGGATGGAATGCACTAGAAAACTTTAACTTGGTCCCAAAGTTCTCGAATAATGCTCTGCAAAAATGCGAGGTGAACTTGGAATCCCTGTCTGATGTAGTGGTGCTAGTCAAACCACAAATGGGGTGTCAATGCTTGAGAAAAAGGCAGGCTACGTCCTCAGCTGTGGCCGTATGCTTGCATGGGATGAGCATGCAGAACTTACTAAAGTGATCCACAATGGTAAAACACTGAGTGTTGCGAGATCTAGTGGATGCTAGTAGAGGCCCTACAAAGTCCATAAAAATGTGCACATGGGGGAAATTGCATGTATACTAGAGAAGTACATATTGGCATATAGGCTATGAGTAGTGCCACATGTGAACATGGGCTACCCAAGGACACTTTTCTCCCTTTGGGTTTTTCCCCTTGGATATTAGGTGTGAAAGGACACTACATTTATTGTATTTTGATATTGTGGAGTCAACCCCCAAGCTCCACACATTCTATGCTATCATCTTTGTGTGAGCATCAATCACCATCTCTCGAGTGTTCTTGCTGCTGTTCATTCTTTGTGTGTCTCTGTTTGTGTGCAGCCCTAATCCCTAACAGTGGTATCAGAGCAGGGTTGCCCCCTTCTGCACACTTGTTCGCAGAGTTACTGTCGCCCACCGTTTGTGCACTTCCATCCGGCTGCGACTGTGCCTTTCCGTCGCCGGGTGTTTGCTTCCGTCGCTTCCCTGTCACGGCCGTCTCTGCGTCACTTGCCTGGCATTTCTTAGCCCGTTTCAGCCTCCAATTCGGGCGGCATTAGTGCCAAGGGCTCCACCACCACCCGACCCACTGGTGGCGCTCGCACCACAGTGGGTGGCGACGACTGGCTGAGCCCCGTCACACTTGTGGCTTACGTGGCAGAGGCCACATTTTTTGCAAAAAGATGCTCTCCATTCCGGCTCTGTCGCCTCCAACTTCCGCGTCTCGCCTTCGACGACTTCCATCTTCTACGCGTGCATAGCCGCTGGCACCTGCAGCTCCTGCGTGCGGCACCACAGTTGGCATTTCCGTCGCCTATAGCTCCCGCCACCATTTGAAGCGAGCGTCCTCCGTCTGGATTGCGTCGTCTAGCTGCCTTCCACCCGTCTGTAGAATACCATCTTCACGGTTGCTATGTTGCACCCTTGCTCCGTCACCATCTGCACATCGCTCTTCAATAGCCCGCCGTCACTGAGATAGTCCGCCATTGCCAACAACAAACAGTCTGCAATAGCAAACAGGGGTTACTTCTACGTGTGCATAGCCGCTGGCACCTGCAGCTCCTGCGTGCGGCACCACTGTTGGCATTTCCGTCGCCTACAGCTCCCGCCACCATTTGAAGCGAGCGTCCTCCGTCTGGATTGCGTCATCTAGTTGCCTTCCACCCGTCTGTAGAACACCATCTTCACGGTTGCTATGTTGCACCCTCGCTCCGTCACCATCTGCACATCGCTCTTCAATAGCCCGCCATCACTGAGATAGTCCGCCATTGCCAACAACAAACAATCTGCAATAGCAAACAGGGGTTACTTCAGACCAAGTAACTGATTTTTGGTTCAAATCATGGGGGTTTTGTGAATTTCTTGCTTCATTGCAAAATTTAGGTGCAAGTAGTAGTATAGGGCAACATTTGGGTGCAGGATTCAGGAAAATTTGGAGATTTTTCAGAATTTGTGCTTGAATGTACAATTGCAGTTACAAGACACAGTGAAATTTGAGGCTTTCTTAAAATCAGTGCTTAATTGCACAGTTAAAGCTCATTGATACACAGATTTTTGGGGCTTTTGTGAATTATGTGCAATTAACACATAAATCAGTCCATTGGTGCTCATAAATGTGGGGATTTTCAACATTCCAATTATATGCAGTCTTGTATTTGGGGCAAAACATTTGCATAGGACCTTGTGGTTGCCTGGGATTGCACTCCGGTGCATTTGCGATTTTGTTTGCAGGTGCTTTTTACAATATATTTGGTTGCACATGTTTGCATATCTCTTGGTAAAGAGATTTTAGCGAATGGTTGGAAATACGACTGATATATTCGGGGTTTTGTCCCAAGAGAACAAATTGGGTGGCAATAATCACTCCTTGTGGAGTTTCGTGGTCCGAAATCTTCTTGTGGCCGAAGGATTATGGGGTTATGTGTCAGGGGAAGATGTATGCCCTGTTGACATAGCACCTAACACGCTTGGCCGTGGTGTTCAATAAGCTGCAGTATCTCCTCCTCCCTCACAGGAGCAGAAGAGATGGGATACTTGTGATGCCCAAGCGATGGCTTTGATTGCTTTGTCAGTAAAGTGATCAATCATACCGCATGTTTGGTCTTGCAGGACCTCATGACGAGCTTGGAATGTACTTGAAACCATGTATTAGGCAAAGAATGAGGCCAAGGTTGCATTTCTCAAGAAAGAGGTTGAGAACTTGGACATGAATGATGGTGATAGTATGGCTAATCATCTTACGAAGAGATCGAGGATCTTCGGGAACAGTTGCTCAATATTGATGAGGTCATTTCTGAAAAGGAGCTGGTTTCCAGGACACTATCATCTTTGCCAGAAACTTACTTGAACTTCCACACATCACTCACTCTATCTATGCGGGGAAACCCGGAACCAATCTTGTTTGAAGAATTGGTTGGCTTGTTACTACAGGAGAAGTAGAATCCGAAGAACTAATCTTCCAGCATGCATGGCAGTGATGGGGCTTTTGTTGCCCAAGACAAGGGCAAGGGAAAAGCCAAACATAGTTTTCAGCCAAAGGCTGATTTGGGACAGTCTTCACAAAAGGCTAGAAAGGATGCAGGCAAGCCCAAGAAAAAGGGAAAATGTCACTACTGCAAAAAGCCAGGTCACTACTTGAATGAGTGCAGAAAAAGGCTTGCAAAGGAGAAGAACAAGAAAAGTGGCATGGCTATAGATTCTTCTTTATCACCTGCTGGGAAAGATGATGCATCAGTAAATCTTGTGCAGGATGAGTGGACTTTTCTTACTTGCAGTTATGATGCATCATTGAAGCATATGTCTCTTAGTGTTAATGAAAGACACGACACATGGTACTTTGATAGTGGTGCTTAAAGCTTCTAAACACATTACCTCACTAAGGGATTTGTTTAAGAAGCTTATGGTTGCCCCTGAAGGCAAGCGGTAACATGTGGAAACAATTCTTCTTATCCAGTTTAGGGTGTTGGTGAGGTGATCCTCACAACAACAGATGGTGAATGACTTATGTCTTCCATATGTATTGTATGTGCCAAGGATTAAGAAGAACTTGTTGTCCGTCTCCCTCTTATGCAGTGAACTTTGAGGACGACAAATGCATAGTGAAAGACCGTAAAGGTGGCTATGCATTGGTCACTTCTGGCACATTGTACCATGGGTTATATCAGCTTGACAGGTTTGACAGGAGAGAGCATGATGCTCATGTGGTCACCACTCTTACACCTGCCATGCACGAGACATAATTGTGGCATGCCAGGTTTGGGCATGTGAATAATGGCAGTTTGATGCTATTGCAAAGGCATAAAATGGTACAGGATATGCCTCATGTAGAACTGCCACCAAAACATGTATGTGAAGGGTGCATATTGGGTAAGATGCACAGAAATGCATTTCCAAAAGATGGATCAACAAGGGCTGTCCGGAAATTACAGCTTGTGCACAGTGATGTGTGTGGTCCTATGCAGACACCATCTATTGGAAAGCATCTATACTTTGTAACCTTTATTGATGATTACTCTAGATTTTCTTGGGTGTATCCCTTGAAAGCAAAATCTGATGGATTTGCATGTTTACAACATTTTGTGAAAGTTTGCTCTCCTGTAAAGTATGGAGTAGCCAACGAGGCACAACTCTAGCCTCTTCCGTTGCTGTCCGCTCTTGCTCCACTGCTTCCTCCACATTTTGAGGTGTAATGACCTCATTCATGGGCTGATTTTGAGCACCCAAATGCTGTCCAGTAGGCAAAGTTGATGGCTGATCTGTTGAGCCATCAATTCCCAACGGGAGAAGTCCTTCAAACATGTTAAGTGGGCCCGATGGTGGCTATCCAAAAAAATTCAGCCAATGGCTGGTGCACTTAGCTGCTTTGTGAGCCTTTATGTAACTTGTAAGTGTTGTAACTTTGGAAGTTTCTATAATGGAACTTGGAGAGCTTGAGTTTACAATGTATATATTTGTATCTATTTGTCTAAATCTCGTCCTTTCTATGAGGTATTATATGGGTCACGTATGTTACTCGGCCAGGCCTGAAAAATACTCGAAACATTCTTACATATCCGAATGCGTATGCGTTTGTATCTATTTGTCTAAATCTCGTCCTTTCTATGAGGTATTATATGGGTCACGTATGTTACTCGGCCCAGGCCTGAAACATACTCGAAACATTCTTACATACCCGAATGCGTATGCGTTTGCTAAACGTATGTTATGAACTATGGTCCCGAATACCCTCTGTAGGGCCCCTACCACGAATGGTGTATTTGCTTTTATTAGAATGATGCAAAACTGAAATAAAAGACTGAACCGGAATCTTCTTGGTTGTGGAGAATCCTCTGCCCTTGACCTTCAATCCTTCACCCCTTTGCGTTAGCTTCTCCTTGTCTGTCCTGGCCCTCTGATTGGCTTCAGCACTTGGTGAAATATGAGATGAATGGAACTGATTTATGCAATGGGTATTTATACCCCTATTGGAGGCTGGTCGGCTAGTTTTAATCCAGGCGGTTGACTATAAAAAGCGTCACGACTGCATAAAAAAACATTTAATGCTAAAAACCCCTGCGTATTCAGATCTGGCTGGTTGTGGATGACATGTTGCTAATTGGGAATGATATGGATAAAATTTCAGCATTCAAAGATGAATTGCAAACATCATTTGAGATGCCAGATTTGGGATTGCTGCATTATTATTTGGACATACAATTTGTGCAGACATTTATGTACACCAATCAAAGTACATTCAAAAGCTGTTGCACAAGTTTGGGTTTCAAGATTGTAAGCCTATCTCTACTCCGATGGAGCCAGGGATGAAATCGAGCATGTATGATGTTGGAGAGCCTTTTGATATGAGTGTTTAAAGCCAAGCAGTGGGTTGCCTCATATACTTATGCAACACAGGCTCGGATATTCAGCTTGGGGTTTCTCAATGTAGCAAATTTATGCACAGTCGAGGTACAAAGCATTGGCAAGGATGAAGTGGATCTTTCGCTATCTTTAGGGCTCCCTGGATCTTGTGTTGGTATATCCTAGGGGGGGCAGCTTGGAGTTACATGCTTACAGTGATTCCGACTGGGTTGGTGACTATGATACATGACAATCCACCAGTGGGAATTGTTTCTTTTTGGTACATTCATGCATATCATGGTTGAGCAATAAGTAGCCCACTGTTGCCACATCTACTTGTGAGGCTGAGTACAAGGCAACCTTTACAACCGTAGTAGATTGTGTATGGTTGAGGAGATTGATGACTGATCTTTATGAGTGTCAACAGACACTCACCACCATACTCACTGACAGTCAAAGTGCTATAGCCATGGCACGAAATCCAATGTTTCATGCACGTACTAAGCACATAGAGATTCATTATCATTATGTCAGGGAGAGGATTTATGCAGGGGAGATCTCATTATCTTACTACTCTATATAGGACAATGTTGCAGATCTGTTTACGAAGGCATTGCCTCAAGAGAAGTTTGAAGCTTTCCGCAAAGCTTTAGGCTTACTCTCGTACAGAGAGTGATTTACTGCAGACCTTGTATAGGTTCACATTGCCACTACAGGGGGGATTTATTGGCATATATGCTATGAGTAGTGCCACATGTGAACATAGGCGAACCAAGGGCACTTTTCTCCCTTTGGGTTTTCCCCCTTGGATATTAGGCGTGAAAGGACACCACATTTATTGTATTTTGATATTGTGGAGTCAACCCCCAAGCTCCACACATTCTATGCTATCATCTTTATGTGAGCATCAATTACCATCTCTCTTGAGTGTTCTTGCTGTTGTTCATTCTCTGTGTGTGTCTGTCTGTGTGCAGCGGCCAGCCCTAACCCTAACAGTACACCATCTTGGTCCTCTCATGCCGGAAGCGCCCTGGGAGCCCTAGATGTGTTACTGGAAGTATTCGTATCACTATTGTGTGCTGTGTCTTTGTCTTCTTTTGAGATGAAGACTTGCTCTTGGTCTTGTTCTTCTTCTTGGACAAACAATCCTTGGACATATGACCTCTCTTCCCACACGAGAAATGACGACTCCGACCTTTCTTCTGAACTGAAGTAAGTGCCTGAGCAGAACTGTTAAGAGACACCTTGTTCTTACCTTGAGAAACGAGGACAGACTTCTTCTTCCAAGAGAAGGGAGCTAAGGTCATCAAAATCCAACTGAGTGGTTGTGACTTGACACCTCAAAGCTCGAGAAACCACATCATACTCCAAGGGAAGCTTGGTGAGGATAAGTGCAGGCAACTGAGCAGAGGACAAAGCAACACCCATTGCCAGTAACTGGTCATGGATAACTTTGGCCTCCATGAGAAAGGATGCAGAGAATTGCCAGCAGGAAATAACAGACCGTAGAGTTTCCCTTGCAAAGTAACTGCCCACATCTATGAATCTCGAGCAAAGTGATTCTCCAATTTGGACCTACTTGATGAGCATTGGTAAGAGTTTGCATGGCCGGTGAGACCATTCTTTGTGATGGTCCGCACAAGCACTGAATGTGCCTTCGAATCACGATTCTCCCAATCTTGTAATTCCGCAAGGAATTCATCCTCTTGATCTTGGGTCCACCTCCTCGAGTTCTAAGGATGCTCGGGCTTCTCTTCACTACCCTGAACACTCTCCCATAATTCCTTACGGATGAACCAGCAGCATATTCAGCTTCCAATGGGCATAGTTGGTTCCGTCCAACTTGTCATCCTTGTTCGTACAGGGGGAGCCATATCCTCAGCAACAAAGTACACAAATCTGAGTACTCCAAGACTCCTCTTGAGCACTTTCCAACGAAGCGAGGCACCAGGACCAATCAGCCCCCTCTCAAATCTGAGAGAGAAAGAGGCTGGAAAGTAGCAAAACAGTCAGCCAAAACTCACCGGAAACACCCAACCGTAGGGAGGGGAAGCCGGGGAACAAGCAGAGATGTCGGGTCAGCTTGTCAAGTTGCACCACATGCGAAGAGAACTCCTTCCACTGCAGTCCACATTGTAAAATCAGAGAAAACAGCTCTTTCACCACGATCAAACACTGAAAAAAACAGCACCAAGAAGCTTGCCGATGATGCTTGGTATGAAGTAGCAGCAACAGAGCAGCCCAGGGAGTGAAAATGCAGATGAAGAAGAGCACCAGAAGCAGAAAAACACAGCTATGTTCAGAAAACAGAGCCACTGTTTGAATCTCCAGAAAATGCAGCAGTGGAAGGAGAAGAAATAGTCACCTCAGGAGCTAGAAACAGATGAAGAAAACAGAGTCGTCTCAGGAACTAGAAACGCAGCCAGCAGATGAAGAAAACTCAGTCGCCTTGTAGAATGCAGCCGCGTACCTAAGCGATTGAAACCATGTTGGAGTATGCACAGGCGGACGCGTAGACAAAACAAGGGAGAGAAAGGAGCAAAGGAGATAGAGAGCTTGTGGACAAGATCACCTTTTATAATAGCAAAGAGAAAGGAGCAAAGGAGATAGAGAGCTTTACAATGGCAATAGGCAGCAAGAAGAGTGTTGCACTTGTGCTTGGATTGGTTACATGAAGTGAATATGAGAGACCCCTTTTATAGTGATGTGAGGGAGCTGGCCGAGTGCTCCACGACTTGCTAAATAGGAGAAATTGATAAATTCCCATAAAATAGGGAAAAGCCTCATAACACTGAGATGCACATTTCTAACAGTTTATTCTAGTCGTGGGACAATAAACAGCAGGTCGTCAGCCCCATCATTAGACGGACCAGCATAGAAGAGGCCCTATAAAAGCATGGGCTTGGCACAAGTGCTGAAGACTCCAAGGCCCAGGATAGCCAAAGGGAGACTAACGCGAGGGTGAACTTGAAGGTCATTAATAGGACATCTTCAGGTTGCTGTTTCTCTCCAAGAGGTCAGTCTTTTACATCATTCAATAGAGCAAATGCACCAGTCCTTGGTGGGGGGCCTTCAGAGGGTACCTTCAGAGGGTATTTGGGACCCTATCCTGTGTACTTGTCTCTTCTCTCTCTCTCTCTCTCTCTCTCTCTCTCTTCAGAGGGTATTTGGGACCCTATCACACCGATTGGAGATTGAGACTGGCAGAGCAGCACGGATCCCCCGAGAGGAGAGGGTATGCAGATTGTGCAGAGAGGAGGTGGAGAGTGAGGAGCATTATGTATGCAGATGCAGAGCATATACAGCCATCAGAGAGAGATCCCATTTTATTCAGAGAGCCACATTCCCTACGCCAGATCTTTGAGACAGCAGACCAGCGCATACTGGGGAGATACATTCTAGACATACAGCGCCACAGAGAGACATTATTACAGGCTCAGACAGCTCCAGAGGGGGGGCGACAGACACAGATTACTACATTTTTTCAGAGATCCATACCCCTCCCAGCCCCTACACGGCAGGGAATTACTCTCCAGAGAGCAGAGACACTTAGAGCCCGCAGGAGACAGAGGACACCTGGCTTTCGGACACCACGCCTATACCAGAGAGAGATGACAGAGATCAGAGCTCAGTTTCACAGAGAGGGTGCGGAGCGACTGGCTCGCTTTAGAGCACACCCAGGCATGTTCTTCAGGGAGCTGTGGACACCCCCTTCACTGATGTATACCATTTTATACCCCCAGTATGGTACAGGATGGAGCTAGCTAGGTTGCATATCATGATTGTATACTCCATGCATATAGCTTTGCATTCTCCTAGTAATAGAGCTCCATCCCCTGCACACCCAGATTCAGCTTTTTTATTCAGTACTTTTTCATTTTGTTGGGATGACAGAGGATACCCCATACAGGTACTCCGATTTGTCTCATAGGCCGAGTTCGGTCTTTTGGAAGACGTTAATAAAATCTTTCTTTCTTTCTTTCTTTCTTTCTTTCTCTCCATGCATATAGCTTTGCATTCTCCTAGTAGTAGAGCTCCATCCCCTGCACACCCAGATTCAGCTTTTTTTTTGTTCAGTACTTTTTCATTTTGTTGGGATGACAGAGGATACCCCATACAGGTACTCCGATTTGTCTCATAGGCCGAGTTCGGTCTTTTGGAAGACGTTAATAAAATCTTTCTTTCTTTCTTTCTTTCTTTCTCTCTCACAGCGGTCCATGAGGGATGTATTAGGGTGATATGAGAGCTCTCCTTATGTACATAGATCAGATTTTATAGTTCTAGATTTTTATTATCTTTCTTTATTACTATTTTGTACCCAGGATGATGTACCTCATGGGTATGATGTAACCTTTTGTCTCATAGGTCATTTTGGCCTTTTGAAGACGTTAATACAACTTTCTTTCTTTCTTTCTTTCTTTCTCGCACTCTTATCTCCGCTACATTGTGCTATCGTTGAATATTCATTATCAAAGTATAATCCCGTTTGCAAGCTTTCCCATGTTACAAAAAAGCATGTACTTGGTGAACTTCAATGATATTTAGTCCACCACCATTGAGTCATGCAATACTCTCTCTCTCTCTCTCTCTCTCTCTCTCTCTCTCTCTCTTTTCATCCATGACGAGATTTCATGGACACCAAGTATACAGCTTTCTGGTCTCATAGACCCTTCTGGGTCTTTTGAAGATGTTAATATTCCATTAGGAGCTCCTAGTACCTTACTTTTCCTCATAGTTGTTGTTTCAGTTTCAGTTAGTTGTTTAGTTGTTTTAGCTTTTCTTACACAGACATTGTATCAGATCCACCAATTGTTGTAACCTTTTTGGTCTCATAGGTCATTTTGGCCTTTTGAAGACGTTAATATATCATTTCATTTCATTTCTCTCTCTCTCTCTCTCTCTCAAACTACACGAGCTAGGTGTGAACATTCTTGGGCATCGTCTCATGAACAAAATGCTCATCAACACTTAAAATGTACTAGCTACAAATGCACATGTCTTGGCCGCACTACGGGTGACACGAGACTGGTTAGCTTGAGTACGGGTGACACGAAGCTGCTTGTACCTTGGCACGAAATATGGGAGAGCCACTTGGGCAGCCAAATGGTGACACCCCCCGGCTTCTAAACGGTTGTTCTCAATTGAAAAGCTTCCAAATATTCTTGAAGAAGCTGTGGGTAATATTTGAAGTAATCTTCATGAACCCTTTTCGCGTCGATAGGCAGGTAGTTCTTGAACTTCTCAAGGTATCGCCTGGAAAGCTTACCAATAGGTAGCTCTCTCTCCTTGTGAAACACAATCTGCCCTGGTTGAAGAACTTCTAGCTCATCAACCCCTGGTGGCTCTTTTGGCTTTGATCTGCAACATAGCATTTGAGGAGATCTAACATAGCTGAATTTGCAGCCTCACTTTGCCCATCCGTTTGGGGATGATAAGCGGACGAAAAGTTGAGCTTAGTGTCCATATTGTTAATCAGATCTCTCCAAAAGAGACTTGTAGTCCTGGGATCTCTATCCCCCACAATGGACTTAGGCATACCATGGTTTTTGAACACTTGTGCCACAAATATCTTGACGATATGCTCAATCTTAACCGGAAAGAAGTGTGCCTGCTTGCTAAACCTATCAACAATGGTCCAAATAGCATCATTGCCTTGCTGATACATGCACGTACATATGCTTCAATATCCTGGTGCATACTTGGCCAAAAGAAAAAGCCCTTGATCATGCACATAGTAGGTATGATACTTCTATGTCCTGCATACGGAGAAGGATGGCACTCATCAATGACCTTTTGTGTCATAGGCAATTGTACATCATGAGATACTCCTCTTTGATCACATAAGAGGCATGTATAACGAAACTAGCAAATGTAACACGCGGAAACTCTGGGGGTCTTCTTTCAGCCCTAAACACCACTGGAAACAATCCGATGCAAGACGCAGACATGAAGAGAGAGTAGAGAGAGAGAGAGCTATGCTGGAAATTCAGTATATACTAATGGTACAAAAAGGTACCTAAATCTGCAGCCCTAGGCTGCCTTCATACAAAAGGTGTAACACACCCAAAATCTGTCCTAAACTTGATCCACTCCATAAGGGAGAGAATGATTCTATCAACGAGCACATGGGCTAATTATAGCCCCTTTGGATACAAGGGAAGCTGGCCGACTGCTGGTCGGCCAGCAGCATTGGCATATATTCCATAAAACTGGCCAGGCAGCCCTGTTCTCCATAAACGCTGAATTGCTTGCTGCAGCCGCCAAAACTGGTTCAGCCGACTCCCTAGTCCTGTAGCCGACAGCACCCTCTTCATGCCCTCCAAGCCTTGCTCCAAGTCCTAGCTCTAATGGTCTTTATCTGGCTGCCCCTTCTGGATTAGCCCAGAGAGTTCTTCTACTCTTTTTCTGGCTGCCTCTTCTGGACCAGCATCTGAGAATGTCCATGGCATATTCATGCACATGATAGCAAAAGATCAAAAGAAACTCTCACAAAAATGACCACAAAAGAAACCCAAACATATATTCTCAACTTCAACAAGATCATCAACAACTATATAATTTGCAGCCACAGCTTGCAGGCTTCAACTGGCTAATACAAATGGGAAATGCTTGTGAGCAATCCTTAATTTGGCCCAAGTTCCAAGAGTATTACATTCAGTAAGGTTCGGGGACACAATCTCCCATACAGAACCCTCAACTACTCCTGCAATCCCCTGCTCTGGACAGATTTAATAGTCACCTGCCACCTTTTACACAGAACAAGCCCAAAGATAGCTAACTATCTGATGGGGAGAAACCTGTCAATTAGGGTTTAGAGTTCATTCATGGGAGACATACACAGAGAAGCAAGGGAGAGAGAGAGAGAGAGTTGTGGGGATAAGTCAACTCATGAAAAGCATGAGTGTGTGACTCCCCTATCACACATGTATATTGCACTAGTACACATAGTGCACTTAGTACATTAAAAGTACTAAGTGTACTATGTACTATAACTTATGGGCTTGTACACACTATAAGGGTGGGCATAACGCCTTTACCCCAACAACCTCCCACTTAAAGGCAAAGTGCCCTTAAGTAAAGGAAAAGAAAAAATCAGCATGTACATGATAATATACAAGGCCATATCAAGGCTGAAAATGGCCTCATCCAATGCCCATCAAGTGTCTGCAATGAGCAAACCGCTCCGGAGGCAAACTCTTCGTCAACAGATCAGCCGGGTTGTCATCCGTGTGAATCTTAACAAGCTGAATTTGCTTGTTCTCTATCACCTCTCTGATGAAGTGATACTTCACATCCACATGCTTCGTCTTTGCATGAAAAACAGGGTTCTTTGCCAACTGAATGGCACTCTGACTGTCACAATGCAACAATGGAATATCCCCTGTATAACCCAAATCAACCACTAACCGAGATAGCCATAATGCCTCCTTGCAAGCCTCTGTGGCTGCAATATACTCGGCCTCTGTAGTAGATAAGGCAGTGCACTTCTGCATCCTGGATATCCATGACACAGCACCTCCTGTGAATGTAAATACATAACCGGTAGTAGACTTCCGGTTATCTGGATGACCGGCATAATCCGAATCCGTGTAACCATGCACTAATGCATCCTGTTTGCCAAAGCAAATGCACAAATCCTGTGTGCCCTTCAGGTATCTCATGACACCTTTCACTGCTTCCCAATGCTTCTTGCCAGGGTTGGCCATGTATCTAGAAACCACTCCCACTGCAAATGCAATGTCCGGCCTAGTAGCAACCATGGCATACATGAGACTGCCACAAGCTGAAGCATACGGAATCTTGGCCATATCAGCCCTGTCACTATCCGACTGTGGGCTGTCCATAGCACTGAGTTTCACATATGGAGGCAAAGGAGTACTAGCTTTCTTCCCCCCGTCCATATTGAACCTCTGCAAGACTTTGCCAATGTATTCCTTCTGAGACAAATACAACACATGCTGATTTCTGTCCCGAAGTATCCGCATACCCAAGATGTGATTTGCATCACCCAGATCCTTCATATCAAAGGTCTCATGCAGCCTCTGCTTCAAGGCATCCATCTCTTTACGAGATTTCCCGGCAATCAACATATCATCAACATACAAAATGAGAATCAAGAGACTGCCATCCAAAGCTTTCTTGGTGTACAAGCAGTGATCTATGTCACTTCTCCTGAATTTCTGAGATTTCATGAATGTATCAAATTTATGATACCATTCTCTTGGTGCCTGTTTGAGCCCATAAAGACTCTTTTTCAGCTTGCATACAAGCTTCTCCTTTCCACTTACTGCATAACCCTCTGGCTGCTGCATATATATCTCCTCATGGAGATCACCGTGAAGAAAAGCAGTCTTCACATCCATCTGAATCAAGTCCAGATCATCATGCGCAACCAAAGCCAACACAGCTCTAAGTGTGGTCATTTTGACCACTGGAGAGAAGATCTCATCAAAGTCCACACCATATTCCTGCTTGAAGCCCTTAGCCACTAACCTGGCTTTGTATCTTGGCTTAGCATCTGATGCAACTTTGAGCCTGTATACCCACTTGCATGGCAAAACCTTCTTGCCTGCAGGCAAAGGCACCAACTTCCATGTTCCATTTTTATGCAGAGAATCCATCTCTGACTTCATGGCACGCTCCCATAGAGCTTTGTCTGCCCTCTGTAAAGCCTCTTTGTAACATGAGGGCTCCCCACAGTCAGTAAGCATCAAATAGTCAACCCCTGGAACAAACCTGTCAGGGACTCTGGAGGGTCTAGTGGACCTCCGTACCCAATGACCATCATTTGCAGGTTGCTGTCCAGCCTGCATATCACCCATTGGTGGCTCCTGTTCCATGCCATAAGGCTGAAAAATCATGCCCGGTATATCCTCCAACTGTGGTATATCCATAGGGATATCTTCTGCCATCTCTGGCTGTCCATTTGGACCATTTTCAGCACCATTTAAGGGCTGGTTTTCCTGCTGTAATGGCTGATTTACAGCCCTTTGTTGTTGTCCATGATGTCCATCATTATCAAAGATGACTCTGCTAGGCTCCTGTTGCCTTGCAGGCTCCTTATACATGCATGTTTCATCAAAAATGACATCATTGCTGCGTATGATCTTTCTATTTGTGGGATCCCAAAGTCTATACCCCATTTCACCTCTGTCACCATATCCTAGGAATATGCATTTGTGAGACTTAGGATCAAGTTTGGTGCGCATTTCCCTGCGTATGTGCACGTACGCAACGCAACCAAACACTCTCAAGTGCTTGTATGACGGAGGCTTCCCTGTCCATACTTCTTCTGGCACTTTCCCACCAAGCCTCGTGTTAGGTGACCTGTTTATAAGGTGTACGGCTGTCATAACAGCTTCAGCCCAAAAACCATGAGGTAATGCAGCATGTGACAACATAGAACGGACCTTCTCCTGAATGGTCCTGTTCATCCTCTCTGCTGTCCCGTTTTGTGGAGGATCATAAGGAGTAGAGAGCTCCCTCTTGATGCCTTTAGCATCACAAAAGTCCTGAAACTGTTTGGACATGTACTCTCCACCATTGTCGGAACGCAAAGCCTTCAGTGTTTTGCCAGTTTGATTCTCAACATGAGCAACAAACTTCTGAAACACTGAGAATGTATCACTCTTCAAACGAAGAGGATAAACCCACACCTTGCGTGTGGCATCATCAATGAAAGACACAAAGTATTTTGCCCCTCCCAAAGAAAGCTGAGGCATCTCACATACATCTGTATGCACAAGCTCTAATTGAGCATCTTTCTGTCCAAGAGCTTTCTTGTGGGGGCACTGTAGTTGCCTACCATATATACAATGCTCACAAAACTGAAAACTTGAAAACTTTAGAGAAGGCAAGTAACCCAAACGAGACAATTGCTCCATTCCCTTGACACTCATGTGTCCCAACCGGCTATGCCACATAGAGATTTCCGGCAGCTCGGTTGCATTTACATTAGCATGGTGACAAACACCTGCATGCATAAAGTAAAGAGTGTCCACCTTAGAGCCTCTGGCAACAACCAGTGAGCCCTTACTAATCTTCCACTTTCCACTACCAAATGTGGTAACATAATCAGCATCATCAAGCTGTCCAGTAGAAAGCAGATTCTTCTTGATCTCAGGCACATGCCTGACATCATGGAGCATAAGCTGTGAGCCATCTGAAAATACAAGCCTCACATCACCTCTGCCAAGAATTTTGCATGCATGGTTATCACCCAAATAAACCACTCCTTCATTGCCAGCAGTATACCTGACAAACAAGTCTCTGCAACCTGTGACATGAAAGGAGGCACCTGAATCAATGATCCATGAGTGCATACCATGACCACCTGTAAGAAGTGAATGGGCATCAAGTGAAGACGTAAAGAGGACCTCATCCTCACTGCCACCTGCATGTGACACATTGATTTCTTCGATCTTGACTCCACTTTTGCCCTTTGGCTTTACATCTTTGGCTTCATCCTTCTCTTTGTCTTTGCCTTTTCCCTTTTCTTTTTGATCATTTTTCCATTTGTAGCATTGCTTTTTAATGTGTCCCTTCTTGCCACAATAATGGCATTCCAAATCTTTTTTGGAGCGAGACTTGCTCCTTCCCCTTTCTTGGCTTTTCCCCCTTTGTTGGGATCTCCCACGTGCATTCATTGCATTGGACTTGCCAACAGAGTTGTTTTTCCTGTTCATCTCTTCTTGAAGAAGAGCACCCTCAACATCTGCATATGACAGCATAGCATGCGAATTGCTAGTGGCTGTCCTGAATGTGTCCCAACTCTCTGGCAAAGTGCATAACAAAAAAGTGGCTTTGAACTCATCGTCCATTGCCAACTTTTGATTTATAACCTGGCTGACAATACCATTAAACTCATTGAGATGGGCTGTCATAGAAGCCCCTTCCTTCATCTGAAGACCTATGAGTTTCTTCAACCAATACACTTTGCTTGAGGCACTTTGTTGGGCATACAAGTCCTGCAATCTCTGCCACATTCCCCAAGCTGTCTTCTCTTCACGAATGCTGAAAAGTAATGAGTCTGACACAGATAACATGATAGTAGATCTTGCCAGCTCATCCATATCTTCCCACTCTTCAGCTGTAAGAGAAGCGGGCATCACACCCCTTTCTTTGATAGGCTTGTGCTGCTTTTTCTGGAGCAACACATTGTAGCACTGGGTTTGCCAAATGTCATAGTTATGCGAGCCTTCAAGCTTCTTAATGTGAAGCAATGAAGAGCTCTCACCTGTGGTTGCCATAGCAAAATACAACCTGTAATGCCTGACTCCCTGCAAATGTGCAAACACTGCACCAAAAGATGTGCAAACACTGCACCCAAAGCACACAAAGTGCTTATAAATGTTCTCCCAAGCTTTATCTCCCACTGCGGAAGCAAGAATGCAACTTTTCTCCCACTTTTTGTGTTGAAAACACCAAAATCTGGTTGCTGCAGATTTTGGACAGCACCTTAAATGTGCTCTTTTGCCCTTCCAAAGTACTGTACAGCAGTACTAAGCGCTCACCAATGATGTACCAAACCTGTACCGGCAATTTCAGCAGCTGAATTTGAACCTTTTGATCACTCAGAACAGTGTACAGCCATGCCAAAACATGTACAAATCTGTACCAAATCTGTACCAGCAGGTACAGTAGCAATAAATGCTCTCCTGGCTGTCCAAATGAGTGAAAATCAGACTTTTACAGTCCTGTATACTGCATACAACAGTTCCGAACAGAAATTGGGCAAAAGCCCCTTGACTGCAAGCTGATTTCTGAGGATTCAAGGCATAAATGTCTTGCCTGCTGCTTTGCCAAGCTCAACAAGCATACAAACTTGAAAAGCCCCTTGATTTGAGATCAATTTCTGATCATGCATGGTACATTGGCGCACATGAAGGCATCCAGAGTGTTCACGATGCTTCCCCCTGGCCACATATACATCAAATACATGAAAGCCCCTTGATTTACAGGCACATTGAGTGCTTGTAAGGCATCAGCACATTATCCACAGCATCAAATGCGATTGCCTGCATGCAAATCAACTCAATCGGCACAAAAGCCCCTTGATTTGCACTGCAATTTGCTGCAATTTTGCCCAAATGTGCAATTTTTCACATCATACAGCATGTATGAGTGCTTAATTGCACAATTACATCAAAAGCCCCAAATTTCGACATCCAATTTCCTGCAAATTGATCCTGATTGTGACCAATGTCACCCAATTTTGCCAATTTTGCTCAAAAATTGAGCAATTGGGCACCTGTACCTGCTCAATTGATAATTGTACCTGCTCAATTGCAAGTCCCAAAAAAAAATTGAAGCAAAATACCTCGTGATTCTCTGATTTGCAGGCGAGTTTTTGTTGTTGCAGGAAAAGTGGGGTAATGATGATGCTGCTTGTTGTGCAGGTAGGCAATAGCCTTCGCCTGGCGCATCTACGCCCAGCGCTACACGCTTGTAGTCGTGGTGATGGAGCTGTGCGAGGGGGGAGACCTGCTCAAGCATCTCAGGGACAACGACACAATGGGGCTGCTAAAATCCTCCGCCATGACCTGGCTCGTAACGGACTCATTCAGAGGTTTCCACTCTGCAGTGTTGCTGCCCATTATGGCCACCTGAAGGCGCTGATTAATTGCCTGTACATGGGCGGCGTCCCTCTTCAGACTCTCCGTGAGCGAGTCACGGGCGGACAAGCTCTGGGGATTGGAAGCGGCGAGGCTATCTCGGTTCGCAGCCAGGCGAAAGGCGAATACGTGGCAAAGGGGAGCGAGGTAGCATGGCGTGCCCTCCACGTCGTCGAAGACTCGACAGTAAGAGAAGTCAGCACGCGTGTTCGTTCACCTGCCTTCGCCTGTGTTCAGCGCAGTAGTGGCTGCCCAACGAGTCTTCGCTCCAATGCTCAGATGCCCAACGAGTCTTCGCTCCAATGCTGCGTTGACTGTCCTTGCGCCAGTTGTTGTAGGCGCCTGTGCTCGTGGCTGCTGGGCAGCCAGCCTGGCTGCTGGGCAGTCCTCGCTTGGCTGCTGGGCAGCTGGAGCAGCCCACGCTGATGGCTGGGCAGCAGTTGAGCCAGCCCACGCCTACTGGCTGGGCAGAGACCAGAAAAATACAGGCAGTTCTGTCAGAGATTCAGCAGGCGACCAGCTCCAAGAGAGATTCAGCAGGCGACCAAGCTCTGATACCAGTTGATGGGGAGAAACCTGTCAATTAGGGTTTAGAGTTCATTCATGGGAGACATACACAGAGAAGCAAGGGAGAGAGAGAGAGAGAGTTGTGGGGATAAGTCAACTCATGAAAAGCATGAGTGTGTGACTCCCCTATCACACATGTATATTGCACTAGTACACATAGTGCACTTAGTACATTAAAAGTACTAAGTGTACTATGTACTATAACTTATGGGCTTGTACACACTATAAGGGTGGGCATAACGCCTTTACCCCAACACTATCTTCACCACAATCTTCACAACCAAACACTGCTCTCTCAGCAAAAACTTCTTCAACACACAAAAGTTCTCTTAATGCTCTCAACACAATCCTTACTCAATGCAAAACTCGCTTACACACCACTCTCTTTCCTTGCGCAACTATGCTCTATCTCCATGCATACCCTCACCTACTCTACCCAATCATGTCGGCTAGTCACCATGCAACTGTCCTAACCGCAGCTTAGTACAACTAGTTACAAGTGCGGAGCTATCCATGCAAGAATCGTATGTTTCCTAAGGTCCCTAACCAAGCCCAATTTATTATTTTCTTCTCTCGCGGTTGGGGTGAGCATCCCCATGGTGCATGTCCTCTTGGCCATAAAATATCCTATCAATGTCAGCCAGCATTTAGGGTTGATAACAGTCAATTTCCAGCATATATAACAGTCAGCCAGTATCTAATGTTGGGCCAGCATTTAATGTCAACATTTAATGCTAGGCTCTAGCATTTAATGCTTAATATCACTAGTCGCGAACAATATTAATTGTCCGACATCAGTATATTAGAACGGACTGCAGCATATGTTTCCCATAAAAGGCACCCCTAAGCTCGCTGATAAGGCTTGCTTGTAAAAGATCCCTAAGTTGTCCATGCATTGGGCGGCTAGCCAAAATCTTACAGACCAAGGTAGACCAAGGTGGAGGCCTCCAGGGAGGCGACTGTTGAAGCGAGGAGCTTGAGGTCTGCTTCTGAGAAGGAAAGGCAAGGGACGGCGGCCTAGGCCCAGGATGACGAAGCGACTACAATGGAGTCCTCCTGGAGGAGATAAGATCTGAAGATGCTGAAACTTGCCACAGAAAAATGCCCGAAAGCTGCACACACCTGATGAAGGAGAAGCTGAAGAGGATAGGGTTCAGGTGACAGGGTGGGGAGCTGAAAACGGGGGCAGAATGGTGGAGAGGTCAAGGAGGGCGGGCTGGGAGAGGAGGGATAGCTTACCGATGGGCCAACTCCACAATATGGAGACTGGGGGAGGAAACGGTGAAGGGAGGGAAACACAAAGGGCAGCGAGGAGAGGGGAGGCAGCGATGGCGAGGGAAAGCAGGTGCGCAGTCCAGGGGAGCTCTAGCTGCTGCTCGCCTAAAGCTTCAGCATTAATGTGTTATCTTCTCTACTTTGCATCAATTTGTGTTAGTTACGTTAACTTTTCTTAACGTATGTTTTGTGTTAACTAAATTTACAAAGGGCTTCTTCTCCCTTTTTAGATTAGAGCTCATACATGTGTTGATTCTTTACCAAATTCTAAACTTAATTGGTTGCCTAATCCTAATCCTAATCCACACCCTAAGTGGTGGTCGCATGCCCTGAATCTAATGAATGAGGATGTATTATGTAAATGCATATATAGATATAGATATATCTACACCTATATATATTTATACCTATACATATATATCTGTATCTATATCTATACCTATCTCTCTCTCTTTATTTATATATTTACACACATATATACGTATACCTATGTACATATTTGTACACACACACACACACACACACACATGTATGTACATACGTATATAGGTATAGATATGTACGTATATATAGATATGTATGCATATGTAGATATGTATGTATGTATATGTATATGTCTATTATATGTTTATATTTGTACATATATGTATGTATAGATATATATCATAGTCACAGGGGACGGAAGGGACGGACTGTTGGAACGGAGGGACGTCGAGTCGGGACGGTTCAGGAACGGGGACGGCAGGGGACGATCGGATGTCCCCTTGGAGGCGTCCCTCACAAGGGACGGTGAAGGGACGACAGTAGGAACGGGGACGGTTGTGGAGGACGGCACTGGGGGGGGGGACGACAGGGAGCCATTCTGTGGTTTCTTTTGCCCGTTTCTAGCCGTTTGCAGGGCCGTTTCTAGCCGTTTGGCTTGGCCGTTTGGGGAGGCCTTGAGTCTTTGAGGCTTGGGCCTTGGGCCTTGGCCCTTGTCTCTCTCTTGCCTTGAGGTTTGGCATTTAGGCTTGATGAGCTTTGGGGCCTTGGGCCTTGGCCCTTGAGGCTTGGCCCTTGCCTCTCTCTCTCTCACTTGCCCTTGCCTCTCTCTTGCCTATCTAATATCTATATAAGAACAAGGCTACAAGGCTACAAGCATGGAGTTTAGCATAAACGGCCCTTCGGGCCGGGG
The DNA here is from genome assembly GCF_041138505.1 of Cibotium barometz. NCBI lineage: Eukaryota > Viridiplantae > Streptophyta > Polypodiopsida > Cyatheales > Cibotiaceae > Cibotium > Cibotium barometz. Next base: position 46,193,809 of record NC_141088.1, read on the forward strand.
GGACCCCCTGCAGAGAGGGGCTCACGCCCCCCTCCGCACCTTCCCCCAAGTAGGCTGGTGTGAAACTGCGCGCCACAACGGACCCAAAATTTACAGCCCATATGCAGTAGGTGTATAATAACTCACCGCATATGCATGTAGCCTGGTTGGTAGTGTGCCAACCTTCTCCAGAATCATCTCATGCTATCTGGCCACAATCGGCCACCATCCGGTGTTTAAACCGGGACCTATCAGGTGACCCGTGCTACTCATAAATGCCTTCTCCTCATATAGGGGGGACTCACAAAGTAGAGTTAGCCGGTGCCTGCGTAGTTACCTGAGGGTGGAAAAACTTTAAAAAAAAGTATTTTTTGAGTGCCGTTCCCTCCCCCGTCCCCGTTCCCTACTTATGGCCGTCCCCCATCCCCGTCCCCCGTTCCTTGTGACTATGATATATATATATATGTGTGTGTGTGTGTGTGTGTGTGTGTGTGTGTATACATAGACACACATATGTGTGTGTGCATAGATATATGTATATGTGTACACACACATACACACACATATGTGTGTATGTGTGTGTACACATACACACATATACATAGATATATGTATATGTGTACACACACATATGTGTGTGTACATAGATATATGTATATGTGTACACACATACACACACATGTGTGTGTGTGTGAAATATATATATATATATATATGTATATATATGTATATATATATGTATATATATGTATATATATATGTATATATATGTATATATATATGTATATATGTATATATATGTATATATATATATATATATATATATGTACGTATATACGTACACACTTTTTTTTATAGTAATTTTTATATTACCAGTGGGAAACCTCATTGCGAGGTGAAAACCCTAGGGGCCATGGATTTGACTGCCTAGGAGTCAAAGAAGGCCATGTTGCAAGTTTCGACAGTCATGTAGAGACTGTCTCAACAAGCGTTGGAAGTAGGTGTATTGATCTAGAGTGCCCTAAGAGTCTTTCCAGGGGGGCACGAGAGAAATCACAATGCCATATAAAATGAGGCACTGTCTCATCGCGTAGCATGCAACGGTGACATCTTGCCATAGCGATGTGCCTCTTTTCCAAGAATACACCTACAGGCAAAACTCCCACAATACATCTCCTAAGGAACAGTCTTTCTTTCAGTGGCAAACCGTTTTTCCATATGCTTCTTCTCAAACAACCACTCCACCATCTATCTATTTTGTGCATTGCCCAAAGTGCATTAGCATGATCCGCGATCCAAGGAGGAGCAAGCAGTTTGATATAGACCCTTTTAGTTGTTAGTTCATGTAACCCTGTAGCTTGTGGTGGAGCGACTCATTAGTCCTTCAAACACTCCTCATGATTCAGCGGAGGCACTGGCTGAAGAGGCTACAAGAGGGTGGGTATGAGATGCCATAGAGGCCTAAAGTGCATGCCTAACCCATACCTCCGGCGTGCTGTTGGTTCATCATTGACCACATCCGCCATGAAATGTACACCCTTTTGTGACAGGATGAAAGCTTTCCGTGCCTCAACAAGGCCTAATGGAGCACGAAACAGCCTACTCCAATGGATGCTTTCTAGCCGCATGGTGTTTCCATCCTCACGTGATCTTCCATGCCATTCTAGTTTCTCTGCCAGCAATTTCCAGTCCATGAGTAGCCTAGAGCTATCTGGGCAGCCTGGGATTTTTCCTCTGAAGTGCCCGAAAACCACCTCCCAGTAGTCTGTGGTCCATGTACCAAATGTGGCAGAGTTGAAAGTGGTGCACATGGCTGCTAACATTTGTGCCCATGGCTGTTTTTGAGCTGCAAAATCAGCGAGCAAAGTGGCTTTCCCCGCAATGACATGAGTATGAAGGTTGAGAATGTTGACGCCCCCATGATTTCTTGGTGTACATAGCTTGTCCTTTCACAGCAATTTGAGGCCTTTAGTATTGTGCTTAGTTTTCCAAAGTGTCTCTACGAAAACGTTAAACCCCAAGAAACGGGAGGAAATGGCAAACTCAACTTCAAGGAAACGTCGGGGCTAGGTTGACATAATACTTGAAAAAATACAAATTCACATGTACACCAAAGTAGATTGAGGCAAAACATGAGAGGTTTTCATTAATCAATCATTGATCATAACACAAAACAGTTACATGCTTGATACATCCTCATCATAAGTCACTTCCTCACTCCACTCTTCTGAAGCATCCTCCTCCCACTGCTTGCATGGCCCTGAGATGTGTTGGAGGTGGCAATTGTCGTAGCTACTCTCGGGTTATTGCATGACTAGAAGTTGTGGTGGATTATCCCATATGCAAGAGCATGGGAAGTCGAAGAGCCATATATAGGGTGTGGTGGCACCTTGTCATAGATATCTCCTCCGGCCGGGTTTTTTGGGGGGAGCAACGGCTAGGAGATGGGAGCTCAACCACCAACGTTGCTTAGTGCCCTAGGGTAGTGTGCATGCTGTTGCTGTGTGACTTTGTCATGGCTCGGCCTGTGTGGCCCTGGTCGGTCCTAACCTCTGTTTGATCGAGATGCTCAAATTGAAGGAGGGTGTTGGAGCTGGCAATTCACGTAGCTACTCTCGGGTCATCGCATGACTAGAAGTTGTGGTGGATTATCCTATATGCAAGAGCATGGGAAGTCGAAGAGCGATATATAGGGTGTGGTGGCACCTTGTCATAGGTATCTCATCTGGCCGGGTTTTTGGGGGGGAGCAACGGCTAGGAGATGGGAGCCGAGCCACCGACGTTGCTTAGTGCCCTAGGATGGCTTGCGTGTTGCTACTGGGTGACTTGCAACTCTCGTAGCTTCTCTCGGGTTATCGCATGACTAGAAGTTGTGGTGGATTATCCCATATGCAAGAGCATGGGAAGTGGAAGAGCCATATATAGGGTGTGGTGGCACCTTGTCATAGATATCTCCTCTGACCGGGTTTTTTTTTTGGGGGGGGGGGGGGGGGGGGGGGAGCAACGGCTGGAGCCCAGCCACCGACGTTGCTCAGTGCCCTAGGGTAGTGTGCGTGCTGCTGCTGTGTGACTTTGTCATGGTATTAGAGCCATAGTTACCGCGGAACGGCGTTCCGCCTTCCTGGAACGCCGGAGCGCCGCTCTGAAGCTTAAGGCGTGCTCGGAACGCGGAAACAGGACCGGAACGGTGTAGTTGCCGGGGAACGTGGCGGAACGGATGTTGGAACGCTAGGGCGGAACGCCTGTTCCGGGCGTTCCGAAAAGTGCGCATTTTCGCTAAGTCGGCGGCGGCAGTTTTTATCCAGCGTACGGCTTCTATTCGCTGCTGCGCCTGTTTTGTTGGCTGAGCTTGCTGCTTGAATGTTTAAGACTTTAAAGTTTAATCTTGGATATTTTAAATGTTTTGTCATTTTATGTCATATGCTGACATGTCATATGACGTGGCATTCCCCGACGTTCCCGATCCGCTCCCGTTCCCGTTCCCGCTCTTGTTCCAGCATCCGACGTTCCCAGACCTTTCCCGTTCCGTGGTAACTATGATTAGAGCTCGGCCTGTGTGGCCCTGGTCGGTCCTAACCTCTGTTTGATCGAGATGCTCAAATTGAAGGAGGGTGTTGGAGCTGGCAATTCACGTAGCTACACTCGGGTCATCGCATGACTAGAAGTTATGGTGGATTATCCTATATGCAAGAGCATGGGAAGTCGAAGAGCCATATATAGGGTGTGGTGGCACCTTGTTATAGATATCTCCTCTAGCCGGGTTTTTGGGGGGGAGCAACGGCTAGGAGATGGGAGCCGAGCCACCGACGTTGCTTAGTGCCCTAGGATGGCGTGCGTGTTGCTACTGGGTGACTTGCAATTCTCGTAGCTACTCTCGGGTTATCGCATGACTAGAAGTTGTGGTGGATTATCCCATATGCAAGAGCATGGGAAGTGGAAGAGCCATATATAGGGTGTGGTGGCACCTTGTCATAGATATCTCCTCCAGCCGGGTTTTTTGGGGGGAGCAACGGCTAGGAGATGGGAGCCCAAGAACCAACGTTGCTTAGTGCCCTAGGGTAGTGTGCATGCTGCTGCTGTGTGACTTTGTCATGGTATTAGAGCTCAGCTTGTGTGGTCCTGGTTGGTCCTAACCTCTGTTTGATCGAGATGCTCAAATTGAAGGCGGGTGTTGGAGCTGGCAATTCTCATAGCTACTCTCGGGTTATCGCATGACTAGAAGTTGTGGTGGATTATCCTATATGTAAGAGCATGGGAAGTCGAAGAGCCATATATAGGGTGTGGTGGCACCTTGTCATAGATATCTCCTCCGGCCGGGTTTTTGGGGGGGAGCAATGGCTAGGAGATGGGAGCCTAGCCACCGACGTTGCTCAGTGCCCTAGGATGGCGTGCGTGTTGTTGCTGCGTGACTTGCAATTCTCGTAGCTACCCTCAGGTTATCGCATGACTAGAAGTTGTGGTGGATTATCCCATACGCAAGAGCATGGGAAGTGGAAGAGCCATATATAGGGTGTGGTGGCACCTTGTCATAGATATCTCCTCTGACCGGGTTTTTGTGGGGGAGCAACGGCTAGGAGATGGGAGCCCAGCCACCGATGTTGCTCAGTGCCCTAGGGTGGTGTGCGTGCTGCTGTTGCGTGACTTTGAAAAGATGTAGAAGGCTCTTTCCTAGAAATCAATCGGAGATTACCATGCACATACACAGTCCTGAGCCTCCTTGTGCCCTAGCCGGTTGCGGTTGATAGAGTGACTGAATCCATACGTAGACCAATTGCGCTCACATGCTGAGGCACTCGACACCTATGACGAGCCTTATGGCTACTCGGGAGTACTTGTACCATAGTTCTCCCACCATGCAATAGGAGAGAGATTAAGCATGTCATCCGCCACACAATCCTCGCCAAAATCCCCCTTCTATCCAATGTAATCCGAGAGTCGTGCCTTGTACTTTGTCTTCTCTGCACCATCTTTGGCTACTCGGTCCAATGTCTGCCTCCACCCCTTCATCACATCCATGTGCTTATGTGCTTTCTTTGAAAACAATCTAGGGTTAAGAAGAAAAGCTGCGGCGTGAAGTGGAGATTGAAGCATTACCCACCTTGCTTGTGCAATTCCATGTATCTCCTCATACATTGTATCCCCTTTGACTTTTGTAGACAAGATCTCTTTGACCTTCTCTAGCATTTGATCAATGCCTTCATAGACAACACACTTGCACGGATCATCTTCGTCAACCATGCACAACATTGCCATGATTGGCCACAAGACCTTGACATACCTCTCAGTGTTATCCCAAAATGTAGCAGACAATATTGTCTCCTCAATCTCCTTTGCTGAGCCATTGTGTGATCCCACTCTTCACTCGTGACAAGATGCTTCAATGGAGGTGTGAACCTAGCTTACTCACGGGCACTTTTTCCTACGACTGGACACATGTTTTTTCCCCGTGTGAACACACTTATGTGTGTTGGGCACTTAGCCCTAGGCCTTTTAGTACACACTTGTACTTTCATTTCATATCATTATTGAGTACATCTTTTCCAGCACTCTCATGTTTCTCTGTGCTTGAGGTTGCGTGTGTGTGTGTGTGTGCAAGCTAGCTTCCCTCCTACCCAACATTGGTATCAGAGCTTGGTTAGGGTTTACCCACTTGTTGCCCTTCAGCCTTGTGCTTTAGCTTATTGCACACTTTACACGCCACACTCTCTCTCTTATTAAAACAAAAAAAAACAGTTGTGTTTTCTCTCCCATGCTGTTGGCGACCTGTACTGCTCGTACCTGCTGTAGCAGTCCATTTGTATGCTGTTCACGACCTACCGCCTGTACCGCCGTTGCTGTATGACGCCGCTGTCGCCGATGCCTGTCAGATCTGTGCTGTGCGCCGCCTCTACCGTCGCCCTCACAGCGGCTGCCGCCGTGAGCCGTCGCCACCTTCAGATCTGCCGTTGTTCGGCGCCTGTTAGGTCCGCGCCACCCGTTGATGGTACCTACGTCGCTCGTCGCACCGCCCTCGCTGCCCAGCACGGCCCGTCTGTACGTGCACCGTCCCAGATCTGGCGTCGCCCGTCCCAGATCTGGCGTCGCCCTGCCCTGTGCGCCCTATACTAGTGCCGCCCTAAACCTACCCCCCGATTTTGACCACCTGCAAACATTTTGCCACTTCAAAATCAGTGAAATTGGCCCATTTTACCTGCTAAATTTTGGGGCAATTCAACATTAAGCCTAAGTTTGCAGCTTTTAGTCCTTTTCCTTTTGGTTTAACTGACATTACAGTACATTGTACTCAGTTTTGGGGATTTTTTTGCATAACTTGGCCGGATTTACAGATTTGTCTAAGGGATTTACAGGTGCAGGTGCTTTACAGGAAGTATACCTTGACATTTGGGCATTTTCTCAACAGAAATGGCAACATTGAGCATATTTGTGTCAGCCAAATTTGGGGCTTTTCAAAATTAAGCTCACATTTGTCACATTGCTCCTTACTGGCACTGATTTCCAAAAGATTTGCGCATTTATGTATGCAAAAATTGGGGATTTTGCAGAAATTGGCACTATTTGCAGGTCTATTATAGACATTTGCAGGCATTTTGGGTATTACAGGCACATTTACTTAGCATTGGGACATTTCCCCCAATTTTTTGGGACATCACAACATTTGGTACAGGTGACAATTGCTTTAGCAGATTTACAGGGCAGATCCGGTTTAGATTTGGTCTAGTTGGCTGCCTAAAAATTAGGGCTTTTCTACATTGAGCCCATTTTTGGAGCATTCGACCAATTTACCTTTGATTTTGCTAGGATTTGCGCACTTGCAGCTCTTACAAGTGTCAACTGATTGTGTTTTTCACGGCACATGTATACATATGTGGTTTGCTGCAATATATGTATGCCATTGTGGACACTTTGACATATTTGCATCATCGTGCAATACACTTGCAGATTTGGGACATGCATATGTATTTCTTGTGGTGAAGAAGTTTCTTTTCAATCCATTGATTATCCTGCTATTTATCTCCCGCATTCTTACGGTTTTGCTGGGCATTGCCTACTCGTGGTGACTTGTGATAGATTTGCTGCGTTATCATTGCCAACAGTAATAATGACCTCTTTGGAATGCTATCTCAAGAGGACAAGCTCAATGGGGATAACTACCCTATGTGGGCTTATATGATGCATCATGTTTTGGTTGCCAAGAATGTATGGCTATATGTGGATGGCACTGAGGAGCGTCCTCTTGCACCTGCTCCAGTGGAAAGTGAAGTGACTCCCGCTCACCCTCTTGCAGGTCCACCTCCTCGTCTTCCTCCTACTCAGCAGCAGCGTACTTGGGATGCTAGGGATGCTCAGGCTCATGCGTTGATTGCTCTCTTGTGCCGCATGCATATCATTCCGCACATTCGTTCTTGCACCACTGCAAAGGGTGCTTGGGATACCTTGGCGGTGTTGTATTCAGGTCGCAATGAGGCTCGTGTAGCTTATCTTCGGGGCAAGCTTGAGATTGACCGCATGCTTGAAGGTGACTCTATCGATGAGTACCTTACGCATGTAAAAGACCTACGAGAGCAGCTCATTAACATTGATGAGGTCTTGATGGATGGCTATCTTGTTCAGATAGTTTTGCGTAATTTGCCTGACTCTTATCAGACATTTGGCACCACTTTGGGATTGTTGGCTGGCAATGCACCTAATGCGATCACTTTTGACAACCTTGTGACTGTCTTGCTCAGTGAAGAGCAATCTCGTTCCAACAGGAACAACATGATGTCTGCTGAGTCAATAATGGCTGCTCCCTTTCGTGGGAATAGATTTGGGCCTAAACCTAGCCCATTGGATCCTCCCAAGACAGAGGACAAGTCTGAAAAGAAAAAGCGCTGTAATTACTGTAGGAAAACAGGGCACACCATAGAGGAATGCAGGAAGCGTATTGATAGTGAAAAAAAGAAGAAGATGGCATCTTCTTCCACAGGTGCAGATCAAGCCAATTTGGCTACACGTGTCACCCTTGATCCTTACATCTTCATCGCCTGCAGAGATGTCTTCTAATGTCGTTGCTTTTGATGACTATGCTCTATAGTCTGTACTCTATGGTATGCATTGTCTGGCAGATGCATTTCAGGGGGGGGGGATTTTACTTACCCACATGGAGTTCGTGATGCCTCATGGTCACTTATGCTTGTTGACCCTTATGCTGGTCTATGCTAGATGCTTTCTCTTATGTGATGTCTACTGGAGATGCCTTTTATGCTGTTTTCCCTTGTAGCGGGATTGTTTCTACAGTGTTGACATTTTCACTTTCTCACATGTGATGTTTATTGGGAGTGCCTTCTACACACTTGGCTAGTGGTGGCTTGCTCTCATGGTTTTGACATGTCACATGTATATTATTCATTGTGGGATTATGCATCTTTACACTTGCCATACATGCCACTGATCATGGCATTGCTGAGAGTTTACCTATCCTCTCATAGCATTGGCTGATGCCCGCCTCGAGCCCCCACTTTTTCTCCCCATTTTTAGCTTTTCCCATTGCCGAATTTTTTCTTTCATCATCCCTACCATTGCTGATTTTTCCTCATCGAATCCTCCATTGATGAGTTTCCCTCTTGAAGCTTACATTGCATGTCTCACAGGCATGACTTCTGGATCCTGTTGCCTTTACACATGCGTATATCTGCTACCTCTTCTTATGCTTATCATTGGTGCAGTTACAGAGCATTGATGTGGATTACATGCAGTTCAGCTTGGCATTTGGTACTTGCCTTCAGGGAGGTATTATGCGATGCCTCTTGATTTGATGCAGTTGATGTCCACATGATCTTTGCCATGCATTTTTGGTGATGCATTTATGTACTATTATGCTCTAGCATTAGCGCTATGACATTGGGGATTCTCCTTTTTCCCGTCATATAGTGTTTGCTTTTTCCATTGGCACTGCAGTTCACTCTTACTGTGGAGCATAGTGCAGGGCAACATTCACAGCTTTATCACCCTGCTTCTACCCGTTCACACCATTCACTTGAGGGGGGTTTGTTGGTCATGTCCACTCCCGGCTAGTTCAGGTGTGAACCCAGCTTACTCATGGGCACTTTTTCCTTGTGACTGGACACATGTTTTGTGAACACACTTATGTGTGTTGGGCACTTAGCCCTAGGCCTTTTAGTACTCACTTGTACTTTCATTTCATATCATTATTGAGAACATCTTTTCCAGCACTATTAAGTTTCTCTATGCGTGAGGTTGTGTGTGTGTGTGTGTGTGTGCAGGCTAGCTTCCCTCCTACCCAACAAATGATGCAGCATAAGGAAGTTGGAAGCGAAGTAAGTGTCCCTGGGCCTAAAAAGCTTTAGCTTGGAGTGCTTGCTGAACATAACCCTCGTGGCGTCATGGCTTGCAATGAACAGTTGCACCTCTTTGCCTCTGGCGATTGCCCTATCCATCCATGCTATCGATGCCAAATCTTTAAACAAAAGATTCAAGCAATGAGTTGCGCATGGTGTCGAAAAGATGTGCTCGTACTCCAGTTCCACTAGCTGACGTGCAAGCTTGCAGTTTGCTGCATTGTCTGTGAATACCTGGACCACATTATGTACTCCAACTTCCTTGATTATCTCCTTGATAGCCTCAGCAATAAATTCCCCCGTCTTCTGGCTGCCACTAGTGGCTATTGACTTCTTGAAGACCACACCTTGAGGACATGAGACCATGAAATTAATCAACGGTCTCTTCGCGGTATCTGTTCAACCATCAGACACTATGGAGCATCCATAGTGAGACCATGTCGACTCAATCACAGAGAGAGGACTCAAGAAGCGTGGTTCGTAACTTCTCATAGTCAGGCGGTTTGTATCCCTTGCCAAAAGAGGCAATTACTACTGCCTTAGCATGAAAATAAGGGGAGCGAGCCAATGAGAAGGCCACACCACATGCATAAAAAAGTCTATCGAATGCATCATCGACATCATCCCTTCTTGCATTCTTGAACATACCTACCTAGGCATCATTGGTCTTCCGCTTCTTATTGGTACTCTCATTATCTTCGCGCATCATGTTGCCTTTGTCTTCTGGAGTCACTTTGCAGTAAAGTTGAACACCTTGGTTCTTGATACCAAGCAAGTGGCTCCGGACCCGAGGATATGAGCCTTAGAACTCCAAGTTGCAAAAAGAGCACCTCCATTTCTTACTGCCCCTACTACCAAATGCGCCAATTGCAGTAACATACTTCCAAAGAGGCTCACGGGCAACCGCCGGTTTGAAGGAGAAAAAAACATGATTGAATTTATCTAAATGCATTTGCACCTAAGAGCTCGTTCTCTGATAGTGTGTGAGAGTTTTTGAGATTAAAGGGGCAAGTACAAGGCTCAAAAATCACAGTGCAAGGGACACAGTTAAAGCAAAAGCAAGGCGACTGGTTATTTTCTCCCTCTTTCTGCATGAAGAAAATTGATGTGCAGAGAGGTGTATGCAGGCGAGGTGACTGAGGTGAGTCTCTGTGTGGGACGTGTATGCAAGTGTATGAGGTGTGTCTCTTTGTGTGTACGTAGAGAGACGGGTGCTGATTTGCGTATTTGTTAAACAACGTTATCTTCAAACGTCCCTTTTTCTTTTAAAAAAAATGGGACCCAAGTTTACACTGCCCACTTGTCGTTTATTAAAAATGGGACCCAACTTTATAAAAAAACCCTGTCCAACCTGTAAAAAGGGGCGCGACTAGTTGTAACGTTTGGAAACGTTCCCTCACGTTTCCCCTGTGGGAAACGTGCACACTAGCCAAGAAACAGGAAACGACGTTTGTCCGCCATTTTCCTGCCTCCAGCCCACGTTTCCTGCAATCTAGATTCCAACGGAACCTCTTAGAAGATGGCATATGTGAATGTCCATACGAGTTATCCGATTGCTGAGGGGCATTGCTAAAAATCCCCACACAAGAAAGCATTATGCAACCAAGGGTAGTCACAAATCTCCACCCATAACGTTGCTCTCTTGGCCGAAGCGATTGGCGCATAAAGAGTTGTAAACTCATACATCTTATCATTAATTAGACATTGAACCACCAACCAGCGACCATCCGGGTCATTATGCACTAAAATCGGTTGTAACTCATGTCTGACCAACAAGACAACTCCTGAATAGGCACCTAGGCCTACGTAAAAGATGCCATAACCAACAAAGTGACCTACTTGCCCTACAAACTCATTCTGATTATGTTCTTGCAAGCAAACTATATCTGGTTTTGTCATATTTACATAGAAACAGAAACACCTCCATTTATTTACATCACAGAGGCCATTGACATTGTAGGTAAAGCATTTAAGAGGGACTACCATGAAAAATATGTATAGGAAAATAGATGACCTGGCCTGCATAGGCATCTGCCATTTACATGTGTTCCCCGTTATCATTATGTAACATATTTTCTTGCATTTCATCTTCATGTGCCTACATTAGCAATTCCATCTCTTACACTTCCATAAGAGTCTGTGCTCTATGTAGCTCCACCATTTGTTCCCACTTCTTGACCACAATATTATTTTGCAAATTTAACGCAGCCGTGTGCGAGTAGGAAGCATCCAAGGCTGAGTTTCTTGCTGGCAACGGTTGCCTGCACTGCGACACTGGTCTTTTAGGTGTTTGCCAACCATCATTTGCCAACTTTTCTTTTCTCTTTTGTCTCTTTGCACAGCTTGTGAATACGATACATTTGCATTTGCAACAGATGAGGCTGCTTGTTTTGCCTTATCAGTTTGCCCACCTGCGGCAACAGGAGGTGCCTGAACTTTCACATTGCTATTTGATATCGATTGTGGGACCGCAGTAGGCGGTGGGGGATGCAACACTGTGGTATTGAGTGGCCATATGACCAAATTTACCACACGTGTAACATGCACCAACAAATACACCCCATTTCAACTCATAGTAAGCTCCACCCATGTGAACCTTGTCTACTTCTACAGCAATGGACGAGGGTGTGGGTTGAGTCGTGTCCCAAAGCATACAAAACCTTGGAAGTTGACTACTTCCACCCATACTAGGTATCTATGTTTGATGAGTCATTGATAATCTTTAGTGGGCGTTCACGGTAAGATATGCACTATTTTATTTTCAAAGTATAGTGGCAATTTCTCCAGCATCTGTAGCTTATACTGATTTTTGGTTAGCAGCACTTCATAAAATCCTTTGTCTGTGTAATACACTCCCTCCATGTAATTTCTACCCAGTAAAGACCGAAGCTATTGTGCAACATCACTTGCCGTGGGCATTCTACTCGGAAAGAATACTATGATTGCATTTTGCGAGTATTTTTTGATTCACGAGACCACACAAGGCAGCTTGAGTTTGTATTTCAGAGTAGGTACAGGCTTATCCCAGGTTCTCTGTATGTGTTCAAACTCATCATGCAGCACTCATCATGCAGCACATCATAAACGAACTGAGCATCTTCATTGTTATGGAGCACTCCTGAATTGTTGACTTCGAAATGTCTTTTCTTGGTTTCTTGATTCCTTTTTCTTTTCATAAACAACCACCATGATTGTAGAGTTCACTGTAGACAGACCCTCTCTCTCTCTCTCTCTCTCTCTCTCACACACACACACACACACACACACACACACTCTGAGGAAGGGATGTACAGAGAAGAGAATCGAAAGGCAGAAGCTGGGCGGAAAGAAAAGGCAGAGGAAAAAAAGAGGCACGAAAACAACAAGCGGTAAGATGGCGTGCAGCAATAGTAGGCTGACACAACAGAAGCAGGGCGGTTGGCTCTGCAGAAATACCTGACGGGTGATGCTAGAGATCACAAGTGGTTGCAGGTCACAAGACTGAGGCGCACAGCAAGTCGCACATCAGATCGCAGGTCATAGGTCAGCAGATCGCATAGGTCGCAACTCGACATGTCGCAGGCGCCCAGGTCAGCAGGTTGCTTAGGCCAGCAGGTTGCATAGGCTAGCAGGTCACAGGTCGCACAGGCCAGCAGATCGCATATCACGCCCCTCTCACTCTCACACACACACACACACACACACACACACACAGAGAGAGAGTAGCATGCAATAGGTTGATCGTCGTGACGCACAACAAAGCCTTCTTTATACCCGTGAGTTTATGCAATTCCACTTTGAGAGAGAGAGAGAAGATTGATAGTCGACACTGTATTGGGTCCCAATTACCCACAACTGAATGAAGCTGCGCAAACGCCCCCCCTCTTCCTGCAAGCAGGAGTATTTGTACAATGAGTATGAATGATGAGTGAGGTTTGCCAAACGCAAGGACGAAGTAGACCGAACCCAGGCTGGACCATATGCTGTCCAGGCTCCTTTGAATAGCTCTTCAATGACCACTATGCGAGCCCAAAAATGAGGGATGCACATATGCTGGCTGAATGCTGAAGAATGCTCTTCGTGGAGGCCTTGGGGCTATAGCACAATCAAGTGCTGAATGCTGAGTGTATGTGCAAGAAGCCCGAGGCTCTAGGCACATATAACTGCTTGAGAACTGATGAATACTGTTTGGATGAATGATGATTTATGCTGAATACTAGGCGCTTGTTTATTTATGGCTTTGGGCTGCTGGTTGGCCAGTAGAAGCTCTGTTGGCCTGTTTTATATGGACAAAAAATACTAATTTTAGCATTAAGTGCTGTGCAAGTTGATGTTGCTGCCTCATATGCTACTGGCCAAATGTATGGTGTTGGTCGACTATTGCCTATAAGCACTTTATGCTGGTTGACTGGAGCATGGCTGCTCCTAATGCTGTTGGCTGGTGCTGTTCAGGGCTGTAAACAGTCTCTAAACAGGCTGCCTACTGAGGCTAGGGCCATGGGCTGGCCTTTGGCTGGCCCATAGGCCTGCTTCTAGCCTCTACATGCTCTATACATGCTTCTGATGCAAGACCTATGCTAAGGTTGACTTCTACATGACGTTATCTAATGAATTCTCCAAGTGGGTAAGAGGACTAACACATGCAAACTCTCTACGGTTGTGGAGACTGACTTATGTAGCTCGTGCTTGACATGTCCTGGATTGGGCTCACAATGGGGTCACGACATACGACAAATATTCCTAAGGTAATCCTAATGTATGAATGTTGCAGTGATGTAGAGCCAGTGTGTCACATAGCACGCCAGTGGAGTGTGCATGTGACTTACACATGGGGTCACGGCATACGACAAATATTCTTGAAAAGGGTAATCCTATTGTATGAATGCTGCACTGATATACAGCCAGTGTGTCACATAGCACTCCAGTGGAGGGTGCTCGTGACACACACACACACACACACACACACACACATACTGTGTAAGTGCGTGCACGTGCATGTCATAGTTGTCACGGTATGAAAATACGATACCATATGAGATTTTTTGGTACGATATGAAATTTCGGGATATTGTATGATAAAATATGGTTTTTTTTTAATTTTTTATAACACTTACAAACTATGGAGCTTCAAGCTTGAATGTGAGGGAAGGTTTGGGGGGGGGGGGGGGTGGGGGGTGGAGGGCACTTTAAAGGAGTTGCTCAAGAGCTCAAGCCTATAGCTAAGGCACGCCCAAAAAAGTGGTTGAAAAAACAGTAAGAAAAATGGTCATATCAGTCGGAGGGGAAGTGCATCTTTCTCCACCCCTTTTGATTTTTTTGATCCTAGCCCTGTACATGAGGCGAGGATGTATCTAGCCCTTCGTGGTTGTATGTAGCCCATCATGGTTGTTTTTCATTAATTAATAGAAGGATCTATTTCTCGGGGGGAAAAAAATCATATCGCATTGTACAATTCTGCACGATATTGTATGATACTGTACCGTACGGCACGAATTGGTTAGTACCGGTACGAGAAACAACCATGGTGCATGTGTAGGTACACACGTGTGTGATACACACACACACACACACACACACACATATATGCATAACACATGCATATATATGATATATGTATATGTTATGCATGTACATATATATATGTGTGTGCGCGCGCGCGCACGGGCACGTGTGCATTCTCGCACGCATAATATATAAATATATAAATACATGTATATATAATGTTATATATATATATGTGTGTGTGTGTGTATCTTTATAGATATATATATGTATATGTATACATACACATGTACGTACGTACATACATACATACAAACAAACATACCTATATACATATATCTAAACTTCCTTGTATATTGTCTCAGAGGCTTCATGCATGACATGGTTTTTTCTCTCTTGATTCCCCAGATTTTATACTGGAAGCTCTACATGCTATTTTCATTCAGTAAATGCTTAATTTCTCAGTAGAACGTTGGGAGTGTGGCAGATTATGGACACTTTTTTTTGGGGGATAGAATTGGGTTCATCTTTGCAAATCGCTTGTGTTAACTGTTATTTGGCTGGTATGAAAGCAGTTTTAGAGATTTTTTATTTATTTTTGGTTTTCTGATGGTCTACAGGTTTCCACAACTGCAACAAAAACGCAGTCTTTACCTGTGCGCATTGGAGAGCCTGATTGTGCAGTAAGCTCATTGACCTTTTTATCTAATAAGAATTGCCAGTGTGCCCCGTATTGGATGTGCAGAGATATACTTGAATTCACGATTTGAGTTTTAAAATATTCTTGTATGCAATCCCTTTCACATCACATTTTTGTAGTTGTAGTAACAAGCTTTTTTTTGACGTAGTTTTTTATGAAAAGTGGAATGTGCAAATTTGGCTCAAAATGCAAATTCAACCATCCTGAAGATAAATCAGCTGCTGTAACGCAAATTAAGTCAGATGAGAGTGCTGATGGAAAGTTGAAATCGGATGTTACTGCGAATGATAGTACCGCAAATGTCACCACTTCAATCGTCAATGGAGATGTAGAAGTAGCTAAGCCTGCTGCTACATTCAATGTGAAAGGGCTACCTGTAAGACCAGTAAGTATATCTTGTGCACTACATCTTGTTTTGATCGATAATGTGGAGCTTATTGTAATGCATAATGCCATCTCGTCTGTTGGCTCCAGGGGGAGACTGAGTGTGCCTTTTATATGAAGACTGGAAGGTAGTCTCACTGGCTTTTATTCAGTTCTGTTTTTGCTCTTAATTGGTATGTTGGTATGATTGTGTACATGCTATCAGTCCTTTTGGGTAGACTCGGGGTCTCACAGCATGTGGTTCAGAGAGTCAATAATTTGAAGCTTTAAAGTAGATTTTTGGGAAGATAAGTTTGTGAAGTTGATCACTTCAGTACTGATAACGATTTTCACTGTTGTTCCTTGGCATTCTTGCTGTTGATGACCTCCGTTGCACTGGTTCGGCCAGCTGCAAGTTTGGATCTGCATGCCGTTTCGATCACCCCGAGAAGTCAGGTAAAACAGGGGTACCTCAAGGTTTTATCTTACTTGTACTGTTTAGTTCTTGTGCATATTTCTGTAACTAGCCTCTTTTAACGTGCGCACAGCAAATGTGGCCTTGCAACAAAATCAAACAAAAGTAGCTCCTTTGCTGGGGGGGCTACCTGGAGGCTACGGGAATTTCTCGATATTTCCTGGGGTTTGTAACATTCATTTACCGAGTCATGTCTTCATACAACTTATTTTCTTCAATCGTGTGGCCCATCTATGCTTGAAAACTGACTGTCTTTGAACCTTATTTTAGGCTTTACCAGATTATGGGTTGAGCTTGCCGGGATCAGATTTTGGACTGCCGAGTTTAGTGCAAGCTTCGATATTCCCACAGCGGCCTGGTGAAGCTACCTGCTCGGTAATGATTTAGGTAGATGGTTGACTTGTACTGTACATTTTATCGCTGGCAAAACAATAATTGGTTCATCTCCTTGCAGTATTACATGAAAACGGGTATCTGCAAGTTTGCAAGCAGTTGTAAGTTTCACCATCCTCTTAACCGGAAAGAGCCTACTCATGCAGAGCCTGCCGTGAAGCTTACACTCGCAGGCTTTCCTAGACGGGAGGTATGTCGCTTACGCCGTAGATATATGTTGTTCTTTGTGTGCCCTTTTCCACTTTCTGTTGTTAAAGCCTGGAATGTTTTGATGGCAGGGGGAGCAGGCGTGCCCTTTTTATATGAAGACTGGAACTTGCAAGTATGCTTTAAATTGCAAGTTCGATCATCCTCCTCCTGGCGAAGCAGCTGCCAAGGCAGTAGCTGAAGCTGGCAAGTCGGAACAACCTGAGGTAGGTGAGATGTTACCTTTCTCGTAGATGGCTTGACACTGATATTCAGCTACTGAGATGTTGGAGAAAGGGTGTGATGGCAGATACATGACTTTTTTTCTGGTTCATTAAGGGTTTTTGGGTGCTTTAGGGTAGTGGCAGTATCCTTTGATGTGCATTTTATGGGTTAATGTTACTGTAACGTTTCATTGGCATTCAAGCAGTAATAACAGTTTGTATGAATTTTATGGGCATCCTGCAGTATAGGATCAGAAACATTTTGTTTCTTCCTGTGGGAAGCCTGTTTGGTTCTAATTTAGTGAAGAATGACCAAAGTGACGAGCTACACTTTTTGATGTTCCTAGATGCATGACCATAAGAATAGTCTATTGTAAGCAAGACCCTTTATTGGACACAGCAGGTCCAACATCTGAAGTCTGATCATGTGATAAATCTTGCCCTCTACAATTCGGGGATAAGCTTGTAGCCACCGCAACCTTATTCCTTTCCAGTACCCATTGGTGCACTGGAAAGTGAGGTGTCAATAATGCACCATCAGATTAAATCATTCCTAAATTACATCCTGAACCCATTCCCTGCACTTAAGGTGGATAGTAGGTGATTAGCGGGCTTGGCTATGACGGTACAGACTCATCTCATCTCTCTTCAAGCTCGCGAAAGAAACAAGCCTAGCATGTGCATCTCCGGTCAGAACAATCTTGCAGGCTAGAAAAAGACGCTCACATCCACAATTTGTTAAAGCAACACAGCAAAGCAAATTTCACTAAGAATCACTTTGTTCAAGTTAATTATGTATGCGCATATTCTCAATTATCCTTGTGGGAAGACTGGTCTCTAAGTACACAATTTATCAAGAATATAAGTGTCCTCAAAATATGTATCAAAAAAATATTGGAGGATTATGTAGATCATTTGAAGCTCGGGAGAACATTGCAGCAGTGACCTTGCGTGCTTGATTAAGGTTATTCACGTCAATACTTAGTTCCATTTGTCATTAATCTTCAAACATTTTCAATACTTGTCTCCAAGCTTTGCAAAAAAATAGCAAAATGTTCACAAAACTATGATGAATACACATGTTAATTTGAGGTTTAACGATTTTTAGGATTTAAGAATGTGTCCACAAATGCAGAAACGCTTGCTTAGGGTTGCAAAAATCACGAACGCACGAAGCCTTGCGTCTTAGGCTGCAGGATGACGACAGAGAGAACTACCGCTCCTCTCTCTGTGCTGCACTGTTCAAAAAGGGGGCGAGAGAGTACCCGACACTCGGGCTTTATTTACTTTAAAAAAAAAACATTAACTGAGAGAAGTTTTGGGAACAGATTCAACAATGTTTTTGTTTTGTTTTGCTGTAATTAATATATGGTTATGACAAATAGATTTTGAACGGTCAAATTTTTTGTGAAATTATGAAATTCGTAATCGTGACGTTAGGGTCACCTAAAAATATTTAAATATGTAAACTTTTAGAAACAATAAATAATGGATTTGTCTATTACATTTACATTTATCTCAAGTGCACAACAGCGGTTTTCCAACCTCATTAAATAAAAGGCTCTTTCTAAACCCAATCGGGATTGCAAAATCGTAACCGGTTCAATAAGGCAAGCGCGTAATTCAACTAGTTATGGAATCAATATTTTAATAACTAAAAGGTAACATCATTTTTGGATCCAAGACAATTGGTAAATTTTTTAAAGGTTTTGATTAATTTTGAAAAAAATGTCAAGTTAAAAAAAACGAATTATACCCATGGGTTTTTTTTATCTCTATGAGCACACTTCATTTTGAGAGTTAAACTAAACGCTGCGCATAACACTAGAAATATTTCACCCGAGTCATAGCTACATGCTTTTACTGGAACATATTTAATTTTTTAAGGCATTAAAAGGAAGCATGTGTAATTGGCATTAAAAAAGAAAAGTATATCGGATTTTTTCAAGCATTGCTTTATTGCATGCATTGTATTTTTTTTTGGGTTTCTTTAGTGTTAGTTGGGTGTTAATGCAAGGGTCTTAATAACAATATCAAGTTGTTTAATGTGGTGTGGACAGTTCTCTTTGGGGTTTGGCTCTTATTACATGGGAATAGGGATGTGTAGAGCCACTGCACATGGACGAGGTGTTGTCTCTTGTTGCTCGGAGTTCACGGACTCTTTTGATTTTTATGGTGGTGGTGTGGGCACATCAGTCGAGGTGGAAGCCACTACTCTCTGTTCTTGCCTACGCTTTGGAGTTGGCATATGAGGCATGGCTTCGAGTCTCCGTACCCACTTGCAATTGACCTTTGGGGTTTGGGGCACGGGTTTCTTTAATTTCGGCACCCAATTGTGGGGGTTCCATTCCTAGAATCCTTGTGCTTCTAGTTAGTTTATCGGGATCCAACAGAGTGTTGCAAGTCCTCAGAAGTATTGAGGCCATTGCTTGGATCCTCTTGGCTTCCAGGGTTGTGCAAACGGTGAGATATTTGGGACCTGGACGGGCCGGTTCCCTTCGTAAAAGCCTTGGGCTTCTAGCATCTTGACAGGGATCCAATGGGGCTCGAGATGTGGGTAGAACATTGTTGCATGGGACTCTCGCTTGGTATATCTTTGCTCATGGTTAGGCTTTGGGCCAAATGGTTACTGTGAGGTCCTTGCATGGGCGTCCTACTTTCCTTAGCTAGCTAGGATACGATTGGGTACTTCTTGGTGACCTCCCTAAAGAGTTGTTTTGAGGTTGAGGTTTGGGGGATAGTCTTCATCTTTTTCGGCGAGATTTTGTTGTTTCCATAGGGTTGGGGGGAGGGAAGTGGCCGATGCCGCGAGATGAGTGGTGTAGTGTTAGAGGTTACATGAGGTGATGGCTCACAAGTGCAGGACAAGGCTTGGGATGTTGATAAGTTCAGGGCTCCCTCATCAACTAGGGGTACGATAACCATTCCGAAGGGGAGCTCGAGTGTTGCGGTCTTTCCCTGACGATGCAAAACGTGGTTAGAGTCCATCCCCTTCCAAGGATGATGCTCTCTTTCAATGTACCTGCGGGGGTCACATAAAACTTGCACGTACATGTTTAGATCAAATTAGAAACTTTGCTTCAAACGATCATAGATTGGGGACTCTATACCGCGATATTGGGGACTATGTACCGCCATATTGGTTAATCCGGATGGTGTAACAGGTGGATGGCCAAATGAGGTTCATATCTCTCAAGACAAAACATTGTGGCTAGCCCTAGTGTTAAGCAATATATACCGCGATATTGGTTAATCCGGATGGTGTAACAGGTGGATGGCCAAATGAGGTTCATATCTCCCAAGACAAAACATTGTGGCTAGCCCTAGTGTTAAGCAAGGTGAGCCACACAACCAAATAATCTTTTTGGGTGAACTCTAACCCAAGGTGAGCTGGTTCCATTGGTTGGCTCTGTCTTGAATCCGTTGAGCATGAACATGGATGGCCATCCAATTGTGCAAACCTTGTTCCAAGCTTTTGTGAAAGAGTGTCCATGGTTGCAAGAATGCAAATCTATTCCTCGGAGTCGGCAAGCTTCCGGAGGGGCTTATATTTCTGGTCCTCATCTTCACCATCAAACATCTTGTTAAGCTATATAGATGTCAATCACCGTGATGTGAGCTTATGCGTTGCATGCTCTAAGCCTCTCAACAATTTTTGGTGACTATGCTAACACCAGAACCACCATCCAAGATTGCGGAGACAGTCGTTCCTTTATAAACATGTAACATGATGCTCATTTCATCACTTTCGAAATAGTGTCCCAGCTTGTTCATGGGAACTTTTGGTTGTTCTTTAGTTTTGATATAAAAGTAGAGTGCTTAGTGTGGCTTGACAGCTCATCTTCAAGTTCAGCTATATGGGCTCTTAAATTTTCATTTATCTCCTTGGATAAGTTATTAGGAGGATTTTGGACTCAACTTTGGGCCCTCTAAGAAGTGCCAAATTTTAGCTTTGAAAGAGATAATCCAAAAAGTCTAAAAAATAAGATGAAATTGATTTTGGCATATTTTCTTTCATATTCTTAAATGCAGATAAATATATAAAAGATATATTCCTATTCTTAAATGTAGATAAAAGAATGATAGAATACTATTAGTTTTTGAAGTTTTCAATCACGTTTTCTTATTTATGTAGTACAAACTACATAAAAAGTGAAGTACATTTATGATTTGGCTAGTTTTCAAAGTCTAATGGCTCATATCTTAAAATTTTTACTTGGACATTGAAATAGCATATTTCTCAAAATTTGAACCAAGCTCATCCAACATTAGTTCAACTTTTTCTTGTTTTGGTGCCTTTTTATTTCTATTTTGACTTGGACATTGAAATAGCATATTTCTCAAAATTTGAACCAAGCTCATCCAACATTAGTTCGACTTTTTCTTGTTTTGGTGCCTTTTTATTTCTATTTTGATTTTTCTACCAAGGGAAATCAAGAGAAAAGAGGAACGGATCAAGAGGATGATAGAGGGATCAAGAGCAAGGAGGAATACAGAGAGGAGCGACATTTACAACCTACACATCGAGCTTGAACGTGAATATGAGACTCTGAGGAAAGAAAATAAGCCCAATACTTTGTTTGTTGCTTCTTAAAAAATGTTAAGGGTGGAAGGGAAGAAAAACATAGATTTATAGATTGATGGGAGGCTATATCCAAAAGACCCTTTTACAAACTCCACACCCCCATTTAAGAATATGACATCTTTGTTTAACTATGTTGGAGATGGCTGTACTGGGCTCCTAGGATATACACATCATTTGGAAGAAACAAGCAATGTTGTTAAATTAGAAAAAGATCTGTTTGAGAAGGAGAACTTCCATTTGAAGCAAACCATGGAGCAGTGTGTACATAGGCTATTAAGCAACAAGGAAACCATTCCAGGACTTGAAAAACAAAAGGATGAATTAAGACTTAAGCAGATCGCATTAAGTCTACATAGACGACAAAAAAAAACTTAGGGATATTGAGTAAATGAAGCTAGGGGGTGGTGGCATCAAGAAGAGAATACATGCAATCAAGTAAGTTCCTTTCTATTAATCGGTTGATTGTTGTTATTGCAATATTTTTATAAACTTCAATCATTATTGCATATATTCATGTATATTAACTTGTTCATTTTAATTTGACATCAGATCATTGTTGCATCCTAATAAAGAATCAACAACAAAACGTACTGGCACACATTTTAGTCTTCTTTTAGATCGTCAATATTCAGAAGCAATGATAAGGAAAAGAAATATAAGAAGATCGTAGAAAAGTAGATCGAAGATTTTATTAAAAGGAATCAACTCAATCCACAGGGTATCCAAGCGATATTTGATGAGGCGAATATATTACACAGAGGGTACTTAACCATTTATAAGACTTTGCAAGAAAAGGTGAAGGGTTCTAGTATGAAAGGGTCATTATTACCAAATCCTTCTTCAGTAAAAAAATACGCAGGGAAGTAAATAAAGAGGTACTACAAGCATTGGGAACCCCATTTCACATTAGACATGTATGCTGCGCTAAAAGGAGATATGGTATACAATAGATAAAATAATTATTTTTACGACTTGGAGGCCTTGAAATCATATGCTATCCAAATTTTTGAAGTTACTCCTGAAGAATGTGATGGTGTCCTCAAATTTGTGCTAAAGCCTTGATGAGTGTCAAATTGTGAAGGAAAGAAAGTTAGAAAGGGTTACCATCACATTGATAAACAGGGCACTTGATCTATCTATTAAAAAGGATGATCCTAGTGGTTTAGTGTTCAGTATGAAAACAATATATTCTCCTTGGGATCCTTTGAGGTAAAATTTATTAGAGATCAGTTTGTGCTAAGCTATAACAAGCAATGCGTGTTGCATATTTATGGTTGTGTGTTGTAGGTAGAATCAGAAAATTTTGATATTTTGCATTGGGTTTTTCATAAGACATCTATACCCGAGATCATCAACAAGGAGTAGAGAAATGGTAAATTTTGGATGTGCAAGGCATGGGAAAATATAAGGTGGAGTAGCATATAGCACGTGATCTTAAAACTCTAAAATGTATGTAGAATGTGTCAAAGGCAGTCAATTTAAAAAGTCCCTGCATATATTGCATGTGTAGTGCAAAGGTGTTTTATAAAAGGTATTGGAAAAAGGCACCGGATAGGCAATTGAAAGACCTAGATTACAAGCTAGTTCTCGATATTCTTTTGTCGAGAGTCCATATTTGTACAATGCATGCTCTTTGCAGAATCATTGAAAAATTCTTGTTTTAATACATATGTTTCACATGGACTCTACAGCCCGATATAGCAAAGGTCAAATCCATCAAGGCACTAGGGGAAGTTCTATCAGACATCGGCTTGCATGGTGGACATGTGAAGAAGATTGAACAAGACAAAAAAAGGTCTAGGAATGGGAAGGATGTACCTAAGAAACCTTCCATTGGGGATATTAAAGCAAGAAGGTTTCTATCTCCATTAACACCACAACATAATCCTCGCGTAGAAGAAAACAATCACTGCAGACCATGAAATATATGGAAGTGCTCTACTCCTGAGTGTTGTTGGGAGGATTGAGGACTTGGTGGGTTTGAGGAGGTGTGGTTTGATGCGTTACAATGGACTGTACTTTCGTTTCTAACAATGAAGAGGTTCGCATCAAAGGTCCCTGGTGCTTCCGAATTAGGTTTGAGAATGGTTTCATATTTTTTTTTAAAGTTGATATTTTTTTATATGCTACTTGCATCACATGTCCAAGTTCATGCGTCTTTACTCACATCTCTTGGCTCATGTCTGCTGGTTCACGTATCTAGGTTCATGTCTCTAGAATCACGTATGCAAGCTCACACCTTTTTTATGAACTTGGCTCACGCACTCCCTTGCATAAAATAAACCTACTTGGGGTATGAAAATCTAGGAACTAGGTAGGGTTGGTGCGCAATTATTGGGTAATAAGTGTACTTAATTCACCAATAATTACAAAGGACACGAATTTTTCTTAGAACTTATAGCTAGTACATGTATGACAAAAAACTCTTCTAAGAACATGGGTAACTATGTCCGTACAAGTCTTTATTAGCACTAATAGTTGGTCTGCACTATATTAGATATACCTATCTCTAGGCTTACGTCTCCAAGGTCATGCTTGTAGAGGTTCACGTTAATGTGTCCAGGGAGTCTATCTCTATAGCTCATCCGAGCACACCACCGTAGGGAGGGCTCTATAAACTAGCACCACAACACCAACACAACACAAACCCATAGCACAAATCAACTCAGCTGACATCGTCTATCCTTCAACTGACACAGTCGGACACCTTAAAACCCCTCAAGCTGACTCCACCGACTATCTCCTATGTTAGACCTGACCTCCAATAGCTCTGATCTTCACTCTTAAGTCGTCAGCTGACCTTAGCTACCACCTAGTTGTGACTAAAAACGCTCCTAGAGCTAACACCAGTTACCGACTGAAAATTTGAGTCGGATGCCTGCTGTTACTGACCCCAGTCAGAAATATGTCTACCAAGCTCTCAAACTATCCTCCGGCATTAGCTACCCTCAAGAACTGGGCACAAAACTTCACAGAACTTGTCAGCACTCCCCTGCTGACCTCTTGCTGTCTCGACGTTTAACCTAACTACCTTAGCTGAATCAATTTTGAATCAAATCTCACTGGTGAACTCCTACTGACTTAAGGTTTAACCTACCTACCTCAACTGACTTAGTTCTGAATCAGATCTCATTACTCCGATGTTAGCTAACACTTCCACACCCTACAATGCCTCAAAATCCACGAAGATTCAACACAACAAACTCACAGCTGATAGCAACTGATTATTTGTTGCTGACCCTAGAACACCTTCCCCACAACTCAATCAGACTGAGTGCTTCTCACAGACGTCTGATAGTCAGACCAAACCCGAAACCACTTCCCTTCAACAAGAAAAGATCATATCTAACCTTCTACACCCTCAACTGATCTACCGTGATGCACATCTGGCTGTAGCTGACCTGAATCAGCCCTCAGCTAACCCCTAGACCACCATCTAGTCCACAAATTATCTGTTTGACTTCCAACAGTTCTCTGATTGTTCGACCCGACGTCAAAGGCTTCTAACAAGACAAAATCTATACTTCAATAGCATGAGCTGACTAATCCAAATTCACAGTTGACTCCAGCTGACTCCTGTCAATTGGAGTCAGATCCTACCGACTTAAAGTTTAACTACCTCACACAGTTCTGATTCATCAGACGTCAGCTCTTCACTCACAATTGATTCTTTTCAATAAGTTCCATAAAAAATAACATAGATAACACCAAAGCATAGAAATTCCTCAATTCAATACACAATCAAGCCTTTTGTATATAAAATTGAGCCAATGTCAACAACCTTGAGATATGGGGTTTCAACAAAGAGAGAAAATACCAAAAACCAAAGGGATTCTCCACAAGAATAAATCCTTGCAACTCTTTAATACAAAAAAAACTAAACACCAACATCCACTTACAATAAATCTCAATCTTCAATACAGAGAGGAATGATTGAACAAAGCTATGGAGAGTTCCAAGTTCTTACAGAGCTACATTTCAGAGATCCTAGGACATCAAACTCCTACAAGATCTTCTATCACCCCTGCACCCTCTGCTCTGGACAAATCCAAGATTCCTCAAACCAATTCTCGCCTCTTCACAAGACAATCACTGTCATTGCAACGACCTTCAATCCAAACAGACAAAAAACAGCAAAACAACTATCCAACAAGCTTCTAGACAACTTCTACACAATCCTTGCTCTCCTCTCTTCTCTTGGCTCTTTCATTCTCCTTGTCGTCTCATTCAACCCCCTATATCTCTCAATCCTTCGCCCCATCCATGCAAATCTCTTCTTCCCCTTCACTGGAGCTAGTAACATCTAGTTATATTTAGAAGGTGGCCATGCAAGAACCACTTATTTCCTAAGGTTCTACTCATACTCTACGGGCTTATGCTCATTCCTAGGGTTTGGGTAGGCACATATCTTGAGCATCAGCACATCTGGACACAAAAACAGCCTATCAATGTGTCTAGGCTCATGCTTGTAGGTTCACTATATTAGATATACATCTTTCCAGGCTCATGCTTGTAGGTTCACGTGTCTAGGCTCAAGACTCACGTGTCCATACTCATAGCTCATGTCACGTTGTGAGAGGAATTTCCGTGATGAATTGAGATGGGACATGGACAAGCCCAGAGGAAGAGAAAGCAAAATGTAGAAAATGGATGTGTTTGGATGGTCATGGAATGAGAAAATGGAAAAGACATGAGATGGTGTGTATGGACCCATGATGGAATGGATGGGGATGGTCTATTTGTTGATGATATACATGATGGTGATGTATTGTCACAACATTTATACCATTTATGTAGAGAATGTTTGTCCATTTGGCAAGGGGAGAAATCACCAGTTGGGGAGAGCAAAAAAAGGTATGGATATTGTAAGGAGATTGCATGGATTCAAGTTTAGTATGCATGATTCTCAGTAGGATGAAGAGAAAGAAAAAATGATGAGGGAAAAGGGTTGAGAGGCTAGAGTACCTATAGAGCTGGATTGAAAAAGCAAGACAAAAGTGATTATGGAAGTAAGGTTTTTGAAAAGCTTGAGAGGTTTAGAGTTTTGGAAAGTTTGAGGGTTTGCAGGCTTGGAAGCCTTGTTGTTCTTGGCTATTTGTTTTTGTGAGAATGTGCAAGGAGGCAGATGATCTTCTGGGATGTTGAGGTACCCTAGGATCTCCATAAAGGCATCTTTGTTGGAACTTGGATGCATCTAGTACCCGATTCAACTGTTCCCTTCTGTGTGCGTGAAGAAGAAGGCTTGCAGAAGTGGCTGCAAAGAAGTTTGAAGCTTGGAATTGTGGACTTGGAGATGGAGAGTTTTGTTCTGGATGAATTTGCTTTGTGTGGGATGAGTTATGGATGAGATGTTGTTTTGGTTGAATTTGTTGAAAGAAATCAATTCTGGATGAAGATTTGAATGTTTGAGGGATCAGGGCAGAGTCAAATCTAAAGTGGGTTTTGAGAAAGATATTTTTTGGGTTGAGATTGTTGAGGAGAGCCATCTGAGTGTGAAGTTATGAAGATTGTTGTGTCAGATCTGAGTTAGATTTGATGAAGATGGAGGCTTAGAGTCAGCTGTGCACCAAGGTAGGTCAGTTGAAGGGGTAGGAGGATAGATCTATCTTGTTTGGGTGGAGAGTGTTCAAGTGTCAGTTTGAATCAGCAGGGTTGTGGAGGACATCAACAGAGTTATTAGGTGCCTTGGAGTTGTGACTGTGGGGCTCCCCAAATCTAATTCCATTATAATTTCTTCTTGTGTGGTTGTTGCTGGTGGTGTTATAGACATCACCTAGGACCAGCACATGTTTTGGTGCCCCCACTGAGGAACAGAGAGTTCTTTTGAGAGCTTTGATCAATAGGTTGGAATCCCCTTGGTGATCAACACAAGGCATATGTGTGGAATGGGATATGAAATGTTTAGAGGGTACAAGACTGAAGATGTCAACCAGTTTCTCAGGAGATTTGAGCTGGCAGCTTTGAGCGGTAATAGAGATGAGGATGCCTACAAGTTGAGGATGGTGAGTTTGCTATTGGAAGATGTAGCCAGAGAGTGATTTAAGGATGAAGCCTCAAATGATGAAAAAGGAAACTTGGACAAGTTAAAAGAAGCCCTAAAGGGAAGGTATGGAAAGGCAGATATTCTTAAGGGTTTATGGAGAAAGCTGAGCAAGTTAAACCAGGGAGAGGATGAAGAAATGTCAAGGATAGGTTTTTTGGTGTATTGCATGTCAGCATCATCAGAGATAAAGTGGAGTTGAAAGATCTTGATGCATTTGTTGAAGCTATGAGGGTAGCTAAAAAACAGTGGAGGAAGAAGATGAGGAAGCAAGAGTTAGCAAGGAAGGACAGAGAGGTAGATTTATAGGTCAGACATGATCAAGTTTAAGCTAGACCAATGGTAGAGCCTTTTCCTATGGATTTGCATGTGAAAAGAGAAACTCATGTGGAAAAAGTTGATATTGTAGAACAATCTGAATGTGTGCTACAGGTGACAAGGAAATTAGTGGAAATGGATTATGTGTGTGTGGTCAAGCAGACTTGAGGATGCTTCTCCATGTTTTGTTGGTACCTTCCTTGATGAGATTGATGTTAACTATTTTGATGAAGTTGATACTGGGAATGGTGATGCAGATGATGCTTAGTCCTTAGATGTGGGCTATGTGGGTATCCAGCTAGATGGCTGTGGCCTTCATGATGCAAAGAATTCTAAGAAGATGTAGAGTTTGGATGATGTGAAGAGTAAATATGATAATGACGTTTATACAGCTCTGCTGTTTTATAAGGAGAAGAGTGCTGTGAAAAAACTCATGGTTCTATGCTGAATGTGATTGTTTTTTGTGGTGGTCTGGAAGGGAAGCTTTGTGATGGCAAGGATGTGTTTTGGGAAGAGGAGAATGGTTTTTTTTAATTGATAAGGATGCTTTTGGCAAGTGGGATGAATACCAGATGGAGTGTTAACCTAGACGTACTATGTTTTACGTCATGTAATTAATTTAAATATTCTGAGTCATGGGCCGGGCTTGTCGGCACCATATGTAAAGGATAAAGGGATCAAGTGATCGCCGATGAGAGGCGCACCTTGAATATCAGCAGGATAAGGGTTAGGATCGGTCGGCCATGTATGGGCGCCCATGTGTGAACGACTAAGTCACCTATAAGAGTCAAATGTAACCCTAAAACTCTCATTCTCATGTGTTGAATACAAAGTGTGCTCTTGCCTTATCTTCTTCTTCTTGGTCCCCTTCTCCTGCGTATGTGAGAGAGAGAGAGAGAGAGAGAGCGATCGAGCACTGTGTGGCGGAACGGCGGTGGCGAGGCGGTAGAGCGGCGACGGCGGCTCCTTCTTCACTGCGACGCGAGAATCCTTCACGACGACGGTTTGAGCGGTGAGTGACACACCTTTGCTTTCTGTTTGAGCTTGCTAGGTTTCTGGTTGTATGCTTGCAGCCATTCGTGGCTCGCATACGGTAATCGGCAAGTCCCCAGCTCCGACTCGTGCGACAGAAGCGCACATGGAGGCACACAGACTTGGAAGAGGTTCTAAGTCATATGGTGGAATGAAAATGTTTATGCATGGAGGAACTGAGAGGAGGGCTGATAGGAGGTCTGGTTGGATTGTGCCATTTAATAGAGGCAGAGAATTGATGTTGTTTCCAAATTCTTTGTAGGTGTTTGATCTAGGTGGGTGGACCAGTTCAGTTGAAAGGATTTACAAGGAAATGTTGTATCCATTTGATTGAGAAAGTTGTTAGTTTGTATCTTAGTTGTTAAGGAGAGGACTACCTAGAGTTTATGATTTGGAGATAACTTTGATGTCAGAGTGAATGGTTACAAGTTTACATAGAATGTTGCTTTGTTGATTGGCCATAGGCAAAACCTCTCAGTGCATTTCCCTTGTTAGAAGATTACACTATTCTAGAGCTTCATGTACTTTTTATATGTTTTGTACTACGTCTATTTTTAAACCAATTAGTTAATATATTTAAATTTACTAATTTAGAATCATAATTCGTCATCAACTAAGGTTAATTAAATTTTAAAGTCAAGGTTCCACTTATTTAATACTATTTTGATTTCACACCACATAACCTTATTCAACATTATTGTTTTACCAAAGTATTAACATTTAGTATAGTTTGATTCATGCAAGGTATGTTTTTGATCTATCAAAAGTTAAGCTTCATTTTAAACACATTGATTTTGTTGGAATTAGGGTTGCAGGAAAGCACACAAAGCTTGGAGAAGAAGAAGCAAGAATGCACATAACACTAGTGTATTAGATTGTGTCAATGTACAAAAGATAAGTTAGCCCTAGAATAATGGGCGTATATACAAGCCGGGGGAAAAAACCTCCTAAAGAGGGAAAAAGTACCCCGGCGATCCTAAGTGTGTTCACACACATCACTGCTTATATATATGGCAACAAATCCCCCCTGGGAGTGATGGTGTGAACGAGAGCTGGCACTCACGTATAGGGAAGTGCCATGCCCGAAGTAGATCAGTCCACAAAGGGGAGCAAGCCCAAAGCTTTGCGAAAAGCTTCGAACTTCTCACGAGGAAGCGCCTTTGTGAAAAGATCAGCGAGGTTGTCCTGTGTTGGCACATAGGCCAAGCTGATCTCTCCTGCTGAGAGTCTCTCCTTGACATAGTGATAATGCACCTCAATGTGCTTTGTGCGAGCATGAAAAACTGGGTTTCTCGCAACTGCCAATGCGCTCTGACTGTCAGTGTAGATAGAGGTGGCCGACTTCTGTCCAACACCCAAGTCAGCCACCATAAGCCGTCTAAGCCACACACACTCAACCGTAGCTGTGAAAGTTGCCCTGTACTCAGCTTCACAACTAGAAGTGAAAAGAAAAACCCCCAATTCACCCCGACCCCAGCCTCGGTCTCGGTCTTTTGATATATATATATAGGAGAGTGAGGCTCCATAGCTTTCTTTCAAGTGAAAGCTTAAGGGAAGTGGAGCTCTATATGTAGCCCACCCCCCAAGGAGTGAAGTGAGCATGTGGGATAAAGCCTTCACCCTTCCCTCCACAAGCAAATAGGCCTTCACCCTTCCCCCACAAGGAAACAGACTGTTTTGAGGACCACAGGAGCTCTGAATAGGCGAACACGGTGCTATAAAGCATGCTAGGACCCTTTAAACGATACGCTCGTCTCGAGCTATCACATGCCCTAGTTCAGGTTTAACCATAAGTAAGGGGATTAAAAACGGGTTAAAAACAATACAAAAACAAGTAAAAACGGGGTGCGAAACACCCGAGAAACCACTTGTGTGGGCTTCAAGGGTAGCTACCCACGACACATGCATGTACGCTCTGGACGGTTGCTAGAGCCTGAGCCACTAGAAAGCATTTCAGTTTACGCAGGCTCACACCATCCCTCCACGTTAGCACCTTGGCCTTCAGCTGGAACCCAAGAGAGTGCAACCCAAGATCCACGAATAGCGGATAGTGATTCGTCCTTTGACTCAGAAGCCATGGAGGGGCATCCTACCAAGAACCCTGAGGAGGCAAGCCTAAATATGCCAGTTTGGGCCCCACAACCGGGATCTAGCATGTTTAGTCGTCTAATAGAGACCTTTAGTAGAGCTACATGCTCTGAACATGCGACAAGCGAAGTAAATGAAGAAGGAGGGGTAGTGGATTCGCCATTCACATCTCATGTAGACCCTACCCTCCCAAAGAGTGTCCATGTGGATATTCTACCCACTTCGTTTAATGAGGGCCCTACTGAGCTACCACCTTCTGACGTGCTTCCTAAAGTAGAGGTCCCTAAAAGCCAATCCATAAGAAGTGACATTGCGTCCACTTCAAGAGAACCGTTTGGCACACCAAGTCTGGATGTGATATTTCTCAATGAAAATTGGGAATATGATCTACACACAGAGACTCTAACTGATCTATACACGGGTTATACATACCATGTCGGTTGGTTAGAAGTTATACGATCTACATCTAGCGCCACTAATCTAGAGGAGCAACAACAAATGATATGTGAGATTCATAGAATTATCCAATTTGAGAGGCAAAATAGGGGAGTGAACCTAGTTTCCACTGGCCCTATGAGGTTTTTAGATATGGGCAAGGCCAAACAACCAACCCTATCACAATTGGGGACTCCCTTGGTAAGTCCCATAGACCCTTCATATGTTGTTTCGCCTGGAGTCTCAATGTAGGTTGAGCCAACGAGCAGTAACTTTAGCTTTCCAACCTTGGTTCAACTTTCCATTAGGGAATCCACAATGCCTACTTCGATGATGAGCATGACGGAAGGCGCACCTGTTACCACTATAGTTAGTACGACACCGCTACCTAGTGGAACAGTACCTACAACAATGCGTGCCAGTGCCTATCGACCATATGTACCTATCGCTACTCATGCTCATGTAGCTCCTACGCCTCTTAGTATGCCAATGGTATATGCTCTACGATCGCCTTATCACAACCCTTACCCAAGAGGGGCTAGGCCTAGTCACATATCATATCCTACGTTAGTTGCCTTCATACCAAGACCAACGCTAACTCCTATCAACCAGGCTATCCCAGAAGTGCCTCCACCAGCTATGCCTGCTCACCTAGGTGATCTCGCAGCGTTTGCTCAGACGATCGGACGATCTATTACGGAAAACATGCGGGGCATGCCTGAGAGAGAACCCAGAAGCAAGGCGGTACAAGTGGCTAAGCTCACTCAAAACTTCAGTGGTAACGAAGATGTTAGGAAGCATATTGAAGTTTTTGAACACGTGTGTGATTCCTTGGAAGAGCACAATGAGCTGCATAAGTGTAAAGCTTTAGGCTTAACCTTGAGTGGGAAGGCCGGAGATTGGTATCGAACCTTAAGGGTTGAAGAGTGTACTCACTACCCCACTCTCAAGAGATTGTTCTTGAAAGAATACATACGTGATGGTGTGCTTTGGGGAGTAGCATCTCAACTCCAAAAAGCTGAACGCGAGGAAGGGGAGTTAGTGGTGAGAGACTTTATTAGACGATTGAAGCATCTAAATTCTCACTGCACTCTCGATGAGCGCTTCAATAACAACCAACTGCTCGATAGATTCATCCGAGGATTGCACCACGAGAACATATACAATGGCTTAGTCATTAGAGGTCTTACAACGTGGGAAGCAGTCAGGCCAATGCAATCCAGTTAGAAGACAACTTGATGATTGCAGGTAAAAAGGTGTCTTCGGAGACAAAATCCGTTAGTTCGCAAGTATCTGGGCACGAGCCAATGACGGTAAAACCTATTTCCAAGGAGCCCAAGATATCTAAAATGTCTGTGTGACTGACCTTACTAAGGCTCTCCAAGAATACTTTAGGGGTAATCGAGCTCCTCAAAATAGACATATGTACCCAAGAAGAGAGCAACAATGGTGTTCGGTTTGCTTAGGACCACATAGCACGAGTGAATGTCCCACATTCAGAGTCAAATTCAATGAGAATTACAATGCATGTGGTAAGTATGGCCATCAATCTAAGGATTGCATAGTACTTAAGCGTATGTTAGCAAATCAGGCACCCCTAGCCTGGTCAAACACACCTCAAGTACTCGCACTGATGCCTGCACCACCTGTTGAGCAACCGTCACAACACATAGTTCCAAGGAACCCGAATGTAGTCCAGTCTGTGCCGTTACCACCGCCAGTGCTAGGGCCACAACCTCCACATCCAAGGATTACCCCTATAAACCAGATGGGTTGTGAGTCACATAGTGCGTGTGGGGATTATGAAGAGGAGATAGACCCCACTACTCCATATGGGATTGATACGTTTGAAATGACTCCCTAGTACTACATGGAGGATCATTTCGGGCAAGTCAAGCCTGTATATCAAGCGGCTACTCTCGCCACAAGAGGGCAAAACCTTAATACCTTGGCAAGGAGACCACCTCTTCAATGCTACGATTGTGGTGGACCGCATCGTGTAGCGGAGTGTCCTAATAGGCTATAGAAGATCGCTACTCAAATGCAACCAAATCAAGGGAGCACATCGGGAATGCCGGTACTTACATGTAATCGTTGTGGCATAGATCATTTGATTGCTCAATGTCCACATAATCCTAGTGCACCCAAGATTACGCCATTGAATTTGGTTGAGGTCACCAACCAGGCACGAGGAACCACACTTGTCATACCGACGAATGTAGTTACACGGTCAATGCTTCAAAATCAAAACTACATTCTTGAAGAGAGGGATACTGCATCAATTACTCGAGCAAAGAAAAAGAAAACGCGGTGGAAGAGGTCGCTTAATGCCACGAGCTCCAAGCCTAGTTCAAAGACTAACATAGGAACAGGAGACGACCCCGTGTCACATGAATGATCCTGAAGATGATTCTAATTCAATAGAAACCATGGGGACCAAAGCCACTACCTTAAGGGAGGATCCCACTCGGGAGCTCAACGAAGGAGAATCAAGCGAACACATAAATCAGGGGAAACAGAAGGAAACTTCCTTGGCCCCACAACCAAGTCAGTTAAGGCCCTGTCGGCCACCCAAACAGACTGAGACTCCCCAAGGCAAGTCACGTGGGCCAAAGACTCTCAAGAAAAAGATTGGAACTTACCCAAACCGAGTTGAGGAGATTGAACAAGTGCAACACTTAAGGGGTTTGGTGGAAGAAACACAAAAAGAACTAGAGCTAGCGGACCCTAGAAGAATCAAAATTCTAGACACAGTGTTTCCTACACAAGTTCAGCCTCACAGGAGCCATAAACCGTTAGCTATACCTAGTATCATTCGAGAAGAAAGTGAGGATAGGACATCAGGAAATGGGCAACCACCCTTCTTGCTCGAAAGAATGTTTAGTGAGGGAATGCCTGACCCCATTGAAGAGGAAGTGATTCCATCTTCACCAGTCCCTAGTCAAGGGGCGATATCTCGAAAAGTACCGTTGAATGTGTCCAAGATAATGGATTTCATGTCCTCTGAAATCAGAACCACGATCATATCCAAGTTATACGGAGATCCCGAGCTATTCTTAGCTCTTCGGGCATTTCTCAATGGAGAACTAAAGGCGGGGTTACCACAATTTGCAAATATGGATAGACCCGACACGCTTCAAGATAAAGGGGAACATTGGGATCTACAACCCAACCTGGATGAAGACTCGGTCGTTGAAATACCTGTTAACAAGTTGGGACAGTACTTTGAAGGTGACGAATCTAATGCAACCCTCCCCATTACTACCAAGGGATTAACTCTAAAGGGAATCCTTGATGGTGGTGCTGGAGTGAGCATTG
Source organism: Cibotium barometz (assembly GCF_041138505.1). Classification (NCBI taxonomy): domain Eukaryota; kingdom Viridiplantae; phylum Streptophyta; class Polypodiopsida; order Cyatheales; family Cibotiaceae; genus Cibotium; species Cibotium barometz. Next base: position 46,228,764 of record NC_141088.1, read on the forward strand.
TGACTAAAAACTGTTGGGAATCTATGGGAAGACCCCACCTCGAAGTCACAAACATAGTGGTTAAGATGGCAAATGGAACTATTGCTAAACAAATGATCTTAGGACGACGTACTTTCATGAGGGAAGCACAAATGGTGCATGACTGGTCGAAAAACCATGTCTACCTATAATTCCAGGACTCTGTCATTCGAGTTGTTCTTGAGAATGGTCGCGCGCATCCTTTAGGAAGCAAGGTTATCATCGATAATCGATCGGATACCACTATTCACTCCGCCCCATTAAGGTATTGCTATACATGCAAAAAAGAGACTGATGATGGGAAAGATTCTCCTTATATGGATGTCCTACCGGGTATGACTGAGTCGGATAACGTGGATTGGGTACACCTAGCGGCAACCATAGACACATGGAAAAATAGAGGCACAAGTTGGGTAACACCTGAGGGGCAAGATATGCCACCGTTAGTGCCAATAAACATGATAGGTGTTATGCACTTGACTCCTGATGGCGAGAAAGCGGCAAACTCCACTGAAACTGAAAGTAGCAAAGACTTTGACCAATGCAACTCTGAGTATGAATCTCAAGAAGAAACTGACTTTGAGCCTGATGGGGGGGATGAATCAAATATTCACCCAAATGTGGAAGCAATGTGCTCAAGGCCTAGGACGGTGACCTCCTGCAGTTCATCCGAAAGTGAGGGGGACACAAGTGAAGATCGACCAAGTGAGTCCGAATCTGATAGAAACAAAAATCAAAAACTTGGTAAGAAGAAAACGAGACATAAGCGACAACGCTATCGAGCTAATGTACGAACTGCAATAAACAAAGAGAGATCCACTGCAGAATGGCTTAGTTATGTAGGAGCCATTGACGCTCATCGGAAGTTAGCGGATAATTGGGGACAATACCTCCAAAGTGTCATGTGGTGTATTCCGCAACCTCATGACGTCGCCCAATTAGAAATCGAAGAGAAACCGAAACTGAGTCGTACTGCAAGAAGGCGACAAAACCAAGAGTTAGCTCAGCAACAAAAGGAGGAGGAATTAAAAGAAAAAATCCTGGCACAACAAGAACAAGTAGACTTATACCCCGCACCCAAGCATTTCAAATCATTTACCACCACAGGGGAACGTAAAGTGGTCTACACAAAAGCCCAACGAACGCCTACCACAATGGGAGTAGCGGTGTCTACGATGGCCCTGCGGTAGTTAAGGAGATAGACTTAGCAGATCCGGGTGAGAAGTCTAAACCAGTTTTTATTGCTCAAGACCTCACCAAGACGGAAGAAGCTGCACTTAAGAAGCTTCTTAAAGAATTCAAGGACATATTTGCTTGGACATATCATGATATGAAGGGTGTTCCACCCTCTGTGGTGCAACACACGATTCCAATGATTAGCACTGCTAAACCAGTCCAGCAACGTCCCTACCCAATGAATCCTACGTATGCAAAGATTGTACAAGAGGAAATTGAAAAGCTTATAAAATGTGGATTCATATACCCAATTGAGCACTCAGAATGGGTTTCTCCGATAGTCATCGTACCAAAGAAGAATGGGAAACTCAGAGTGTGCGTTGATCTCAAAAAGGTTAATGCAGCCACCAGAAGGGATCATTATCCCTTGCCGTATTCTGAACATGTGCTTGAAAGAGTTACAGGTAAGGAGGCATATAGCTTTTTAGATGGGTACTCTGGTTACAATCAAATCACAATTGCAGTAGAGGACCATGCTAAAATAGCATTTATCACGGAGTTTGGAGTGTTTGCCTTTCGCGTCATGGCATTTGGCTTGACCAATGCATCTGCAACATTCCAACGATTGATAAACACGGCCTTTAAGGAATATCTAAGGGACTTTTGTGAAGCTTTCTTAGATGATCTTTGTGTTTATTTCTCTTGGGACGAGCACTTGATGTGTTTACGAAAAATATTTGAAAGGTGTAGATTATATCGCATCTCATTAAATCCTGTCAAATGCCAATTCTGGGTTAAACACGGAGTTATCTTAGGGCATATAGTGTCCAAAAATGGGATTTCCACTGACGAGAGTAAAATCAAGGTCATTCTGGAATTGCCCCCACCCACCAACTATAAGGGAGTCTAGCGCTTTATGGGCCATGTTGGTTATTATCGAAGGTTTATTCTATTCTTCGCCGAGATAGCTCGACCGTTGTATAAGCTTCTCATCGAGTTTATTTGGATTGAATATTGTGACCGTGCATATGAGCTATTAAAGAAGGCCTTGGCGAGTGCTCCAATCTTGCGAATGCCTAACTGGGATTTAATCTTCCGTGTGCATATTGATGCATCAAACTTTGCTATTGGCGAGTGCTCCAATCTTGCGAATGCCTAACTGGGATTTAATCTTCCATGTGCATATTGATGCATCAAACTTTGCTATTGGGTGTGTGTTAACTCAACCTGGAGAACACAAACTAGACTACCCCATTAGCTTTGCCAGTTACCAGTTGAACGATGCTAAGATGAACTACATCACTACAGAGCGAGAAGGGTTGGTAATGATATATGCAGTAAGGAAATTTCGTTATTACCTCCTTGCCACCAACTTTGTTTTCTATGTGGATCATCAAGCATTGTTGTACTGGTAAACAAACCATGCTTCACACAGGAAGAATCACACGATGGCTATTGATTCTTCTTGAGTTTGATTTCACTGTTGTTGTGAGACCTGGCAAAAAACATGTCATGGCTGATCATTTGTCTCGCATACCTAATGGTGAAGCTCCTACGGGAGTTGATAATGACTTACCAGACACTTCCCTGTTCATGGTGGAGACAATGCCTGAATGGAGTGAGAAGATTGTTAACTTTTTGGTTAATGGCTTTCCACCCAAGGAGCTTCGTAAAGATCTAGCTCGAAAGCTGATCAAGGAATGTGAACCCTATTGCCTGATAGCCGGGACTCTTTATAAAAGAGGAAAGGATGACGTTCTTAGGCGTTGTGCCCGAGAGGATGAGTATCTATACATTTTGCAAGAGGCACATATGGGCGTAGCCGGTGGTCACTTCTCAAGAGACTTAACTGCGCGAAAGATCTTACAATCAGGGTATTGGTGGCCCACTATGTTCCAAGATGCATCACTCTTTGTGAAGGGTTGTGATGAATGCCAAAGATACAAGAAACCCTAGCGGAAAGATCAGATGCCCCTACATCCGATCAAAGTAAACCAACCATTTGAAAAGTGGGGTTTAGACTTTGTAGGTCCAATTAGCCCAGCGGCCCGCAACACACAATCTCGCTATATTATTGTGGCCACTAACTATATGACCAAATGGGCTGAAGCGAAAGTGACACTTAAGGCAAATGCAAGGACAACAACCAAATTCCTCTTTGAGAATATAATCACATGCGTCGGTTGTCCTTTTTGAACTTGTGAGCGACAATGGTACGCATTTTATAAATGAAGTGATTAAAGAGCTCACAACAAATTTCATGATATCCCATCATAAATCTACTTATTATCTGCAAGCGAATGGCCAAGCCGAGAGTACCAACAAGACCTTAATCTCTGTTTTGACAAAGACAGTTGAAGCTCATCGCACGAATTGGGATCTAAAGCTTACGATAGCTTTATGGGCCTATCATACTGCGTATAAAGTGGCTATTAACTGCACACCATTCAAAATGGTATATGGCCAAGAAGCAGTCATGTCGTGGAAATTTGTCATTCCTAGTCTTCGTGTTGCTACTCAAGAGGGTTGGGATGGTAACCCCTTAGTAGAGCGTCTATATATCCTTGAGCAGCTAAATGAAGAAAGACAATTGGTTGTGTACAATGCCCTTGTGGAGAAGGATAGAAGGAAAAAATGATTTGATCGCCACCTAAAGGACAAGAACATCAAGGTTGGGGATAAAGTCCTGATGTATGGAGTGCGTAACGAAAAGAAGAAGCTCAAATATGCTGGTAAGGGACCGTATAGAGTATGTGAAATTACCCCGCAAGGTACCATCAGAGTGGAGACTCTTGACGGAGTTAAAACCATTGGATTCCTTAATGGAAGTAAATTCAAAAGATACTATGACCCCCCTAAGCCAAGAGGAGTTACATGCAATCCATCAGAAGAAGGCAGCTAAAGAACAAGCTGAGCTTAAGAAGATACAAGCGAGAGTTGAAGCCAAAGAACGTCAACAGCATGCTAGGCGCCAACGAGAAGCCAACTTGGGATTACACAAGCATTTTTCGAGGAGGCAGATGAGGATTCATTGGAATCTGACCTGCCTCTAAGATACCCAATTGAGTTATAGAGTCCTTACGGCGGGGAGGTGTTGTATAATGCATTATTGGAGACAGGAGCTCAACACAATTTGCTGTCATATGGCATGTGGTGTCAACTTGGAAAACCACCTTTATCTAAGAGTGCTATCCAAGTTAAAGGAATCAATAAGAAGAAAACCCCTGTCTCAGGAATTCTGCACACTCCGGTTGCCTATGACAAGGGGACCATAATTCAAAGCTTTTTGGTTATGCCTGCTAGTACCATGGAAGGGACTGTAAACTTAGGACGCAAATGGATGTTGGCCACCAAGTGCAATATCGATTGGGCAACCAGACGAGTCACAACGCAAGAACCAACACTCAGTATGACCGCTCAAAATCCCGCTCCTAAGCCATCGACTCTGGACAAAATGCTGGGTGGATAACGAAAAATCACAAAGTCCAGTGGCAAAACCATCTTTGATTGTTTGCCACCCCTCTAACGCTTCAATGCCAAGAGTGGAAACAAGTAGTGTGGTCTCCAAGGCTCTGCTTACTATGCCAAAGAGTACATACAAATGGGTCCCAAAAGCTTCGTTAACAGCTAGCTCCCCTGCTCAATCTCGTTCAGACAAGAAGCCTCGTAGAAGGAAAGCAGCTACCCACCCGAGAAAAGGCAATGTAACATCACGACGGATCCCTAAAAAATTATTAGTGGCCCAAGGGTACTACGAAGGGAATGACCAGATTTGGGTCCCTAAGCATAAGCTGAATCCCTCTACATCACCTGTAAAACCTTGCAAACCAAATGTTGCCACCCCAACGACAATTCAAGACCGTGGTAAAGGAAAGGTAATAGAGTGCTCCGTACCACTTCTTCCCGAGCTAGTTTGGATTCCCAAACGATATCGATCAATACCACCTAGCTCAGGAAGGGGGAAGCCACATGAAGCTTCTAGCTCCTCATGCCAAGCACACGTTGATATAGAAGTTTCTTTATGCTCTACACCTACTCTTGTCAACACCCAACAAGAGACCAATGAGTCTATGTCTCCCTTTGTAAAAGTATCATCGGAAACCATTTCCTCCATTCGTCAATGGGAGCGTACACTACCATCTCTGCAATTGGATGTGGCCACAAGGGTCATAAAAAGCTATCTGCCCACATCACAACCTATGACTCGCTGGACACATTGGTTCCAAGAGGCTGCAACATCATTGCAAAAAATATGATCTACCCAAGGAAAGGGAGAGCATGTACTCACGCTCGACATTCTAATGCTTCCTCCCTAACCTTCTCCCCTGACCATGTAATTGCCAAATTCAAGGGGATGTATATATATATAGCTTCATACATTAAAAAAAGAAAAAAGAAAAACAAAAAATAGTAAAAAGAGCAAGAGCACAAAAAGAGGAGAAATATCCGTATACAATCAGGAACTAGATTGACCTGTCATAAACCTACTGATGCTATATCTCTGTTTGCAGATATGGCAAATGCAAGAGCATCACACACTTCATCCACCTTTGGTGAGAGGTATCATCTGTACCTTTCTCAGATATTTCACATGTGCTATCCTATAATTGAAACTGAATGGGATCATATAGATGTACTAGCCAGAGAAAAAAATGTTGAGGAATTAGAATGGCTAATTCGCTTATTGACCATGACTGACCCCTACTCCGTAGAGGACATATCCCCGATAGCCCAATGCTTTCCTGTTCCACAAGATGACTATCCTCGCATGGTTATATTCTTGATGAGTTTATGTGGATGGGAAAACGAAAAGGAAATATCTGACAATGATGAATGGACGGATGAAACTCATGGCACTACCGAGGCTAACTTTATTTATGTGGATGATGCGGATAGAGGCTTAGCTTTAGGGCTAGAACCAGGACTCTACAACATCCTCTTACCATATCCTCAGTAGTAGTGTGGTGACTGGTAGGTAGGTTAGTGTTTTCAAGTTTTTTCTAGTTTGGAGTCCTCAAATGAGTCTTTAATTTTTCACACTAATGTGCCTCTCGAGGTATAGTGCTTGTTAGTTGGTTGTACAGGTTAAAGATAGCCGTAACGCCCATACATAAATATCTCATCAAATTGCGACATTTCTCTCATCAAATCAAGGAGATCTCCAAAATACAGGTGTAATTCTTCCATGCCCACTCTCTTTCGTTTTTACTGTTTAATTAATTGCATAAACTGAAGCCATGACCACATGGAACTTGTCAAAGTACTACTTAGTTTTTGAAGTTGCCTGACGTGCTAGTGTAAATCATTAACTCGGGGGGGTCACTATATGTAAATCCTCTATATCACGTGCGTTCAAGGCCTATTTAAAAAGTCCCTTATTTGTGATTTTTTTAGTGAATATAATGTATCCTTTCCTATTCAAATCTGTAATTTTTTTAAAAATACAATAAATAAATCCCCTCTGTAAATATATTTCTGTAAGTTTTATATATTTAAAATGTCCTTCTGTTGAACCCACGTGATACTTACATATTTATACGAGTGACCCCCCCCGAGATCATTAATGAGCTTAACCTTATTGGATATATTCTTGAGAATGCATGAAGTCTTTAGTTAACCTGGGAATATGGTTGTCTTAAGTCTAGGGTTATAACCATCTTAATGTTTGAACAACCTGGTTGTGTGTGTGTTGACCTCTAGGACATAGCTTTTACCCCTTGTCGAAAGGATGTAAGAACACATTTTAGTTCAGAAGCGAAGAAAAAAAAACCTACAATTTGGCAATGCAAGTCTATTATGTGCTCTAATGTTGGACTATCGCCTTATTGACACTTGGTAGGCGAGGAGTATTCTACTCCAGACCGATGCCCTGGGTTGGTAGGGGGTAGCCTTGCCTAAGGTGAACTAATAGATTCCTGGAAAATGCCTTGTGTTAAATATGGTACCAGGATCGATGTTAGTTTTGCCTTAGGGAGGTCACCATTGTGTGTAAAAATTGTCACGTGCATAAAGAAATAAAGGCAAAAGGCTCCTGTAACTCTAATGTTTCTTGTGTCCCTAGGCTCGTGGTATTAACTTGTTCTTAGAGTAGACACATTGTGGTCATTTGTTTATTTATTAAGCTTGGTAATTTTCCTTAGCTTAAACCATTTATAGACCTTCGACACCCTGCTAACTCTTGAATTACTTTCATTAATTTTAAACTCCTGTTAATTTGTTACACTAGCTCATTCATGTGACCCCTTAAACTAAGTTCTCTGGCAATATCCATTGTGGTCTAACATGCTTGAATTTATTACACTCTATATCTTTTGAATTCCAGTACTTTCACTCTACTTTCCTATTTTGTAGACGGGCTCCCACAACAAACCCTATCGAGCTTACCATATCATAGATTCCGAGGACGGAATCTACATCAGGAAAGGGGACATGTTAACCTATGAGACGGACATTGAGACGTACTATGTTTTACACTATGTAATTAATTTAAATATTCTGAGTCATGGGCCGGGCCTGTCGGCACCATATGTAAAGGATAAAGGGATCGGGTGATCGCCGATGAGAGGCACACCTTGAATATCAGCAAGATAAGGGTTAAGATCGGCCGGCCATGTATGGGCGCCCATGTGTGAACGGCTAAGTCACCTATAAGAGTCAAATGTAACCCTAAAACTCTCATTCTCATGTGTTGAATACAAAGTGTGCTCTTGCCTTATCTTCTTCTTCTTGGTCCCCTTCTCTTGCGTATGTGAGAGAGAGAGTGAGAGAGAGAGTGATCGAGCACTGTGTGGCGGCACGGTGGTGGCGAGGCGGTAGAGCGACGATGGTGGCTCCTTCTTCACTGCGACGTGAGAATCCTTCATGGCGGCGGTTTGAGCGGTGAGTGACACACCTTTGCTTTCTGTTTGAGCTTGCTAGGTTTTTGGTTGTATGCTTGCAGCCATTCGTGGCTCGCATACGGTGTTCGGCAAGTCCCCAGCTCCGACTCGTGCGATAGAAACGCACATGGAGGCACACAGACTTGGAAGAGGTTGTAAGTCATATGGTGGAATGAAAATGTTTATGCATGGAGGAACTGAGAGGAGGGCTGGTTGGATTGTGCCATTTGATAGAGGCAGAGAATTGATGTTGTTTCCAAATTCTTTGTAGGTGTTTGATCTAGGTGGGTGGACCAGTTCAGTTGAAAGGATTTACAAGGAAATGTTGTATCCATTTGATTGAGGAAGTTGTTAGTTTGTATCTTAGTTGTTAAGGAGAGGACTACCTAGAGTTTATGATTTGGAGATAACTTTGATGTCAGAGTGAATGGTTACAAGTTTACACAGAATGTTGCTTTGTTGATTGGCCATAGGCAAAACCTCTCAGTGCATTTCCCTTGTTAGAAGATTACACTATTCTAGAGCTTCATGTACTTTTTATATGTTTTGTACTATGTCTATTTTTAAACCAATTAGTTAATAGATTTAAATTTACTAATTTAGAATCATAATTCGCCTAAGGTTAATTAAATTTTAAAGTCAAGGTTTCACTTATTTAATACTATTTTGATTTCACACCACATAACCTTATTTAACATTATTCTTTTACCAAAGTATTAACATTTAGTATAGTTTGATTCATGCAAGGTATGTTTTTGATCTATCAAAAGTTAAGCTTCATTTTAAACACATTGATTTTGTTGGAATTAGGGTTGCAGGAAAGCACACAAAGCTTGGAGAAGAAGAAGCAAGAATGCACATAACACTAGTGTATTAGATTGTGTCAATGTACAAAAGATAAGTTAGCCCTAGAATAATGGACGTATATACAAGCCGGGGGAAAAAACCTCCTAAAGAGGGAAAAAGTACCCCGGCGGTCCTAAGTGTGTTTACACACATCACTGCCTATATATATGGCAACAAATCTCCCCTCTGAGTGATGGTGTGAACGAGAGCTGGCACTCATGTATAGGGAAGTGCCATGCCCGAAGTAGATCAGTCCACAAAGGGGAGCAAGCCCAAAGCTTTGCGGAAAGCTTCGAACTTCTCATGAGGAAGCGCCTTTGTGAAAAGATCGGCGAGGTTGTCCTATGTTGGCACATAGGCCAAACTGATCTCTCTTGCTGAGAGTCTCTCCCTGACATAGTGATAATGCACCTCAATGTGCTTTGTGCGAGCATGAAAAACTGGGTTTCTCGCAACCGCCAATGCGCTCTGACTGATCAGTGTAGATAGAGGTGGCAGACTCCTGTCCAACACCCAAGTCAGCCACCATAAGCCGTCTAAGCCACACACACTCAACCGTAGCTATGAAAGCTGCCCTGTACTCAGCTTCACAACTAGAAGTGGCCATAGTAGGTTGCTTCTTGCTCAACCAAGATATGCATGAGCTACCGAGCATGAAACAAAAACCACTTATGGACACTCTTGTGTCTGAGGCAACCAACAGCTGTCTAATAGAGTGTGACATCAAAGTGATCTCCAGCATCATGAAGACTCAACTTCAAACCTGTCTCCATTGGAGTAGCAATAGGCTTGCAGTCTTCAAGGCCAAATGTCCACAACAATGTCTCAATATACTTTGTCTAACACAAAGCAATACCTCCATCACACTGCTTAAATTGTATCCCCAAATAATGATTCAAATGCCCCAAATCTAATATCTCAAAAGGGACATTCAAACCAGCCTTAAAATCAGCAATATGACTCTCATTTGGTCTTATGAGCAGCATGTCATCGACATAGAGAGCAATGATTAGATGTACATCATCCACACGTTTATACAAAGTGCTTTTTGTTGGACTATTCTGAAAACCATGTGCAGTCAAATATGCATGTATTTTTTCATACCAAGCTCATGGAGCTTGCTTTAAACCATATAAAGCCTTTTTCAACCTGCACAGTTTGTTTTCCTTCCCTCTTTAAACAAAACCACGAGGCTGCAATACATACACCTCCTCATGCAAATCTCCATTTAAGAATGCAGTCTTTATGTCCAACTGATGTACATTCCAACCATTATGAGCTGCCAATGCACAAATGCTACGAATGGTAGTCATATGACAAGTGGGAGCAAAGGTCTCATCAAAATCAATGCCCTTTTCTGGAGCATAACCCTTTGCAACAAGTCTAGCCTTATAGCAATCAACACTACCATCTGGCTTTCGTTTCAACTTAAAACCCACTTACATCCAATGACCTTTTTACCAATAGGCAAATCACACAAAGACCATGTACCATTCTTCATTATAGCATCATATTGACTTTGCATTGTAGCCAACCAATTTTCTGATTTTTGTGCCTCATCAAATGAAAGAGGTTCTTCCTCTTCACACATACTAGACACAGCCAAAGCATAATAATCTGATGCATAAGAGGCATGCTGAAAACCTGAACGAGTACGTGCATCAATTTTACCATCACGCAAGGTTTGCACCAGTCATTTAGGCATACCTCTAGCCTGCTCATTTTCAGCCCTATCCTCATAACTTACATTCTGTAAATCTGCATCAGAAATAGGCTGATCTATGATGTCATTTGAAATCTGCATAGGCTGAATATTTACCTCATTAGGACTTACATTTGAATTCCTAGCTGTAAACAGAGACAATAACGTATCAAATACATCCCGTGAGCTCACACCTGTCTCTTTGGTACATGATAACAAAGGCTGCACAGCATCTTCCACAAAAATAACATCTCGACTAATCAAGATACGCTTTGACTGCGGATGATACAATCTGTAACCCTTGCTCTCAACACTGTAACCAACAAAAATGCATTTGACAACCTTATCATCCAATTTTCTACGTTGTTGCACAGGCACTAAAGCATAGGCCAAGCAACCAAAGACACGCAAGTGACTGATAGAAGGCTTCCTGCCATGCCAAGCTTCGTATGGAGTAACAGACTGCAAGGCCTTAGTGAGACACCTATTGAGTACATATGCAGCACACATGACAGCCTCAAGCCAAAACGCATGTGGTAAAGCTTGGCTCTTGACCATACATCGTGCCATCTCCATAAGTGACCTGTTTTTCCTCTTAGCAAAACCATTTTGCTGAGGGGTATATGGCACTGTACATTGGTGTTTTATCCCACGACTAGCCAGAAATGCATCAAACTCTTTAGACATGTACTCCCCCCCTCGATCAGAACGGAGAGTGCCCATAGTATAATTGGATACATTTTCAACCATAAGCAAAAACTGTTTGAAGAACAAAAATACTTTGGACTTTGCCTTCAGTGGATATACCCATGCATGCCTTGAGTAATCATCAATGAAAGTCACGAAGTACAAGTGTTTACCAAATGACGGAGGTTGCATAGGCCCACATACAATTTGCGAGTGGCCCGCACACAACCATCCTTTGGAAACGCAAAACGCCCAAAATACAGCCTTCGCAAGCATGTTTCAATGGTGCCTCAAGAGGGGGCAATGAAGCAACCATATCAAATTTCTGCAAATGCAGCAAACTAGCAAAGTTCAGATGACCAAAACGAGCATGCCATAGTTTTGCATTTGAAACTGCCTTTTCACATCAGAAACTGCATTTGCTGAATCTTCCACACACTTGTCATAAGAATTAAGCCTATACAGCTCATGAAACAAGGTGCCAGATGCAATAATCGTATCACACCAGAAGTCAAATTATGAACAGTACATCTGTCATCCACAAATTTGACTACAAGTCCAAGTCTAGCAAGCGCAGAGACAGACAATAGATTCTTCTTTATCCCTGGCACATACAAAGCATCTGAAAGTGTGAAAGCACTGCCATTTACAGCAATAAGCATAATTTTACCAATGCCCTTCACTGGGTAAGAAGCATTATTGGCACATGTGACAGTATTCCCATTAGGGACAGCCTCAAGACAAGTGAACATATCACGATGCAAGGTAATGTGCTTTGTAGCACCACTGTCAAAATACCATACATCAGAGTCAACAGAAATTGCCAAACATGCATCATGTACAGATGGGTCATACTGGCTACTACACGCTAAACGCCCATTCTGTATCCTGCACAACATTTGCAGAATCTACATTGGTAGAAGCATCCGCTAACTGTGGCCGCATTTGACTCTTTCTTCTTTGCCTCTTTAGCCTTTAGCTTAGGGCAATTCTTAATGACATGATCAGTTGCCTTACAATAGCTGCATCTGATCTTTTTCTTGCCTTTATCACATCAAGAGCCTTCTCAGACCTATTGTTGCTACCTGTGGAAGGAGAAGAAGTTGTAGACCTACTAATAGGAGAAGAAACATTGGAAGGGGCTACCTTACCACTTCTTCTCTGCTGGGGGTAGCAACAAATGCTTGATTAACTGCACGTTGCTGCCTAGCCCTGTTTTGCCTGGACCTACGCTTCTGGCAAGAGCTTGTTGACTAAAGTATCATACTTGACAACATCAGGTCTGTCCTCAGTAAAAAGTCTCCACGTGGAAGCAAAAGTCTGATATGACTCAGGTAAAACATCAAGAACAATTTGCACAAGAGAATGATCAGGAATAATCTCACTGCAAAAATCAAATGTTCCTTGAGATCTTTAATCTCAGCAAGAAAAACATTCATGTCATCATCTTCCTGCATAATGTTCGATTCTAGCTCTTTATGTAGGTAAGAGATTTTTGCCTCGTTCGACCTGCATACAAACCAGCTAGAATATCCCAAGCCCGTTTTGCTGTTTTAGCTGAACGAATATGTGGAGTGATGTTACGTTTGATAGAAAGTACAATCAAGGCATGAGCCTGCGTATCTTTACCATCCTAATGAGCTTGTTCAGCAGTGGGTAAAACAGCAGCAATAGTAGAGCTGCTAGAACCTGCAACATCCTCAACAGATCCTACATCCACAGAACCTGGACGTACATCCATACCCTGCACAATGTTCCACACTCCTTTTGCAACCAAAACATGCTGCATCATGTATGCCCAAAGTGGGTAGTTGCTGTCTCCATCCAGTTTGTCATCATCAGCAACAACATGCGAAATACATCATTGCATGGCCACTAACTGAAACTGATGCAAAAGCTACTTGTAATGGAGCAAAGACTGAACACAGAAAACAACTTGTGCTTTGTAGCATGGTCCACAATAGAATACATATGCCTGTTTTACAGAAAACTGCACTGTCGAAATTTCTCAATCGGAGAACGTGAGTCGGAGGGTGCTAGCGGCGTAGCCCTGGGAGACGATGCATGCTCTAATACCAATTGTTGGAATTAGGGTTGCAACTTTACGAGCATGTGGAGGTAGTTTCCTCCCAATGCTCGCAAAGTTTGATCACCATATCGAAGCATGTTTGGGTACGATGGCATGGAGAAGAGCAAGATTTTCCATGGCCTCTCAAGCACCAACAAGAGACTTGAAAAATATGCACTAGGCACTAATTGCTAATCCAAACATGCTCTGATGTTGATCAAACTTTGCAAGCATGTGGGGGCAGGTCCTCTCAACATGCTTGCAAAGTTTTGTCACCATTGGAGCATATTTGGGTATAATGGCATGGAGAAGAGTGGGATTTTCCATGGCCTCTCAAGTACTAAGGGATTTTGAAAAATCTGCACTGGGCACTAATTGCTAATCCAAACATGCTCCGATGGTGACCAAACTTTGCAAGCATGTGGGGATGGGTCCCCCCAAATGCTCGCATAGTTTGATCACCGGTTGGAGCACGTTTGGGTACAATGACATGCAGAAGAGCGGGATTTTCCATGGCCTCTCAAGCACCAAGAGACTTGAAAAATCCCCACGGGGTGCTAATTGCTAATTCAAACATGCTCCGATGGTGACCAAACATTGCAAGCATGTGGGAGCGGGTTTCCCCCACATGCTCACAACGTTTGGTCACCATCGGAGCATGGTTGGGTACGATGGCATGGAGAAGAGAGAGATTTTCCATGGCCTCTCAAGCACCAAGAGACTTGAAAAATCTACATTGGGTGCTAATTGCTAATCCAAACATGAGTAGATAGTGACCACACTTTGTGAGAATGTGGGGGCAGGTCCCCCTACATGCTCGCAGAGTTTGGTCCCACCATCAGAGCATGTTTAGGTACGATGGCATGAAGAAGAGTAGGATTTTCCATGGCCTCTCAAGCACTAAGAAACTTGCAAAATCCACACTGGGTGCTAATTGCTAATCTAGACATGCTCCGTGATGTCTGTTCAAGAGGCATTATCCTGGAGGTGAAGATTTTTTCAAAATTTTAAATTAAGGTTCCTATGGACCAATAAGATTCATCCAAATGTAGGAAGGAGATAAATAGAAGAATAAAAAGAAAATCTCCCAAAAATGAGTAAATACTCACATAAGATGAAGAGTTGACTAAGGACAAGGTTAATAGTCAAAAAAGAGAGATGAAGAGTTGACTAAGGACAAGGTTAGTAGTCAAAAAAGAGAGATATTTAGGTTAAATGATGCATTTTTGACACCTCTGCATGGGGGAATTTCCCTCATGAAGGAGGCGCCTATTTCACATGCTTGAATGAGTTTTAAACTCCCAAACAATGAGATATTTTTATCTCTCCTCTCTCCTATTTCAACTAGATCCAGGGTGCACTTTTAATTAATTTTAGAGACTTAAAAATTGAAAAATGGTCAGCCATACAAAGAAGATTATGACAAAAAATTTTCAAAAATTTAAAAATAAGTATTATCTTTTATTATTCTAAAAGAGTAATCCTTATGGTTTCTATATTCTAAAAGTGTCATTTTTCTACATAGAAGATGTATTTTGATTATTTGTATAAAAGAAATTTATTTTTATTTTAAAAGTCTTACTTTTATCATATTGATTTTTATGCATAAAATAATACATAAAATATTATTTTTTTATTTTATAAGAGTTACTTTCATCATATTGATTTTCATGCATAAAAGTATGCATAAAAGAATATTTGCTTTTTTATTATAAAAGTGTTACTTTTATCATTCTTGATTTTTATGCATAAACATATGCATAGAAGATATATTTTTTATATTAAAAGTGTGATTTTCATCATAAAAGATTATTATGCATAAACATATGCATAGAAGATATTTTTTTATATTAAAAGTGTGATTTTCATCATAAAAGATTTTTATGCATAAACATATGCATAGAAGATATTTTTTAAAGTATGATTTTCAGCATAAAAGATTTTTATGCATAAACATATACATAGAAGATATTTTTTTATATTAAAAGTGTGATTTTCATCATAAAAGATTTTTATGCATAAACATATGCATAAAAGATATTTTTTATTATTAAAAGAGTGATTTTCATCATAAATGATTTGTATGCATAAAAGAAATTCTTTCATGTTAAAAGAGTGATTTGCATCATAAATGATTTTTATGATGATAAAAGTGTGACTTCCATCAGAATTGGATTTTATGCATAATTAGATGCATATAGAATCTTTATAATTAAATAAGGGTCCTCTTTAATCTTCTGTTAATTTTCGTAAAAATTTAAAAAATGAATAGGTAGATAATATGTGAGAGGAAATTCTACTATTTCATATTCACTAAGATGGTAATGAGAAAATTCAATTAAACTATCGAAGTCGGAGATCGAGATAAATGATTATTTTATTCCTCTTAAGAAATCCATGTTTTAGAAATCTGTAAGCAAATATTCGTCGAACGAAATTTAGAAAAAGAGAAATTGAAATAGTAGCTTTCGAGAAAGATAGTTTAGGAAGAACCTTTCTAGACCCAAACTCTGATTTAGACTATTGACCAAGACCTAATTCCTTCGTCAATGACGATGTGATCAGTTCAGGAAAAATGCACTCAAAACACCCACCGAATCTGAAACTAGTTAAGACTTTTGATTTTGAATTGAGGATCAAGTTAACAGAATTCGAGGAATTCTGTTTGGAATTCAGACCTGGATCTAGAAGTATTGGGATACGGATTTAAGATTTATTCATGGTATTCAAACAAAATCAAAACTAAAAACTTGCATAGAAACCCTGTTTTCTTAAAGGACTGTCTTACACGAGCATTTGGCATATATGTTTATCTAAGGGAAGTTCGGTTGCAACAGCTGGCGGGGAGTGTTCGAGGGACAGCTCACGTGGCAAAAACTTACCCATGTCTTGACCAGTCTGGGTATGGTGAAAAATGGTGCGCTTCCGATACGAATCACTGAATATGCTGAAAATGTACATCTGAGCGGGCAAGTCAAGGGGGATCCACTGTGGCATTGATGTGGATCCGAGTGGCCTATATATCTTGATCGAGATAATGTGGTGGCGGTGACATGTACTGGTGACATGGATGGTGATCTAAAACCCGGACCTACTGGCATGGCGTTAGTTGGTTCTCGTTCGAGATATGGGGCTTTAGGATCGGGAGGCACGTGTCGTGTTTTAATTGATGGGCGATATCACGATCGAGGTACTCCACTCGAGTTGCGTCGATGTCCCAATTTTAGAGAGAGTGAACGAAAGTGAGTACCCTCATCTTGCAAGGTGAAGAGTATTAGGCTTTTTCTACATACTCACAGCCCTAAACTCGACGCCCTATGGTGGGCTATAAAAGCCCCAAGAAACGGATTGCAATGGATTCCCGCAAGAAGGCAATTAAAGCCTCCAAGTAGTGTAGTTCTCACACTGTTTTTATTACTCAGAAAAACATAAGTTTGTTACCTTCTTGGTGTTGGAGCTTTCAACCATCAATGGAGCTACCACTCAATGATGGCTTGAAGGGAATCTCTGAGCTCAATTTCAATGCTTTGATGCAACCAAAATCCCTTCACAATTGCTCTCACCACCACTATTTGCTCTTCACACAAAGTCTCTCACATAGAAATGCTCATTCACACCCACAATGGTGTGGCCCATTAAGTGGTAATCCCTCCCTTAATCCCTTATTATGTCACTCACTAAGAGGATGAGAGGAATAGATGAGATAATGATTTCAATATAGGATCCACAAGGAGGTTATGCTCACATAGAGGCCTACACACACATCTGTAAACTGTTTTGACTCCTTCCTCTTCACTCCAATGTGCCACTCAATGAAGTGATGAATCAGCCCCAAATGTAACAGGGTGATGTGGTGTTGTGATAAAGTCCTAAAATGAAATTTCATAACTATAGTTTGGTTTCCAATTCTACTTTTCAAATTTGTCCATAAGTTAGGCACTTATATTTTCAAACTGGTTATAAATTTAGCAAATTTAAATTTTTAAATTGGTCACAAAATTAAAAATCTTGGTTTGTTTTGGAGGAAATTTTTGCTTCACTAGGTTTAAAATTGCTTTTTTTTAAAACACTTTAATTCTATTTTTTAATGGATAGTAATATTGTCGTACTATAAGTGAGTAAATAGGTCACAATGTAGGTATATATAACATGTGAACCACAATAAAAGAGCCATACATGAGTAAAGAGATCAATATGTAGGTACACACAATAAAAGAGCCATACATGAGTAAAGAGATCAATATGTAGGTACACACAATAAAAGAACCACCTGTCATACTATAAGTGAGTAAAGAGGTCACAATGTAGGTACACACATTAAAAGAACCATACATGAGAAAAGAGGTCAAGGTGTAGGTACACACAATAAAAAACAACCACTTGTGTCCTCTAGTTATTTGTTATGAATGAATATAATTGTAAGTGGTTTGAAATACTATCATACAACCTTGCTTTTAGATTCCAATATTAATATAATAAAATAATACATTCTCAACAATGGACTCATGCTTGCTTTTTTATGGTGGTCATGCCCATTATTTGGCTGCCCTATTGCAAAGAAATATTTTAGTCATTGGCCAATTGCATTTAGCTATGGAATGGCTATACCCTTGGCTGGAAAAACTTGCTACTTAGAGAAGGCATCGGTTGCACCTTGGAACTATATGGGCTGTCTTGAGAACATGTTGTAACCTGTCTCTTTCTAACCTCTTAATATAAGCAGTCGTTTTTTGAAAAATTAGAATTCTTTATGTGTAGATATTAGAGGTTATATATTAAATGGAGGTCTGGCTACGTGCAGGCTAATTATAGATATTTTATAAGTAGATTATAAAATTAGGGTTGGTGCATATGCGTTTATTGTAATTCTTCTTTCTCCCCTCTGTTGGGTTTTTTCCTCTTCAATATAATTTTTATGCCTTTTCAAAAAAATGCAAAACTTATTTAAATTTAAAATCGAAAGTAGGCCTAATTTCTTAATCTAAATAGGTATTATTTTTGTATATATATATATATATATATATATACTCTAAAACATTACAAGTTACAACGTCCAGCGTACAGGTGTGAAACCTTTAGTCAGAGAAGAGGTGGGCCGCGAGGCGAGTAATGTTCCTGAAGAAACGGACATGGTTGGATGTTGTTGATGGGACTAAAGATCAAGCTGAGCAGATATGGACAGTTTCTTAAAATATAAACGACGTCATGAAAAGTAAAGTCCCATTAATGTCATAAAATATGTCACCTCACATTACGACAATGTCAGATGCAAGTAACGTTCGTCCAAGGAGTTGGTGTAGTTTAACAATGCCCCTATCAAATGTTGGGTTCATTTCTACGCAAGGAGAAATTGGCAACCAGTTGTGAGTTCAACCTTTCCAAAATCCGATCAGTCCACTCCCAGCTGAGAGAACTTTTGTCATCTCGCATTTAAATATTTCAAAAAGTTGCAACCAGTTAGCAAATTTAGGCCTGCGTGGGAACCGGCCTGTAGAGTACTCACTTTGAAGTTGGTTAGTTTTGAACTGAAATTCACCAAATCTACCATTTTTGGGGGAGTTGGAGTTGAAACTTGCAAGCCCTTTATTTTTGGAGGAGTTGGAGTTGAAACTTGAAAGCCCTTTGTTTCGTTTTGGAACTGTGATATAAAGAGGGGCTTGTGATATAAAGACGGCTTCGTTCAGTTCCTCTTGGGAATGTTGCTTAGGGCCTTTACAGACCAAAGTGTGCGCCCTTAAGCTAAACTTTTTTGTTTTTAGCGGGTATGAGAAGTTTACACACCAAATGTATGCCATAGCCCATCGGTTAGAATGGATGACTACGTGTCGTGAGATGTTGGGTTTAAGTCCTACCATCTACCTTTTCATTAAAGGCTGCAAAGGGAAAAGAGCCCGTCCACGGCCTTGGGCAGGGGGTCTTGGTGGCTGCCCAGTGTTGTCCACCCCACGGAAAAGGCAGGCGCAATATCTTTTTGCCACATGGCACATTGCCCCT
This sequence comes from Cibotium barometz, assembly GCF_041138505.1. Classification (NCBI taxonomy): domain Eukaryota; kingdom Viridiplantae; phylum Streptophyta; class Polypodiopsida; order Cyatheales; family Cibotiaceae; genus Cibotium; species Cibotium barometz. The sequence continues at coordinate 46,248,133 of NC_141088.1, forward strand.
GTAGAAGAAGGCTGACGGGTGGGGAAGCCTCCAGTCTGTAAAGACCCTTAACATGCTACTTCCCCGAGTCGCGGATAGTGGAACCACAACTACATTTAATATATTTTTAAAGCTATAATATTCTCACGCCAACATACATAGACGATAGAACAACGTCAATTTTCCTTGACAAATTGGTAGAATTTCATTTTGTTATGGAGTAGACTTTTATTCTAACCAGTGAAACAAAGATAACCAAGCCAATGCTCTAAAAAAACTATTTTCTCAAAAATTAGAAAACCTTCATATATAAAATTGAGAAATTATCAATAAAGTGTTTTTTTAAAAGGTATTTGTACTGTATTCCCTCAAATTTTGCAAGTATTGGCACCTTCAAGCTATAAATTTGTAGGTATTTTTTAAAATTTGAAGGTGATATTACACTAAACTCGGGTTTTTTTAGCACTACTTCAAGCTCATCTTGGTTTTTATTGAAAATTTTGTATAGGTTAATCGTGTTATAACTAAAAGTTCAAAAGTCACACCCTTCCACCTTGAACATCTTTTTTTTGGGGGATCAATAGTAGATATGTAGATATATGTGCTGAAAAAAGACATATGTCATATACATCTGAAATTTCCTCACTACATTTCTCTATTTTCCACACTTGACTTCATTTAAGAGTTTACAAAGCGAAGACCATCACTCTTCCTCCAGCATATCTCTTGTTGGTTATATACATAGGAAATTTCCTCACAGTCCTCTATTTTTCACACTTGACTTCATTTAAAAGTTTACAAAGCAAAGACCATCACTCTTCCTTCCAACATATCTCTTTTTTCACAGTTGACTTGATTTAAGAGTTTACAAAGCAAAGTCCATCACTCTTCCTCGAGCATATCTCTTCTTGGTAGAAGACTCACCAAGAAGACTCTCATGCCACTAGTACTATAGATTACCTGCAAGGTACATAGATTAGCTGCAATGGAGCCTAGTATCGGGTATTGGAGCTGGGAACAGTAAAGGCATGTCACCTAGCTTGTACGGCAATGTCTCGAAATATCTATTATGCTTTACTTAACATTGGCTGCATTTTGAGCATTTGAGCTTAGCAGTGGGCACCAACAAAGGAGTACTAGCTAGGTGCACGCGGTAACTTGTAAGCTGGTTTGTTTTAGGGCTTATTATCAGAGCCTTGTTCAATATGGCAACCGGAAGCAGCACCTCTGAGGTCTTCTTGAGCTGGAGAGATTTGACTGTCAAGGTGGATAGTGCAGCCAGAGGCGGAACACGCTACCTGCTTCAGTCGGTCACCGGCTATGCAGAGCCCGGTAGCCTCGTAGCCATCATGGGCTCCTCTGGCTGCGGCAAAACAACCCTGCTCAATACACTCGCAGGTAAACCCAAGTAAACTTAATGGTTTGTTATTAAGATGATAAGCTTTATCTTTGAATTAGCAGGTGATTATGAGCTTGGTCTTCCTGTTGTCGCTGTATCGATTACCTTTTTTTAAACATGCAGTTTATTACTTCTTAAGAGCTGACTTGTTCTAAGAGCCACTAATTTTGTATGCATTTGCCCAATGCCAGGGAGATTGGGCACCACTACGCTGGAGAAGGGAGAAATCCTTGCCAACGGAATAAGGCAACAACTTTCGTATGGCAATTCGGTTCGTTCAGTTTCTGTTGATTAGGATCAGTTAAAACTTGTTATTTTCAGATCTAGATTAACATTTTCGATGAATATGCTTTATGAATCATGCCTTCCATGACTTAAAGAAAGTCCCAAACATTCTGATAGTATTTATTTTGTCCAAGTGTTTAAAATATATCTGTTTTTAAAGGATAGATCTTGATAGAAGACAGAGGATTCTATCGAGCGCAAATTATGATATAACTAGAGACAAATATTAGCTTGTCTTTTGCTGCACGAGGTCTAAGGGACTTTTTTTTTTCTCTCAAAATTTTACAATTAGTTTTCTCTCTCCCATGGAAATTAGAAACATAAGATAAATGAAGAAGAAAGGGAAGAGCCTATGGTCAGTTTTAAACACTCGTTGCCATTTCAACTTAATATTTGCCTGCATTTTGAGCTTAATCAAACAATGCGAAGTAACAAAATGATTTTTTGTTTTTTGTTTTTTTTGTTTTTGGAGCGTAGGCTTACGTGACGCAAGATGACTCACTGATAGCGACATTGACGGTGTATGAGACAATGTTATACTCAGCACATCTACAGCTGCCGGGGACGATGAGCAACTTTGAGAAGCAACAGAGAGTGCACCGAAGCATCCAAGAGATGGGGTTACAAGATTGTGCGGATACTCGTGTCGGTGGATGGTATGCGCGAGGGCTGAGTGGTGGTGAGAAGAGGCGCTTAAGTATTGCCATTGAAACCCTCAGGCAACCCTCCTTATTCTTCCTTGACGAACCCACTAGCGGCCTAGACAGGTGCATTTGCTTTCAACATGCCTCCCAAAAGGTCAACCTAGCATCACAATATGCAAGGCTTTCACGAATTACATTAATTATAAGTATTTACACGTTATAATTCACCGTCTTTTGATCTTTTGGCTTGCAATCTTTCCGAAATAAACCCCCTTGATTTCATGCTCGAATTTCTCCCTCGCGTCAGTTTTGCATGCACTATAGCTAGGCGGTGGTGTAACGAGGTTTGAGGATCTGTCTTTGACCACTTCTTATTTAGTGTTGAAACTCAGTGCAGGAGGCCTGATCAGTACATTGAAAACCATTGAGTACACAGACATAAGAGTATAGATGAGGGAGATGTAGACCAACAGACTGGATTGTTATTGCATGAGCATGGTTACATCCATGACGGTTGGTAACCGTTGCATGCATGTGAGTGTTCACTGGTGGATTAATATTCTAACATTCCCGCTCGTCTAAAACGAAAGAGAGGATGCTCGAGTTTTATTACAGGACATATACGGAGTGCATGTGAGTTGTGCATGAGCTTGAATGCTACGTTGCATCAATCATCACTCCCAGTGAGTGGAAGATACGTGCATCACCGAGTAGATTGAAAACTATGAGTACACAGACACTCATAAAGACTCAAGTCTAGAGATGAGGGAGATGTTGAAGCTTAAAGGACTGTGAGAGGTAGAAAGGCCATGTGTATATGATGGTGGAGGATAGCATTGAGGAGGACATAAGTTATGATCATGGGAGAAGTGGGGTAGGATCAAGGGCCTTCAAGGAGGAGGAAGAGAGGTAGAAAGTGAAGGGTTTTGATGAGACCCCTCTAACTCATACACAAAGACAGAGGCAGGTAGTTACACCATAGCCTCTCTGAGAGATACGCAGAGAATCATGCACGAGAGAAAGAGACACACCAATGAATGATATTTTATTCCATGCAGTTATACATATATATTGGAACTACCTTCATGCGAAGGGTTGCTTATCTCTTCAATGCTGGGCGTCCACGTGTGTGGACATTCTACATTCCCCCCGTTTTTCTCAAATGAAAAAACGAGAGATTTTTCATTTGCCTTACATCATGCAATATTATTGTGCATCTTCTTCTTCTTTACTTTTGCTTGCGGCTTCAACCCCATCACTTTGATGTAATAAATGCAGAACGAATGCTTCCGAGCACCATCACGCCTCCATAAGCTTGTTTGTTGAATCCATCACGAACAGCATCTTGATCTTCAAAAATTTCAAAAGCATTATGAAAGTCTTCAGAATACGCATAAAAATTTCTCAAATTTTTGTCGTACTTTGTTGCGGGGTCTTACAAGAATGGGTTGCCCCTTGGCTCTTGTTCATCAGGGTTGCCCTTTTTGTCTTTGACTTCTGCCTTAGAGACCGCAGTACCAAGGTTTTCCCATATTAAAACTGCGTGGCAAGTCTTGATTGGGGCCAGCATCAGGTCGCCCTTTGGGTCGTCTTTCTCTTCTGATTTAATGGGCAGCAAGTCGCCATGTTTGCCCTCAGCCGGCTCTACAGGGTTCTTGCCCTTTTCTTCTTCAATAGGGTCTTTGCCCTTGTTTTCTTCATCTGCCCGAATTTGGAAGGTTAGCCCCATCATAGGGTGCCTTGACGATGGGCTTCTTGAGCCCTAAATTCTGGTTGGTTTCATGCAACAGCAAGAGCGATAAAAGCCCTGGAGCACTTGCAGGCTGGAAGCGTGTCTGTACAGGGCCCCCCATAGGTCACCAAGAAGGTGCTCTAAGGGTTTTGATGAGACCCCTCTAACTCATACACTAAGATAGAGGCAGGTAGTTACGCCATAGCCTCTCTGAGAGATACGCAGAGAATCATGCACGAGAGAGACTCGAATGAATGATATTTTATTCATGCAGTTATACATATATATTGGAATTGCCTTCATGCGAAGGGTTGCATGTCCCTTCAGTGCTGGGCGTCCATGTGTGTGGACGTTCTACAGAAAGGCCGTGTGTATATGATGGTGGAGGATAGCGTTGAGGAGGACATAAGTTATCGTGGGAGAAGGGGGGTGGGTCTTCGAACGGTTGCAGATCTCGCGTACCTTGAAGTGGAAAATCTCTGCTTGGTCTTTGAACGATTGTAGATCTTGAACAGTTGCTGTCTCTGAACGGTTATAGATCTCAAATTCGTAGATCTCGCATACCCGGAGTGGTAAATCTCTACCTGGTCGGCTTCCCATGCTTGGCACAGCGTAGCATTTCGCTTTTTGCTACGACATGGAAATACGTGTTGTTGTAGCATTCACCATGTCTCACACATAGCTGGCTACGCGTGTATCTAAGACCTCCCTTCGCCTGTGATTAGCATAGAAGATGCAAGGATCACTATCAACGCCCCAACCTTCTCCGTGACACATAGCTGGCTACGCGTGTATCTAAGACCTCCCTTCGCCTGTGATTAGCATAGAAGGATCACTATCAACGTCCCAACGTTCACACGGAGATATGAGCAGTCGGGGAGAAGCGTGGACTTTATGCTAACGTGCAGAGGGTGGCAGAGAAGTGGCTGGATAGGAGGAACAACAAGTGCTACTATTGCTTGGAGGCGAACTCTCTTAACCACGGTGCTGCAGCTGTGCACGGCCAGCGAGTGCCTGGCCATTCTGGCGGACCCTAGAATGAGGTTTGTGGGCAAGGGTATATAGCACGTAACGCCTCCAAGCTTATGAATGACTATGGCCTCGCCTGCTCATCCCCAAGTGGAGCTCACCCACCTGGCCTATTTCAAAGTTCGCCGCCGTGACCTCTTGTAGTCCAACCTCGCCGTCAACGCCCGTGCACTTTACGCTAACGCGCGGAGGGTGGTAGAGGAGTGGCTGGATAGCAGGAACAATGCTACTACGGCCTGGATGTGGAGTGAAGGCCAACTCTCGGCAATGAAAGTGTGGGTACTCTGACCAGCAAGGTGGCAGTGCTACAGTTGTGCACGGCTAGCGAGTGCCTGGCCATCCAGATGTTGCACCTGGACTTCGTGCCAGAGGTCCTCAGGCGCTTTCTGGCGGACTCTAGAATGAGGTTCGCACGCATGGGCATAGCACCTGACGCCTCTAAGCTTATACGACCACGGCCTCCCCTGCCACGCCCAAGCGGAGCTCACCCACCTGGCCTGTTTCAAACTTCACCGCCGTGAACTCTTGCAGTCCAGCCTCGCCAGCCTCATGCAGGAGGTGCTTGGTCTCTCATCCGAGTACAAACAAAAACTAGTCGCCAGCCTCATCCAGGAGGTGGTTGGTCTCTCCTCCGAGTACAAACATAAACGAGTCACTTTCAACAAGTGAGACAGTCCCGTTCTTAGCACTCAGCAAGCTCGATATGCCTGTTTCCGTGCCTGGGCTTGCTTCTTACGCTACCAGCCGCTCCTTTCATGGGCATGGCAGAATTGTATCAGAGCTTTTCTTCTATTGCTCTTAGCGAGCATTCCCATATATGCTCCATTTGATTGCTCAAACTATTGCTATCTTTGAATTTACTGAATCCCAACAAAGAAGCGCAACAAGAGGGGTCTTGGATATTAAGGTTTTTGTTAGCCTGAATTATAAAAACATTTTTTTTCATAACTGATACGATTTTACATTGTAAGCATCCATCTCTCTGTTTTCCTCTCATCACAAGTAGCCGCACTATTCCACAAAATAGGAAGCGGTACATCTAAGCAGGCTTCCCTCCTCTTTCATCATCTTCTTTCTCAAGGGGTAGCGGCCAGGATGATAGGTGGACACAGCAAAGGAGTTGTTGAGAATGCTTTCGATGCCAGCATGACCAATGCATGCTAGGATCTTTGGCACGCCTACATGGCCCAGAGCAGAGTGGAGGATGTGGGGTGGATGGAGCATTAGCGCTCTCATTGACCCCAGGAAGGTACCAGAGGTAAGCAGGTAGACAATGTGGGGTGGAAGGAGCATTAGCGCTTTCATAGACTCAGGAAGCTACCAGAGGTAAGCAGGTAGATTCTTGAATCCATTGGCCCAAGAAGCTACCAGGTGAGGGTAGATTTTTGAATCCAAGGGAATTTTTTCTAAATAAAAAATATGTATGGTTTTAATTTTTTCTTTCTCGTTCTAAATTGAGAGAGGAAATTTTCCAGATAGTAGATCAATTTTTAGGTCGGATTCTAATTAACTTGGTTTTTTTGTAAAGCGTTGAACATTCTTTGGAATTTAATGGGGTTTGATAGAAACCGAGTATGAAGGGCTTTGCGTTAATATATGCTCTTATGTGTGTGTGTGTGTGTGTGGAGTGCGTGAGAGCATATTTTGATGTAGAGTTCTACACCCACTATTGGGCACTGATGATGTTAGTGGGGATGTCGTAGTATCTAGTCCATACTACGCATAATGGAGTTGAAAGTTATATAGTGACTACCATGAGCATATAACATGCACGTTCTTAAAAGGTGAATTTGGGCATGTTCTTGGATGTAGAGTTCTACACCCACTATTGGGCACTGATGATGTTAGTGGGGATGTCGTAGTATCTAGTCCATACTACACATAATGGAGTTGAAAGTTATATAGTGACTACCATGAGCATATAACATGCACGTTCTTAAAAGGTGAATTTGGGCATGTTCTTGGATTCATATAGGTATATAATTCAGTCGTATTAACGGACATGCAGATTTTACATTGTGAAGTTTTCGTCTGAGTTATGGCCAGTTGCTATTGTGCTTATTCTTTCTATCTTTAGTGGTACATTTGTCCTATCAACTACTTATTTGATGTACTAATTCTTTCTATTTGCTACTTCCCTTAGTGCTAGGCTTCATTATGGTTGAATTTGCCCTGGATCTCCGGAGGTTTGATAGAGACTCAGTATGAAGGGCTTTGTGTGAATATATGCTCTTATGTGTGTGGAGTGCGTGTGTGAGAGCATATCTTGATACAGAGTTCTACACCCACTATTGAACATTGATGACATTAGTGGGGATGTCGTAGTATCTAGTCCATACTATGCATAATGGAGTTGATAGTTATGTAGTCTTGTGGGTTGACTACCATGAGTACATAACATGCACGTTCCTAAAAGGTGAATTTGGGCATGTTCTTGGATTCATCATGTATATATATTTAATGGGGTAAATAATAATTAAGTTAATTGTACCACCATTTGCAGTTATGTAAAATTAAAAACACTACACACAATCTTCAAGAATAATTTAGAAAGCGATCAGGAGCCCGTAAGCAAAGCGGAGAGAAGAAGAGAAAATGGGTAGAAGTTGTGCTAATGAGCAAGATCAAAGTGAGGGTGGTGTGATGACGAACTTATCTATCAAAATTGACCAGACTTGTGCCGACACTTGACTCTAAGAACTAGAAGAGATTTATGCCCTAACCCTTATCTATGCACAAAATTATGGCACGTCTATCTTGAAAAGGATAAAATAGAAACACAAAGATAAAAGGATGAAATAGAGTGTGGGGTACTTGTATTTCACAGGACACATCTTGCAGAGGAAGAGTTTAAGTGGTGGTTTGCAAGATAAAGCTACTCTTGCTTGCTTTCATTTTGCTATCAAAGACTTCTTCTAGGTCTTAAAGGGAAAGTCCTCATTTTGGATAATAAATATGATTCTTGGACGGCTCTCTAGCTTATTGAGTTTGATATGTCACAAGAGTTTAATATATCTATGCAAACAAAAGGTTAAACTCCTAAGTTGGAACATCCGGGGGATGTGTTTCAATAAGAACAAAAGAGGTTTTAAATCTCTGTAGGAATTGAAAATTAGAGGTGATTATCCTCAATTTCGAGAGGGGTGGAATTTCTTTTTGTACTAACTAGTACATCTTGCCACCGAGCGGGTGGGATTGTCATCTTGCTCAGATTGGAGAAAGGACATGTGCTGGTGTTGAAGGTAAAGAACTCTATTCAATTTGCTCTTTGCAATGTGTGTGCTCCTAATGACTCTGCGGAGAGGGCAGCCCTTTGGGAGAGATTAGGAACAGTACTTGATGGAGAAGATGCAATCATGATTGGGACTTCAATATGTTCGAGGCCACAACGGATCGTTCCTATCCCGGGTGGATACATATCGGCTGAGAAGGAAGCATGGTAGACATGTAAGCAACAATGTAGTTGGGTTGATGTTAAGTAAGTTTGCAGACAGATAAATGCATGCAGCTACACGTGGACGAATAAATAAATCGGTCTCATATTGAATATTATCCAGCTGCATGTGAACGAATAAACAAATTAGACTCATATGGAATGTGATAATATTCAATATGAGACTGATTTGTTTATTCGTCTATATATAGATGCATGCATTTGTCTGTTTACAAACTTCCTTAATATTAACCTAGCTGCATTGTTGTTTATATATTTGCTATGGTTTTCTCTCCGTCCGATATGTGTCCAGTCGAGGGTGAAAACGATTCGCTGTGACCTCGACTATATTGAAGTTTCCAATCATGATTGCATCTTCTTCCTCAAGTATTGTTTCTAATCTCTCTCAAAGGATTCTTCTCTCCGTAGAGTCGTTAGGAGCATACACATTGCAAAGAGTGTTGGAATTATTTGAATTTTATGGATTTATGTGATTGATATTTATTTTATATGCATGTGAGATTGATCATCTATAACTTGTCACATATTTTGAGCTTATATTGTGAATGCCAGTGCAGATCAGTGGTGGCAGGGCTAGTGTGCGGGGTGTACATGGATCCACTTTGGACTTATAAAAGTGTGAATACCTATCTATGTATATAAATTGTTGCACACTAATGTACACTCATCTATGGAATCGAACTAATGTATATAAAATGTTGCACATTAATGTGTACATAAAATATCACCGTTGTTACCAATCATAAATAATCGTCACGCACCATGCATCAATAAATATCCGTCGATGCTATTTATTGATGCGTGGTACATGATGATTATTTATGATCGGCAATGACAGTGATATTGTATGTGCACATTAGTGTGCAACATTTCATATACATTAGTTCGACCTCGCAACTTGCATTAACCGCTTCTTTGCATATATTCCCAAAAAAAACTACGTAAAAAATATTCTCAAAAACTATGTATATGTATATGTATATATATACATGTTTTAAAACACCCTCCGCATGCAACGGGTGCTACAAATTTGGTCAGTCTGGCGCAACCACTTGTGTATTGAGAGAAATTAGCCATCCGTTTTCCCCCCCTCAGGCATGTGCATAACAATGTCTTTAGTGACGTGTGTTTCGCTTGAAAAAAAATCTTGGAGGTTGGGATTTTTAAAAACTTTGATTAACTCTCCTCGATTTAGAGCTCTGCTGTGAAAACGAAAAAAAATGCAGTTTTTCCCATTGGCTAAACATATAGAGTATTTCAAAGGTGGTTGACTAGATATAATGTAATTGATGGGTTTGAAAATATATAATAATAATTTCCACGTTAGAATTTTTATAGTGACTGACATCCAGTTCTAAATTTATAACACATTTTATTAAATTAAGTTTTCGGAGATATTTATTGCAAGGGTATTATTTATTGCATGTCAGCGCTGCGGCCTTCCATGTCGTGAAAAGATTGCGTGCGCTTGCGAGGGCGGGGAGAACTATTATCGTGTCTATACATCAGCCAAGTAGCGAAGCATTTGGCCTGTTTGACCTGCTGGGTCTACTCTCCGTTGGCAAAACGGTCTATTTTGGAGAAAGGAGTAAAGCTCAGAAGGTGGTCTACTGCATTAAATAATAGCCGTCTATATAAAATATGAATGTGCCTTTTTTTAATCGGGAGTTTGTGCTTTATACATGAATATCATTTGAGTTGCTTTAACTTGCATGCAGTTCTATGAGGATGCTGGCTTCCCTTGCCCAGCTTTCAGGAATCCATCCGATCATTTTCTATGGGTCATAAACCACAGTTTTGAAGAGGTAAGATGCATGGTGTTCATTTTAACAAAGAAGAAGAAATGTGATGATGGACTGTGAAGTGTTCTGGCCATTCAATGTGGTAATCAAATAGATTAGTCTCCAACTTAATGTCAAAGCCTTGCTGAATGCTGACCTGATCTTTTATAACATTATTATAAGTGATGGAATTTGTGCAAAGAAAACCCATTTCTTATCCTGAATTTCAAAGGCCGCATGTGCAAGACCAACATTCTGTGCTTTTAACTTTCTTCAAGATAAACCATCAAGACATTGAGATGGAGGAGGCCGTCTCCAAGAGTCCGAGTGGCTCACACAACGTTCAGCTTCTTATCAAAGCTTACACAGAATCGGAGGTGCTCGACTCGGTGATCATGCGAATTCAACAAGCCTCAAATAAGGTATACATACCGATCACAAACTAGAGTTGTGCCATGTAATCTTATTATGGTGAGATCACAGCTCGAGAGCCTACATGTTGAACATGTGTTTACATGCATTTTGTAGAAAGGTGATAAACTAAAAGGTGGATCCTCCGCAGCAGATTTCTTCCAAAAAGTTTTCTACTTGACTTCGAGATCCTTCACAAACATGCGACGAGACGTTAGTTACTACTGGTTTAGACTTTTTGTTTACGTGCTATTGTCGATTGTAGTGGGGACAATCTATTACAAAGTTGGCCTCTCTTACAGTGCTATCCAGGTAAAATTGCATTTTGGGAATATGCTTTCATTGCATGCACACAAGAAAAAACACCTTATATTTGTATACATACAAATACATACCAGGAGAAAAAACACTCGTATAAATGCGCGCACGCACACACACACACCCCTTGTGCTTGTATAGATAGTATGTATACATACATGTACACACGCACCTGCATGTATACTCACACTTGTACACTTATATGGACAGTAAGTAATAGGTACAAATGAAACCTGATTCTTGCAGGCAAGGGCAGCAATGCTCATGTTCATTGCTTCTTTTTTGTCTTTCATGGGAGTGTTGAGCTTCCCCTGCTTCGTTGAAGACATGAAGGTAATTTGTTTCGCCGTGCGTGCACTGCAAGTTTTTAATGGCAATCATGTATGGTAATCAAATTGGAGCTTGTTTTTCATTACAAGCAAATCATCCAATATCTATTCATGCACACGTGTGGTGTTTAAGTGAGCCTAAGTGTAAAATCTAAACTGTGTGGCAGATTTTTACCAGAGAGAGATTAAATGGGCACTATGGAGTTGCAGCTTTTGCCATAGCCAATTCATTATCATCTTTCCCATTCTTGATTCTCACAGCACTTATTCCGGGAACAGTGGCATACCTATTGGGTGGTTTACACCCTGGGTTAGACCGTTTCTGTTATTTCTTTCTCACTTTGTTAGCGTGCCTCTCGGGAGTGGAGGGTTTATTGATGGCTATTGCTAGCTTGGTACCAGACTTCCTCACAGGGATGATGGCAGGATGTGGAATCATGGTAATTCTATGCCTTGTTATCCTTTTGAGGAGACATCAAAGTAGTTGGAAAAATGTGAAATTTATGTTGTTTTTGTGACTGGGCATCTGCTAATGGCAGGGCATGTACCTCCTTAGTGGAGGCTTTTTTCGCTTGCTTGATGATTTGCCCAAGCCTCTATGGCGGTATCCTTTCTCATACATCTCCTACCACACATGGACTAACAAGGTAAGCAACCCAATTACATTAAATAGTTAAGTAAGCCTTTTATGTAGCTTTAAGCACAATCCAAATTGAAGCAAGTAAGCCTTTTATGTAGCTTTAAGCACAATCCAAATTGAAGCATATTGCCACGTATATTATATTAAGAAACTCTTTCGTTTTCCAAGGATAGGCCTTCTACAACAATGATTTCGTTGGCCTGCAATTTGAGAACAATGTAGCAGGGGGGCCACCGCTTAAAGGAGAAGATGTCGTCCGAGACATGTTTCAAATGCACATAAGCTACTCCAAATGGTGGTTAATTTTTGTGCTTGTGTGCATGGCCATATGCTATCGCATCATCTTCTTCTTTTCTATGAAGCTAAGAGAAAGGCTTCCCATGATTATTAGTAAGCTAAAGAGTGGTAAAGTAGTGCAAATGATTGAAAATGCAACCTCTGGTAGATTTGTTGCACCCGATGCCATTGGGTATGAGGAGCACCTTGACTCTTCGATTGATTTGGTCGGTGCAAATGCATTGGTGTAGACTGCAGGAGTGCAGCAGTGTAGTGTATAATGAAGAGTGAACAAAATTTTAAGACTTCATAGCAGAATCTCTTTTATACTCTTAAACTATATCTGTATGTAAATTGTAAGTTGGGCTGGTACAATGCTGTCATGATACTCTGATATTTTTAATGTGTGGAGCACCATCAATGGGAAAGTTTCAGCACTCTGCAGGTGTGCAGGATTTCCAATGAGCAGTGTGGAGCCATCCCACAAGCACTCACATTCCAAGGATAAACAAACACTCCAAAACACACAAAGAGAGGCCAAGGGTAAAGATCTATAGTGATACCATGCTTCAGAGTTCAGAGCTTGTTTAGAATATGCTTGATTTCTTACCTACTGCAAGTATCTGGTTTTCTTTGGATGATTGTGGCCCCTCCTCCTCTGCCAGTAGTCACGAGGGATGCCATATTTTGCCCATGTAGAGGTGGTGTGTGGCTGCATATCTATCATCTTGAAGTAGTATTCTGGGGGCACGTGCCCCCATGCATGCTCTCAAAGGTTCTGCCCATGTGTCAAGTGGCCGCCATGACCTACTACACCCTTTAGGTGAATCTCCTTAAAAAAAGAGAGAGAAAAAAAAAGGCCACAATTAGTGTCAATAGTTCACAACATATAATACTCACATGCTCCTCTGCTCTGAAGAGTGGAGATCCCAAATAGCATTTATAGTTATGGGAATCCAGAGTAAAATTTAGAATTCAAAGAAAAAACTGCCACTTCTTGCCAAGGAAATATAACACGGTATGAGATTATGATACATAGAAGTCAAAAATTTTGACGTGTTGTTTTCTTTCCAAAATTTTGTTTAAATATAGTATTACAGGTACTGTATGACTTCCTTAAAAATGACATACAGAACCACTCTATTGCAACTATGTGTGCAACTTATGAACCACTAGAACCATCACAAGGAGAGAGCATATTGTATGCTTCTCTTTCGAACGATGATTTTTATGAGAATTGGATGCATATATTAGCGATGATAGATGTCATGGGAAAGATTGGTACAAAGTTTATGGAAGTTGATGAGATACCGAACACCACAATATGGAAGCTAGGACTCTCAGTGATGAATCAGTTTGAGGAAAGCTTTTCAGAAGAGCAAGAATTTAAATCTAACGTGACGAGAAAGAAGCCTCAATTTTAGTTGCAAGGTTTTAATTTTGAAAATGGTGGAAGATGAAACGTTACTGAGCTGATTGCAATGAGATTTTTAGCACAAGGAACTTTTGGTGGTTCCCTATATAGTGAACTTCACCATATATAGGAAATTTTGAGAGATTTCTTGGTTATAATGATGGAAATTTCCTATATATATCTAGACAATCGTATTCTCCATTCACTCAATCCTCTATATGTAGGAAATATGGGCTTATATCTAGGTAATTCAAATTCTTATATAAGAAATATGGGCTAATATCTAGGTAATTAAATTTCCTATATAGAGAGTATGAGCCAATATTTAGGTAATTCAATGTACTATATACATAATATGGGCCAATATCTAGGTAATTCAATTTCCTATATAGAGAATGAATAAGAAATATAGGCTATTATCTAGATAATACAATTTCTTATATAGAGAATGGATTGCCTATGTGGAGAATTGAACCACAAATGTGTAAATAGTTATATAAAAAAATTGGTTATTTTTTCATATTTAAAAAAATTGGTTATTATGAAAAAATTGGTTACTTTGAAACTTTTATACTTAATATTCAAGCATCAATATTATTACAAATTGAAATACGTAAATTCTCCTCTCTCTCTCTCTCTCTCTCTCTCTCCCTCTCTCACACACACACACACACACACACACACAAAAACTCAGTGTAACATACGTGAAAATGTAGGTATGTCCTCTCATCTTATATCAAAAAGTAAGAGAATGATTATACCAATACTAGCATGTCCATACTCAAGCTAAACGGCCATCTACCTTAGAAACTAAGGTTTTCTCTCTCCTCATCAAATAGATAGATATTCTCTCTCTCCCCCATACGTAATCCAAAATCTTAGATTATTATCTCTCTAATGTGTCGCAGTACTAATTAATGATTATAGTAAGGTTTTACACCTTAGCTAAAACATCTCCCCCTCTTAGTGTGTTCATGTCTATCTCTTTTTCTCACTCTGTGTTAAACGTCTCTTAGAATATAAATTTTAAAAAAAAAACAACGTATACAATAGCCTTTCTCTCTCTTCACTAGGTCATTGCCCAACGAGCAAATACTACACATAGCGTATATAAAGCCTCTCTTTGAACTCTCAAGAATACAAAAACCTCTAGAGCTTCAAACCTCCAGTCATCCACACGTCAAGATTTCATCTCTAAGGTTACCTCTCACCACTTCAAATTAATTAATTGAAAACCATATTAAGCTTGCACTAAGTTAAAATATATACAAATAGGATAAAAGATTTGTGTTGATATTGCGAAACAATGGAAAAGAACATTTTGCATGGGAATGGTGAGAAAGAGTGTGTTTTGATAGAATTTACCTACATAGCTTTCAAAGGGTAGCTGTAAAACCTCTTAAGATCTCATAATACCATATACATGAGTTCATGATCTTTCTTAAGATCTCATATAATTTCATAAAATGTTTTTAGAGATCTAATGAGATCATAAGATCCGTAAGACTTCCTCTATGAGTCCATAGGATCACATAAGGGTTCAGAAGGGCTCATTGAACTTAGCCTGGTCCTAGTGCTTATAACATTTTGAGATGATCAAAGCTAAGTTCCCTAGGAATGTACCCACACAACAGATTTTCTCCTAGTCTTAGGTATACTAGCTGTGAGAGCAACATTGAGAGAGTGATGCCAGTGTCCCACTCGTGAGATTGCTACTTTGTGGAGATACAATGTTTCTTATGTCATCTAAACCAATCGCCAACCCACTCTCAAAACTAGGAATCTTTGGCATTGACATAGGAGATGCCAAGATAGGAGAGCAAGAGATAGACACTAGCGCTACACTAGTGTAACTATAGCCATGATAAATTAATCCGCCAAAACCAATGCAGCTATAGCTCTAATAGTGATATTTTTTTGCCCCCAATTGTAAGTGATTCCACGTCACTTAGATGAGAAGAAGTTTTTAGTATTCAAAAAAACGTTATTATGCTACCCAAGTCAAACCTTACAAAAACACATATGCAAGTGACAAGTTAGAGAAGCACGGAACTTGCTAGGAAATAGAATTATATTTAAAGACTTGAGTCTTAAAGTAAAGATATCACGCCATGAGTGCTTGGCCCATAAATAATTATAATAGTTCAAAATAAAAGTGGACACAATAGTTGCTTTATGCTCATAAGAGAAGTAAAAGTGGACACAAAAGTTGCTTTATGCTCATAAGAGTTCTTTAAACTTAATATACATTTGCCATTGTGCTTTTTCCTTTCCATATTAAGGCGGTAGTCATTAACATGATTTTTCTTGCATGACTAGGAATCGTTTGAGAAGCAAAAGTGAACAAAAGAGTTGCTTTATGCTCATAAGAGTTCTTTAAACTTAATATACATTTGCCACTATGCTTCTCCCTTTCCATGTTGAGGTGGTAATCCTTAACATAATTTTGCTTGCATGTATACAATTTAGATTTATGTGATCACCTTATAATGTCTAAGCTTGGATTTTATGACCACATAGTGTATGGTAGAAGCTCTTAAGATCTCATAAGACCATATATGAGGTCATGAAATTTCCTAGATCAATGTGATCATTCTTTAATGTCTAAGATTAGCTTTTATGACCACATAGTGTATGGTAGAAGCTCTCAAGATCTCATAAGACCATACACGAGCTCATAATATTTCTTAAGATCTCATAATTAATGTAAGATCTCATAATTTATGTAAGAGCTCATATAATTCATGTAAGAGCTAATATAATTTCAAAAAATCTTGTTAGAGATTGAATGAGATCATAAGACCCATAAGACTTCCTACGAGCACATAAGATCACATAAGGGTTGAGAAGAGCTCATAGAACTTATCTTGGTCCTTTCACTTATAGAATCTTGAGATGATAAAAGCTAAGGTCACTAGAAATGACTAGGTTTCTTCTTTAATATCTTGCTATCATAGTCTTTCACGATTTCTAATCTATTAGAAACACTCCATTGTTTTTTCTAAAAGCTTTGTTCTTATGATTCCTTGGGATCTCCCTTATCTGATTTAAATCAAGACTTAGGGCATGGCTGCCAAATATGGATAGAACTTGTGAATATTTCTCTATGGCTTTGGCACTTTCTAGTGGTCTAGCTAAGGGTTTGATTCACTGCATGTTCTATATCCATTCATGCTCTCCTTGTTTCAACAACATGAGCCCTCATGCGCTTCCACGTTGCCATCTCGGAGAGGGTGATCACAACAATGGCATCTAAAACAGGCTCGTCTCATTTTGGGTACCTCCATTTCTTGAGCTTCCCATGCTAAGGCGATATTGTCACACAAAGCACGATTTTCATACCGAGCATGGGCTTAGCTTTGAAGGGGCCAACCCGAGGCAATTGATGGATGCAAACATACTAGTCAAAGATTGGCTATCAGTATTCTCGGGATTTAAATCCTCATCTCTATTCAAAAATGGTGACCTTGCATTATAAGGTGTACCACCACGGAGATCCCATCAATCATGAGCTTTTGATTGCCTTCGCTCGTGGTTTTGTTTATGAGAATAGCACAACAGCCCCCTTTACTACTGTTTGACATAGGAAAGTATAGGGTTGCATGGGCTGAGTTTGCAGAGTCTGTTGATGCAAATGTTAAATAGACTCCACATGAATGAAATGTCACCAAGTGTTTTGATGGCCATGGTCACAAGTTGAATTTATCGTTTGATTTGAGTGGTTCAAACAATCAATATACTCATATTCTAGAATTCTAATCATATCAATGTAAGATTATCTATTAGGCTCATGATTTAAGGCCTAAGATGATAAATATTAAGATATTGTATGATCATACCTAAAACATTACCTCTTTTGATCTAATATTTAGGGATTGGAAGATTTCACATGTAAGACTATTTATATATAGAGCTCTTATGAGCTATCATACTTATAGCTTTCAAAAAGATCAATAGTATGCTCCAATATCAATTTGATAATCGATCTTGTGAGCTATATGAATTATATAATATGAGCTATATTTAAATTTTAGTATCTTTAGTTACAACACTTTTTACTCCTTTATTTTGTTTTACACCTCCACTAACGTATATGGTGGTGTATCAATATCACTCTTAGCATAGGCTAGAGGTAAGGCCATCATCGAATTCACTCATCTTCCATATAAACAACACACAAAAAAAGGACCCTTTGAGACCAAAGAACCAAATACAAAGACCATAAAGGTCTGAACATCTAGATATAATACAGGCTGTTGTGCTCACCATCAACATTAAGAGACACATATATGTGATCCACAAAGCGTTACTTACAATTAAGAGAGAGCTTCACCTGTAGGCAACCGAAAGCTTCACCTATAGGCACCGAGATGGATGATGCTTAAAGGGTCGTCACGTGCACACATCCCTTCACGTGCGTGAGCTATAGCCATGATTAGCCCATTGATGATGGCCCATACAAACTCTTTGGCATCCCCATATCACCACTCACCCTCTTCTACACTACTTGCACCCATCAAAGCCCTTGTCTTCATCTCACCACAATGAAATCCATCTTTGAATTCAACCGTAAAGATCATAGGTAAGGTCATATAGTAGGAGCTCTTATTGGCTCGAGAGAGACAACAAAGAGATTACTAGAGATGATTGTGATCTAAGGCCTAAGATGACTTTAAGAATAAGGACCTAGATTGGCCCTAAGTGTTTATAAAATCTCGAGATGATCAAAGCTTAGGTCATGTGAGATGTTATTGGTTCGAGCGAGATAACAAAGATACTACTAGAGATGATCATGATCTAAGGCCTAAGATGGCTTTTAGAATAAGGACCTAGCTTGGCCCTAAGTGCTTATAAAATCCTAAGATGATCAAAGCTAAGATCATGTGAGCTTTTATTGGTTCATGTGAGACAACAAAGAGATTACTAGAGATGATTATGATTTAAGACCTAAGATAACTTTGAGAATAAGGTCCTAGCTTAGTCCTAAGTGCTTATAACATCTTGAGATGATCAAAGCTAAGGTCACTAGAGATGACGAGATTTTAGAAATTAATCTTTGAATTTTTGCACTAAAAAATCTATGAGTTTAAAGAAGAATACTAAATGGTGAATGTATGAAAGAAACATTGGCTTGACTAGATTTCATGTATATTGGTTTGGTGCAGAGAGATTTGATGAAATCTGGCTAGTAGAATCATTGAGAGGAGAGAGAGAGAGAGGGGGGGAGTACAGGATGTGTAACCATGACTCTAACCACGTATTGAGAGAGGGAAGTAAGGGACATGCATGTGTTCATGAGAGAGAGAGAGAGAGAGAGAGAGAGAGAGAGAGAGAGAGAGAGAGGGTGTGGTGTAAATTTTTTATTAAAAATAATGAAAAAACCCTAACTTTTGACTAATCTTGGTTAAGTTGAACGGCAAGAACGAGGGCGTGTAGAAGGATGTGCACTCAGTGTTGCTGGTGACATGCTCAAGCTACATGTACTGCAAGCTTGGGTTTCTCAAAGGGGGGGATAGCCTGGCCAACGCACATAAACGATTGATCCTCCAAGCCATGGAAGAGGACATAGCAGAAGAAGAAGGACTGAAGGGCGTTCTTGATGAATATGGGGTCATGGCTAGCAAGGCTTATGGAGATCGAGTGCCTCTTTGTGTGCACGAAGAGATCACTTGCATAGCTTGCTATGGCATCCTTGACGGCATCAGCCGCCGCGGATTGGAGCAGGGTAGGGGTGGCTGCGGCGTGGTGGTAGGGCCTGCTCTCTGCAAAGGATTTCTGGGCATGGAAGCGATTCGCCCTCTTGAATTTGGACGACAAGGCCAAGTACTCCTGCTTTCAAAAATGTATCATTTCACCTAAATATCTCTCTTTTTTAACTATTAACCTTGTCCTTAGTCAACTCTTCATCTTATGTGAGTATTTACTCATTTTTGGGGGATTTTTCTTTTATTTCTTCATTTATCTCCTCCCTACATTTGGATGAATCTTATTGGTCCATAGGAACCTTAATTTAAAATTTCGAAAAAATCTTCACCCCCAGGATAATGCCTCTTGAACAGATTATACTTAATTTCTAATGCACCTTTTGAAAATCTTTTTGAACTTCTATTTTTCAGGGAAACTTTTTTTAATAAGATGAGATATTTTTCTATCCAAATTGAATTACCACTCTCTAGAAGATTTTCTCTCTCTAGGCCAAAACTGGTGGAAACAAGATCTTTTATATTTCTGAAGAGGGATTTGATTACAGGGGAAGATGCTGGACATCTTGAGAGGCTGGGGAGGAATCTTACATTCTCTCCCACTTGAAAAACGCGAGATGCCCTCATCTTGCAAACTGGGATTAATCCCGCGCGACAGATCGGCTTCATTCTCCTAGGTGGCATCTTTAAAAGGATAGAACTTCCATTTTTTCTCGAACATCAAGAATTTCTTCAGGATGGAGTTTCATCTGCCCTTGGGTTGAAGAGGTTAGGATTTCATCATCAAGCACATGATTTGGGCTTGGCACATATTTCTTTAGAAGGCTTACATGAAATACATTATGAACCTTGAGATGAGGAGGCAGAAGAAGCTCGTAGGCTAAGTCACCTACTTTCTTTGTAATCAGATATGGCCCACAATATCTGGGGGATAACTTCTTGTACTTCCCAAGAGATAAAGAACTTCTTTTGGGCCGTACTACTCGAATGAAGACCATATCTGCTTCTTTGAATTCTCTATCTGTCCTCTTCTTATTTGCATATACTGCTTCTGTCGATCCTGGGGACCTTTAATATCTTTACGAATTGACTGCATCTTTTGGTCCATGTCGTCAAGCATCTGTCTGGACATCTCGACCCTAATCAATGGGTCGGACCAAGTTAATGGAGTTAAGTAATCTTGTCCATACAGAGCTTTAAAAGGGCTCATCCCGATACTTCGGTGATAAGAAGCATTGTAGGCAAACTCGACTAGATGCAGATAGCTTAGCCACTTCTTGGGCTCCCTGCCACACAGCATGAGCGAAGTATATCTTCGATTACTTGGTTTACCCTTTCAGTTTGACCATCGGTCTCAGGGTGATAAGCTGTGCTGAGATCCAAGAAAGTTTCCACTGCTTCAAAAAATGCAGTCCAGAACCTTGAAGTAAACTTGGGATCTCGATCACTTACTATTCTCCGGGGTAGACCATGCAATCTGAAGATTTCTTTGAGGAACACTCTGGCCACATCTATTGTAGTGTAGGTTTCTTTTACTGGGATCAGATGGGCAACTTTGGTTAGTCTGTCAACTACCACGAAAATGGAGTTGTAACCTGATTGCATTGAAGGTAATCCAGTAATAAAATCCATATTGATACATTCCCACTTCTGGGGGATGTCCAATGGATGTAACCTCCCAAGCATTTTTACTCTTTCAGCTTTGACGTTCTGGCATGATAGACATTGACGTACATGATTTAGTACATCCTTTTTCAGACCAGGCCAAAAGAAGCTTTTCTTTATAGAATGTAGGTTTTGATGAAACCTGGATGTCTTGCCTATAAGGTTGTCATGGGCTTCATTCAGAATTTGATCTTTGGTTCCCTCATCATTGGGAATGCATAGCCTGTAATTATAATACATAATGCCATCATCCAGGCTGTACCCTTGAACTTTGTTCAACTCCTGAGGAGTTTTGCTTTCCTGCATAAGTAGGGTAGCAATAGGGCCAAAGAATCTATCCTGCATGATCTTCTCTCTTGCTTCAATAATCAAAGGATTTGATACTATAGTAATTGCAAGCAAGGAGGCTTTTCTGCTGAGGGCATCGGCTGCCACATTTTCTTTGCCTGGGCAATACTTGATTTCAAAATCAAATTCTTGCAGGGTTTGCATCCACCTTCTTTGGCGCATGTTGAGGTCCTTTTGAGTAAAGATCCACTTTAAGCTCTGATGATCTAAGTGAATCTTTTTCCCACTAGGTAATGTCTTCACAACTTTAAGGCATAGACTACTGAAAGTAATTCTAGGTCATGGACATCATAATTCCTCTCATGCGTTCTGAGCTTTCGGGATTCATGTTGAGATATTGAGCTCGTCTAGTGAGGCGGTGGACACTGATGACCTGCCTGGGAGATAGGCCCCACACTTACACCACTGGCATGGTTGGTGAGATCATGGGTGATATGCGGCCAGTGGGATGACAGGCTGTGTGACAGCCATTCTAGAGACTGGCATAGTTATAGCGCCAGCTCATTTAGTTGTGTTCACACTATAGAGAACCCTTGTATGTATTTGGTTGAGTACCTTTCATATTGTGTGTACTCTTATCTTGTATATGGTGTGTTGAGTGTTGAGTGAAGAAGAAGAAGATTTTTAGCCTCTCACCTTGTGTATTCTCTATTAGGGTTTTGTGAGTATGTGTGTGCTTGCAAGAGCTCAAGCTCTCTTCCCACCTGCATCTTTTCATGGTATCAGAGCCTGGTTCATGCTAAGGACTGAGCTGCAAGCAAGAGAACCACAGGAAATGGTACGAGGGTAAGAGCTTCAACTACTCTTCCCTATTTGTGTTGGTGACTACACCCTTGTTGGGAGCTCTAGGGGAGGCACCGGCAAACAATCTCTGATTGAGGAGCTTTCTTCGCGGGAGTAAAGCTATAGGGTAACAATTCTGTCGGACTTAGTTTTTTTGGGGGGCTGAAAACGCGTTTCGGGTGCGTCTGGACCTCCGTTTTTCACAAAGCAGGTGATTTCGAGCACTTCGGGTAAGTCATCGATTCTCTGCAGAACTCTGCTTTAAGAACTGCAAGAAGACAAATTGGCTGTGCAGACACTGTGTGTGCTGCAAAGGGGTCAATAGTTGCCATTGGGTGTATGTATGCATATTGAAGTCACTGGTTGTGACATTTGAGAGTACTATAGTACCACTTCAGAAATATAGCAGTTTGTGCTGGACAAACCAGAGTGCTGTTTCTAGTAAATTTGTGTGTCTGGCAAGATGTCAAATGATGGCATAACCCAAATTGTGGCTGAGAAGCTTGATAAGAATAACTTCCATGCTTGGAGGTGCAGATTGACGAATTTCCTGATGGGAAAGGGCTATTGGGACTACATAGAAGGTGAGCATGAAGAGGCACCGGACATAAATCTGACTATTGCAGATAAAACAGTTTAAAGACTGGAACCAAGGAGCCAGGAAAGTTATGTATTGGCTCTCCATTAGTATACAGAGGACACCATGATTGGGCACATTTAGGATGCCAAGTCCCCCAAGGAGGCGTCGGACACCTTGGTTAAACTATATGAAACAAATACCAAGGCACGTAAGATACAGTTAAAGAATGAACTTCATACTGTGGAGAAAAAGAGCATGTCTGTGAATGACTATACGTTGAAGATAAAGGGTATTGTGGAATCCCTTGCATCTATTGGTGTTTTAGTAGATGATGATGATAAGGTGGAAGTCTGTCTACGTGGTCTCGGGCCACAATACAAGGCATTCAAGACATCCATTCAGACTCGGGAAAACATTCCCAACTTTACAGATTTGGTGTCTATGCTGATTATAGAAGAGAAGAGCTTGGGTGAAGACCAACAGTCTTCACAAAACAAAAATAGTTCAGAGCAACAAGCCTTCTACACAAGTTCAAGAAGAGGACGAGGTAGAGGAGGCCGTGGATGCGGTGAAGGAGGTGGCCGAATAGGTAATCAGAATTATGGCCAGCAGCAGCAAGAACAACAGTCCCAGAATACACAACAACAACATCAACAACACACAGGTGGAAGAGGCAAATTCAGAGGCAAGGGGAGTCAAAGAGGACGTGGAAATTGGCAAAGGCAATATAATGATGTACGTGAATGCTTTTATTGTGGTAAGCCTGGACATGTGTAGGCAAAATGTTATAAGAAGCAGACTGACATGCAAAATGGGAAAGTGCAGTAGAACAACTATGCATCCTCAAGTAGAAACAATGAGGATAATGAAAGATTGTTTGTTATGCAGCATGTCGTGAATGTCATGTCTGAAAATGTTAAAGCAGCACAAATAGATGATGTATGGTATGTGGATTCAGGTGCTTCGAACCACATGACAAGTCATGGGAGTGGTTCAAGGAGATGAAAAACCTTGAAAGACCAGGTTTTGTGGAAATAGGGGATGACACTGCCAATTGCCCATGTTGGAGATGTGCCATTGTCTATGTAGGATGGCAAAAAGTGAAGTACCTTGTAGATGTACTTCACGTTTCGAACATAACAAAGAATCTGGTTTCAGTTGGCCAGATGATTGAGCAGGGTTTGCAGGTTAACCCTGATGGTTGTTATGTTTAAGACTTTAAAGACAAGTGCAGGTTGGTTGCAAAAGGCAACAGAGTGGGCAGAATGTTTACGTTGAATGTAGACATGCCTGAAATGAGTGCTGCGATGTTTGCAAATGGTTCAGGAATTGTTGCAGATATAGACATTTGGCATAAAAGAATTGGACATGTGAACGTGCAAAAAATGAAGTCTATGCAGACTAAAGGAATTGTGACAGGGCTACCAAAGTTTAAAGTGGAAGGTATGTAGAGAATATGTGAAGCATGCCAATTTGGAAAGCAAACAAAGCATGTATTTCCACGTAGCAGATATGTGAGTAGAAATGCACTAGATGTTGTGCATTCAGATGTATGGGGTCCTACGAAGACCATGTCTATGGGAGGCTGCAGGTATTATGTGACATTCATTGATGACCACACAAGGAAAGTGTGGGTATAGTTCATGAAGGAGAAGAGTGAGGTGTTCACTCACTTTCAGAATTTCAGAGTTTTGGTTGAAAAGCAAATAGGGAAATATGTAAAGTGTCTAAGGTCAGATGGAGGGGGAGAGTACTTCTCCAATGAGTTCTCTGAATTTTTGAAGAAGAATGGTATTCGGAGACAGTTTACATGCAAATACACTCCGCAAGCAAAATGGAGTTGCTGAGTGGAAAAACAGGCACATTGCTGAGATTGCGTGAGCATTGATGGAAGAGAAGAATATGCCGCATAGCTATTGGGCTGAGGCTGTTTCTACAGCAGTATACATCATGAATAGGACTCCAACTATAGCCATACATGATGTAACTCTAGAGGAGAGGTTTACTGGCAGAAAACCTGATTTGTCTCATTTGAAAGTTTTTGGATGCATTGCATATGTGCATGTGCTAGATGAGCTGAGAACTAAGCTGGATCCAAAAGTTGAAAAATGTGTGTTTATTGGATATTCCCTTGAGCAAAAGGGATACAAGTGTTATAACCCTTCTACACGTGAGTTGAGGGTAAGCAGGGATGTTGTCTTTGATGAGATGAGCAGCTGGTATGCTGCTGAAAAAGAAGCTATTGGGACTGATGTGAGTGGAAGTGTGGTTACACAGAATCCAGGTCAGCAATCACAGTCTTTGAGTGGACCACGAGAGTCCTCATCTACTGAGTTGTTGATAGACCATGGAGTGGTAGGCTACGTCATAATACCAGTCCTGAAAATGTCATTAGTACATCACGTAAAGGAAAAGAGAAAGTGGTTGAGTCCGTTGGTATGCCTGACATTTCTGCAGGGTATTCTCATGTTGATGGAGAGTCTAGTGGCTCAGAGATGAGCCTTGATGAGGAGCTTGGGATCCCAGCTATGAGAACACCTGGTGTAAAGAAGGCTATGGAAGCCATGAATGAAAAGCTGCGAAGATCTCGGAGAGTGAAAAACCCTGTGCAGAGGTTTTCCTATGATGGTTATGTGGCACATCACTATGCATATATGGCAAAGGTTGTGCAGGTTGTAGAGCCCACATGCATTGATGAGGCTGTTGGAAATGAGACTCCGGATTTAGTGCAATTGCCTGAAGGCAAGAAAGCCATTGGATGCAAGTGGGTGTACAAGGTAAAACATAACAGTGATGGAAGCATAAACAGGTATAAGACTAGATTGGTAGCCAAAGGGTATACGCAGACATATGGCATTGATTATGAGGAAACTTTCAGCCAAGTTGCCAAGATGGCAACAGTGAGAGTTGTGATAGCAGTGGTTGCGTCAAAGCAATGGTCTTTACATCAAATGGATGTAAAGAATGCATTCTTGCATGGGGATTTACTGGAAGAGGTGTATATGCCACCTGGTTATGAGGATGTGAGTCACCCGGAGCATGTTTGCAGGTTGAAGGAAGCCTTGTATGGCTTAAAACAAGCACCAAGAGCATGTTTTGACAAGATTTCTAAATATCTTGTCACTATTGGCTTTCATGTAGCCAATGCAGATTTCTCGCTGTATGTGAGACATGGTGATAGAGGGGTTGTGCTTGTTGTCATCTATGTAGATGACTTGATCATTACGTGGGACCATGATGTAGAGATCTTTGATGTAAAGATCTTGCTTGGACAGAAGTTTGAGATGAAGGATCTGGGGGAGCTCAAATATTTCTTGGGCATTGAGGTGATTAGGTCACCACATGGTATTGGATTACTACAGAGACAGTATGGCTTGGACATGTTGTCCAAGCATGGTATGACAGGCTGTAAGCCTATTTCCATGCCATTGGATCAGAATGGCAAGTTGAGTGCAGATTCAGGAGAGATTTTGGAGGATCCTACTATGTATAGGCGCATAGTAGGAAGTTTGATCTACATGACGATCACCAGGCCATATTTGAGCTATGCTGTTGGGTTGGTGAGTCAGTTTATGCAGGTTCCACGGAAACTGCATTTGGATGCATTGAGACGCATACTAAGGTATGTGAGCTCTACCTTGCATTGTGGACTATTTTATGAAACTAGGACAGAGATATGGATACATGGATACACAGATGCTGATTGGACCGGTAGTATCTCAGATAGAAGATCTACTAGTGGCTTCATGTTTTCTTTGGGGAGTGCTGCTGTGACTTGGAGCAGCAAGAAGTAGCCTACGGTTGCTCTATCTAGTACAGAGGGTTTTTTGTGACAACATTGGCAGTATACAGTTGGCCAAGAACCCAGTTTTTCATGCTCGCACAAAGCATATAGAGGTCCACTACCATTTTGTCAGAGAGAAGGTCTTGGCAGGAGACCTTGACCTTGTTTATGTCAGCACACAGGATCAGGTAGCTGACATCTTCACCAAAGCATTAGGTACAGAGAAGCTCCGCAGATTTAGGGCTTCGCTTGGTGTACATGAGATGGAGTTGAGCTCGAGGGGGAGTGTTGAGATATCGAGCTCGTCTAGTGAGGCGGTGGACACTGATGACCATTGAATTTTTGAGTCCTTTTAAGAAGAGAGAAATTAATCGACTCTAGGTGGGCTTCTCATCTTCTGGGCAACGATTAATGTACTGCTTCATTCTATTTACACAATCTCTAACACTCTCATTCTCGCCTTGCTTGAAAGAGAAGATGTTTGCTACCATGTCATGTTGAATCCCCATCAAGGAAAAAGCAGCAATGAATCTCTCTTCCAGAACTCGTAAAGAAGATTTCTCTGAAGCCTCTAGTGCCTGAAACCAAGCAAGGGCCTTTCCCTCAAGAGTGAGCCCAAATCCTTCAATTTGTGTATGCTTGTCAACAGTCACTTGCTCAGCTCGAACTGCTTGCCTAAATGCTGCTACATGGTCATATGGATCTCCCGACCCTTCGTACTTCTTTACCAGTTTCTGAAGAGTTGATGACCTTACTTATCTTGAATACTCATCACAGGGCCTACGACCTCTCACTCTCAGTGGGAATTGTTCCTCTCTTTGGTAAGATGGTCCACATGCATCCCAAATTGGTGTGGGTCCCCTATTGCTTGCCTCACCAACCCCCTCCAAAGATCTTGTTACCCTCATTTCAGGAGGTGCATTTATGGGAGGCCGAGTTGGCTCCCCTACCCTCCGATTGTCATAGTGAGAGAAACGTTGTTGTGGTGTGATCTGTGGTCGCACTTTTGGTGTGGGATAATATCTTGGTGCAAGAGTTGGGCTACTTGCAGTGGTCCACTTTGATGTTGAGGGTCCCTCTCTAGTGAACTCTCTTAGGGGAGGAGCAGCAGTTTCTCCAAGAAAGGCTATCTCTCCTGGTTTAGCTATATTTGTTGAGAACACTTCCATGAATAATGGTTGTTCTTTCCACGTGAGCTCCCGAATCTCCTTCCAATCTAAGGTTCGGTATTCATTGGCCCATTTATCAATGATTCGGTTCATGTGTCCTGCAAGCTTCTCGACTACCACCACAAGTGCTAGAGGAAGATCTAGCTCTGGCAATCTAGTTGTGGCATAATATCCTTCTAAAGAGTCCTTATTATAGACCTCTTGAAGTGGGTCATCCTGAAGACCTTTGTCACTAGAATTTGTCGTACAAACTCCCATTGGTTCTCAGCCCCCTGATCCATTTTGCTCTTGCCTTTCCTATCCCTTTCCAAATTTAGATCTACAAGAAGTAAATCATCTATGGATGGCTTTGAGGACTGGGCATTGGATGGTCCAAGCATGTCCGGCTCAATGAGCCAATCATCTCTCAACTCCCTTGCTCTGGAAAGCTTTGATAAGTCTAAGAACTCGCTTTTAGAGAGCTCCCCTAATTTGTCTACATTCTCTGGATGATAGGTGACTTCGTAGCGAACACCATCTCCACCCATGTACATGTTACCCTGGTCATTGACTAGAGGTGCTCTATCAAGCTCTGAGAAAAAGTTTGCGATCTTAACAAGATACCGTTGTTGTGGATCCCTAAGATCTCAGCTCCTCGAGCGTTCGTGTAGACATATTGAAGTCTCGCATTGAGTGGTCGGCTTCAAATGGATTAAAAGATCTTGTGGGTGTCCTATTTGGGGCTAAGGGATGACTATTTGACGGCCCTAGATTGTCCATGGACAATGAGCTAGTTGTTCTGGAAAGGGTATCAGATTGGGATTCGGAAAAGGTTTCAGCAATATCTGCCAAATTTCCTACCGATTGGGTCCCACTTTCCTGCGTAGGTACTCTAGAAGGTGCCCTAGGCCCTATGATGACAGTGTCTATGTGACATCCCGACCGCAAGTGCATAAGGTCAATTTATATATATATATATATATATATTTATGTATATATATATATATTTTTTAACCCTACCTAACCACTAAATGCAACTAACATGAATATGTGTGTAAATACCTATCCTTTTTTTTATTTTTTATTTCTTTTTTATTTCTTATTTCTTACTAATTACACAAAAATACTAATTACAAATTTTTTTAAATAAAAAAAAGATGCAAAATATGCAGAAAATATGGCCTCAAAATAAAACACATAATTTACAGAATTTTTCTTTTTCTTTTTCTTTTTTA
The DNA here is from genome assembly GCF_041138505.1 of Cibotium barometz. NCBI lineage: Eukaryota > Viridiplantae > Streptophyta > Polypodiopsida > Cyatheales > Cibotiaceae > Cibotium > Cibotium barometz. The sequence goes on from NC_141088.1 coordinate 46,277,069, forward strand.
TATTTCTTTTTTTTACTAATTACACACAAATACTAATTATGCACAAAATTACAAAAATTAAAAAAAAATGCAAGTTACTCTAATTATGCAAATAATTACAAAAATTTAAAAAAAATGCAAATTATGCAAAAAACATAGACTCAAAATAAAACATATTTTTTTTATTTATTTTATTTTTATTTCTTTCTTTCTTTCTTTCTTTTCTTTTCTTTTTTTTTTAAATTTTTTATTATTTTATATTTTTTTCTTTTTCTTTTTATTATTTTTTTCTATTTTTTTTAAAAAATACAAAAAAACATGAAAATTAACAAAATAAAATAAAAAATAAAATAAAAAAATAAAAAAAATACTCACCTTATAATCCTTATCAGCTCCGGATCGTGCGCCGCTGCGGCCGCCTTCACGTGCTTCGTCGCTCTCGCCTTCTTCACCGCCTTGACCTTCTGATGCCGCCTCATAACTGCAGCGCCTCAGCACCCGCCCTTCGCTGCCTTCGCAACCGCTTACAGTCAGCAGCCTGCAGCCAGCTGTCTCTCCCTTCACAGCCAACTGCCTCCTCGCCCTACGCCACCAGCTGCAGCCTTCGCCGCCTTCACCGCTTCCTCCTTGCCACCGCCTAAGCTGCACAACGTCACCTTCGGTCACCTCAGCCTCCTTCTCTTCGGCGCCTTCGCTCACGGCGACACGTCACTTCGCTGGCCTCTGGCTTGGCCTCTGGCTTCTTCACTGGCGTGGCCTTCTTTTCCTCCTCGCCTGCGTCTACCTCCGCTCTCTCTCCAGCAGCCTTTCACTTCCTTGCGGCCGTTTCGCCGCCTTAGCTGCACCTTCTTTTCTCCTCGTTTGCTCTGCAGAGCAGCCAGCTGCCGGTCGACACAGCCTTCGCTTCTTCTCCAACACAGCTGCTGCGTTCAGCGTCTCCTAGCCGGCCACTCTCCACGCCACCGGCCAGTCGCCTCCTCTTTCGGCCAGTCTTCACGCCTTCGTTGGCCAGCAGCTCTTCACGCCACCGGCCAGTCTCCACTCCACGCCAGCCAGTCTCCACTCTGCCTTCCGTAGCCACCTTTTCTGTGCCTTCTCCTTCCTTCGCCTAAGCTGCAGGTGCTTGCGCCACCTCGCCTCCTACACGGCCTAGGCCTTCTTCACCTGCGTTGGCCACAGCAGCGGCCACTTCACTTTTTTCGGCCACTTCACCCAGGCGCCCTCCACTCTGCTGACCGCCTTTGACTTACAGCAAAACAGCCGCCTCTTTCTTTACCTGCGGCGGCGGCCACTTCACACCTCTCCCACACAGCCTTCGCTTCTTTTATTTCTTTTATTATTTTTTACTAATTACATGTTAGCAAAAAGCATGAAAGCATGAAATGACAAAAAACAATGAAGGTAAGCATAATGAACGGTACGTGAAAAAGCATAAAAGCAATAAAAAATAAAAAACAATACGGGAGAAACCTCAACCGCTCAATGGGTTTTTCTTATCCTAACCTTATCCACTCACACCGGGATCGCACACCCGAACTTAACCTAATCACTCAATGGTTTTGCAACTAAAAGAGGAAATAGTGGTGGTTTCCACACACTCTCAACCGGATTTGAGTCTTCTCCTCGGCAGCGGCGCCAATGGAGAGACGGAAAACTCTCTCACTTGTAGCAAGAGTAGTATGATCCACATGTAGCTCAATCCAATGGGATTTGCATCCCTTTCGGAGCTAGGGATTCAACCCGTATCGGTGCACAAAAGCTTATCCACAAATGGAGAGAATGCTAAGAATACTACTACTATTGACATAGACTTAACACACACACAAGCTCAATCTTGCCATTGCTCACTCGCTCATCATCCCACTCATTCATGCATCCAATACAAGAAGAAAGCTAAGCTATTGCATACACAAGATCAAAGCATTCTTCATTCTCAAACACTCACTTCCCTAGCATGCACACAAACCTTGAAGCTATCAACAAGAAACATGCACACTAGAGAATAGACATGAGAAGAGAGACAAACAAACATCATCTCATTGCATTGAATTAAAAAAAGAACATTGCTCATACCATAATGTAGATGGGGAGAGAGAAGAGCTTACCCCTCTATGGAAAAAGAGGGAGAGCTAGTCTGAAGAGAGCTCAAACATGAGTTTAGCCCAATGTGTCCCTAAGCTCTCAAATGAGTCACTTTTTATAGAAAAACTCTAAAACTCCTAAAGTTCCCATGTGGGATTATTGTCAAGCCCACTCCCACACTCATCTACAACTTGGAACTCTTTACAAGAGCCCTAAATAAGCTTGTCACGCAACAGTTGTTGTAGAGAGAGAGAGAGCTCCAAGCTCCCAAGAGAGAGGAAAATTTAAGGGATAATAGAAAATATAATTTTTTTAATATAATACTGGCATGGTATAGCTCCAATATTTTTTTACAAAAGACTTTACAAAAGACTAAGGGTCTATTTATAGGTGAGGGAGAACACTAACCAAGTCCAACTGGGTTCTAGAATTGTAAGATTCCTCACTCTAGCTTTTGAGGAGTAAAGGTATAAGAACCTTTCCTTCTATTCTTGAAATTATTCCCCTCTCTGAAATAGGAGAAAGACTTGTTTTACCATGTTTTGGTCTAGAGAGAGAGAATGTCTAGAGAGAGATTATCTAAAATTGAGATATCTTTGGATATAAAAATCCTCCTAGTGTCTAAAATGGATTCCCCTGAAACACAAGTTTAAAATTAACTTTCCAATGTGCATTTGGAATTAATTGAAAATGTGTATAAGGGACCTTAGCCTAAGGGTCTACAAAAGTTTTGGATTATGGTCCAATTAAGGTTCCAATGGGCCAATTGGATTAATCCAAGTGTTGGGATGTAATAAATCCAAGAGAATAAAAGAAAATACCCAAAAATGAGTAAATACTCTTATAAGATGAAGAGTTGACCGAGTACAAGGTTTATTAGTTAAAAATTGTGAGATATTACTAAAAAATGAGATATTTTGGAATAATGATGCATTTTTGACACCTTGGTAAGGAGAGGGGGACTCTTGAGGTAGGCGCCTATTTCACTTGTGTGGAAGGGTATTTGATTCAAAAAAATTGTGATATTTTTATCTCTCCTTTCTCCTGGATCAAACCAAATAGAAAAGGGAGCCAAACTGGTCCAAATCTTGTCCAAATTGAGTCAAACTGAAGCTGGAAAATTCTTGAAAGATCCCTGTCCCCTCTGCGTAACAAATATAGGGGTGCTAGCAGCAAAAGTACCATTTCTTTTGCAGGCAGAGATTGTAGGCAGAGACTCTCACTCGGGGCCTCGCCCATGAATAACCGGACAAGAGACTAATCCCTCGGTTCTTCTAAAATGCGAGATGTCCTCATCTCGCAGCAGGAGGATAAACACTTTCACCTTAAGATCCAACTAATTCTGTGGTTCCTTATAGTCTGGTCAACCCACGCAGAATCCTGGGATAAAGATCCCTTCTACAAGAAGAACATACAGAACTCATTATCAGAGAACAATTCATATAGAGCATATCATTCATACCCTTAACACAATAATGGTCCATCTGACCAAAAATTTCATCTGAACATTCCTCCAAGAGAATTTCACTCATGCAGGTCCTCAATTTGTCATCCCTTAATTAGATCCACTGGGTCAAAGGTTAACATCAGCAATCTGTCAGCACAATCCACTAATCTCATAGTATTTGCTGAAGTCATAATCGTCATTCTAGTTACTAACATCATCACTGGGATTCATTCCATTCATCCTCATTGTGGCTTTGTTCAACTTATCTTCCTTCAACCAGAATTGTGGCTTTGTTCAACTTATCTTCCTTCAACCAGAATTCAAGAATCATCATCTTTCAATCAGAATCCAAATCAACTCATCAATTCTCAACCAGAATTCTAAAATCATATCAACGAGCATTCAAATTAATCCTCTAGATAGCATTTTTGCGTATAACTTCAAGGTCTTAGATTTACTCGTATATATTGTCAGTAAAGAGCTACAGATATACCCACGGTATATACGGGTAGTCACGGTCCTTGGAGCTATAAGGTAAATACCATCATATCTAGGCCTCAAGCAAGTCAAGGATTCCATACAATTGCGGTACTTTCATCTGAAGACCCAATTTCCAATTTATGAATCTTTATTCTGAATATCAATTTGTATGAATTTCATCACACAATTATAATCTTTTACTAGTACTTCATAAATTCTTGACATTTTTGGCCTCTCGATCGTTCCACTTTAGCCAATTTGCTCTGATACTAGCTGAAAAATCCTTGCCCCTCCGCGCAACAAATTGCGTGGGTGCTAGCAGTGGAAGCAGCACTTCTTAGCTGAAAAATCATTGCCCCTCCGCGCAACAAATTGCGTGGGTGCTAGCAGTGGAAGCAGCACTTCTTGCGCAGGGTAGAACCTCTCACTTGGGGCCTTGCCCACAGATACCCGAACAAGAGACTAATCCCTCGGTTCTTCTTAAACCGACGAACCCGAAAAAACTTCCCTTGCCCAGCAAACATAGGCGATTCCTCCAGGATATTTTTATTCTAACGTAGTCAAGAGCCTTAACTTAGCAAACTGATCCGACCGAACCCGTAAGTAACATGGTCAGATCAAGGAAAAGGCTTGCACTTGGATCATAGAGTCCAACGCTTTTTTCCTCATCAAGAGGCATAGTCGTTGATTCTTTTCCATAGAACAAGGGTTATCCGGGATTTACTTCAACTATCATAACTTAACAGAATTGAGTCTCATTTTAGGGATCCATCAAACCAGCAGCCTAACCCCACGGCGACCCAGAGCTTGAGCACCATATGGTCAGCACCCTCTAAGCTCCTTCGCAGGTCACCTAGCACTTCACTCATAGGCCGCTTCCTTGGCCCCTCATCCACCGCACTGGAAGCTCACCATTTAAATCAAAACTGAGGCTGGTCATCAAGACCTCGACTGACCTTGCTACACGAGACGTCCTCCGTTGACTCTCCGTTAGCTGTTGCAACTTTATCACTTAGGTCTCCACGACCTCATTCACACAAGATGGTCAAAATGCTTCCCTAGCATTCTTGACATAAAACAATCATTTAAAAATAGGTGATAAATACAGTTTCTAAACGAACTCTCATCTTTCCACATCATTTCTCGTTATTCCACATTCTTCTAAATCAATTCACTTTGCTTATTCCACATCCTGTCATATCTATTCCCATAAACCTTCATCCATTCTCATCCAATCATATTACATTGCATCCTGTCATATCTATTCCCATAAACCTTCATCCATTCTCATCCAATCATATCATATTACATCTCATCACATCTATCCATATCACATCACATCACATAACATTCATCCACATCACATCTCATCACATCCAATTACATCTATTCAGATCCTCATCACATCACATCACATCACATTCATCCACATCACATCACATCACATCACATTCATCTATTTAGATCCACATCACATCACATTCATCCACATCACATCTCATCACATCTCATCACATCACATCACATCACATTCATCCACATCACATCTCATCACATCCAATTACATCTATTCAGATCCTCATCACATCACAGCACATCACATTCATCCACATCACATCACATCACATCACATTCATCTATTCAGATCCACATCACATCACATTCATCCACATCACATCTCATCACATCCAATTACATCTATTCATATCCTCATCACATCACGTCACATCCATCCTCATCACATCTCATCCATTCACGTCTACCCATATCCACATCACATCACATCCATCCTCATCACATCTCAACGTCTACCCATATCCACATCACATCACATCCATTCACATTACATCTCATCCATTCACATCACATCTCATCCATTCACATCTACCATGATCCACATCACATCACATCATATCCATTCACATCTACATCTCATCCATTCACATCTACATAGATCCACATCACATCACATCACATCTATCTATTCACATTACATCACATCCATTCAGATATCATCATATCACATTCACATCCATTCACATCTCATCGCATCCATTCACATCTCATCACACCCATTCATATCTCATCACACCCATTCACATCCATCACACCCATTCATATCCATCACACCCATTCACATCCATCACACCTATTCATATCCATCACATTCACTGCATCCACATTATTCCATCCGCATCTATCCTTATTACATCACATTCATTCCATCCATAACACATCACATTGATTCCATCCACATTACATCACGTCCACATCTATCCACATCACATCTCATTCATTCCATCGGCATTACATCACATCCACATCTATCCATATCTCATCACATCCATTCACATCTCATCACATTCATTCACATCTATCCATTCATTCACATTCACATCTATCCACATCTCATTCATTCCATCCACATTACATCACATCCACATCTATCCATATCTCATCACATCCATTCACATCTCATCACATTCATTCACATCCATCCATTAATTCACATTCACATCTATCCACATCTATCCATTTATTCACATGCCCATCTATCCACATCCATCCATCTATTCACATGCATGTCTATCCACATCCATCCATCCATTCACATGCACATCTATCACTTCACATCTCATTATCATCCATTTACATCACATCACACCCATTCACATATCATCACATCTCATTCACATCTCATCACATCCACATCCACATCCACATCCACACCCATTCACATATCATCACATCTCATTCACATCTCATCACATCCACATCCACATCCACATCCACATCCACATCCATTTACATCACATCACATCTCATCCACATCTCATCCACATCCACTCACATCTTATCACATCGCATTCACATTGTATTCACATCTTATCACATCGCATTCACATCTTATCACATCACATTTACATCTTATCACATCACGTTTACATCTCCTCTTATCATATTCACATCTCATCTAATCACATCGCATCCATTTACATCCCGTCACATTCATTTACATTCATTCGGCTCTACATCACATCTTATCACATCCACTTTTAGTATTGTTTTCTACTTTCGATACGGATGGGACTTTTCTAAGTTTCTGCCAATTGCTTGGCCTAAATAAAAGGTATTTTTTCTTGATGGACATTTTCATATTCTTTCTCAAATTTCTCAAGTGAAATATATTCAATATTCTTCTTTTGATAAAAGATTAGTGGGATTTACAAAAATCAATTCTACCCATATTTTCCAATAAAATTAATAATGCTTAAAATTCCACTTTTAATAAATGCTCATAATTTGAGCTATGCCAAAAATTACTCTTTTACCATTTAATTACTTGGATATCAAATATCATGGGAATTCCTCTTTTTGCATAATAATAAATTTACCAAAATTTACTCTTATCTCATAATCAATTAATTATGCATAATTACAATAAAAATTATTTCTCATGAATATGATGAAAATCATGCTTTTTGCATAGGATGTCCAATCCTAGAATATGGTAGGAAGACCTCTTTTAGCATTATGCATAAAAATAAGATTTGTATTATTTTCTAAAATTTTTACCATAGCTTCGCTACTATTACTGATAATTCTCAAATTTTTTTAAAGAATCAAAACTTGTAATGGAAATATGATAGTAGTTCCTCTTCTATGCTTAAAAATAAATTATGAATTTAAATCATAATTTTAACTATAATCATAAACCTAATTATGATTATCCCACTAGATTAAGCTAATTCCATTATTTCTCTTTTCCCAAATTGATAGGATAATCTATTTCTCATTTAGAATCAATCAAAGTAGTTTTTAACTACTTATAAATAATCTAAAAGAAATAACCATTATTTTATTAACACAAAATCATAAAAATACCATTTTCTAAATCTTTAGCTTATCAAGCCTAGAGTTTAGCTTTGAAATTAGGAGACTATCATCGAGAAGCATCCTTTTTCAAAGGATTTAGCCATAAAGATGGCTATTCTTTTAGAGAGAGAGATTTACTTAAAGAAAGCATTACAAATAAGCATAAAGATTAACTTTCTTTAAAATAAGCATTAAGATTTTAAGGGAAAGCTTGATTTGAATTAGAACAATTATTTATAAAGCTTCTCAAGCTTGTGAGAGGTTGAGAAGAAGAAAGCCATTGACATAAATTGGAAAAAAACCATAAAAATTGATTTTACCTCCAAGTTTGGCTTGATTTTCTAGCAGTGAAGACCCCGACCAATCAATTGGTCCACCAAGAGGAGAAAAGCAACTCCAAGAGTTGTTGTAGAGAGAGAGAGAGCTCCAAGCTCCCAAGAGAGAGCTCCAAGCTCCCAAGAGTTGTTGTAGAGAGAGAGAGCTCCAAGCTCCCAAGAGAGAGAAAAATTTAAGGGATAATAGAAAATATGATTATTTTAATATAATACTGGCATGGTATAGCTCCAATATTTTTTTACAAAAGACTAAGGGTCTATTTATAGGTGAGGGAGAACACTAACCAAGTCCAACTGGGTTCTAGAATTGTAAGATTCCTCACTCTAGCTTTTGAGGAGTAAAGGTATAAGAACCTTTCCTTCTATTCTTGAAATTATTCCCCTCTCTGAAATAGGAGAAAGACTTGTTTTACCATGTTTTGGTCTAGAGAGAGAGAATGTCTAGAGAGAGATTATCTAAAATTGAGATATCTTTGGATATAAAAATCCTCCTGGTGTCTAAAATGTATTCCCCCTGAAACACAAGTTTAAAATGAACTTTCCAATGTGCATTTGAAATTAATTGAAAATATGTATAAGGGACCTTAGCCTAAGGGTCTACATTTTCAGAAAGTTTTGGATTATGGTCCAATTAAGGTTCCAATGGGCCAATTGGATTAATCCAAGTATTAGGATGCGATAAATCCAAGAGAATAAAAGAAAATACTCGAAATAAATTATGAGATATTACTAAAAAATGAGATATTTTGAAATAATGATGCATTTTTGACACCTTGGTAAGGAGAGGGGAACTCTTGAGGTAGGGGCCTATTTCACATGTGTAGAAGGGTATTTAATTTAAAAAAATTGTGATATTTTTATCTCTCCTTTCTCGTGGATCAAACCAAATAAAAAAGGGAGCCAAACTGGTCCAAACCTTGTCCAAGTTGAGTCAAAGTGAACCTGGAAAATTCTTGAAAGATCCTTGCCCCCTCCGCGTAATGAATACAGGGGTGCTAGCAGCAAAAGTACCATTTCTTGCGCAGTGGAGAGCCTCTCACTCGGGGCCTCGCCCATGGATATCTGGACAAGAGACTAATCCCTCGGTTCTTCCAAAATGCGAGATGTCCTCATCTCGCAGGCAGGAGGATAAACTATTTCACCTTAAGATCCAACTAATTCTGGGGTTCCTCATAGTTTGGTCAACCCACGCAGAATCCTGGGATAAAGATCCCTTCTACAAGAAGAACATACAGAACTCATTATCAGAGAACAATTTATATAGAACATATCATTCATACCCTTAACACAATCATGGTCCATTGGACCATGATTTTCATCTGAACATTCCTCCACAAGATTTTCAGTTATGCAAGTTGTCAATTTGTCATCCCTTAATTAGATCCACTGGGTCAAAGGTTAACAACAGAGCAATCTGTCAGCACAATCCACTAATCTCATAGTGATTTTGTTGAAGTCATAATCGTCATTCTAGTTACTAACATCATCACTAGGATTCATCCCATTCATCCTCATTATGGCTTTGTTCAACTTATCTTCCTTCAACCAGAATTCCAAAATCATCATCTTTCAATCAGAATCCAAATCAGCTCATCAATTCTCAACCAGAATTCTAAAATCATATCAACGAGCATTCAAATTAATCCTCTAGATAGCATTTTTGCTTATAACTTCAAGGTCTTAGATTTACTCGTATATATTGTCAGTATAAAGAGCTCAAATATACCCACAGTATATACGGGTAGTCACGGTCCTTGGAGCTATAAGGTAAATACCATCATATCTAGGCCTCAAGCAAGTCAGGGATTCCATACAATTGCGGTACTTCCATCTGAAGACCCAATTTCCAATTTATGATTTTTCATTCTGAATATCAATTTGTATGAATTTCATCACACAATTACAAATTTTATTGGTACATAAATTCTTGACATTTCTGGCTTCTCGGTTGTTCCACTTTAGCCAATTCGCTCTGATACCAGCTGAAAGATCCGTGTCCCTCCGCACAACGAATTCCGTGGGTGCTAGCAGAAGCGGAAGTAGCACTTCTTGCGTAGGGTAGAACCTCTCACTTGGGGCCCTGCCCACCACGGATATCCGGACAAGAGAGTATTCCCTCGGTTCTTCCAAAACCAAACCCGAAAAAAATTCCCTTGCCCAGCAGACATGGGCGATTCCTCCATGATATTTTTATTCTAATGTAGTGAAGAGACTTAACTAACCAAACTGATCTGACCGAACCCGTAAGTCACATGGTCAGATCAAGGAAAAGACTTGCACTCATATCATAGAGTCCAACGCTTTTTTTCTCATCAAGAGGCGTAGTCGTTGATTCTTTTCCTTAGAACAAGGGTTATCTGGGATTTACTTCAACTATTGTAGCTTAACAGAATTGAGTCTCACTTTAGGCATTAGGAAGTGAATGGGGTCTTCTTGGGCCCTTTAATTTGCCCAAGCCTAATCAAGGTGATTAAGGAATAGCCAAATGGGGGGTTGCCATGTGGACTGAAATGTTGGGTTTGTAAGGGAGGTGTAAGAGTGGTCAAAGGGTGCACTTTTTCCCCCAAAAAGGGGGGAGGCAATTTTACAATTTTCGGACCTCCATAACTTCTACATACAAGCTCCGATTTGAGCGGAGATTATAGATCCATGATCTACGCATCAAGAGCTTTCCATAGATATGTTACATGATATGGTTTTGTCCGCTAGATTTTAAATTCCATTTTCCCCCCAAAATTCAAATTCGAATAAAGTAGCCATTTTGAAGCTTCTAATTAGAAAACGTTTCTTCTTAAGAGAAACGGTTTGACTCCTTAAACTGCCAAATAAAAGGGCCCAAGAAGCCTTCCATTGAGGTCCTAATGGATCCATCAGTCCAGCCTAACCCCATCCCATGGGTTAGCCAACCGCCCAACCACTGTAGTGATAGGATCCATTTAGAAATTTGGTTATGTTTTGTCCCGGGTACCAGGGAAAAGAGTTCCCAGGCCCCCTAGCCGGTGCTTCAAACAAACTTCAACCCATCCACATTACATCATGTTCGCATCTATCCACATCACATCTAATTCATTCCATCCACATTACATCATATCCATATTACATCCACATTCATTCCATCCACATTACATCATGTCCACATCTATCCACATCACATCTCATTCATTCCATCCACATTTTATCACATCCACATCTATCCATATCTCATCACATCCATTCACATCTCATCACATTCATCCACATCCATCCATTCATTCACATTCACATCTAGCCACATCCATCCATTCATTCACATGCACATCTAGCCACATCCATCCATTCATTCACATGCACATCTATCCACATCCGTCCATCCATTCACATGCACATCTATCCACATCCGTCCATCCATTCACATGCACATCTATCCACATCCATCCATTCATTCACATTCACATCTATCCACATCCATCCATTCATTCACATTCACATCTATCACTTCACATCTCATTATCATCCATTTACATCACATCACACCCATCCATTCACATATCATCACATCTCATTCACATCTCATCACATCCACATCCACATCCATTTACATCACATCACATCTCATCCACATCTCATCACATCCACTCACATCTTATCACATCGCATTCACATCTTATCACATCGTATTCACATCTTATCACATCATATTTACATCTTATCACATGACATTTACATCTCCTCTTATCACATTCACATCTCATCTAATCACATCGCATCCATTTACATCCCATCTTATCACATTCATTTACATTCATTCCGCTCTCCATCACATCTTATCACATCCAGTTTTAGTACTGTTTTCTACTTTCGATACGATGGGACTTTTCTAAGTTTCTGCCAATTGCTTGGCCTAGTTAAAGATACTTTTTCTTGATGGATATTTTCATATTCTTTCTCAAATTTCTCAAGTGAAATATATTCAATATTCTTCTTTTGAGTAAAAGATTCATGGGATCTACAAAAATCAATTCTACCCATATTTCCCAATAAAATTCATAATGCTCAAAATTTCACTTTTGATAAATTCTCATAATTTGAATTATGCCAAAAATTACTCTTTTACCATTTAATTACTTGGATATCAAATATCATGAAAATTCCTCTTTTTGCATAAAATTAAATTTACCAAAATTCACTCTTATCTCATAATCAATCAATTATGCATATTTACAAAAAAAATTATTTCTCATGAATATGATGAAAATCATTCTTTTTGCATAGGATGTCCAATCCTAGAATATGGTAGGAAGTCCTCTTTTAGCATTATGCATAAAAATAAGATATGTATTATTTTCTAAAATTTTTTCCATAGCTTCGCTTACTATTACTGATAATTCTCAAACTTTTCTAAAGAATAAAAACTTGTAATGGAAATATGATAGTAGTTCCTCTTTTATATTTAAAATCAAATTATGAATTTAAACCATAATTTTAACCATAATCATAAACTTAATTATGATTATCCCACCAGATTAAGCTAATTCCATTATTTTTCTTTTTCCAAATTGATAAGATAATCTATTTCTCATTCAGAATCAATCAAAGTAGTTTTTAACTACTTATAAATAATCCAAAAGAAATAACCATTATTTTGTTAACACAAAATCATAAAAATACCATTTTCTTAATCTCTAGCTTATCAAGCCTAGAATTTAGCTTTGAATTAAGAGACTATCATCGAGAAGTATCCTTTTTCAAAGGATTTAGCCATAAAGATGGCTATTCTTTTAGAGAGAGAGATTTACTTAAAGCAAGCATTACAAATAAGCATAAAGATTAACTTTCTCTAAATTAAGCATTAAGACTTTAAGGGAAAGCTTGATTTGAATTAGAACAATTATTTATAAAGCTTCTCAAGCTTGAGAGGGGTTGAGAAGAAGAAAGTCATTGAGATAAATTGAAAAAAACCATAAAAATTAATTTTACCTCCAAGTTTGGCTTGATTTTCTATTAGCAGTGAAGCCCCCAACCAATCAATTGGTCCACCAAGAGGAGAAAAGAAACTCCAAGAGTTGTTGTAGAGAGAGAGAGCTCCAAGCTCCCAAGAGAGAGGAAACTTTAAGGGATAATAGAAAATATGACTACTTTAATATAATACTGGCATGGTATAGCTCCAATATTTTTTTACAAAATATAGGTGAGGGAGGCCACTAAGCAAGTCCAACTGGGTTGTAGAATTGTAAGATTCCTCACTCCAACTTTTGAGGAGTAAAGGTATAAGAACCTTCCCTTCTATTCTTGAAATTATTCCCCTCTTTGAAATAGGAGAAAGATCTTGTTTTACCCTATTTTGGCCTAGAGAGAGAAAATATCTAGAGAGAGATAATCCAAAATTGAGATATCTTTGGATATAAAAATTCTCGTAGTGTCTAAAATGGATTCCCCTGAAACACAAGTTCAAAATGAACTTTCCAATGTGCATTTGGACTTAATTGAAAATATGTATAAGGGACCTTAGCCTAAGGGTCTTCATTTTCAGAAAGTTTTGGATTATGGTCCAATTAAGGTTCCAATGGGCAAATTGGATTAATCCAAGTATTGGGATGCGATAAATCCAAGAGAATAAAAGAAAATACCTAAAAATGAGTAAATACTCTTATAAGACGAAGAGTTGACTGAGTACAAGGTTTATTAGTTAAAAATTATGAGATATTACTAAAAAATGAGATACTTTGGAATAATGATGCATTTTTGACACCTTGGTAAGGAGAGGGGGACTCTTGAGGTAGGCACCTATTTCACATGTGTGGAAGGGTTTTTAATTCCAAAAAATTGTGATATTTTTATCTCTCCTCTCTCCTAGATCAAACCAAATAAAAATTTGTGATATTTTTATCTCTCCTCTCTCCTAGATCAAACCAAATAAAAAAGGGAGCCAAACTGGTCCAAATCTTGTCCAAATTGAGTCAATCTGAACCTGGAAAATTCTTGAAAGATCCCTGCCCTCTCTGCGTAACGAATACAGGGGTGGTAGCAGCAGAATTAGCATTCCTTGCAGCGCAGGGTAGAGCCTCTCACTCGGGGCCTCACCCCCACGGATATCCGGACACGAGACTAATGCCTTGGTTCTTCCAAAACGCGAGATGTCCTCATCTTGCAGTAGGAGGATAAACTCTCACCTTAAGATCCAACTAATTCTGGGGTTCCTTATAGTCTGGTCAACCCACACAGAATCGTGGGATAAAGATCCCTTCTACAAGAAGAACATACAGAACTCATTATCAGAGAACAATTCATATAGAACATATCATTCATACCCTTAACACAATAATGGTCCATCGTACCAAAAATTTCATCTGATGAACATTCCTCCAGGAGAATTTTAGTTTTGCAGGTTCTCAATCTGTCATCCCTTAATTAGATCCACTGGGTCAAAGGTTGACAGTAGCAATCTGTCTAGCAAAATCCACTAATCTCATAGTGATTTGTTGAAGTCATAATCGTCATTCTAGTTACTAACATCATCACTGGGATTCATCCCATTCATCCTCATTGTGGCTTTGTTCAACTTATCTTCCTTTAAGCAAAATTGTGGCTTTGTTCAACTTATCTTCCTTTAACCAAAATTGTGGCTTTGTTCAACTTATCTTCCTTCAACCAAAATTCAGGAATCATCATCTTTCAATCAGAATCCAAATCAACTCATCAAATCTCAACCAAAATTCTAAAATCATATCAACCAGCATTGGAATTAATCCTCTAGATAGCATTTTTGCTTATAACTTCAAAGTCTTAGATTTACTCGTATATATTGTCAGTAATAAAGAGCTGCAGATATATCCACGATATATACGGGTAGTCACGGTCCTTGGAGCTATAAGGTAAATACCATCATATCTAGGTCTCAAGCAAGTCAGGGATTCCATACAATTGCGGTACTTCCATCTGAAGACCCAATTTCCAATTTATGACTCTTCATTTTGAATATCAATTTGTATGAATTTCATCACACAATTACAATCTTTTACTGGTACTTCATAAATTCTTGACCTTTCTGGCTTCTCGGTTGTTCCACTTTAGCCAATTTGCTCTGATACTAGCTGAAAGATCTGTGCCCCTCCGCGCAACGAATTTCGCGGGTGCTAGCAGAAGCGAAAGTAGCACTTCTTGCATAGGGCAGAACCTCTCACTCAGGGCCTTTCCCCCCACGGATATCCGGACAAGAGACTAATCCCTCGGTTCTTCCAAAACTGAACCCAGAAAAACTTCCTTTGCCTAGCACACATAGGCGATTCCTCCAGGATATTTTTATTCTAACGTACTCAAAAGCCTTAACTAACCAAACTGATCCGACCAAACCCGTAAGTCACATGGTTAGATCAAGGAAAAGACTTGCACTTGGATCATAGAGTCCAACACTTTTTTCCTATCAAGAGGCACATTCGTTGATTCTTTTCCATAGAACAAGGGTTATCCGGGATTTACTTCAACTATCGTAACTTAACAGAATTGAGTCTCATTTTAGGGATCCATTAGTCCATCCAATCCCATGGGTTAGCCAACCCCCCAACCACTGTAGTGATAGGATCCATTTAGAAATTTGGTTATGTTTTGTCTCGGCGGGTAGTACCAGGGAAAAGAGTTCCTAGGACCCCTAGCCGACGCTTCAAGCAAACTTCAAGATAGCCACACCACTTACACACCCAATATGAAATTGCCTGTTTCACAAATTCAGCTCTTTAATGAAACCATAGTATCACTGATCCTAATGCTCCAAAATATCTAGCTTGAATTCTAATTTCCAATCATTCCTTCATCGGTGTACCTATGGCATCATTGGCAACTTGAATGCTCACCACCTGTTCACTCAGGGGCATTTTCAATAGTTCTTAGCTCATAGTATGCGGCGGAAATATAATCACATAGGAAAATCCAAATGGACTCTCTGTTGAAGATCAGCAAGATCAACCAACAGATCCATATAAAGAGCCATGGACTCATCCGTTGAGGACCAGTAAGGATAATCAACTAGATCCATGCTCGAGTTCAGAAAACAACTCTAACACCTTGTTCCATTTTTCTTCCTCGTTGCACGTGTGGGTATCTTTGGTGACCGAGAGTCCGAGCACCGTATGGTCAGCACCCTCTAGGCTCCTTCATAGGTCACCTAACGCTTCACTCATAGGCCGCTTCCTTGGTCCCTCATCATCGACTACACCGGAAGCTCACCATTTAAATCAAAATCTAGGCTGGTCAAGACCCGACTGACCTTGCTACGTGAGACATCCTCCGTTGACTCTCCGTCTCAGCTGTTGCAACTTTATCACTTAGGTCTCCATGACCTCATTCGCAAGATGGTCAAAATGCTTCCCCAGCATTCTTGAAATAAAACAGTCATTTAAAAATAGGTCATAAATACAGTTTCTAAATGAACTCTCATCTTTCCACATCATTTCTTGTTATTCCACATTCTTCTAAATCAATTCACTTTGCTTATTCCACATCCTGTCATATCTATTCCCATAATCCTTCATCCATTCTCATCCAATCATATGATATTACATCTCATCACATCTATTCACATCACATCACATTCATCCACATCACATCTCATCACATCCAATTACATCTATTCAGATCCTCATCACATCACGTCACATCCATCCTCATCATATCTCATCCATTCACATCTACCCATATCCACATCACATCACATCCATTCACATCACATCTTATCCATTCACATCACATCTCATCCATTCACATCTACCCCGATGATCCACATCACATCACATCATATCCATTCACATCACATCTCATCCATTCACTCTTCCTAGATCCACATCACATCACATCACATCTTTCCATTCACATTACATCACATCCATTCAGATATCATCATATCACATTCTTATCCATTCACATCTCATCACATCCACTCATATCTCATCACATCCATTCATATCTCATCACACCCATTCACATCTCATCACACCCATTCACATCCATCACATCCATTGCATCTATATCACACCCATTCACATCCAAATCACCCATTCATATCCATCACATTCATTGCATCCACATCACATCACATACATTCCATCCGCATCTATCATTATCACATCACATTCATTCCATCCATAACACATCACATTGATTCCATCCATAACACATCACATTGATTCCATCCACATTAAATCATGTCCACATCTATCCACATCACATCTTATTCATTCCATCCACATTACATCATGTCCACATCTATCCACATCACATCGTATTCATTCCATCCACATTACATCACATCCACATCTATCCATATCTCATCACATCCATTCACATCTCATCACATTCATCCACATCCATCCATTCATTCACATTCACATCTATCCACATCCATCCATTCATTCACATTCACATCTATCCACATCCATCCATTCTTTCACATGCACATCTATCCACATCCATCCATCTATTCACATGCACATATATCCACATCCATCCATCCATTCACATGCACATTTATCCACATCCATCCATTCACATTTACATGCACATCTATCCACATCCATCCATTCATTCACATTCACATCTATCCACATCCATCCATTTATTCACATGCACATCTATCACTTCACATCTCATTATCATCCATTTACATCACATCACACCCATTCACATATCATCACATCTCATTCACATCTTATCACATCCACATCCACATCCATTTACATCACATCACATCTCATCACATCCACTCACATCTTATCACATCGCATTCACATCTTATCACATCGTACGCATATCTTATCACATCACATTTACATCTTATCACATCACGTTTACATCTCCTCTTATCATATTCACATCTCATCTAATCACATCGCATCCATTTACATCCCTTTACATTCATTTACATTCATTCGGCTCTATATCACATCTTATCGCATCCATTGTTTTCTAGTGGAACTTTTCTAAGTTTCTGCCAATTGCTTGGCCTAGTTAAAGGTACTTTTTCTCGATGGATATTTTCATATTCTTTCTCAAATTTCTCAAGTGAAATATATTCAATATTCTTCTTTTGAGTAAAAGATTCATGGGATTTACAAAAATCAATTCTACCCATATTTTCCAATAAAATTCATAATGCTCAAAATTGCACTTTTGATAAATACTCATAATTTGAATTATGCAAAAAATTACTCTTTTACCATTTAATTACTTGGATATCACATATCATGGGAATTCATCTTTTTGCATAAAAATAAATTTACCAAAATTTACTCTTATCTCATAATCAATTAATTATGCATAATTACAAAAAATTCTCATGAATATGATGAAAATCATTCTTTTTGCATAGAATGTCCAATCCTAGAATATGGTAGGAAGTCCTCTTTTAGCATTATGCAGAAAAATAAGATATGTATTATTTTCTAAAAATTTTACCATAGCTTTGCTACTATTACTTATAATTCTTAAATTTTTCTAAAGAATAAAAACTTGCAATGGAAATATGATAGTAGTTCCTCTTTTATGCTTAAAATCAAATTATGAATTTAAATCATAATTTTAACCATAATCATAAACTTAATTAGAATTATCCCACTAGATTAAGCTAATTTCATTATTTCTCTTTTCCTAAATTGATAGGATAATCTATTTCTCATTTAGAATCAATCAAAGTAGTTTTTAACTAATAAATAATATAAAAGAAATAACCATTATTTTGTTAACACAAAATCATAAAAATACCATTTCCTTAATCTCTAGCTTATCAAGCCTAGAGTTTAGCTTTGAATTAAGAGACTATCATTGAGAAGCATCCGTTTTCAAAGGATTTAGCCATAAAGATGGATATTCTTTTAGAGAGAGAGATTTACTTAAAGAAAGCATTACAAATAAGCATAAAGATTAACTTTCTCTTAATTAAGCATTAAGACTTTAAGGTAAAGCTTGATTTGAATTAAAACAATTATTTAGAAAGCTTCTCAAGCTTGAGAGGGATTGAGAGGAAGAAAGTCATTGAGATAAATTGGAAAAAACCATAAAAATTGATTTTACCTCCAAGTTTGGCTGGATTCTCTATTAGCAGTGAAGCCCCCGACTAATCAGTTGGTCCACCAAGAGGAGAAGAGCAACTCCAAGAGTTGTTTTAGAAAGAGAGATCTCCAAGCTCCCAAGAGAGAGGAAAATTTAAGGGATAATAGAAAATATGATTATTTTAATATAATAGTGGCATGGTATAGCTCCCATATTGTTTTACAAAAGACTAAAGGTCTATTTATAGGTGAGAGAGGCCACTAACCAAGTCCAATTGGGTTCTAAAATTTTCTAGGTTCAGTTTGTCTCAATTTGGATAAGATTTGGACCAGTTTGGCTCCCTTTTTGATTTGGTTTGATCCAGAAGAGAGGAGAAATAAAAATATCACAATTTTTTTGAATTAAAATCCCTTCCACACATGTGAAATAGGCACCTACCTCAAGAGTCCCCCTCTCCTTACCAAGCTGTGAAAAATGCATCATTATTCCAAAATATCTTATTTGTTTTAGTAATATCTCATAATTTTTAACTAATAAACCTTGTACTCAGTCAACTCTTCATCTTATGTGAGCATTTACTCATGTTTGGGTATTTTATTTTATTCTTTGGATTTATCTCATCCCAACACTTGGATTAATCTAATTGGCCCATTGGAATCTTAATTTGACCATAATCCAAAAATTTCTAAAAATGTAGACCCTTAGGCGCTAAGGTCCCTTATACCATTTTCAAGTAATTCCTAATGCACATTGGAAAGTTCATTTTGAACTTTTGTTTCAGGGGAATCCATTTTAGACACTAGGAGGATTTTTATATCCAAAGATATCTAAATTTTGGATTATCTCTCTCTAGGGCAAAACAAGGTAAAACAAGGTCTTTCTCCTATTTCATAGAGGGGAATAATTTCAAGAACAGAAGGGGAGGTTCTTACACCTTTACACCTCAAAAGCTGGAGAGAGAAATCTTACACTCCCTCTCCCATTAAAAGTCATCGATCCTAATGTCCCTCCTTCTTCTGGCTCTAACACTCTCTACTTACTAGACTCTGGCTTCTCCATGGGTGCCTTCCCTTTTTCTCTTTTCTTTTTTGCCCTTGTTTCCTTACCAGCTCCCTTTGAGTTAGATCTCTGCCACCTTGTTTTTATATTAGATAATGCATTTCTCAGATAATCCCAATTACCCCTCTGTTCCTTTGTCAGCACATCTTCATACCATTCCTTGGATGCTCCCTCTAGAAGCAGTCCCATCATCCGGCCTTGTATGCATCATCATTGCTGTTGTTTCTTAGTGCTGTCAACGTAACCCTCCTCAGGAACTAGGAGACATCTTCTCCCCTCTCCCCTTTGAAGACATAATATGTAGAATCAGCCACCATAAGTCATGAGTTGATGTGTGGTGGTCGGGTGATGGACACTATAACACAACTAGTAAACACATAAGAAGAAAATGTATAAGGATTAGAACTTGGGGACACTAGGATCCCAGCTCAAAAGGCACCAATCAGCTTTGACTCTAACCTCTGGCCTCTAGGTAACACAAATGAACACCTCTACCCTCTCAATCCGACTTGACTATTATCTCTAATTTTCCTCCCTATTTAGATCAAACCTCCAAGACTTTATATCTTTAGCCTAAAAGTCTTGGCTGACCACACCTGACAAGTAGTTGAACCTCTCTCAACTATCACAGATAGATTAGATAGTAGTTGACTTGAACCTCTCTCAACTATCACATATAGATTAGATATTGAGACTATGCTAACTGATGACCCCAAGACAAACATTGTCGCACATACATCAACACACTTCAAAACCTAGCTTCAAAACTCCATAACACTTGTCAACACTCCTTTCCTAACCTGAATTCACCTCAGCTAATACATAAATGACAAAAACCTACCTCCAAAATCCTCCTTTTGTTTCCAATCCAAAAGGATCCTCTACAATCCTCCCTACCACAGCTAACCTTATATCCACTATCCTAGGGGACTACTAAACTCTTGAATAACCCTCTTCTGACCTCCTCTTGACCAAAAAGCTGACTGAAATCTGTCTCAAAAGTCTCGTTAAGAAATGATCAAATTTTGATCATAGTTTAGAACAGATGCCTATACCTGATTCTAGATAAAAACAAATCCTCCTGACCTCTAGAGACTCCTCCAGTGATGGCCAACTACAAACGCTTGATCCTCCTTAACTTCTTAGAACCTGTTGGCTCTACTCTGTTGATGGCGTGCTGCTTACACTAGCCTACCCTAGATCCCTATAAATTGGTTCGTGTAATTGCATTTACTTCTTGCACACAGACAGTAAACGATTACGGGACTGGTTACCTTCTTGCACAGCATACTTATCTTATAAATTGATAAAAGATTAACAGCATCACAGATTGAAGACAAGTATGGAAAAATTACACAGAACATTGCAACACATTTCATTGATTGAAGAATTCCACTGATTCATACATACAGTTACATCCATATATAGGAATAGTATCTGTGATCCGAATAGATACATCTACTAATGACATCCCTTGGAATCCATACTGACTATTGCATGTAACAGTTTATCCAGTGCAGTTACAAGAATGCGGTTGCGGTTGTGGTGTGCGGTAAATGCCGCAACACTTGGCATGCACGTTGGACTTGCGCAAACCCAAAAAAATCACCAAAAAAATAAAAAATTACCCTTGATAGAAGTCAAATGCCTTATCCATCCAACCGCATCTGCATCCCTCTTAAACTTTATCATCTGAATCCAAAGTTTCCACTTGTTCTGCTGCATCCTCCGCACAGCAACTGTAGCATGCTCTCCCATAGACTGTGGAACTCTAGCTCTATGTAATTCATCAATTTCTCGCACCAGATCCATGTATCTTTCTGTTACTACTGGCCATGTTGCAGGCCACTGCGTGCGAGGAATCCATTGCTACACATATTCATTCCGGCCGGCCCTTCGTTTAGGTTCCCTGAGAATGACCCTTTCAGCAGGAGGGGCTTGAAGTTGAGCAAAAGGTACATGTCGCTCATAATGCCCGGCTAAGATAGGAATCAACTTCAATCCAATACGGTAGTTGAGGGGTTAATGCTAGGGCAAATGAATGTCCCATCTGCTCCAGCCAGAAACATAGGCGCTGAATTTGTTCCTTCTGCCTATTCACCATTGAAGAAGCTTTGCGCCTCTTAGCAGTTTGCTCTGCCAAAGCACAGACTGCGTCGTCATGTTCTCGGACAAGCTTGGCAATATCTGCATCTGACCAAGCAACAGCCAGAAGAATAGACTGCGAAGCAAAACCTTCTTCCATAGGAGCCTTACCCCTATCATTCTATGCAATGGGCACAGAAACAGTACTTACGTTGGAAACTTGAGATGGCTGTTATTGGGAAACACTAGCCTTCCACAGAGCAATTTGTTCTTCCCACTGATGAGCTACTTCAAAACTGAGCGTTAAAGCTAAGGATTCTAAATCTTTCATTAGGACATCCCCTCGATGTTGCTGTAAGTAATTAGTTAAAGCCTCATTAGTGCGGTGTTTGGCCAGTTCATCATTATTAACAGCTCTGTAAAAAACTTCATGATTGTCTCTTGTTGCCTCCTCACTGCTTTCAGCCTCCTGCAACCGCTCCTCCAGCGCAAAAATTCTGTTCTTAAGACCTGGAATCCTATTAGCTTCATGCAATAAATTATCATTTTGAGATTGAAGCCGTGCCACCTGTGCTTCAAGAGTAGTTATGCGAGTAGCTTGGGCACTAGCTTGAGGAACATTGCGCAGAAGTCTGGTAACCTCACAACACTTTACAAGTGCATTTGTTGGACCTCATACTGCGAGATTTCCCAGGGAAAAGGAAGAACTATGGTAACTACCGCATCAGTCTCAAGACTGCGGTCCCTACCTCAGAAATTGAAACCGCAGGCGCTGAGCTGTTTAATTCTCGCAGGCGTCAGTACTAGAAGGGTAGTACTTGGCACAACTACCAGTGCCATGCTTACTAGTGATCGCTTGTGAATCTGTTTTGGCGCCATCGGTGTAGAGTAGAAACCCCCTGCACGGTGACATTGCAACCGAAGGCGCACAGGAGTACCCACAGCAGGCACAGTCGCAATAACAGAAATAGTGCCATCACCCCGTTCAGCATCACTGGCCACTTCTGCATGCGAGTGCATCCAGAAAGTTTATACTCCCCACTGATTTTTGGACCAAACTCTGCCTCCATCTCGGCTGAGAACCGCCACTGTTTTACTAGCAGCAATAGCTCCATCTATGGGCAAGTGCAGCTTTTGTTGAATGTATTCCACTTTGAGCTCCACCGTTGCATCCTGTATATCCACCATATCGCCAACAGCTAATTGCCGTAGTAAGGGCAATGACTGCGGGTGTACCTGCACACGCTCCCAATGGAAGTTGGAGTGAACGTGGATGCGCTTATCGGTGAGCCATGCATCAATAGCCGGCCGCTCGAGATGAACGATCGGCATGACCGGCAAGAACTACGCAAGAGAGGCAGTCATGGGGCTGCTGTAGAAGAAAAGAGTGCGAGGAAGAAAAATAGAAGGCAAGCAAAAAAATAAGAGTAAAAGTAGAATGCCTTTCCATAAAAAGGAGGGAGTTTTTGCATATGCAAAACAACGACCGCTTTTCGATGCATGAAGGTATGGCACCTGGAAAAAAAAAAAGAATTGACAAAAGCCTCCCTTGATGTGGAATGACTGAAACCATCATGAAAGAAAGTGTATTCTTCTTAGAAACCAAAAAAGGAAATTGAAGAGGAACCGCCGGAAAATAATGATGCATATCCAAAACCCATTAACCGGAGAAGAAAGAACTTCCCCATGAAGATTTACGAGGAAATAAGAGGTGGGACCGCAAGAAGCATACACCCAAAACGGCTCGGTCCACCGCACCTTCAGTTTTGTGGGTTTCTTGATTATGCACGAAGAAAACACTAGCATTGATTGCCCTCTTTGGAAAAATTTCTTCTTCAAATGCTGATCCACTTGTTGCCACTTTTTGCGACTTTCAATTTCCTGTGCCCAATAAAAGCTTTTCCTCCTCTCTTCATCTAATTTCTGAATGACCTCGAGTCTGTATGCCAATGAATCCTCTGGCAGCAACTGTCCGTAACATCAAGGCACAAACTGGGAACCACAAATTCGACTGGTGTGATGGCCTCCATGCCAAAAGCAAGTTTAAATGGTGTCAACCCAATTGCCACTTTAAACACTGTGCAGTAAGCCCAAAGTGCCGTTGACAGCTTCACATCAATCAGAATGCAGATTATCTGCTTATTGGAAGATTCCCCCTATCCATTGGCCTGAGGGTAATACGGGGACGATTTGCAATGCAGCACAAAGTAAAACCCCGTCATTCGTTTGATGACTTTATTAAAAATGACCGTCCCGATCTCACTGACCAACTCCATTGGACAGCCAAACCTGGTAAAACATCCTTAAAGAGACACTTTACCAAACACAGAGAGAGTAGTATTATCCCGCAAAGCCCATGCTTCTACCCACTTCGTACAGTAATCCGTGGTAGTAAGAATATACCTGTTCCTGGCTAGAGCTGCTGCTCTGCAGGTTTGATTGGGCCTATAAAATCAAGACCCCATTTTTGAAATGGTTCCAAAGGAAGAATCTGATGGAGAGGCAATTGATCCCGCTGGGACGGTTGTCCCATGCGGCACTGATAAACATCGCATTGCCTCACAAACTGCTGTGCATTTGCATGAGTAGATGGCCACCATAATCCACTTTGTAAGACCTTCTTCGTGGGTGATTTTTGCTGAGAAATGCCCACCAGTAATGTAAGATTCCTCCCCCAGCCCCTCATGATGTCCAGTATCTTCCCCTGATCAATTTCCTCTTCAAAAATATAAAAGATCTTGTTTCTATCAGTTTTGGCCTAGAGAGAGAAAATCTTCTAGAGAGTGGTTATTCAAATTTTAAATATTTTTGGATAGAAAAATACCTCATCTTATTAAAATAAGTTTCCCTGAAATAGAAGTTCAAAAAGATTTTCAGAAGGTGCATTAGAAATTAAGTATAATCTGTTCAAGAGGCATTATCCTGGGGGTGAAGATTTTTTAAAATTTTTTTTAAATTAAGGTTCCTATGGACCTATAAGATTCATCCAAATGTAGGGAGGAGATAAATGAAGAAATAAAAGAGAAATCCCCCAAAAATGAGTAAATACTCACATAAGATGAAGAGTTGACTAAGGATAAGGTTAATAGTTAAAAAAGGGAGATATTTAGAAGTAATGATGCATTTTTGACACCTCTGCATGGGGGAATTCCCCTCATGAATAGGGCGCCTATTTCACATGCTTGAATGAGTTTTAAACTCCCAAATAATGAGATATTTTTATCTCTCCTCTCTCCTGTTTCAACTAGATCCAAAAAGTGAGCAAAACTGACCTAAAAAGGTCAAAAATTGACCAAACTGATCTGGAAAATTCTAGAATTAGTTTGCTTGGTTAGAGGCTCACTTTTTTCTGTAAATAGAATCCCTCCCCTTTGTTGAAACTCAATAGTGTTTTTGCACTGTTACCCTGCCTCTCCCAAGTGCCAAAAACAATGAATTTTACTCATAATTCATTAGTTTTTGACCTTCCCTCTTCCAAAAGATTGGTGGCCACTCTTGTTTCCAAACAAGAGTAGAACCCTCAAACCATCAAGCCAAAGGAAATCTCTTAAATTATCAATGTAAGTTGGAGATTCTTCTCTTTTCCATTCTTTTATGGTTTTTATGATTTTTTATGGTTTTTTATGATTTTTGTCTTCTCTAAATGATGTTATGCCTCATTGCAAATAGCATTCCCCTCTCTTCTCTAGTAAATCCAACCATTCTTTATCCTAGGTGAATGATTAATAATGTTTCTCTTAAATAAGTAGAAAAATGTTACTTTAGAATGATTTAAATACTCTTGATGCATTTCTAATTAATTTTAGAGACTTAAAATTGAAAAATGGTCAGCCATACAAAGGAGGTTATGGCGAAATTTTTCAAAAAAATTGAAAATAAGTATTATCTTTCATTATTCTAAAAGAGTAATCCTTATGATTTTTATATTCTAAAGTGTCATTTTCATGCATAGAAGATGCATTTTGATTATTTGTATAAAAGAAATTTAGTTTTATTATAAAAGAATTAATTTAATTATAGTTGATTTTCATGCATAGAAGTATGCATAAAAGATTATTATTTTTAATATAAAAGTGTTACTTTTATCATATTTGATTTTTATGCATAAAAGTATGCAGAAAAGATTATTTTTTTATTATAACAGTGTTACTTTTATCATATTTGATTTTCATGCATAAAAGTATGCATAAAGGTTTATTTTTTATTATAAAAGTGTTACTTTTATCATATTTGATTTTTATGCATAAAAGTATGCATAAAAGATTATTTTTTATTATAAAAGTGTTACTTTTATCATATTTGATTTTTATGCATAAAAGTATGTATAAAGGATTATTTTTATTATTATAAAAAAGTTACTTTTATCATATTTGATTTTCATGCATAGAAGTATGCATAAAAGATTAATTTTTTTATTATAAAAGTGTTACTTTTATCATATTTGATTTTCATGCATAGAAGTATGCATAAAAGATTATTTTTTTAGTTATAAAAGTGTTACTTTTATCATATTTGATTTTCATGCATAGAAGTATGCATAAAAGATTAATTTTTTTATTATAAAAGTGTTACTTTTATCATATTTGATTTTCATGCGTAGAATTATGCATAAAAGATAAATTTTTTAATTATAAAAGTGTTACTTTTATCATATTTGATTTTCATGCATAGAAGTATGCATAAAAGATTATTTTTTAATTATAAAAGTGTTACTTTTATCATAAATGATTTTTATGCATAAATGGTTGCATAAAAGAAATTTTTTTATATTAAAAGAGTGATTTTCATCATAAATGTTTGTATGCATAAACATATGCATAAAAGATATTTTTTTATATTAAAAGTGTGATTTTCATCACAAAAGATTTTTATGCATAAACATATGCATAGAAGATATTTTTTAATATTAAAAGTATGATTTTCATCATAAAATATTTTTATGCATAAACATATGCATAGAAGATAATTTTTATATTAAAAGTGTGATTTTCATCATAAATGGATTTTATGCATAAATTAGATGCATAAGAAAAATTCTTTTATTCTAAAAGTGTAATTCCTACTAAATTGGATTTATGCTTGGAAAGATGTATAAAGAATTTATTTTAACCCAAAAGAGTTATTCTCACCAATTTTGATTTTATACATAGAAAGATGCATAAAGAAATCTATTTTTTAGTTCAAAAGAGTTATTTTCGTCAATTTTGATTTTATGCATAGGAAGATGCATAAAAGATTGATTTTTAATTCAAAAGTGTCATTCTCATTTAAAATGAATTTATGCATAAAAGATTGATTTTTATTTTGAAAGTGTTAGTCTCCTTAAAATGGAATTTATGCATAAATAGATGCATAAAGAAATCTTATATCAAAAATAAGAATTCTATTGTATTCTATAAATAGTTATGAGGATGTGAAATGAATCAAATAGATGAAAATGAACGAGGAATAGATGTAGTTATATGTATGTGAAAGAAATGATGTAGATATGGAATAGATGTAGTTATATGTATGTGAAAGAAATGATGTAGATATGGAATGTGGATGTGGATGTATGTGAATGTGAATGAGGATGTGGAATGTGGATATGGATGTATGGATGTGAATGTGAATGTGGATGTGGATGTATGTGAATGTGAATAAGGATGTGGATATGGATGTATGGATGTGAATGTGAATGTGGATGTGGATGTATGAATGTGGAATGTGGAATGTGGGTATGGATATATGGATGTGAATGTGAATGTGGCTGTATGGATGTGGATGTACGAATGTGGATGTGTGTGTGGAATAATGAATGCAAATATGAATATGAATGGATATGAAGTCAATATGAGTGAATGGATGAGAGAGATGTCATGTGAATCAGAATGTGAATGAATAATATAAGATGTGAACGAATGAGATGTAATGAGAAATGGATGTGATGAGTAGTAATTAAAATTAAGAAAGATAGGAATGGATGTTATGTGAAGTGAATGAATCTGATGTAATGGGATGGAAAATGATGTATCTGGTCAAGAATGGATACACATATGATTTGGATTTGGATTAAGTAATATGGATTGATGTGGAACAATCTGGAAAGATGTGAGTTCATTATTGAAACTATATTTGTGAACTGTTTGCAAATGACTGTTTGAAACTGTATTTGTGAACTGTTTGCAAATGACTGTTTTATGTCAAAGATGCTGGGGAAGCATTTTGACTATCTTGAGTATGTGGTCGTGGAGACCTACCTGATAAAGTTGCAACAGAGCTGACGGAGAGTCAACAGAGGATGTCTCGCGCGTAGCAAGGTCGGCCGAGTCTTGACCAGCCTCGGTTCGATTTAAATGGTGAGCTTCTGGTACGGTGGATGAGGGACCAAGGAAGCGACCTATGAGTGAAGCGCTAGGTGACCTGCCGAAGGATCCTAGAGGGTGCTGACCATACGGTGCTCGGGCTCTGGGTCGCCGAAGATACCACACGTGCGTCGTGGAAGATATTGGAACAAGGAGTAAGAGTTGTTTTCTGAAACCGAGTATGGATCTAGTTGATTGACCTTGCTGGTCCTCAACTGATGAGTCCATAGCTCTCTTATATGGATCTGTTGGTTGATCTTACTGATCTTCAACGAGGATTCCATCTTGATTTTTATAAGTGATTATCTGTCGGGTACTATGAGCTAGGAACTATAGAAAAGGCCCCTGAGTGAACAAGTGGTGAGCGTTCTGGTTGCCAATGATGCCATAGTTACTCCAATGAAGGAATGATTGGAAATAAGGACTCAATCAGAGATTTTGAGGATTGTGATAAGTGACACAATGGTTTCATTAAAGGATTGTTTTAAAAATAGTTGATGCTGAGAAAAAGGCAATTTCATATTGGGTGTGTAAGTGGTGTGACTAGTTTATGTTTGCATGAATATCCGGCTAGGGGGCCTGGGAACTCTTTTCCCTGGTACCCGGGACAAAACCTAACCAAATTCTAAATTGGATCCCATCACTACAGTGGTTGGACAGTTGGCTGGACTGATGGATCCGTAAATCAAGACTCAATTTCTGTCTAGTTCGATAGATGAAGTAAATCCCAGACAAAAATTGTTCTATGGAAAAAGAATCAACGGCTGTGCCTCTCGATGAGGAAAAAAGCGTTGGTCTCTATGATCCAAGTGTAATTTGTCCCTTGATCTGACTATGGAACTTACGAGTTCGATCAGATCAGTTCAGTTAGTTAAGGCCTTTGACTACGTTAGGGAAAAGTTACCCTGGTGGAATGGCAAAGGAAGTTTTTTTGGGTTCGGTTTTGGAAAAACCGATGGATTAGTCTCTTGTCCGGATATCCGTGGGGCGAGGCCTCGAGTGTGGGACCCTGCCCCGCGCATGAAGTGCTACTTCCGCTGCTAGTACCCAGAATCCGTTGCACGGTGGGGACGGGGATCTCACAGTAGTAACGTCGCAATGGGCTTCCCACAACACTGTCTCCTGCTCATGGGGGGGGGCAGGATGCACCAAAAAAGTGCGTCTCTGCAACATTGCGATAATAAAGTTCCCCCACATAGACTTCAAATGAGCGGCTCTGCAAAGCAAGGCGTCGCCACCACTGGTCCGTGGTTAAATGAGCAGGCATCTCACCCACTAGAGATAAAAGAAAACATTTCTTCATACCAGGTCCATGGGATGCTCGGAAGAGGTGCTCCTTCCTCTTCAGACTATACCCCCTCCGCATTTGGCTGAATCGTAAATAGGGAAGCATCCAAAAATTCATCATCCACGCTGACTGTTGGCTCCCCCGAATCTAATCGAGAAAGGTAATCTGCCACCACATGGTGAGCACCAGGGCGATGGATGACTTCAAAATCAAATTCCTGTAATAATAGAACCCATTGAGCCAATCTGCCTGTTAAATTTTGTTGCTGCACCAAGTAAAGAAGAGCAAAATGATCCACATGGAAGAAAAATTGTCGGCCCAAAAGATAGTGCCGAAACTTCTGCACAGAGTACACCATTCCAAGGCCTTCCCACTCTGTACGGAATAATTCTTTTCAATAGAAGAAAACCGGCGAGGACTGGCATAATAAATTGGGCAAAACCATCGCGCAGTTTGCTCCTTCATCAAAACACTGCCAATTGCCACATCCGAAGCATCCACAAAAACATGAAAATCAACCCCCCCCCCCAATGAGGAGGAATCATCACTGGTGCTTGAGAAAGTTGAATCTTGAGCCGACGACGGTAAGCCAAATCACAGTCTTCAGATCATCAAAAATCCTTGTAGTCAGAATGAGCGGCTGCATTTAAAGGAATTGCTAAATGCAGTCAGAATGAGTGGCTACATTTAAAGGAATTGCTAAATGCGATCAGAATGAGTGACTGCATTTAAAGGAATTGCCAAATGCGCCAACAATTGCAAATGGCGACTATGCCACCGAATTTGGCCCAGAAATTGCATACAACCTTTAGGATCCACAGGTGCAGGTGCTTGCATAATAGCCGCCACTTTGTCTGGATCGACTGCAATGCCATCCTGGGAAATGATGCCACCCAGTAATTTGCCACTTTGCACTGCAAAAACACACTTGAGTGGATTAAGACTGAAGGACACCTCCCGACAGCGCTGAAAACAGAGCTGCAAAAGTGCCCCAAATGCAACACCCTAGTGCCAAAGACACTCAGATCATCCAAAAAAATGCGCATGAAATTGGTGAGAAAGGGTCCAAAGATTTCATACATGCGCTGGAAGGTGGAAGGTGCATTGTGCAATCCGAACCACATGACTGTGCACACAAACACCCCCTTTGCGCGACGGTGATGAATGCGGTTTTGGCTTGATCCTCTGGTGCCATCCGGATTTGATTGTAGCCGCTGTGTGAAGTTTTTTGGGAACCTCAAACTTAACTTGTACATGTGTACATGAGTGTTGTTCGTGTTGTGGTAAAGTCATGGGAGCACCCATTGACTCAGCGTGGGCGTCGTGGATGCGGCAATCAAGCTAGGGGCTTTGATGGAAGTGTATGTGCAGGAAAAATGATGAAATCTTGGAAGCACAGGCTTGTCCGGAGCGTAGTCTGCTGGAGATGGTATCAGCCATTCGAGTCGCTTTGTATGTGTGCGCGTTCCCAAAAGTAAATGGGCACCAGGTTGTATTTGAAGAAGGCATGGAAGCATGAGCACAAGGTAATGCAAAGGGGTCTTCTTAGCATTGTGGCCATCCTCCAAGCTTAAAAGAATGAAAAAATGAAAACATCAACGTGGCTGGCAAAGACCACGTCCATCTAACGACCCATTTTTTTGAAGCTTCGTGAAGGAGAGTGGGCGACAACATGGTGATTTTGGCTGGTGGTAGCTGGACACAGCTGGCGACGAGCTCGGGTTGATGGGGGGTCGCCGGTAGCTGAAGAAAGGGAGAGAGGTCGCCAAAAAAAAGAGAGAGATTTGGGGCAGCACTGCAAGGAGGCGGGTCGTGAAAAGAGCAAGAGGGCGGCCTATGGTGTGCACAAGAGCCAGAGGAGTGGCTTTGTGTTTTGCTAAGGTTGCTACAGGTGGGTGACGACAGCTAGGGGACGTCAACTCTGCAGGCCGGGGAATACAAGGGAAGCAAGGCGCCAGGAGGTTTTAGCACTGATCGGAGCTGATAGCACGAGGGATACAGAAGGATAAGTGGTGACGGCTGGAAACGCAGAGGAGAGGAGCTGCCTGGCGAGGGGCTGGCACCGTGTGATGCTAGCCATCTCAGTGGAGGGATGTGCGTAGCAAAGAGCGGGAGAAGCTGGATGTGATAAGACCCGCCGCCGCTGGTACTGTGTAGGGAGAGGTGTGGTTAAGGTTGGCGCGGTGACTGGCTGCTATAATAAGGCAGGGGATGGATGTGCACGAGAGAAGGGTTGCGTTAGGTTTTGGGGTGTTGGTTGCAGCTACTACCAAAACAAGCGGGCAACGTCGACGGGCTCAGACTGTTTTGGATTGCCGGTGGTAGCTGAGGCAAAGAGAGAGGGAATAAAGCCTGATAGTACAAAGGGATCGCTCCAGTGATTGGGTTTTGCTTTGAGGACTGGCAGTGTGCTGGTGGTGTAGGAGAGAGTGGCCTTCAGCTGAGGTGCAGTGCATAGAACAAAGAGGTCGGCTTTGCAGAGAAGCAGAAGAGTGAAGGGATTTGGAGCCACCAAGAGCTGGAGTGGGCTGATTGTGAGTGGGTGCTAGATAAAGCTCGTTCTGAGGATGTCTGGGATATCCAACTTTGTAGAGATGAGGGCCTGTTCTGAAAAATAAGTCTTGTTCATGCTCTTAGGTTTGGTGTTCTGGTGTGTTTGTATGCATGTGTGGAAGTGTGGTACTCTATAAAGGCGTAAACAGCTTTACCGCTTCCGTGCCATCACTTTTTGGTACCTCCACAGAGGAAGAAATTTCCTTCGGTTTGTGAAAGAGAACAGAGGTTTGTGTGAAGCAAGATTTGGGAAGATGGCTCAGGATTTTCCGGAGTATTGGGGATTGCCACAGGAGAATGCAACCAGGTTTCTGGAGAAGATGGAGTTTACAGCTTTGATGAAAGACAGGGCAACCCTGGAGATCCTTTCTCAAATTTTGACTTATTGCTTGCAGGGTGATGCAAAAGCATGGCTACAGATGTTTGTGACTACACACAGGAATGCTCATCGACAGGATCCTGAGTACCGTGTAGTCAGAGCTGCATTTTTGGCACAGTTTTTCCATGTGAAGAGTCCGAATGAGGTGTGGAAGGAGTTGTGTAACATTCAGCAGAAGGATAGTCAGGATGTGGATCAGTATCTGATAGAGTTTGGTAGATTGTGGAGTCTATGGTGTGAGGCTTTGATTCCTGAAGTACCCCCACAGAAGATAAAGAGGGAGCGGTTTGTGGCTGGTTTGGAGCCAACCCTCCGTCTGAAGGTGGAGCTGAGGAACCTGAATAGCTTTGAGGAGGCTGTCAGAGTTGCTCGTGAGAAGGAGTGGAAGGTGAAGCGTTTGAGACAGTTGGGAATACAGGAAGAGCCAAAGAGGTTTGTGAAGACACCAAGGATTGAGAGTATGCATCCTGGAAGAAAAGCTGCTGTTGTTCCTAAACAGGAGGATTCTTTGAAGAGGGAGGTTCATGAAGCAGTGGAGCTCATGAAGTCTTTAAGCTTGAATTGGATAGAGTCTGTAGGAAGAGGAAGAGGCATAGGTGATATGGGAAGGAAGACTAATGCATCATCTGGTTCTGAAGGAAATTCAGCAGATATTGGAAGAGGGAGAGGGTATCCAAGTGATGTGCACTGCTGGAATTATGGTGAGTGGGGTCCGCAATGTGAGAGACCAGCCAAAGCTAATGGTGGTGTATATCAATTGTCTTTGGGAATGAGTGATAGGGTGATTGGTCCTAGTATATAGATGAAGGATGCAATTCAGCCCAATGTTCATGAAGTCTGTAAGGACACATTTGCAGAGCAAGATATGGGACAGATTAACCTGTTGGAAATGGAGAAGGATGAGGTTTCTGGAATCAGCCCTGAAGAGTTTCCAGAAGACGAGGAGGAGGAGGATGGGAGTATTGATGGTGCTGTGGATTGTGAAAGTGTTGCTAGTGCTAAGGAACCTGATGTGTTTGAGTATGGATATGAATTGGATGATCTCTTTGATTTAGAAAAGAGTAATGACTTGCATGTGCCAGTACTTCAGCCAGTCAAG
The DNA here is from genome assembly GCF_041138505.1 of Cibotium barometz. NCBI lineage: Eukaryota > Viridiplantae > Streptophyta > Polypodiopsida > Cyatheales > Cibotiaceae > Cibotium > Cibotium barometz. The sequence goes on from NC_141088.1 coordinate 46,311,091, forward strand.
GTAGAATGTGATGATCAAAATGTTACTAATGAAGATGCTATGGATGTAGTACAAGTTGATGATCCAGGTGATGAGTTGGATATTGCAGCTTGTGAGAATGTGGATGATGAGCTGAACTGTGTTCTTGATAATACATTGGATGATCTGTTGGAATTGGTTTCCTTGGAGAAGGTAACAAATGCTTGCATACCAGTTGTGCAGGGAGGGAGTGATGGTGTGACTGATGATGAGTTGGATGCTATTTTGGATGATGGTGTGATAGATTTCGCAGGTGCGGTTGTTGATCATAAGGTGTGTGTTCCTTGTCATGCCCAAGAGAATGAGTCGGTTGTTGTCAGTAGTAGTGAGAATGCATGTGAGGCTATTGTTGTTGGTCAGGGGGACCAGGATGCTTTGCCTGGCAATTTGGGGAGCTTAGACTTGGTAGGGATGCCTGTGCAAGATGTGGAGAATCTTGAAGGATCACTAATGGTCTTGAAGCTGGAGAAACTGCAGGAAAGTGACAATGATGAGTCTGTAGTGCATGAAGTTGCTGTGTTTGATGTTGATGGGTTGAAGGGGAATGGGTTTATGGTGGACACACCACATGTTGATGCTCAGCATATGGATGAGTGGTTTGGCTATAGTCTTGGTCTGGCAGTTTGTCCAAAGGGAGAGTTGGAAGCCAATGATGCAGGTTGCAAATTGGGATGATCATGAGGTGGGAGTTGAAGATCAGGTGTTTGTTAAATCAGTATATGATTATGAGTGGGAATCAGATGTGTCAGAGGGGAGTAGAGGTGAGGAGAGGTTGTCTCCATCACAAGATTATGTGAGCTGGTATGGAGGAGGAAATGCAGTAGAATATATTGAGGATGCCATGTATAAAGAGCCCAGGGGGTTGCTGAAAGTGGAAGACCATGACAGGATCCATCAATGGTTGTTTGATGGATGAAAATGCTTGAAGGATTGGAAGGTAGATGCACCGAGATTTCTGTTTGATCTAGGAGGATAAATGGTTTCTGTTTGTACAGCTGCTGGACATAAATGTCTCAGCACAAAAAAGGGGGTTGCTAAATATGTGTGAAGTTTTTTGGGAACCTCAAACTTAACTTGTACATGTGTACATGAGTGTTGTTCGTGTTGTGGTAAAGTCATGGGAGCACCCATTGACTCAGCGTGGGCATCATGGATGCGGCAATCAAGCTAGGGGCTTTGATGGAAGTGTATGTGCAGGAAAAATGATGAAATCTTGGAAGCACAGGCTTGTCCGGAGCGTAGTCTACTGGAGATGGTATCAGCCATTCGAGTCGCTTTGTATGTGTGCGCATTCCCAAAAGTAAATGGGCACCAGGTTGTATTTGAAGAAGGCATGGAAGCATGAGCACAAGGTAATGCAAAGGGGCCTTCTTAGCATTGTGGCCATCCTCCAATCTTAAAAGAATGAAAAAATGAAAACATCAACGTGGCTGGCAAAGACCACGTCCATCTGGCGGCCCATTTTTTTGAAGCTTCGTGAAGGAGAGTGGGGCGACGACGTGGTGATTTTGGCTGGTGCTGGACACATCTGGCAATGGGCTCGGGTTGATGAGGGGTCGCCGGTACCTTTGATTTTGATCTGAGGATCAAGATTACAGAATTCGAGGAATTCTGCTTGGGAATCCAGACTTGTGATCTAGAAGTATTGGGATACGGAATTAAGATATAACCATTGTATTCAAAAACAAAATCAAAACTTAAAACTTGCATAGAAACCCTATTTTCTTAAAAGGACTGTCTTATGCCAGAATGCTGGAGAGAGCAAGTGGCATATGTGTTTATCTAAGGGAAGTTCGGTTGCAACAGCTGGGGGGGGAGTGTTGAAGGGACAGCTCACGTGGCAAATACCTCCCTAGGTCTTGACTAGCCTGGGTATGGTAAAAAATGGTGTGCTTCCGGTAGTACGATGGGCGAGGGCCGACGAAGCGGTCCCTCAGTGAAGCAGCAGGACACCTAAGGAGGATCCTGGAGGGTTCTGACTAGGCGATGCACGGGCTCGCGGTTGCTTAGGACACCCATGCGTATATCGTGGAAGATATATATAAATGTTGACGAAATGATTATTGTAATCTGTTATTACTGGATCTCGTTGTGCTGACCAGCCGGTCCCAACAAAACGGAGAGTCCAAAGTGGTACTCTTTTTGTGAAACAAGGGATTGAATGGAAATTTTGAGTTATTAAATCTATGACCATATCTGTTTTGTCAATGGATTATTTTTATATTAAAGTTTTAAAGAGGAGTGTGTGCGTACATGTTTTCTAAAGCTAAAGTTAAGAAAGGCATTCAATTATGGGTGGGTGAGTACTTGTTTGGTTCTACCGGTTCTAGTGGTAGGGTGGTGGCTGGAATCAATGGAGTTTTAATAATCAAATTGAAAAAAACTTAGGATTACGCTAGGATTTGAGTAGTTAGTTAACTCCGTGATAAATTTCTCAATCGAGTGCATCAACAACTGTGCCTGATCTTCATTAGGAAAAAAGCATTGAATTGCTCAGATGATCAAATTATATCAGCGATAGTTTCCTTCTATCTGGCTTATTCAAGTGAAGGATAGTTTAGGTTTTGATCTCGTTAGAAAAATTCGTTAAAAAAATTCAAAAAGGTGGAATCGTCCCCGCTTTTCAGCCATGGAAAAGTTTTGCGGTTTCGGTTTTCGGAGTGACCACCAGCCTAGTCTCGTGCCCGGACATTCATGGGCAAGGCCCAGAGTGAGAAACCCTGCCCCGTGCGCCTGAGGGGGCTGCTTCTGCTGTCAGCTACTACCGGGAGTCTGGTGCGCGAAGGGGGCAGAGGGACCTCACAATTGGTGTATCAGAGGTATTTTCATTCCGTAAGCTTCTTTAATCAAAACCATCGAGAAATATCACCAGGCCTATGCTCTTCTACTCAAATATTCACCACCTCTAGATGAAGAGCAACTCATGGCCAAGTTCATTCGGGGAATGAACGAACCCTTGGGCACACTGGTCAAAAATGCCAAGCCAGTGTCCATGGGGCTGAAGCTGTAAGAATGGCAAAGGATTTTTCCAAAGCCTTTGTAGTAAAGGTCTCGCTGAAACCTGCACCCTCTAACTTTAAAAGATTTCAAACCTAGGGAAGTACTTCAAACTTTCCGCCCCCGAAGAGGCAGCAAGGCCTGAATCAGAATCAAGATGCACAGGAAGATTCCGAAGTGAAGGAAGATCCTTCCCCCAGAATACTTTCTCAGGAGCCCCCTAACTCCTGCCATGTTAAGGGGACAGGGAAGTCAAGGACCCAGAGTTAAGAGACCAACTCCTTCATACCAATCTAATCAAGGTCCGTCTCGCCCAAGCCAGGGAAACCCCAGAAGGACTCCAGCTCAGCCATCTGCCTCTGTCCAGAGTAACCTCAGAACTCCTTCCTAGAACTGGGGCAACCAAAGAGAAAGAGTTCTGCCCTCAGACTGCAGCAGCAGCCAAAGCAGTCACAATTTCAGATGTAGTAGAAGAGGAAAGAGGGCAGATCTATGTTGCAATTGAAAACCAAGGGCCTAACCATCAGTTCTCAGTCATCCATACTCCGACAGAGTATCAAGGTAAACCTTTTAAGCTTTTGATTGATTCAGGCAGTTCCTCTTCATTCATTTTCCCTAGATGCTTGCGTAAGCTAGTCTTAGATCAGAAATCAGGGAAACCTATGCAAGTTGAATTGGCAAGTGGGAAGATTCTTTTCACTCACCTTGAAACAGAACATATTTAGTTAAACCTAGATGGGAGTTTAACTGACTGTCAATTCAGAGTTATACCTTTGGGAATTTTTGGCGGGATCCTTGGAAGGGTTGGCTCCACAAAAATCAAGCTGACATTCACTATCATAATGGAACCATTTCCTTCCGTAACCTTCACGGAAACATTTCCTTTCGTGACCATTTCCTACCGTGACCTTCATGGAACCATTTCCTTACGTGACCTTCATGGAAACAAGGTTCAAGGAACCAGAATTTCACGATCCCCAAGACTGCAGTTAGTAAAGGCTTCTAAGTTACTAAAAGGACTTAGAAAGAAGCAGCACAATTATCTTGTCAAAATGAATCCGGTAGACTCAAAGTTAAAAGCTAAAGAACCTGAATGGTTAAGTGATTATGATGATTTATTCCCAGTAGAATTAACAGAGATGCCTCCAATTCGAGAAGTAGATCATGTGATAGAATTGACCCCAGGAGCTCAGCCAGTAGCCTTGCGCACGTACAAAATGCCAGTTCCTTAAGCCATCAAACTCAAGGAACAGCTTAGACAGCTGTTAGAACAAGGGTTTGTAAGACCCAGTGTTTCACCTTGGGGTGCGCCAGTTCTCTTTCAGAAAAAGAAAGATGGAACGCTTAGACTCTGTGTGGACTACAGAGGTCTAAATCAGCTGACAGTTAAGAATAAGTATCCTATTCCCATAATTGATGAGCTTCTGGACAGGCTAAGTGGAGCCCAGATCTTCACAAAGATAGATCTCAAATCAGGGTATTACCAGATTAGGATTAATGAGAAAGATATCTCGAAGATAGCTATCAATACTTGGTATGGACATTGTGAATTCACTGTCATGCCGTTTGGATTGACAAATGCCCCAACTACATTCAATCGCTTAATGCAAGACATTCTCAGAGAATACTTGGATGATTTTGTTCTTATTTTCTTTGATGATATTCTGATTTATGCAGTTGACCATGAAGCTCATGTTAGAAAAGTTCTTGAGATTCTAAGGAAGCACCAACTCTTTGCAAAAAAGAGCAAATGCACTTTCTTTGCCGACCATGTTGAATACTTGGGCTTTCTGGTATCCAAAGATGGAATTTCTCCAGATTCTGCAAAAGTCCAAGCAGTCATAGATTGGCTTGAACCAAAGACAATGAAAGAAGTCAGAAGATTCTTGGGATTGACTGGTTTTTATACCAAAGTATGCTCTCATAGCTTCCCCCCTGACTAATCTTCTCAAGAAGAATATTTCGTTTCAATGGTCTTCCAGGTGTGCCAGAGTGCTTTTGATAAGCTGAAGACCGCCTTGGTAACCAATCCTGTTCTAAAGCTACCAGATTTCTCTCTACCCTTTGAGGTAGTAAAACTGATGCAAGTGGTTTTGCCCTGGGAGATGCACTCATGCAGGAAGGTCATGCAGTGGCCTATGAATCCTGAAAACTCAGAACGCATGAGAGGAATTATGCTGTCCCCACGACCTAGAACTACTTTCAGTAGTATATGCCCTGAAGTTTTGGAGACATTACCTATTGGGACAAAGATTCACTTTGATGATTGATCATCAGAGCTTAAAGTGGATCTTCACTCAGAAGGATCTCAACATGCGCTAAAGAAGGTGGATGCAGACCCTGTAGGAATTTGATTTTTAAATCAAGTACCGCCGCCCAGGCAAAGAAAATGTGGTAGCAGATGCCCTCAGTAGAAAAGCCTCCTTGCTTGCAATTACTGTAGTATCAAATCCCTTGATTATTAAAGCAAGAGAGAAGATCATGCAGGATAGATTCTTTGGCCCTATTGCTACCCTACTTATGCAGGAAAGCAAAACTCAAGGGTACAGCCTGGATGATGGCATTATGTATTATAATCGCAGGCTATGCATTCCCAATGATGAGGGAACCAAGGATCAAATTCTGAATGAAGCCCATGATAGCCTTATATAACAGGATATCCAGGTTTCATCAAAACCTACATGTCTGTAAAGAAAAGCTTCTTTTGGCCTAGTCTGAAAAAGGATGTACTGAATCATGTACGTCAATGTCTGACATGCTAGAAAGTCAAAGCTGAAAGAGTAAAAATTCCTGGGAAGTTACATCCATTGGACATCCCCCAGATGAAGTGGGAATGTATCATTATGGATTTTATTATTGGATTACCTTCAGTGCAATCAGGTTTTAACTCCATTTTCGTAGTAGTTGACAGGCTAACCAAAGTTGCCTATCTGATTCCAGTAAAAGAAACCTACACTACAGTGGATGTGGCCAGAGTGTTCCTCAAAGAAATCTTTGGATTGCATGGCCTACCTAGGAGAATAGTAAGTGATTGCATGGCCTACCCACCCAGGAGAATAGTAAGTGATTGCATGGCCTACCCACCCAGGAGAATAGTAAGTGATCGAGATCCCAAGTTTACTTCAAGGTTCTGGACTGCATTTTTTGAAGCAGTGGGAACTTTCTTGGATCTCAGCACAGCTTATCACCCTGAGACCGATGGTCAAACTGAAAGGGTAAACCAAGTAATCGAAGATATACTTTGGTCATGCTGCAGGGAACCCAAGAAGTGGCTAAGCTATCTGCACCTAGTCGAGTTCGCCTATAATGCTTCTTATCATAGAAGTATTGGGATGAGCCCTTTTAAAGCTCTGTATGGACAAGATTGCTTAACTCCACTAACTTGGTCCGACCCATTGATTAGGGTCGAGATGTCCAGACGACAGATGCTTGATGACATGGAGCAGCAGATGCAGTCAATTCGTAAAGATATTAAAGCTGCCCAGGATGGATAGAAGCAATATGCAAATAAGAAGAGGACAGACAGAAAGTTTGAAGAAGCAGATATGGTCTTCATTAGAGTACGGCCTAAAAGAAGTTCTCTATCTCTTGGGAAGTACATGAAGTTATCCCCCAAATATTGTGGACCATATCTGATTTCAAAGAAAGTAGGTAACTTAGCCTACGATCTTCTTCTACCTCCTCATCTCAAAGTTCATGATGTATTTCATGTAAGCCTTCTAAAGAAATATGTGCCAAGCCCAAATCATGTGCTTGATGAGGAAATCCTAACCTCTTCAACCCAAGGGCAGATGGAGCTCCAACCTGAAGAGATTCTTGATGTTCGAGAAAAGATTCTGAGGAATAGAATTTTCAGAGAATTATTGGTAAAATGGAAGTTCTATCCTTTTAAAGATGCCACCTGGGAGAATGAAGCCGATCTGTGCGGGATTACCCCCAGTTTGTAAGATGAGGACATCTCGCGTTTTTCAAGTGGAAGAGAATGTAAGATTCCTCCCATGCCTCTCAAGATGTCCAGCATCTTCCCCTGTAATCAAATCCCTCTTCAGAAATATAAAAGATCTTGTTTCTACCAGTTTTGGCCTACACAGAGAGAAAATCTTCTAGAGAGTGATAATTCAGTTTTTAAATATTTTTGGATGGAAAAATATCTCTTCTTATTAAAATAAGTTCCCCCAAAATAGAAGTTCAAAAAGATTTTCAGAAGGTGCATTAGAAATCAAGTATAATCTGTTCAAGAGACCTTATCCTCCTAGGGGTCAAGATTTTTTTGAAATTTTAAATTAAGGTTCCTATGGACCAATAAGATTCATCCAAATGTCGGGAGGAGATAAATGGAAGAATAAAAGGAAAATCTCCCAAAAATGAGTAAATACTCACATAAGATGAAGAGTTGACTAAGGACAATGTTAATAGTTAAAAAAGAGAGATATTTAGAAGAAATGATGCATTTTTGACACCTCAGTATGGGGGAATTTCCCTCATGAAGGAGGCACCTATTTCACATGTGTGGGAGAGTTTTAAACTCCCAAATAATGAGATATTTTTATCTCTCCTCTCTCCTGTTTCAATTAGATCCAAAAAGTGGACTAAACTGATCAAAAAATGGTCAAAATTGAAGAAACTGATCTCGAAAATTCTAGAATCAATTGGCTTGGTTAGAAGCTCACTTTTTTCTATAAATAGAAGCCTTCCCCTTTGTTGAAGCTCAATAGTGTTTTTGCACTGTTACCCTACTTCTTCCAAGAGCCAAAAACTGTGAATTTACTCATAGTTCATTAGTTTTTGACCTTCCCTCTTCTAAAGATTGGTGGCCCCTCTTGTTTCAAACAAGAGTAGATCCCTCAAACCATCAAGCCAAAGGAAAGCTCTCAAATTCTCCTTGTAAGTTGGAGATTCTTCTCTTTTCTATTTCATTTTATGGTTTTTATGATTTTTGTCTTCTCTAATATGAATATGATGTTATCAACCATTCTTTATCCTAGAGGAATGATTAGTGGATAAAATCAAGTTTTTTCATAATGTTTCTCTTTTGATAAGTAGAAAATGTTTACATTAGAATGATTTAAATACTCTTGGTGAGCTTCTAATTAATTTTAGAGAGTTAAAAATTGAAAAATGGTCAGCCATACAAAGGAGGTTATGGCAAAATTTTTCTAAATTTATGAAAAATAAGTTTTACTTTTTTTAATTCAAAGAGTAATTCCCATCGTATATGTATTCTTAAAGTGTTATTTTTTATCCTAGGTATAGAAAAATGCTTACTAAAAATATTTTATTAGTTTCTTTAGAATTAAATTCTATGCATAGAAGGAAACATATTGAAATTTTTATTTTGATCATAAAAGAGTGATTTTCATCACAAAAAATTTGTATGCATAAAAGATATTTTTTTATATTAAAAGTGTGATTTTCATCATAAATTATTTTTATGCATAAAAGAAATTATTTTATATTAAAAGAGTGATTTTCATCAAATGATTTATATGCATAAAAGATTTTTTTATATATTAAAAGTGTGATTTTTATCATAAATGATTTTTATGCATAAAAGAAATTCTTTTATATTAAAAGAGTGATTTTTATCATAAATGATTTTTATGCATAAATGGATTGTCTTACGCCAGAATGCTGGAGGGAGCAATTGGCATATGTGATTATCTAAGGGAAGTTCGGTTGCAACAGCTGGCGCCGGGGAGTGTTTAAGGGATAGCTCACGGGACAAAAACCTGCCCAGGTCTTGACCAGCTTGGGTATGGTGAAAAATGGTGTGCTTCCAGTACGATGGGCGAGGGCCGACGAAGCGGTCCCTGAGTGAAGTACCAGGACACCTAAGGAGGATCCTGGAGGGTTCTGACCAGGCGATGTACGGGCTCGCGGTGCTTAGGACACCCATGTGTATGTCGTGGTGGAAGATATATATGAATGTTGACAAAATGATTATTGTAATCTGTTACTTGATCTCGTTGTGCTGACCAGTTGGTCCCAACGGAGAGTCCAGAGTGGTACTCTTTTTGTGAAACAAGGGATTGAATGGAAATTTTGAGTTAAGAAATCTACGACCATATCTGTTTTGTCAATGGATTATTTTTTTATTAAAGTTTTAAAGAGGAGTGTGTGTGTACCTGTTTTCTAAAGCTAAAGTTAAGTAAGGCATTCAATTATGGGTGGGTGAGTACTTGTTTGGTTCTACCAATTCCAGTGGTAGGGTGGTGGCTAACCCATGGGCCGGATGGGGTAGGCTGGAATCAGTGGAGTTTTAACAATAAAACTGAAAAAAACTTAGGATTACGCTAGGATTCGAGTAGTTAGTTAATTCCCTGATAAATTTCTCAATTGAGTAGATCAACGGCTGTGCCTGATCTTCATTAGGAAAAAAGCGTTGAATTGCTCAGATGATAAAATTATATCAGCGATAGTTTCCTTCTATCTGGTTTATTCAGGTGAAGGATAGTTTAGGTTTTGATCTCGTTAGAAAAATTCGTTAAAAAAATTCCAAAAGGTGGAATCGTCCTTGCTTTTCGGTCATGGGAAATTTTCTCGGTTTTGGTTTTTGGAGTGACCACCAGCCTAGTCTCGTGCCCGGACATTCGTGGGCGAGGCCTCGAGTGAGAAACCCTACCGCGCGCATGAGGGGGCTACGTCCGCTGTCAGCTACTACCGGGAGTCCGCCGGTGCGCGGAGGGGACAGAGGGACCTCTTAGTTGGTATCAGAGGTATTTTCATTCCGTAAGCTTCTTTAATGAAGAATTTTTAATCAAAGAAAATATTTTTATAAATGGAAGTTTCCTATTTATCTGGTATTCTCGACCTCACCCAGTCTCAAGATATGACTGCGTTCGCCTTCCAGCATCTCATTTCTTCCGCTTCAACTCGAACAAGCCAAGCAAGACTCGCACGCCATTTCAAGGATTTATATTTTCCTAACCCAGCGGAGAGACAACAGCATAAGTGGTTTGCATGGTAGTATGTCCACGCCTCTTGCGACCGCCGCCATGCAATGCTGTGGCAGAACCTCTCATTGGCAATGATTTTGTTAAAGCTTAAAATTGGTGTGTGGGGTCATTCTATATCATTTGACGCCTCGAAATTTCAGACTTTCATGCCAAGTCTACAGACTCCTTAGTTGTTTTATTCCTAATATAAGGAGAAAATAATAGCTCCCTTGTCAGTAAGTGAACGTTTGTATTAGGGCATGGCTATACCGTCGTCTTATGCGACTCCCAAGGAGATTTTGAATTCTGGAACCGAGCTGCTCCATGTACATATTGTAACTTTTATATAAATAAATAAATGTTTTCCGGAGAAAAATTCCTTGTTATATAAGTGATTGTTTATGGACGATCTGGACGATCTGTTAAAGAAAAATCTATTATCGGACATATGTCATAGATCTCTAATAAGATCATTGTCTTGTTTAAGAAATTGTTTTCCGAACCTCATAAGTCTTCAGATCTCGTGGATGATATCAAAATAAAAATTCAATAATATATAAATTTTTGGCAGAATCATGAGATGAGGAAACCGTGGCCGCCGTCAGCTAAACCCTCTCTTTGAAGATGACGACATGGGGATGGTCTGCGCTAGCGCAGACCATCCCCAGGCTCTGTCGGGAGCCTAGAGTACCTCATGCGGAGAGCGCTGAGCGCAAGGTGCTGGTGTACCGCCCCACCAATGAGGCCGTGCATTCCTACGAGCAGCTTCAGTAGAGGCTTTTGGGGCTGGGATGGCGCCGGTACCCTTACGAGTAGGTGGGCACCATCCAGTTCCACAGGGGCCAGTCGTCCACCCATCTCATCACCCTCCCATCGGACTTCGGCAGCTTCAGGCTCATGCACATGATTGACATCGTGATGAAGAACCGCAAGCATTTTCTAGTTCAAGACCAGTGAGTGTGCGCACGTACCTCCGTTCTCCGCCAGCCCTCTCTGCCTCCTCCCATTCTACGACAACGGTAATCCCAAACAAATCCCTTTACACGATCAAGTTTACATGAAATCCTTAGGGATCTCCTTGTGTCTATTTCCTACCTACCATAGCGAGCAATAAGTGTCTAAACCCCCTAATTCTACATAGTAGAAAGCACTATGGTAAGAACTTTTTTCCTTAAAAAATACTGATGATGTATTTACAAATTTGGTCTTAAAAAAATACTTTTAGCAAACCTAAATGTGAATCCTTGTGCTAATATATATAATTATGAAACCAAAGTTTTGAAAGTTGATTGCCGCATGTTGTATTTACAAACTTGGTCTTGTAAACATGCTTTTAACAAACCTAAATGTGACTGATAGTGCTCATATATAATCAAGAAACCAAAGTCTTGAAAGTTTACATCTAGATCCTTACGCCCCATGCAAAACATAACATTGCTCGTGAAGGGGAGGAGGACTGAAAAGCAAGAAGTCCGGGAGCCTGGAGTGGCTTAAGCAACGGGGGCAAGGAGTGGCTGGACCAACATAGCCGCAATCTTCTCCACCGCCTCCAGTGCCACCACCTCCATCTCGGCCTCCAGTGCCACCACCTCCATCTCGGCCTCCAGCGCCACCGCCTCCGCCTCTAGCGTTGCCGCGGTCTCTAAAATTGCATGGACAATGCCTCCCTTACCCCTGTTGCTCCAGCCACTCCAGGCTCCCCGCAGAGCCTGGGGATGGTCTAGCGCGCAGACCATCCCTAGGCTCTGCTGGGAGCCTGGAGTGGCTGGAGCAACGGCGGGGGGGCAAGGGAGGCATCATAACCGGTTAAACCCCCACCTCACCCTCTCCCTCACCATCGCCGCCGCCACCAACATAGCTGCCACCTCCAACATAGCCGCAATCTTCTCCACCACCTCTAGCGCCACCACCTCCATCTCGGCCTCCAATGCCACCGCCTCCTCCGCCTCCGCCTCCAGCGCCACCGCGGTCTCTTAAATTGCATGGACAATGCCTCCCTTGCCCCCGTTGCTCCAGCCACTCCAGGCTCCCGGCAGTGGAGGTGGAAGAGGAGACCGGTTTAACCGGTCATGATGCCTCCCTTGCCCCCGTTGCTCCAGCCACTCCAGGCTCTGCCGGGAGCCTGGAGTGGCTGGAGCAACGGGGGCAAGGGAGGCATCATGACCGGTTAAACCGGTCTCCTCTTCCACCTCCACCTCCACCTCCACCTCCACCTCTCCCTCAGCATCGCCGCCGCCACCAACATAGCCGCCACCTCCAACATAGCCGCAATCTTCTCCACCGCCACCTCCAACATAGTCGCCGGCTCTCAATTTAACACAAAAAGAATAGCAGAGAGAACAATACCTCTTTTCACAGATGCGTTCGTCCGTTTTCCTACTGAGTTGAGAGTATCCTCACCTTCACAGCAAAATACATGTACCCTAAAATATGTGTACCATATATGTGTGTGTGTGGCCTAAAATATATATAGCGTTAAGATAGATACATATATATACACACATATATATGGCTAAAAATGTATTAAGCTATAGATAGACACACATACACACACACACACACATTTCAATGGTTCAATATGTGTGGCATACTTTTTTAAAACTTTTCTATTATTTTTGTTATTGAAATTGTGTGTGTGTGTGTGTGTGTGTGAGAGAGAGAGAGAGAGAGAGAGAGAGAGAGAGAGAGAGAGAGAGAGAGAGAGAGAGAGAATATGTGATGTATAACAAAGAGAAAACTCATGCTCTTTTAAAACTTTTTTAAACATTTAGGCTCAAAAGAGAGAGAGAATATAGTTTAGGCTATGTATATATGTACATATATATATATTGATGTATATATATATATTTTAGTCTAGGTATTTATTAGGTTACACACACACAAACACACACACACATTAAGCTGTATGTATTTTAATAAATGTGTGTGTATGTGTAGCCTAATAGATATATAGTCTAATATATCTATATATCCTAAAATAGATAAAAGGCTAGTCTCTTTGTAAATACACACACACACACACACACACACACACACACACACACACTAAAATTCTTAGCCTAAAATATATACAATATAATATATAAATATGTCTATATTTATATATTATATTGTATATATTTTAGGCTAAGAATTTTAGTGTGTGTGTGTGTGTGTGTGTGTGTGTATTTACAAAGAGACTAGCCTTTTATAAAAATAATACTTACCAATAAATGTATATATTTGTATATATTTTTTATATATTTGTAGATACATATATATTTGTATATTTTTTATAAATTTTTTTTTTTGTCGTGACCATTCTCAATCGTGATTGCTCCACCTTGTTTTATCATTTCAATCGCCTTCATTCTCAATCGTGATTGCTCCACCTTGTATTATCATTTCAACCGCCTTCATTCTCAAATCGTGATTGCTCCACCTAGATACCTGATCTTCTATTTTTGTTTCATAAAGTCCACCTGTTCCTTCGTTTTTATATTTTCATTTCACATTTTCGTCTCTCTTGTCCTTTCTGCATCTTCGTATTGCCTTCCCTATTATGGAGCACACTGTCACCTTTGAGTGGGAGCTTGATGACTGCACAGCAAAAAATCTCAAACTTTAATACTTCTCCACCAAACCACGCTTGTCAGCCATGGATATCTACAAGGGTTTCTGCCTTCATCACATGCCCTTTCTAGAGTGAAAGCTACTAGGACCAATGGAAGCCTACAGAAAATCATCGCTCATTATGATATGGAGGGCAATAAAAGCTACCTCGTAGATATTACTCGAAGTAAAACATATATGCTACAATGTAGTCCTCTCTGTGCTGTTGATAGTCTTGATTCTAGTGCTAATTACATTGCCCAAGATGTCCAACATTTCGAGACTTCAGTGGATAAAGAATTAGGGACTCAAAACACCCATGTTCATATCTCGAGCTCCTCCTCTGAGAGTAACTTGAATGGCTCAGCAACTATTTTGCAACCAGGTGAAGGCACGAGCAATCCAAAAGGTTCAAAGCACAATATCTCTGAAGATGAATGTATTGCTTCTGAGAGTATACTTTCAGTTCTTTGTAAGAAGGAGGAACCTTCTCTTCTACATTCATTGTTGGAAAAAGTTACTCGAGTCATGGTGCCAAGACATTATGATGGTGATTCCATCCTAGAGTTTCCACCAACACATGGCAAAATAGGAAATATGGATGGAATGGAGCAAAAATATGATGGTCACCTATGGACACGTCCAGTAACATCAAACATGTCTGTAAGTTGTACCGTGCATATTAGCTATTGTGTTGGTACTTTGGAGTCCCATAGGCTCAGTTGTCCTTTTTACTTGAACAATAAAAGGTATAATAACACCTTCTTTCATGGACATCTGACAAAAAAGATTGCAGTTGGACTTCTGACAGAGGATGAGAAAACTAAAATAGTTTGTTACTTTTGTCGCAAAACTGCACACTGTGTGCAAGTGTGTAGATGTGTTGTGTATTACGTAATGCCTCGTGACACAACTATTACAAGAATGATGCTCCACACTGGGCTCCATGAACATCCAGTTCAGCCAGGAACTTCAAGGTCAATGTTGGAGCGCGTGAAAATGTTTGTTTCTCAAGTGTTGAAAGCCTAGAGAAGTGCAGGTCCTCGATTAATATAGATGGATATTGTGAAGGAAATGTTGTTTTCCTCCATGATGAATCAAAATGATGAGCTACCTACAAGTATTGGGGATCATGAGCTCTGCAATTTTTTGGAGGAGTTGAGTCCTCTTGTGGAAAACCAGAGGTGAGTATTCATTCTGTAACTTAATTATATTTGGATGTATTTTTCTACATTCGGTCCTCTCTTTATTGTGAAATTATGTTTTTTTAGGTTTAGACGCATTGTATCCCAGGAGAAAAGAAAATTGATGCCGGTAGGAGAGGGCTTTGATAGCATTCTTCTTATCCAGAGAAGATCTCGCTGTTCATTTATACAAGGTAGCCGTTTCCCAGGATAAGGTGGCCCTAATGACAAATGTTGTCTTTAAGATGTCTTTACAAGGACCAGCATCAGGCGTGGACTTGGTGAATCGCATGCGGTGTGATAGTGGAGGTGACTTGTCAAAGTCCTAGGTTTTGTTTGATCACACTCATTGAGTTTTTGGTTAGTCAACAATGGCTTACGACCCAAGGTGAGACTATGTACTTCAATTTTTTCCTTTCTTTCATTTACCTTGAATGATAGCTGATTGAAAAAATTTCTCTCCAAAATCCTATAGTGTTCAAGAGCTGAAATGAAGGAGGAGGATACAAAAAGCCAAGTACTATTTTGGGAAATGCTGAATAGCACAATGGAGCAATGCGGTTATGCACCTGCACACTTCTATGGGTGAAGCAGGGTCAAATTGGTATGCAGTTAGGACCGTTTTCAATGGGGGTCCGCACAACATTATGGAGGACAGGGAACAAACGTGCTTATTCCATTGGAAACAAAGTTTGATAAAGCATGCTAAACAATGCGTGAAGGTAGAAAGTCGACAACACCATATTGACTTGTGTGAAGAATGGAGATTGGCAACCAATAAGGAGTCAGCTTTCTTAAAAAGTAAAGAGATTCGTGAGTGGTGGAGAAATGGACATGTTTATGAGGGAAAACTATCAGTAAAATGGATACATGGATCAGTTGGTGGGAAGTACGAATAGCACATTGGGGCAACCATATGTCAAGGGTGAGAAATTTTATGGAGAAATGATATGTTGTATGGATGTATTTGCATTGGAGTCAATTTTGTGAATTCATGTATGAAACCTCTTATGTGCAGGTGGTCTTAAGCTAGGTGGATTTAGCACAAACCCCTCGAACAAACTTATCTAAAAGTGTACATGGGAGTTGGCTTGCTGGTGAAGGATACAAGGAAAAGGTTAGCTTGTATGATGTGTGCATTTCAGATATGGCAAACGCTTTACTAAAAAGTGCAAAGCAATATGCATATCAAATGGGGAAGCACAAAGGTGAGGGACCAAGCTTGAGCAAGTTGTTGGATAGGGTGGGAGCAAGGTCAAGATCGACACCACCACAAGTGGCTCGCATGGTCCATGAAACAGTAGCTAATACTCCTATGTATGAGGAATCAAGGCCTCTACATGGAGATAAGGAGACTATTCAACGGAAGAGAGTGAGGACAATGGAAGTAGACCAATGCTCACATCGTCTAGGTTATGTCATGCAGAGCAGACATCGTCAAAACTGGGGAACAGCAAGAAGAGTAAGTTTTGGAGATAGATCTAGAACAAACAGTGCAGCAAGTCATGCTTCAAGGGGAGGACCAAAAAGTCCAATGATTGGGGGAAACAAAGATGTTGGACATGAAGAGCCTAAACAACATTATGGCACAATGAGTGAAGGACAAATGCATGTAAATGAAGAGGCCGTTGGACGCACAATGTCGGCCATTAGACGAACCCCATTGAACTCAAAAGTCAAATGTTTGGGAGGTATTGATGGAAGACTTAAGTGCAACTCATACATACAGGGAAGCTCTATTGGAGTTGTTGCCCCTAGCTTCTACTCAGAGCAACGACATCCTGGTCCGGGAGGGCCAAAGGCTCAAATGATGTGGTTTTGTCCTTCAGATGTTTCACACACATGGCATGTAGATCCAAACATAATATACAAGCCATCATACCCAGATATGTGGAAAGTGGATGTTGGGACCAACATAACCAGCCAAGAGTTAGAGAAATTAGTAAAGGCAGGATTCAAGTTAGATGTTACTCATGATGAAGAACCTTTTGTGTCAGGGGTGGGAGAAACATCCAAGCAGCAGGCAACAAAGAAAGTGACAAGAGGCCACATGATGCTACATAGAATACAAAGAGATCAACCAAGTGGCGGCATTGGATTTCCAAAGAAGCAAAAAAGAGGATTGGTAGTGCCGAGGCCATGACAACGACAGTCCTTAATGAGAGTGCAATGCATCCATCCCCCTACTCTATTTTTCATTTGGCATGTGCGAGTGGAGAGGACTATTTTATACACATCAAGGTACAACCTTGGTGTACATGTCCTGATTTCATGCAGAGAGAATCTAGAGGAAAGTCTTACATTGCATGTAAGCATATCTATTTTGTCTTCTTGCGAGTTTGCGATTACATAAGAATGAGAATATGGTAATGCATCACCGACACTATCACCAGAGGAAGTGGGCAGCAATATACTATCACGTCCTCGAAGCAAGGATGTTTGTGCCTATACTTAAGCTTTAATCAAGCCTCTCACATGTTCGTGCCTACTTAAGCTTGTAAGGAAATGTGAAGTCAATCTTTTTGTAAGAAAATTTGAACCCAATATTTTTGTCTTGCTTTGGGATGGAGTATACTGTCACGTACTCTAAAGTCTTATTGTAGGTAGCTTGCGAGACGCTATGGTAAAGGAGTTGTACCAACCATATATCTTCTTGTAAGGAAATGTGAACTCAATCTTTTTGTAAGAAAATATGAGCCGGGTATACTTGTTTTTACTTGTGTTGAAATAAATATTGGAAGAAAGGTACATAGATAGGTATGTTTGTGCCTATATTTAAGTTTCTTTGACATAAAATGTGTGTTTATATGTAGGAAGGTAGGTAGGTAGGTATGTAGGTATGTATGTATGCATGCATGTATATGTTTGGGAGTATGCATGCATGTATGTATGTATGTATGCATGCATGTATATGTTTGGGAGTATGTATGCATGTATTGTACAAATGTGTGTATATATGTATGTATATATGTAGGAAGGTAGGTAGGTAGGTAGGTAGGTAGGTGTGTTTGAGAATATGCATGTATATATGTATGTATGTATGTGAATGTATTTATTTCTCTTTCATAAATAATTACTATATAAAAGCTCACCAAAATGTATCATTTTTCTTACAAGCTCGCATAAAACTCTCTTATCTCCAAAAAGCTCGCCAAATAAAGCTCGCAAAAAAATCAAACCCAGATGGGATGTGTATGAATGAGAAATGATGTGGATGTAATGTAATGTGGATAGAATATATGTGATGGAATTGGGATACAATGAATGTGATGTGATGTGAGTTGGATAAGTATGAATGAGTGAGATGTGATGTGAAATGGATGTAATGTGATATGATGTAAATTGGGATAGATGTGAATGGATGATATGTGATGTGAATAGATGAGATGTGATGTGATGTGAATCGGGATGTGAATGAATGAGATGTGATGTGATGTAAATGGGGATAGATGTGAATGTATGTGATGTGAATCGGGATAGATGTGAATGAATGAGATGTGATGTGAATGAATGAGATGTGATGTGAATGGGTGAGATGTGAATTAGGATAGATGTGAATGATTGGGATGTGAGGTGAAATAGATGTGATGTGATGTGGATCGGGGTAGATATGAATGGACGAGATGTAAATGAATGTGATGTGGATATGGGTAGATGCGAGTGGATGAGCATAAATGTGGAAAGATATGATGAGATGGAAAATGATATGATTGGATGAGAATGCATGAATGACGATGGGAATACAACTGATTGGACTTGGATTAAGTAATGTGGATTGATGTTCACGTCCCTTGAGGCTCCCCAAGCTCACTCTTGGAAGCTCCACTCCTCCAATCTCCACCTTCACATTGTCACCTCGGAGTTTCTCACACCACAATGTAAGGCAATCTTCCTCTCACTCTCCAATACACATGCATAAAAGATGAACATGTACTAGAGTATACTCTCTCTCTCTCTCTCTCTCATAAGATAAAGAAATAGCTCTCATAGCACAAAGGGGGATTGTGCTCTTTCATTATGAGAAATTTCCTTTTATACATTTGGCCCTTATTCACACGTGGGCGTGCCTAAAACTTACTAATATATAAAGCCTTGGATGGCAAGTATCTCATAAAGTAAAATGTTTTTAGTGCCATTACATAACGCTGATTAATGTCCTCAGTTGGAGGAGCATCTTTGTTAATCCAAAATGGAATTAACATCCCCCCGCCACATGATGTAGGTTTTGTCCTCAGAACCTCTTACTAAGGTTGAAAGACCTGGTCGCCAAACTCATGCTTGTAGAAGCTTTGGTTGGATTGAACCTTTTTTTGAAGGCAAAGTGTGATGTCCAAAACCCGGTGTCTACCATATCCTTGAATGTGACATGCATGTTACTTGGTAGACACCTGAGGTGATGATAATAAAGCATCATGCCTTGTTCATTTGGTCCTCTATTCATATCAAAGCAAAGCTGCTCGGCATCAAATCCATCATAACTTTCCTTTGGTTGATCAATAAGCACTAAAATCAACTTCCTGAATCTGATGGCAGCTACTATGTTTGGATTTGGAATCCTTCGCCCACGCTCATATCCATGCGAGCATTTGTTGTCTTTGACTTTTGATAACTTGGAATGTGGATGGAAAAACTTGAGGGAAGTTGTAACAGATGTGAGAATCCCTTTGCTTTGCTTCATGGAACTGGAGTGGAGTGAGCCTTCTTTTGATTGGCATGTAAAGTGGACCCACTCTCTGTGTTAGCAGGGAGCATTGGTACTGAAGACTGTGCTCTGGCACTATGAGGTTCTCCTTGCGCTAGTTAGGCTGTGTGCCAAAATCCTTGAGTTGGAGGTTAGTATTGTTTGTGTTGATTGCTATATATCCTCCCCTTGTATGGATTGGATGTTGTTTGCGCCATCCACGGAAACAATAACTGATCACATGAATGTTACAATGTGGATTTCCAATAGATCGGCCAAGTGTGGGTTGGCTGGCTTGGTGTGTCACGCCACATTTTCCCACAAGGTCCCCTTTCCTCCCATAGGTAGCGGCTTTTCCAATTCAGGCACTCGGGCTAGGAGAGGGTATGGTACATATGGTTGCTTCCGTGACTCCATGGTAAAGTAGGCATCTGGCATGACTCTTCAGGTAGGCTCAAACGGTGTAATTTTCAGCAACACTTTGAACTTCATTTTTGGCTTTAAGAGGGGGTTTCCTACCCGAATGAAGCTCTCATACTCTGTAAGCTGACAGAGACTCAATGACATTTGTATATCAAGAAAAGCTTGTATGTCATCTTGAGGGGGAAAATCACGTACCTCAACGAGCTGCCGTGGTGGAGATAGAGTTGTTTCTGACAACTCCTCGGGGGCAAGAGGGCTAGTGGGAATATGAACTGGGGTATAAGAGTAGCGAGAGAAGATATAATCAGCCTCAGTTTTGTTAGTAGGAGATATACTAGGAAAGGGATTTCGTAGCTTACTAGATATGGAAGAAAACACGGGGTAAGTAATAGATGATGAGGATCCTAGTGTTTCTTCTTGTCCTTCTCCTGAATTGGGTGGTAGAAGACAACATTACTTTTGTGAAGAGAGGGAGCAACATAACTTTGTGAAGAGAGGGAGCAACATAACTTTGTAAAGAGATTTGTTTTTCATTTTTCACTCACATGAGTTGCACAAGAGAGTGGAAAGCATCACCTTTGTGGTTATTCTATTAAGTCTCAGTAAAAAAAGAGCGAGTGAGATAGTGGAATCGTACTAGCTTATCCAAAAGCTCTAATAAGAGAGAAGTGCTAAATGTGTTCTACAATAAGATGAAGTTTCTTTTCCCCTTCTCCTCTATGATGGGTGAAGTCTAAAGCTGCTTCTCCTTTCATCACTACTGCAAAGTCTCCTCTCTGTTTGCCAGTCTGTTGACCTGAGCTACTGCCAGTCCTGAGTTCTCACACTTTTGCCAGCGGTGGTGCACGACTTCAGGCAGTAGGCCATCTGGGATGTGAGTCTTCCTAAAGCTACACTCTATCTGTGGGGGGTGCAACTTTGTCTGTGGGTGCACGACATCTCTGTAGGTGGTGCAACTCTGTCTACTAGCATTGTCATCATCTCTCTGGGAAAATGAGGCTTCAATAGCAAACATCTATGTGGGTGGTGCAACTCTATCTGCTAGCACTGCCACCATTTCTCTGAGAAATGAGGCCTAGAGGTTAAGAAAATATATTTTTTATGCTTTTATGTTAATAAAATTATGGTAAATTTATGATTTAATTCCATAGTTTGGATTTAAGTTTAAGGATAGTTCTTCTATCATAATTGTATTACAAAGTCTTATTCTTTTCTAGAAAAATTAAAAATTATCTGTAATAACAGCGAAGCTATGGCAAAATTTTTAGAAATTAACACATATCTTATTTTTATGCATAATGCTAAAAGAGGACTTCCTACCATATTCTAGGATTGGACATCCTATGCTAAAAGAATGATTTTCATCATATTCATGGGAAATAAAATTTTAGTATTTATGGATAAATAATTTAATTAAAAAAAAGAGAAATTTTTGGTAATTTTATTTTTATGCAAAAAAGAGAAATTCTCATGATAGTGTAATTAAATGGAAAAAGAGAAAATATTAAAATAATGGATATTTTTATTTAATTTTAAGAGAAATTTTAGATAAATTTATTTTATGCATGAGAAATTTTAAATGATAAAAGAGAAATTTCCATGACATTTGGAATTCAATCATTTAAATGGTTTTAATTATAATAATGAATATTTTATTTAATTTTAAGAGGAATTTTAGATAAATTTATTTTATGCATGAGAAATTATAAATGATAAAAGAGGAATTCCCATGACATTTGGAATTCAATCATTTAAATGGTAAAAGTGGAATTCTTCGCATAATTAAAATAATAGATATTTTATTTAATTTAAAGAGGAATTTTAGATTAATTTATTTTAGGATAAAAGAGAAATTCCCATGACATTTGGAATTCAATAATTTTAATGCAAAAAGAGAAATTTTAAGCATATTAAAAAAATGGATATTTGTATTTAATTAAAAGAAGAATTTTCTCATCATGACATTTGGAATTCAATAATTTTAATGCAAAAAGAGGAATTTTTTTAAGCATATTAAAAAAAATGGATATTTGTATTTTATTAAAAGAAGAATTTTTGTGGTATTTAAGTAGAGAAAGGTTTGAATTAAATGTTGGTGAACAAAAGAGGAATTTTCACCATAATTCCACCTAGAGAATTAGGGTTGATAAATTAAATTGGTAGAAGAATATCTTTAGATATTTTACGTGGATAAACCACCAAATTGATATTTACCCAAAATTATATTAAATGGAAGAAGAGTATTTTCATAAAAATCCGATATTCTCATATAAAACCATTTCTTAATCTATTATGATTAGAATGAAATTCATAAAGTTGGAATTTTCTTACGGTTAGAAGTTCAGTAGATGTTTATCTGAAGAAAATCTTTGGAATCAAAGTTAGAAATAAACCGAATGATTTTGGTTAGACCATGACTGTGAGAGGGACGGCCAGTAAACTACTTTTCCATCTCTCGATCTGAATAAAGCAAAAACTTCGTTGACCAATTCCAGTTCTTAATACAAAGAATAGACTACCGCCGTTGAATTAGCATAGTTTTTCCTTGACCAAAATCACCAAGAATTTAGTTAGAAATTCAGTCAAATGATAGGTAGATTAGCCCGATGAGAGATCGATGATTCTCATTATGAAAATATGGATTAAGGAAAAAGGGTTTTGTGGACCCAATCTCGAACCAGGAATTTTACTTGCGTAGAACCTCTATTTTCTTTTAAAGGACTGTTTTACACCATAATGCTGGAGGAAGCATTTGGTATGTGTTTAACTAAGGAGAGACTCCTTGGTTGCAATAAGAGCTGCTGTGGCAGGGAGCCATCGAGGGATGTCGCTCGGGCAAAGCTGTCGAGGTCTTGACGAGCCTCGATATGGTTAAAATGGTGTGCTTCCGGTACGATGGGCGAGGACCAACGAAGTGGTCCCTGAGTGAAGTGCTAGGACACCTAAGTAGGATCCTATAGGGTTCTGACCAGGTGATGCACGGGCTCGCGATTGCTAGGACACCCATGAGTACGTCGTGATGTGGATTGGGGTAGATATGAATGGATAAGATGTGAATGAATGTGATATGATGAGATGTGGAGATGGGTAGATGCGAGTGGATGAGATGTGATGAGGGTAAATGAGGAAAGATGTGAATGAATGTGATATGATGAGATGTGGAGATGGGTAGATGCGAGTGGATGAGATGTGATGAGGGTAAATGAGGAAAGATGTGATGAGATGGAAAATGATGTGATTGGATGAGAATGGGTATACATATGAATTGGACGTGGATTAAGTAATGTGGATTGATGTGAAACATGTGGAAAGATGAGAGTTCGCTGATGGAGAGTCAACAGAGGATGTCTCCCGTAGCAAGGTGGGCCGAGGTGTTGACGAGCCTCGGTTCGATTTAAATGGTGAACTTCCAGTACGGTGGATGAGGGACCAAGGAAGCGGCCTATGAGTGAAGCACTAGGTAGGTGACCTGCGAAGGATCCTAGAGGGTGCTGACCATACGGTGCTCAGGCTCTAGGTCATTGAAGATACCCACACGTGCGTCGGGGACGATATTGGAACAAGGAGTAAGAGTTGTTTTTTGAAACGGGGCCTGGATCTAGTTGATTGACCTTGCTGGTCCTCAACGGATGAGTCCGTGGCTCTTTTATATGGATCAATTGGTTGATCTTGCTGATCTTCAACGGAGATTCCATCTTGATTTTTATAAGTGAATATATTGTCGAGTACTATGAGCTAAGAACTATTGAAAAGACCCCTAAGGGACAGGAGGTGAGCGTTCTGGTTGCCAATGATGCCATAGGCACACCGATGAAGGAATGATTGGAAATTAGGATTCAACCGGATATTTTGGAGGATTATGATCAGTGACACTATGGTTTCATTAAATGATTATTTTAAAGATAGCTGAATCTGTGAAAAAGGTAATTTTATATTGGGTGTGTAAGTGGTGTGACTACTAGCGTTAAATTTGCATGAATATCCAGCTAGGAGGCCTAGGAACTCTTTTCCCTAGGACCCGAGAGAAAACTTAACCAAATTCTTAATTGGATCCCATCAGTACAGTGGTTGGGGGGTTGGCTAACCCATGGGACTGGAGGTTGGACTAATGGATCCGTAAAATGAGACTCAATTCTGTTATAGTACGATAGACGAAGTAAATACCGGATAAAAATTGTTCTATGGAAAAAGAATCAACGGCTGTGTCTCTCGATGAAAAAAAAAGCGTTGGTTTCTATGATCCAAGTGCAAGTTTCTTCCTTGATCTGACCAAGTGACTCATAGGTTCGGTCAGATCAGTTTGGTCAGTAGTAATGGCCCTGACTACGTTAGAGTACAAATATCATAGAGGAATTTCCCGTGCTTTCCGGTAGGGGAAAGTTTTTCCGGGTTCGGTGTTTGAAGAACCAAGGGATTAGTCTCTTGTCCGGATATCCGTTGGGCGAGGCCCGGAGTGAGGGATCCTGCCCCGCGCAAGAAGTGCTACTTCCACTGCTAGCATCTTACATCTCAACATCACGTGTTTTAACTCATCATGTACAAGACCGAAGTCAAAGACAAGAGCCTACTAAGCCTAGGTGAACTAACCCTCAATAAGTAAAATATTGAGCGTGACGCTGATCCCACTATCATTATGGAAATTTTGTGGGGAGATGTAGTATTAACAAATCCACAAGATATTTATTTTTTATCCTTTGCACCCTATTGTGTTAAACCTTTATAGTTGGTGTCGGGTACTCTAAAACTTTGAAATCCTAGACAACAATGTCAAAAAATTAGACTTGTTTGTTCCAGATAATATTCCCGAAACACTGGCCAACTACGAGGTGGTAGCACAAAGTTATCAATAGATTATAAGCCATGGGTGGCTATAAGTCTACAATACTCAGCAGTACTTAAACTTATGTGAGTCTTCTTTATACCACCCTTTTGGTATTCTAAAACTATACCATAATATCTACAAACATTTAGAATCCATGTTAACAAATGTTCTTTACACTTTTGATAACACTCATATTGAATATTCTAACATAAGTCCTGAGGATATAACTAAGCTTCAAGATTTTATGAAATCCCACAAACCTAGCCACCCACCTCCCAGCTCAGGCCATGGTTAGGAAGAGACACCAACTTCATCATCCAGCCCTACATACCTAGTGTATTCTAATGTAGCTAGTAAACTACTTAATCCGTATCCTAATGCACCGCCTACTAACAAGTCTCAAGCTGACTGCATTTTTTCTACTCTCCCTTTACAAAATATAGAATTCTCCACTAACACTCTCACCCCCGAGAGGAGGTACTGGCACCTGATCCGTCTCCCCCACGGCACCATACTCTCCCCCAAGACAATATTGAAGCTTTTACTGATGACACTATTTTGGAGTCATTGTCTGGTGTAGAGTATAAAGGCTTCATTCAAGCTAGAAATCCACTACTAAAGCCAAAGCTAATGTTCAAGGTGTTAATGCAAATAACACCATTTGAGCCGACTTGAAGGATTGTACCAAAGAATTACTCCGATGTCATGCCAACAAAACAACATTAAGTACCGTACCCTCTATGAGAACCTCGCCCAGATTTAGAAGAACTACTACCTTTGGCTGGAGAGGGTACATTGTGGTCTAACGTGGCATGGGAGCCCAAATTAGCCAATCCACAATTGGCCAACATGCTGGAAATCCGAGTGGTTACATTTAGAATTAGTTATTGCTTCAGTAGGTGGAGGAAAGCTCACCCAGTCCACACACGAGGGGACTATGCAACAATCATCATAGATGATGCTGATGTGTGTTTCACCAACTCAACGAGTTGACTCCTTGTACATGCAACTAAAGAGAAGATGGGCTCGTCGACTGGAGTTTCAAGAGGCCAAGCAGCGTGACTTGCATATTTGTTATAACTTTCTAATTTTTGTGACAGCAACATTTACAAACATAAGGGAGAAAAGAAAACAGATGCTGACTTAGATATAGGCATGACGCCGTATCCCGGACCCAGCAATAGTGTGGCCAATGTTAGATTCTTAAAATTTCTCGTGGTCTTGATTGATCAACCGAAGGAACCATATGATGGCTATGAAGCTGAACAACTGCAATTCGACATGAATCAAGGTCCATCTGACAAGGGTATGATGCTGTACTATCATCGCCTGAGATGTCTTCCTGCCTATATGCATGTCACATTCGAGGAGATGGTGGACACAGGATTCTGGAGATCACACTCAGCATTCAAAAGAATCCTGAAAAACGTTTATTCATGCCAAAACTTTTATCGTCATGAGTTCAGTGATGACCAAGTCTTTCGACCTCGGTAATAGGTTTTGAGGACATAACCTACATCAGGTAGGGGGGGATTCCCTATAGGCTACTTCGGCTGGAGAGACAAGAGCTAAGATGACGGCGAGAGCGGCAGCGGGAACAGCGCGGCGACCACAAGGGAGATGCCAACGTGACGAGACTGCTGAGGCAACAGTGGCGTCTCTACCCTCCATGAATTTCTATGCGTGGAAAGCCAAGGGTACGCTGGGTTTACTAGTAGCAGAGGGTCTCACGAATTCAAGGTAGAGCCCGCAAGAGAAGACGAACGGGCAGCAGCCATGTTGGTGAAGGAAAGAGCTACAGAGATGGATGCAATGGAGGCAGCCATTTATAATGCCCTTCTCCCTTCTTCCTTGCTAGATTCATCATGTGCTTCCTCTTCCTCCATGTTGGTGAAGGAAAGAGCTACAGAGATGGATGCAATGGAGGCAGCCATTTATAACGCCCTTCTCCCTTCTTCCTTGCTAGATTCATCATGTGCTTCCTCTTCCTCCTGTTCACCCCGCTACCTGCTACTAGCTTTCGCTTCCGTTGGTACAAACTACAGATGCAGGTGTAAATGTCCAGGGCCAATTGCACTTACCAACTTGTAGTTCTCTTGTAGCTTTTGTTGTTTTTGCAATTCTCTATCTTGTTAATCCTTGCAATGACACCTATCTCAGTTTCCATGGCCACTAACATGGCTGTAATGAGCTCCCAAGTGAGCTCCCCTCTTTTCCTCATCCATTTAACCTCCCTCTTGAGGTTTTACATAGCCATTATCATGACTTCCATGAGCTTCCAAATAAGCTCCATAACCTTGCATGCTTTCTTTCCATGAAAAAACAGGCATCTTCAAAAGGTGCTCTTCCTAGGTTTCTCACAAGAAACCATTGAGGTTCCAAATATGTGTGAAAGCTCTCATGGCTTCGACCCAAACATGCCCATCTTCCATGAGAATTTCACCACACATCGTCTTCTCGATGCACACACATGAACTCCCCCTTGAGTTCACATTTGCTTGCCACCATGGGTGGGTTGAGGTCTACGATACTTATCAATACCTAAACCTTTCTGAGTCTAGTTTATATCACCCCTTGGGTATCATGAAGCTATACATAAAAATACATAAACAAGTGGAGCCTATGCTAAATAATGTCCTTTATGATTTTCATCATGCCCATATAGAATATCCAAATGTAGCCCCAAAAGAAATCACAAAACTCCTTGAGTTTATGAAAACTATTAAACCTCCCTAACCTCCACCCAATTCAAGGAAAGGGTAAGAAGAAACCCCAGGTCCTCCACTTTTGTAACATATCCTTTGTTTACTTCCCTCTCTAAGCTTCTAAATCCTTATTCTAATGTATCTCCTATTTAGGGGCATAGTAGGAAGCTTGATCTACATGAAGATCACCAGGCCATATTTGAGCTATACTGTTGGGTTGGTGAGTAAGTTTATGCAGGTTCCTTGGAAGCCGCATTTGGATGCATTGAGACGCATACTGAGGTATGTGAGGTCTACTTTGCATTGTGGACTATTTTATGAAACTAGGACAGAGATATGTGTACATGGGTACACAGATGCTGATTGGGCTAGTAGTATCTCAGATAGAAGATCTACTAGTGGCTTCATGTTTTCTTTGGGGAGTGCTACTGTGACTTGGAGCAGCAAGAAGCAGCCTACGGTTGCTCTATCCAGTACAGAGGTGTTGCTATGGAGTAGCATGTGAGGTAGCTTGGTTGAGAAAGCTACTTTGCAGATTTGGGTCTATCAGTGGATAGACAAGTTGATAATGTCGTTTTCTGTGACAACATTAGCAGTATATAGTTGGCCAAGAACCCAGTTTTTCATGCTCGCACAAAGCATATAGAGGTCCACTACCATTTTGTCAGAGAGAAGGTTTTGGCAGGAGACGTTGACCTTGTTTATGTCAGAACCAGGATCAGGTCGCTGACATCTTCACCAAAGCATTGGGTACAGAGACGCTCCGTAGATTCAGGGCTTCGCTTGGTGTACATGAGATCCCTTGTGTCATGCTGCTCTCTCTTGTGTGTCTGTGTGTTTGCTGCAACATCCATGTGTCCAGTCTCCATGCATGGACGCGCTAACACAAGAGCATGATCTCTATAAATGGTATTCTACCACCAAGAAGACTGATGATCCACCCAAGGGTAAAGATACTCTCGAAAGGTCGAGATCACAGAACAAGGACAAGAAGGACTAAAAAGAAGGTTGGTTTTTGTTCAGTGTTTGCAACATGCTACATGGAGTGCAATATACCAAATGAAGTATGATTATATGGTGTTTAACCTTTCATGTGGAGTGGACACCATCTCTTCCACCTGGGGATTCCACTCTTGATATTCATGATGGCGGTGATGGTAATATAGCTACTCATTTTATGTCATGAGATTCGAATTGAGATTTGAATTGGATGTGATATGGATAGATAAATTGGTAGATGTATATGTTAATTGATGGATTACTATGAAATTTCATTGAATTCAGTCCATTGATTTTTTAATCACAGCTAAACAGGTAGTGAAAGTTGTCGCTCCCTTTATCTATTATTCACCACCCTCACCGGATAGGACACTAGGCCATGGAGGATTAGCCACATTTGGATGCTCAGTAGGTGACTATATCTCCATGGGTCAGGACTTTTCTCGTGGAAAAAAAAATGACATGTATGCCAAGATACATGACTTTTTTTTTTACTAGCATGTGACCCTACCAGGGAGTATAAGAAGAAGAGGAGCGTAGTTCGATGGGCAGCATATTTCATTTTCTTGGACTTTCCTACTAGGGAGAAGTTGGGTGCTAGCTCTCTATTTCCTCCTTCGAACTTGCTTTCAGAGGACCATGTCAAATATGGTTTAGCCACAACCGCTTCTAGTTTGGGAGAAAGTGGATGGCTTGCCATGCTTTGCCCCATTAGAGGTAATGTAGGATATTCATATGCTAATTGATAAGTGTATGCCTCCTAGATAATACATATAATTCTAGGGCCATATCTCCATAAGGAAAGAGGCCCCCTATTCCACAAACCATATGACGCTAGGCCCCTCTTGCATGTGAGAAATGGCCCTAGAGCCATTTTTCCCTTTGTTCACAAAAGACATGGACCTAGGGCATAGCTACGATGAGGAACCAACCCACAAGAAATGGCCCTTATTCTAGTGAAAAGAGATTCCCCGGTGCACACAAGAAATCTGCCTATGATCACATTCCTCCAGGGAGGAAGGGCCCCTACTACACACATGAATATGCCATTCGTCCATATCTTCCAATGCAGGAGGGAAGAGCCTCTTGTTCACACTACACATGGTTATAGAGGGTGATGCTACTCATTGGAAAGAGGCACACTTGAGAACACTAGAAATGGTCCCATAGCTATATCTTTATTTGAAAGAGGACCCCCTATTTAGCTATTTTTCAAAATGGAAAGAGTCCCCTATTGGAAAGAGGTACATGGAACTAGGTCCCTCTTTCATGCAAGAAATGGCCCTAGGGCATAGCTCCCAATGGGAGAAAATATCCTTGTGCCTACAAGAAATGGCCCTTATGCTAGTGGAAAGAGATTCCCTGGAGCACAGAAGAAATGTGCCTATGATCACATTCTTCTAGAGAGGAGGATCCCTTGGGGAGAGGGCTCATACTTCACACAAGAAATGGCCATGGGGCCAAATCTCCCATGGGAAAGAGGACCTCAAAAAGTAGAGATAAGAAATGGCCATGTGGTCGTATATCTCCAATCATGGTGGTGGAGAGAGGATCCTTGTATGTACATAAGAAAGAGCCATGTGGCCATGTATGTATGTTCATGGAGAGAGGCCCCTAGTATGCACACAAGAAAGAGCCATGTGGCCATATCTCCTACTAGAAAGAGGATTGTCAGATAAAACACAAGAAATTCCCCTATGGCCATATTTCTCTAGAGGGGAGGATACCTTTGGGATAGGTCCCCTACTATTGCACACATGCAATGGCCATTTGTCCACATCTACCAATGAAGAGACTCTTCTACACACACGAAATGGCCATGTCACTCCATGAGATTCAAGTGCGGAGAGCAAGGTTGATGCAAAGATTCACAGTTGTGAGTGATATTTATCAAAATCCTACACATTCTCTTCATCTCTTTGCTATATGTTATAGCTCTTGTTGATTTCTTGTTGCAACAAAATAGTTGAAATACTAAGAAATAGTTGAAATGCCAAGAAATGTTTGCAAAAAAAGATTAAACAGTAGTGGATTGTGAAGATTATCCCCAGATTCATTAGGTGAAATATGGACTCTCATTTTTTTCCCTTAAGGATTTACACACCTCCTCTCTCTAGAAAAATGGACTCATAGTGAAAATTTTGCAAATCAGCTCAGAAGTGAGTGGAGTTTGGACATTTGGGATTTACTCTTCGAGACCTTTCCAATGATATATAGCATGATGGATACTTTTGCATATCGAAGAGTAGATTCCAAATGTACAATCTCCGCCAACTTTTGATTTGATTTGCAAGAAATTCACTATGAACCCATTTTTCTAGAGAGAGGAGGTGTGGAAATCCTTAAGGGATAAAAATGAGAGTCCATATTTCATCTAATGAGATTACAACTTAATCAAGCGGACTAGTATTGATCTTCAAAAATTAGTGTTAATCTAATTATAAAAGTTTAAGCAAACAAGTTCACAGAAGTGTTGTCTTGATAAAAGCAAGTGCAATTTTAGAAAAGATTGAGAGAAGATTGCAGCTTAATGTAAAAAATAGTGCAAATCTTTATGTATTAAGATTGAGTTCTATAATAGCATAATACAAGAGCCTTTTCATCATTGAGCTTTGGTTAAGCTCTGATTGAAAGAGGGTAAACAGTTGGACAATGGATCTCTCATGGCTTAAGTTTATCCACTTGATACTATGTTTGATATCCAAGATGATTTACTTGAAGACATAAAAGTAGAAATCTACACAAACTGTAATCTCTAGAAGACTAAACAGATCGAAGATAGCCATTTGCTCTGCTTCTTGCTTTGCTGCATGGTGTTTGTTCACTTATGCATGTCGATACCAGCTATGCTTATGCATAGGCATTTGCTTATGTTTAGCTCGTGCTGATGTGCTGATTGCTTAATGCTAGCTTAATATGCATGCCTCACCTGTAAGCATCTATGGTTAATCGCTTATATGGTGCTGAATGCTTCGCTATTTTGCGGGCGTATGCTTATGTGACTAGCCTTGCCGTGCTTTCATATGCTACTGCATGAGAGTTTCACATAGGCTATAGAAGAAAAGCTTGGAAGACTTTGACTGTAGAACAGAAGAAGGTCAGCTTGGCTCCATGC
The DNA here is from genome assembly GCF_041138505.1 of Cibotium barometz. NCBI lineage: Eukaryota > Viridiplantae > Streptophyta > Polypodiopsida > Cyatheales > Cibotiaceae > Cibotium > Cibotium barometz. The sequence continues at coordinate 46,342,561 of NC_141088.1, forward strand.
TTTAAGTAGCCTTAGGCTTTGAGCCAATGATAGGCAAGCAGAGAAGTTAACTACGGATTGAGCAGCATTAAAAAGAATATTAAGGCTAATCACATGGATTAACCTTGCAAAAATCTAAGCATGGCAAGCGGTAGGTTCGGCTCATGCCCGGCACGTCCTTGAGCTCCACTACTCTGGACTTGCTCAGCTTCAGGAGACTTGATCGTTTTCAAGCCCCAAGGCAGAGTTATAAGGTTGGGAGAACAAGAGAGGCTTGTGATTGCTGAGGAAGCCAAGCAGGTGACATCTCTTTTCACCTTGCAACAACAAGAGCACTGTTCGGCCGTTTGATTTGAGGGCGAAACAAAAAAAAACAGCTTCATTTTGGTTCAGCCAGCTCCCATACGAGAGCAACTAGCAAGCATAGACCATCACTTGTTGGGATGAATGGTGTGCAAACCAGACCGCTTTCTTAGGCTCAGCCACCATCACTCGGGCCGACTGATTGTGCTTCCCTGAGGTCCAGCGCAATGCACACAGAAAATGGGCAAATCATAATCTCCTCGATCAGCTTGCAATGGCCTAGCTTTACACAAGCGGAATTGTTAAAAGTTGAAGCTTTTCTATCATTTTCTTCCTGTTCTGCCGCTGCAATACCCCCTACCTTGGCCATAGGAGCTTGACACCACGACTGGACTGACTGCCTGAGACAGAACTTGATCGTGGCAAGGATGTCGGCAGGGTTGCTGCAGCTCGCCATGTCGTGTTTTGGCTTCATCGCCTTCCAGCTAGGGAGCCTCAGCGCAACGGCATATGTTGAGTGCAAAACGTAAGATTTCAGTTACGCGAGGTTCGTCAGTTGATTTTAGCAAGGCATTCTGAGGATTCTGGCTATTGGCCTCTATAACAACACCAGACACCACACAGGTAAGATATAAATATGCAAGATGGTGGGGCTCCCAAATCACCTATTCCAAGAGCATATTTTTATCTAGATAATACCATTAGAATCCTCAAAGGAAATCTGAACCAGCAATTATGACCTCCTTGGATGGATGGATGGATGCACATACACACTCGCATAAAAGATTCACTTAACATATAGAAAGCACTCAACTCTCTTGTCAACACAATCATACAACCAAACGAATTAGAATGTTTGGGCAACCTTATCCGCCTATACAAGTGCACGAGTGTGCTCGAACAAACAAGAAGTTGAATTCATACTAACACAGAACATTCAAAGATAAAGTGTTTTTTAAAATCAATAAATCTTTTATCAAAATCTTAGATGTTTGTTATGGGCTACCACACCTCCAAGAGGGAACTCAATGCATTCACCTAAAGGAAGAGAAATAGAACACAACTGTCGTAACTTAAAGCACTTATCAATGCTTCGAGCTTGAGTCCTTTGAGGCCTCCAAGCTCACTTGTTTAGCTCCAAACCTCCAAGCTCCACCTCCATGCTGTCACCGTAGAGTCGCTCGCACCATCGTATAAGGCAATCACTCTCTTACACAAGCATGAAACATACAAGCATAGAAGAGGCACAAGTGCTAGAATGCTCTCTCTCAATCTCTCTCAAGATACAAAGAAGAGCTCTCAATAGCACACAAGGAAGAATTGTGTCTTTTCATTATAAAGGATCCGTGTGCTACACAGTAGCCAAATGAGCAGCATGTCGTGGGTGGTAATAAGAGCTAGAGCCGAGAAGAAGCTCGAGAGGAGCCTAACAGAGCAGAGGGGCGGTAGCCGCCATCGCTCTAGCAGTGAAAGTAAAAGGTTCACATGTTTTTAATTTAAAAAAAACGTGGATAAGATAAAAGATAAGGTTCAAAACTAAGGCTAAAAATTACCCTTATTAAGCCCCCATTCACACACATGGGCCCCCGGGTGCAGACAAAAGCAAAAGTATAAGTCATGTACACAAAAGGTTTAAATCGGTTTGAAATATTGGATAATATCGGCTTTGGTGGTGGCAAGAGTCGTGGATGTTGATTGTTTTTTTTGAGACGAGTTCCCTGCCCTTGCATAGTGCATAAAAAGGTTTGTAAAATCATCTCACCAAGATTTATGAGGGTAACCGTACCCGAGCCTACATGCTCAAAACAAAAATTTTGTAATCACCCATGGTATGAGGGTCGCCCTACCCGAGCTCACCTAGAAGCTCGAAATGGTTTCGCGTGATGTGTGCATGAGCGATGCACGTGTGAGGTGCATGCGCATGGGTTGGTTCCCACCCGAACTTCTACGTTCAAATTGGACTCAGTGGTTTCGCTGTGAGCGAGTTGGCTCAAAATGGACTTGGTGTCTAAGATGGTAGACACGCGCACACATGATTGGTTGATGGACACTCCAATGTATCATTGAGGGGGAGTGTTGAGAGAGGTAGCGATTGCGTTTGTGCAATACTACATTGATATGGGTGATGGGTAATGGGTGAGCTGTGGAACACCTCGATTAAGAGGGGGTGTTGAGAGATGTAATCGTGTTGTTGTGTGTATGTGGGAAAGCACCCTAGAGGTGCAAGATATTGTGGCAAGATAAGAATGCCACATGTAATATTGAATGGTGTGTGTGTTGACCAAAAGAAGTGGAAAAGGGAGTGTCACATGGATGATGATGTGTAAAGTGGGATAAGGCTAGAAGGCCTATATCATTGTATGGTTCATTGTGATATGCAATAGAATAGAATTGAGTGTTGAGTGTGCATTCTCTCTCTCTCTCTCTCTCTCTCTCTCTCTCTAATGGAGTTCTTAGTGTGGTATAATCCACCTTAATTATATTGCTTAATCTATGTTCTTCACCATGATCAATCCCATTTTAGGATTGTTAACATAAGTGCTGAGTGTCTCATTCTCCTTGTTCCTTCTAATGATTATCTTGCTCAGCAGCTTATTATGCTCTTCCAATATTGTCAACTTTGTTTCTTGATCCTCTGTAGTCTTTAAACTTCTAACAATTGCTTCTTTGTGTGTAACATGCAAACATGTGAGCTGGTCTTTCAAGGCTTGCACTTGGCTATGGTGGTGGCTCTGATTTTCTTCCATAGCTCTACATGTTTGTTGTGCAATAGATGCATGGTCATTAGGTGGCATCACCACACTCATTGCTCTTGTGACCATATATGTGTGCTGGTAGAGGCATAGCCTTTCATTTCCTAAAGCTGGAGTTGGAGTAGTTGGTCCATCCCTTCCAAGCTTTCTTCAAGGAATGTATCTACATCTTTTGTGGCATGTCTAGTTGCTCTAAGAATGATCTTTCTCCTTGGAGGTTTTCAAACTCAAGGCACCTTTTTTTGCTAAGGCTGGGACTCTCTTCTTGCCTTCTCCATTTTCATGCTTCCTTCTCTTGTTCCTTTAGACCAGGTTCTTGAGGTGCTGAGGTGGCTTCCTCAATTTCCTTAATGACATCTCCCTGTGGCTGTGGGCTGCTCTTCCTTTTCTTCTTGCTCTCCCCTTTCAGCTAATGGGGGAAGATCTAGGAGTATTGTATCATGTAAAGGCAAGAGATTTTAGAATACTAAGGCCACTGGGCTTAAAGAGCGGGTTTGAAGTATAGATTTTGTTGTTTTTGGTTCCCCTTTTCCCAAGGGTAATTGCTATTGCTCAAGGAATTTAATGGTTTCTACTCCTAATTTGGAATCAATCGTGGGTTTCACATGCATGAAAACTTCTTGTCCTTCTAGGGCTACGTTATACTATGCTATGTCCTTGGCCACGTCTTCTTCTAGTCTTTTGGCTTTCTCTTCGACCTGTTGCTTGGTTACTAGCTTTTGGGAGGGTTCTATAATGCTGCCTCTCATTCGTTTAAGTTTGTCTTGCTTCTTTTCTTACTTGTTGGCACCTTTCGACATTTCCTTCATTAGCTCTTTGGTGTCCTTTAGGAAAGCTTGCCCTAATTGCAGTTCTGCATGTAGCTGTGCTAGATCTAGCGTCACCTCCTACTGGGCTAGTGGGATAACTTGTTCTTGAGGCACCTTTGGTATCAAAATATTACCAGCATGGCTTAGAATTTTGGTGAGGAGATAGGGGTTGCAGACCTTGGGTTGGTGGGATCTGAGGTACTTTTGCATCTTCTTGTGTAGGTACCAAGCAACATGCACAAGGGCTATCTTGTGAAGAGTTATTTGGTTGTATCTGTCCATTGTCTTTATTTGCATAATCATTAACATTGGACGGTAGGCTCTCTCATGCACTTCTTCCTTTATGTTTTGGTACTCTGCCCCATTAGAATTGTAGGAGATTTTTTTCAGACAGGCATCTAAGTAATGTGGTGGAGATATGTTGCGAGGCTGGAGGCGACAAGTGGAGGGATTCTCTGATCATGTGTTCTGCGACATAGATTTGCTCCTTGGATCCATCGGGCTTGGTGATGGTTGCTCTCTTTGTGTTCTTGTTATATGTCTTGAGGTATTTTGCACATAAGACTTGTTTGAAGGTTCTGGGGAGTACCTCGGCCATCCTTCCCAACCCCACTTTCTCCAGCTTGTTCTGCACATCTGTATCCTCCAAAACATTAAGGCATTTTGAGCTGTGATATTGGAAGAGGAGGTCCCATTTATCAATTTGGATGTCCTGCTGAATCATTGTCCCATCTCGGTCCTTGGCATAGGGGCTGAGGTAAGCTAGTTTGATTCCTTGATACCCCCTCTTCTTGCCTTCCGGTGACTCCAATGTAGGATTTGGCTTTGTCTTCTTCTTCTTCTTTGTTGCAAGAGATCTGGTGGCTCTTGCTTGAGTGGCAGCACTGGTCTCTTCATAATAAGGGTCGGAGTCTCCTTTGGTGGATTGGGAATCCATCTGAAACAAAATCATGAGAGCATTAGCCTATGCCAGTTGGTAGGAGTTCAAGATGGCTCGGTACATGTGTGTGGTAGCTAGCTATGCTGTGGGGAGGTCGAAAACTTGAAACTATCATCCAAAAAGTGACGATTTCACGTTTTGCCACATATTTCATGACCCTGTCTCGCGACGTGAAATGCAACCTGGTTCACACCGTGAAATGGCAGGTTAATTTGAAGATGTGAAATTTGAATGGAAGATTATGAAAGTAATACTCTGAGGTGTGCATGCATGATGGAAAGATGGTTACTATGGTGAAAAAATAAAAGTGCCATATAGATGTGAAATAGCAGAGTTAGCATTTCACGGCGTGAAATGGTGAGGCGGTCACAATGGTGACTTTTGTTTCCTTTTATCTTTGAACTAGAACATAGATGTTTGAAGATGATGATGGACAATAGCAAGGGCTAGCAACATATAGATTTGTGTCGAAGATGGGGAAGATGCTAATAAAGGTGATCCACTTCAAAGAAGGTAATTACGGAGGCCACCCATGAATCTGACACTAAAAGTATAGCCTAGGGAGGTTGGCCAAAGGAAAATGAAAGTATAACCTAGGGAGATTGACCAAAGGAAAATGAAGCCACCGTCGAAGGGGAGAGTGGATACCTCCAAGACATGTGACAAGGAATTGACGAGGGGCAAGGATGGTGGGTGCTACCGAGGGTGAGGACGATGAGACCTGGGAAAGGTGGAGTGGAGAGAAATGGTCAAGACAAGGGCCTCTCGAGATAATGTGGGTGTGATCGATGGTGAGGAAGGAGGCATGACAAGGAGTAGGGAATGGTCCTCGGGAGAACCATTCCGGCCGGTCAGGCGACCAGTGTAGCTGCCGGGAGCCTGCGACTCAAATGGTCCCATTCCCGGCCGTCATGGCTGGCTGGGGATCGTCGGCGGAGAAGAAAATGCAGTTGGTCACACCATTCAACTGTTGATCAGACCATTCAACTGTTGCCACATCAGTTCATGAGAACGAAGTAGGATGACACCAACTCAGCACCTAAAATGTAGGAATGCAGGGAACGTAAACATGTCAGCTTTTGGAATGAAGGAGCGCTGAAAGGATTGTTAGAGATTGACAGCTGCGGGACAATCAGATGATGCCCAATCACATTCCAGCTAGAAGGAAGGTTGACTTGATCAGCAGATCGCCTTGCATTCCGCTAGTCACCCGACCATGGCAGAGTAGGGAATGGTCCCCAGGAGAACCATTTCGGCGGGTCAGCCTGCATCTGGAATGGTCCGCCATTCCCAATTGTCATGGCTGGGGATTGGCAGAGAAGAAAATGTAGTTGATCAGAGCATTCAACTGTTGCCACATTAGTTCACGAGAATGCAGTAGGATGATGCCAACTCAGCACCCAAAATGTAAGGATGCAAGAGAACATAAACACATTAGCTTTTGGAATGAAGGAGGGCTGAAAGCCGGGCAGATTGTTAGAGTTTGACAAATGAGGGCCATTCAGATGGTGCCCAATCACATTCCGGTCGGAATGGAGGTTGACCTGATTAGTAGATCACCCCATATTTCGTCAGTCAACCGATCATGACCGGAAAGTCTAGGGAGCCTGCCCAAAGGAAAATATAGCCGCCCGGAAGTGTAAGATTCCTTCTTCCAGCTTTTGATATGTAAAGGTGTAAGAACTTCCCCTCCAGTCTCTGTAATCATCCCCTATTTCAAAATGCAAGAAAACATTGTTTTCCTTGTTTGTTGGTCTAGAGAGAGAAAATATTCTAGAGAGAGATAATACAGTTTTGAGATAATTTTGGATATGAAGTTATTCCTTTTATTTAAGATGAATTCCCCTAAAACAGTTCAAAAAGAGTTTTCCAATGTGCATTTGAAATTATTTGAATATGTGCATTAGACACCTTAGCCTAAGGGTGCACATTTTCAAACAATTTTGGATTAAGGTCCAAAGAGTGTTCTAAAGAGCCAATGAGATTAATCCAAGTGTTTGAATGAGAAAAATGTAAAAATAAAAGAAAATCCCCCAAAAATGAGTAAATTCTCACATAAGATGAAGAGTTAACTAGTATTGGGTTTAGTAGTTTAAAAATAGGATTTTTTAGTAAAAAAATAGAAATTTTGACACCTCAGGATGGGGAGAAGGGCTCATGAAGGAGACGCCTCAAATATCATGATTACTCTAATTTTTTAATCAAAAAAATAGATCTCTCATCTCTCCTCTCTCCTCCTTCAAAATTAGATTTTTCATCTCTCCTCTCTCCTCCTTCAAAAACTAGATAAAAAAAAAGTGAGCCTAACTGGTCCAAAATTTGTCCAAATCGGATCAAACTGAAGCTGGAAGCCTCTAGATTCTGGTTGGACTTGGTTGGTGGCCTCCCTCACCTATAAATAGACCCCCAATCCTTTTTATTTTCATATTGGAGTAACTCTATGCTAGTGTAATTTTCAGTTTAGTGTAATTCTATGCTAGTGTAATTTTCATATTGGAGTAACTCTATGCTAGTGTAATTTTCAGTTTAGTGTAATTCTTTTATCCCTCTTCATTGGGCCTCCATTGTGGAGCTTTGGGGCTTCACTAAACCTCTTCTTCTTTTGAAGATTACCCTTTTCCCTTGGTGGCCAAGCCTTTTCTTTGGGGGCTACTCAACTTTTGCAAGGTAAAGAATAAAGCAAACCAAGGGTAAGCCTAAACAATAAAGTTTATGCTCTCTTTTAATGTTAATCTTCTTCCTAACCTCCCTCGTAATTGGGAAGCATTTTTATTTTTTGGTTTTTCTCTTAAAACCATGCTTCATAGAAAATGTGGGAAAGTTATGGCAAAATTTTATCATTAGAAAATGAAGGTTTATGCATAATAAATTTTATTCTAAAAGTGTAATTTTGGGCATGATCATTTCATAGAAAATGTAGGGAAACTATGGCAAAAATTTCAGCATTAGAAAATAAATTTTATGCATAATTAATTTTTATGCTAAAAGTAAAATTTTAAGCATTCTCATTTCATAGAAAGTATGGGAAAGTTATGGTAAAATCTTTATCATTAGAAAATGAAATTTATGCATAAATAACTTTTATATTAAAAGTGAAATATTGAGTATTATCATTTCTTAGAAAATGTGGGGAAGTTATGGAAAAATTTATATCATTAGAGAATGGATTTATGTATAATTAATTTTTATGCTAAACGAGGAGTTTTGAGCATTATTCATTTACTATAAAAATAAAGGAAGTTATGCACAAATTTTCTAGATTCATTCAAATTAGGAGAATTATGAGGAATATAATTCATTTAGATAAAAATGGATTAGTAGGTATGCATAAATATTTTGTGCTAAAAGAGGGATTTCCATGATATTTTATTTTGGGATATTAGAGAAGGAATGAGAAAATATTCATAGGGGTGCATTGAGAAAATATGGATTAAATTTTAATCAAAAAGAGAAAATATGGGTATAATTGATTTTGTAAATCCCATGAGGTCGTATGCATAAATCTTTTATTCCAAAAGAAGAATATCGAGTATATTTTATTATGGAAAATTTGAGAAAAGAATAGAAAAATATTCATTGGAATGCATCGAGAAATCATGGATAAATTTTAATCGGAAAGAGGAATCACGAACATATTTAACTTTCAGAAAAATGAAGTATACTTCTAGATTCTCGAAAAATAGAATCTTGGGTACATTCTGAATGGGAAAAGGATATCCCATAGAAAAGACTAGAAACATGCGTAGTTGGATGAACGTAAATAATTGTGACTAACTTATCCTTAGATTCCTTTTAGGAAAGGAATGTCGAATCCTTGAAAGGATCGAGGATCCAGAAAGTAAACAAAAATTTAGATTTAAAGTTGCCTTTAACTGAGCCAAGTAATGGCCGAGACTTAGAAAGTCCTGTCAGTATAAAAAAGTAGAGTAGCTATACTTTTAATCTGGATGTAAATGGATGTGAATGGATGCGATATGATGTGAATGGATGTGATATGATGTGAATGGACGTAGGACGATGTGAATGGATATGAATGGACGTAGGACGATGTGAATGGACGTAGGACGTAGGACGATGTGAATGGATATGAATGGATGTGGAATGATGCGATGTGAATTGATGTAGAAGGATGTGGAATAATCAGAAATGACATGGAATAATGGGAGTTTGTTGGAAACTATATTTGTATATGAAATTTATTTTTAAAGATTGTTTTATGTTAAGAATGCTAGGGAAGCATTTTGACTATCTTGTCGTGACAGGACCTAAGTGAAAAGGTTGCAAAACAGCTAACGGAGAGTCAATGAAGGACGTCTCGCATGGAAAGGTCGGCCGAGGTCTTGACCACTCTCAGTTCGATTAAAATGGTGAGCTTTCGATACGGTGGATAAGGGACGAAGTAAGCGGCCTATGAGTGAAGCGCTAGGTGACCTACGAAAAGGAGCCCAGAGGATGCTGACCACATGGTGCTCGAGCTGTGGGTCGTCGCCTAGGATACCCACGCATGCGTCGGAGAAGAAAATGAGTTGGAGTTTGTTTTTTGAATACGGGCATGGATCTGGTTGATTAACCTTGCTGGTCTTCAATGGATGAGTTCATGGCTCTTTTACATGGATCTTGTTGGTTGATCTAGCTAATCTTCAACTGAGAGTCCATATGGATTTTATGTGATTATATTCATGGGTACTATGGGCTAGCAACTATTGAAAAGGCCCCTGAGTGAGTAGGTGCTGAGCGTTCTGGTTGGTCTATTCAACTGAGAGTCGATATGGATTTTATGTGATTATATTCATGGGTACTATGGGCTAGGAACTATTGAAAAGGCCCTTGAGTGAGCAGGTGTGGTGAGCGTTCTCGTTGCCAATGATGCCATAGATACGTTGAGAGGAAGGAATGATTGAAATTTGAATTTTATAGTTAGAAAGTAGAAAAGTTGGAAATTGGACATGGAACTGGAATTTTGAGGATTATGATGGAAACACTATGGTTTCATTCCAACTTTGTTTTAAAGACAATTTCATATTGGGTGTGTAAGTGGTGTGACTATCTTGTATTTTGCTTGAGCGGTGGCTAGGGGGCTTGGGAACTCTTTTCCCTGGTACCCGAGAGACAAAACATAACCAAAATTTTTTACTGGATACTGTCAATACAGTGGTTGGGTGGTTGGCTAACCCATGGGATTGGATGGGGTTAGGCTGGACTGATGGATTCCTATAATAAAATTCAATTCTATTCAAGTTAAGATAGTTAAACTAAATCACGGATAATCCTTGTTCTATGGAAAAGAATCAACGGCTGTGCCTCTTTTAATGGGAAAAAAAGTGTTGGTCTATCTATGAATCAAGTTCAATTTCTTGCTTTGATTCGGCCATGTGACCCACGAGTTCAGTCGAAATACAAAGGATAGTTAAGGCCCTTGACTACGTTAGAAGATTTTTCCTAGAGGAATTGCCTATACGAGGAAAGTTCTTTCGGAATCGATTTTGGAAGAACCGAGGGATTAGTCTCTTGTCCAGAAATTCATGAGCGAGGCCCCGAGTGGGAAGCTCTGCCTTGAGGTTGCTACTTCTGCTGCCAGCACCCTAGTATTCGTGCAGAGGGGGAAGGGATCCCACAGGAAGGGCAAAGACAAGTGAGAAGAAACTGAGAAGCGTGCTATCAGGGCTAAGGATGGGAGACCCAAGGAAGGTGGAGTGGAGAGCTATGTGAAGATGAGGGCCTCTCAAGATAGTGCCGGCATGATCGAGGGCAAGGAAGGAGCAGTGACAAGAGACACGTGTGGTGGTGAGAGGAATGGCACCCTTCTGCAATGGTAGTCCATATGGCAGAAGAATAGGACCCGTTGTCCACGAGGGTGTGGTGAACTATTGGGGGGCATGGCAACAATGAGGATGGAACGGGTGTGGATGGCCTCTGTATTAAATATGTGATCTACAGACAGGTGTTTCATGGTCATATTATATAAATCCTTTGTGGTAGATTACAATAAATTATAGAGGCTAATGTGTAGGGTTCATATAACTATGGTTACTAAGTGCTCCCATGGTCAAAATTAGGTCAACAACCCACATACTCACTGCACCTCTAGTTGGTTGTTGGCACATGGCCAAGTGGGCAAGGGAAGAAGATCTAGGTGCCTTTCTTCAATGGCCCTATATGCTTGGGAGGTCACCCTATGTGTAGTACAAGTGGGCAAGGGAAGAAGATCTAGGTGCCTTTCTTCAATGGCCCTATATGCTTGGGAGGTCACCCTATGTGTAGTACATGTGTGAGAGCTCTAGATTAATCTCTTCTCTTTGTGAGTGCTTTGTGGATGTCTTATCTCTTGCACATTGTTAAGCTTTTAATCTTGTTAAGTGTGATAATTATTGTTAATCTTGGATGCAAGCTATTAGCATAATTTCTTTAGTAGTTGCCAAGTGCACCCTTTGACCACTCTTACACCTCTCTTACAAACCATTGGTTTTTGCTTACATGGCGAAATGGCTTGAACCTAGTGTCCATAAGCTTGCCTTTTGCGTTCCGCATATGTCATGTGATCATGATTTTCATTTTGGGGTGGTTGGGTGGGTTTTAGTTTCTTAATTGGTCTATTAAGTGAACTGAGTGATGAATCAAAACTTGTTTCATCCTCAAGAAGTGACGTACTAGAACTTGTTTTATTTTCACACTTTCTTTGGATCGTCAGGTTTTCTTTATGTCTATCCATGTGACGAGATCGAATTCTCTTTTGGGCTTTTGTATCCTGTGTCGCACGTATGGGTCTTGTGGATTGTGTAGTGGCTTTTGATATGCATGCTTTTGCATCATGTGTAGCTTTTGGCTCTTTTGGGTTTATGTCCTCCAACAGGCTCCTTTTTCGTGTCCTTTAATTCAACCTTCGTTTCGATAGTTTGTTGTCCCTTGTTTTTCTTAGGTTTAGAAGGTTTTGTTTTCTCTTTTGGTTCCTGCTTCTTTAAGGCATTTTCTTTTACCCGTTTCTCGTGCCTTGGCTTGTAAGCATGTAAGCACATTCAAGGGTATCGTGGACAATTATCCGTTTTGTACACTTAAGATGTTAAGAGTTATATTTTGTGAAACTAGTTGCATTGAAGCAACTTGTCTTAGGCAATCTTGGAACATGTGATCGCCACATCATTCACACATGGGTTGCGAAGTGTTAGTGACTATGGACATGGAAGTATTCCAAACTATGCAGTCTGCCACTTTGTGAGGTCCACGACAATAGAAACACTGAAGTGTTTAATTAACTACTTCCTGAGCAGTTTCTACCCTTTGGACTGTTTGTGTTTGGTGCATGAGAGATGGAGGTGTTGAGTCAATTGTGGATGAATTGGGACACTTTGTAGTATCATTATCAAAGGATTTACAATATATACAGTAGAGAAAAACAGGTGCCTTGTATGCACAATGGGGATTGGGATGATCGTATAGTGATTGCACTAAACACAAGGCGTTTTTCTCCTCACTTATAGAGGCATTAAGGATGTTTGGCTGTGAAGGATTTCATCCTCTCCTAGAGATGTTTGAAAGCGTTTAAGCAAGGCTACATAGAATTCGGGGAATGACAATTCTGAGATTGATCTTTCTTTTGCCATTGCTTCACTTAGTTAGATGAGGAACATCTCGTAGTAGCATAAAAACCTTCCAGCATGTTGTCATCTAAACGTACTGCTTCTTTGCAACATTAATCAAATATTTTTGGGTTGGATACAATGATCAAGTTGTGTAAGCTGTTATTCTTTAAGCCTAGCATGAAACATCTCTTCAATTCAAAATCGTTTAATTTTTTCCATGACTCACATCGTATGTCTAAGAGTTTTATCCATAGGATAAAGTCTCTAATGGTTTTGCTTGGTTTACACTGAATTGAATAGAGTTCTTTCGCTACACTCCACCGATCACCTTGTCTTGTGAAAAATAATGGATAAAGGCTATTTTCAAGGTTCTAAAGTTGGTCTTAATCGCCAGCATCAATGTAAGAAACCATCGACTAGCTTTTCCCTCTAAGCATAGGTTCAACGCATGTACCTTAGTGGAAAAGTTTGAGTTTCCAAAGGCCTCGCATCGCTGTTCAAACATTTGCATGTATTGAACAGGATCAATTGTGCCGTCGTATTTACCCATAATTTTAGAAATTTGTACGGCCGTATGTTTGTATGAGTCATTGAGGCAGTATGTGAGTGCTAGTCTATAAGGGGGGTTGCCCAAGGACTAAGTGAGTCCCTACCCATGTATGAGAGAGTTGTAGTATTTTTGGAGTACTACAACTTTGTCTCCTTGAATCGTTTGTGATCGTTTTTTAGACCCTCAAAAAGTAGCCTGAATATGCTTCAAAGTCGTTTTTGTGTTTGTTTTTTTTTATGATTTTTCGTGCTTTTCAGGCTATTTTCTACCTCGATTTTTGGGTTGAATTTTGAGGCTGTTGGTTGGAGGCCAAAACGATCGATTTTGACTTCAGATGGGGCCAAGACCAAAGTTGAAGAGTTTGATGTCAGCTTTTCAATAAGCATCAGAGCACCTTCATCAGATTCATGGTTTAAGAGATATGAGCCTCCAAACAAGCGTGTTTTCTAGAGTCCTTTTTTTTGTTGACGGTTTTTCTTTTTGCTGATGGACCTTCATTCACGTCGTGAACTAGTAGGGTGTAGTTCACAGTGTGAAGCAGACTTCACGCCTTCATCGGATTCACGGTTTAGGAGATACAAGCCTCCACAAATAGAAGTGTTTTCTAGAGTCTTTTTTTTTTGGGCTGAGACGGACCCCTTTCACATCGTGAACTAGCAGGGTGCAGTTCACGACGTGAAGCGAAATTCACGCATTTTATAAAATTTGATTTTATTTTTCACCAACAGAACCCCTTTCACGTCGTGAACTAGTAGGGTGCAGTTCACGGCATGAAGCGGACTTCACGCATTTTATCAAATTTGATTTTTTTTTCTGTCAACAGACCCCCTTTCACGTCGTGAACTAGCAAGGTGCAATTTACAGCGTTGAAGCAGACTTCACGCATTTTATCGAATTTGAGTTTTTATTTTTTTTAACCGACAGACCCCCTTTCACATTGTGAACTAGCAGGGTGCAGTTCACGGTGTGAAGCAGACATCTCACGCATTTTATCAAATTTGATTAATTTTTTTGCCGATGGACCCCCTTTCACGTCGTGAACTAACAAGGTGCAGTTGTTGACGGCGTGAAGCTAACTCCACACATTTTATGTTTCTTTCTTCTCCTTTTTTGCTGATGGAGCCCCTTTCACGTCGTGAACTAGTAGGGTGCAGCTGATGGCGTGATGCGGGACTTAACGCATTTTATCAAATTTGATTTTTGTTTTTGTTTTTTTTTTCACGGACGGACCCCCTTTCATGTCATGAACTAGCAGGGTGCAGTTCACAACGTGAAGCAAACTTTACGCATTTTATCAACTCTGAATTTTTTTTTTGGCCGATGGACCCCCTTTCACTAAGTGAACTAGCAGGGTGCAGTTCACGGCTTGAAGCGGACTTCACACATTTTATCCATTTTGAATTTTATTTACCTTTGGCAACATATCCCTTTTCACGTCGTGAACTAACAGGGTGCACTTCACGGCAGTGTGAAGCGGACTTCAAACATTTTATTAAATTTAATTTTTTTAATTTTTATTTTATCGACGGACTCCATTTCACGTCGTGAACTAGCAGGGTGCAGTTCACGGTGTGAAGTCCCGAACTTCACGCATTTTATCAAATTTGATTTTTTTTCTTTTTTTTGTTGATGGACCCCCTTTCACATCGTGAACTAGCAGGGTGCAATTCACAGCGGCGTGAAGCAGACTTCACGCATTTTATCAAATTTACCTTCTTTTTTTTTACCGACGGACCCCCTTTCACGTCGTGAACTAGCAGCATGGAGTTCACGGCGTGAAGTGAACATCACACATTTTATCAAATTTGATTACTTTTTTTAACCGACAGACTCCCTTTCATATTGTGAACTAGCAGGGTACAGTTCATGGCATGAAGCTGACTTCACGCATCTTAATCAAATTTAATTTTTTTAATGACGGACCCCCTTCAAAATCGTGAACTGGCAGGGTGCAGCTTAGGATGAGAAGCACACTCCATGTATTTTTTCAAAAAAAGAATCGAATGGACCGCCTTCGACGTTGTGAACTACCAAGGTAGAGTTCACGTCGTGAAGTGGACTTCACGCATTTTATCAAATTTGATTTTTCTTATTTTTATTTTTATCGACGAGCCTCCTTTCACGTCGTCAACTAGCAGGGTGCAGTTTACGGTATGAAGTGGACCTCACGCATTTTATCAAATTTGAATTTTTTTTTTGGCTGAGACGAACCCCCTTTCATGTTGTGAACTAGTAGGGTGGAGTTCATGGCGTGAAGCAGACTTCATACATTTTGTCAAATTTGAATTATTTTTTTTTGCCGAGACAAACCCCCTTTGACGTCGTGAACTCACGGCGTGAGGTGGACTTCACGCATTTTATTTTTTATTTTTTATTTTTGCCACAGCGAACCCCCTTTCACGTCGTAAACTAGGAGGGTGCAGTTCATGGCATAAAGCGGACTTCACACATTTTATCAAATTTTATTTATTTATTTATTTTTTATGGACGGACCCCCTTTCACATCGTAAAGTACCAGGGTGCGATTCACGGCGTGAAGCGGACTTCATGCATTTTATCAAAAATAAATAAATTTCACCGCCAAACCCCTTTTCATGTCATGAACTAGCAGGGTGCAGTTTACGGCGTCAATAAGCAGACTTCACGCATTTTATCAAAATTTATTTATTTATTTATTTTTTATCGACGACGGACCCCCTTTCACGTCGTGAACTACCAAGGTGCAATTCAAGGTGTGAAGCGGACTTCACGTATTCTATTAAATTTTTTATTTTTATTTTACTGCCAGACCCCTTTCCACATCATGAAGTAGCAGGGTGGAGTTCACGGCGTAAAGCGGACTTCATGTATTTTATCAAATTGTATTTTAATTTTTTTTGGCCGAGACATCGTGAATTGCAACCTATGAATTCACGATGTGAAAGGGGTCCGTCGACAAAAATAAAATAAAAATCAAATTGAATAAAATGCGTGAAGTCCGGTTCACACTGTGAACTGCACCTTGCTAGTTCGCAACGTGAAAGGGATTTCGTCGAAAAATAATAATAATAAATTCAAATTTGATAAAATGCGTGAAGTCTGCTTCACCCCGTGAACTGCACCCTACTAGTTCATGACGTGAAAGGGGGTCCGTTGGCCTTTTTTTTTTAATTTGATAAAATGCGTGAAGTCGGCTTCACGCCGTGAACTACACCCTGCTAGTTCACGACGTGAAAGGGGGTCTATCGAGAAAAAAAAACAAATTTGATAAAATGCATGAAGTCCACTTCATGCTGTGAACTCCACCCTGCTAGTTCACGATGTGAAAGGGGGTCCCGTCAGCAAAAAAACCCAAAAAAAACTTGATAAAATGTGTGAAGTCTGCTTCATGCCGTGAATTGCACCTTGCTAGTTCACGACGTGATAGGGGAACCGTCGACCCAAAAAAAAAGAATAATTCAAATTTGATAACATGCGTGAAGTCCACTTCACGCCGTGAACTGTGCACCCTACTAATTTATGATGTGAAAGGGGGTCCATCGGCCAAAAAAAAAAATCAAATCAAATTTGATAAAATGCGTGAAGTGCGCTTCACGCCGTGAACTGCACCACCCTGCTAGTTCATGATGTGAAAAGGGGTCCGCCGGTTTTTTTTTAAAAATCAAATCAAATTTGAAAAAATGCGTGAAGTCCACTTTATGCCGTGAACTGCACCTTGCTAGTTCACGACGTGATAGGAGGTCCGTCGGTAAAAAAACATAAAAATTTAAATTTAATAAAATGCGTGAAGTCCGCTTCATGCCGTAAACTGCACCCTTCTAATTCACAATGTGAAAGGGGGTCTATTGGCAAAAAAGAAAAAAAAAACAAATTTGATAAAATGCGTGAACTCCACTTCACGCCGTGAACTGCACCCAGCTAGTTCAGGACGTGAAAGGGGGTCGGAAGTTACACATTTTTAAAACTTTGGAGCTTAATAAAAGCTACTCTGGTTGTCCGTTTTTGACCCCAAACAAATTCCTACCCGCAGTAAATCCATGGCGAAGATTCCAAATTTGAATTCAGAATTACAAAATTCTAAGCGAAACTAGATCATTTAAAAAACACTCCAGAAATAGTAAGTTTTGATAAGGAAAGCAAGAGAGAGGTAAAGTTATGTTGGCATTTTGTAATAATTTGGATGTTCAACATCCAAGTCACCACAATTTGGAAGTCAAACATCCAAATTACCTCAATTTGGATGCAAAACATCCATATTCATGTTTGAAGTGCTAATTTAAGACAAAAGTGTACCCGCTTGATATAGCCTCTAAAGGCATGCGCTTTTAGGAAAGCAACCTATAAATAACTATAAACAACATTGATAGCTACATGTCAAAAACCATGTAGTTCATACCGTGAATGGCCCTTCAGGCTAAGGGGTACGTGTATAGGTGTTTCCCCTTGGACTCCTGGGGGACGTGACATCGCTTGCACCCCCTACTAATGTGTCCTATTGAGCAAGATCATTATTGTTCCAACTATGCACCATGACAGACCCAAAATTTTCAACCCATGTGCAATAGATAACTGATCACCACACATCTCACTAGATTATAACAATTTGGATGTGAGACATCCAATGTACACTAAGATAAATGTTAAGAAAAACATCAAAATTGTAACAACATGCTTAAGATGTTCAACCTTTAAGCTATAAATAAAAACATAAACATATATATTGAACTATCCAAATTAAAATAAAATGGATGTTGGACATCTAAATTGAAACATGATGGATCTTGGACATCCATTTTTATTCAATTTTGAGAAGTCTACTTTTTCAAGTAACAATTTGTCAAAAAATCTCAAATATTTTACTTTATTTGTAATTTTGTATCGTCAAATTTGTACAAAGTGCCCAAAATTTTGTCATTTTTTAAGGCATGCTTTACTCACAAGTACAATGTTTAAAAAAAAACCTTTAAAATGTATTTTTGGAAAGGAATCTTTAAAAGATGCGAAATGTTTCTTTTTTTGAGGTAGTATTACCTTTTTTACTCGCAAATGTGTTCATGGACGAATGGGGTACTAAAAAGTGTAGATTGGGAATACAACATTGAGACCCAACTACTAAGGGACTTGTCCACGCACCAGATCTATGAAGTCCTTTGGGCCAGAAATTGTGCAAGCTATATTTGGTACCATGAAATGAGCAGCATCTTCAAGAGGTTACCAATTGCATTGCTAATGTAGTTCAGAATGAGCGACACTTGTTGGTAGCTTTCCTACCTACAAATGTGCCCAGGAAATAAGCTCAAGAAAATAAGATATAAATTGGAGTGTTGAGACTGGTGGGAGCATCACTTCAAAGCCCATCATCTAGTACTTCTATCATGCCACCACCAGGCTTTGTAGAAAAATAAGCTCCAATTATGCCTCCACGTGAGGGGGATGGCAACAAGATGCTCACTACCAATGTGGCTAGCCAAGGAGAGTGAGTTTCCTAGCTGAAGATTATAAGCTATTAAAATAAATGATATGCCTAGCTCAATTGAGAAATCCACCATGGACCCACAAGGAGGACAGATTACTAGTGCTACGTGCTCAAATGCTGGTTTTATTGGCACTTTGGACTCTTTAGTGGACATATTGACTACTTTCCCTAAAGATAGTCCAAAATCTCCTCAATCACCTACTTCAATCTCTAGGGTTATTCAAAAAGAGACCATTGGTACCATAGAAATGAACCCTGAGCAGACTTCTCAAAGACCCTTGAGCACATGGAAGGAAGGAATTCTAAAGGGACAAGACTGGGAGTATAACATAGCAACAAACATGCTTATGGATCTTGTCATTGAAAAATACTATCCTTTGATTTGGCAAGCACTTATGCAAGTAGCCATCATTTGATGTTGATGAGGTTGGATCACTCCATGGAAGAAATGAGAAAAGAGCAAAACACTGTTACTCATGCCAAAAACTATCAAGAATTGTTAAAAGAAGTTGCACCTATAGTTGCTCAAGCCTCTAAGTAAGGGGACAATCCATTAGCCAATTCACCAAATGCATCTAGCATGACATCCCTAGGATTTTTGACAAAGCCATTAACTGCTCCATAAAAGCAAGAAAAGGTCCAAGAACCATCTAACACAAACATGAATAGAGCTCCATATGAAATTCTAGCTAGTGACCCACGTGTTCCTCTAGCTAGCGAAACCATGGCCATGACTACATCTTTGGAAAACTACCGCAATGTTGCCAAATCTTGGCACTCTAATCACATGGGTGAGATTATTCCAAAAGGTGCTACTTCATGTGTTGACGCACCTCTGGTTTCAACTACAACATCTATAGAACCAAAAAGAAAATGCATTGAATTAGCTAGCCCCTATGGGAAAGTGCTATTTAATGCTTTGATTGATGGGGAAGCCATGCACAACTTAATCTCTTTTGTTGCTTGGTGCCAACTAGGAAAAGACATGGCCATTGCACAAGAACATGCATGGGTGAAACAAACGCACAACATCCACGTAAACCTGTCGAACATTCCAGGCGAAAATAACCTGCATACCCGAAAGAAATGGACTACCTCCAAAGGCATGCGAACATGCATGAAATAGAAACACACGCAAACAAATCAGACGTCACATGCACGTGGTCCATGATGGCGACCACCACAGAGAAGCGTCAGCTCCCAACATGAAATAACAACATAATATGAGGTTGAAGAAGGAAGTCGACCACTCACGTGTTCGACTATGCGACATAAACGCCCCACATTCCAAAATCATGCTATCACACGTGTCAACCATGAAAGCACACACATGGCCAACTCCATTCCATACCTACCTTAATCCACCTAACTCCATACCAAAATTTCTATTTATTAATTAATCGCTAGAAAAACATTTTGCACACATATTCAAGGATTGAGAGAGAAACAACTGGACTGATGATAATCACATGGAATAGGCAGGAGGGGATCGGTGACGTGTGTACACGTAATATGTAACAACCTATTGGTTTAATTGACAAGGGTGGCCTGTGGGCCGATCTGCTGTAGCTCAAACTCCTTGACGGATTCAGCGAGCTCTTGCAATCCGGTGTCGAGTCGGAAGGGCACGCCATCTGCGTCGTAGACGTCGACAGGTTCCATAGCCGCGGACGTGTTGTTGACGAAAGGATTGTCAGAGCTGGCGAACTTCCGGCAGAGTTCTCCTCTTTCTGTGATGGTGTTGTGATAGTGGTAGTACCAGAGCTTGGGCACGAGGCTGTCGCTGAA
Organism: Cibotium barometz; assembly: GCF_041138505.1. NCBI lineage: Eukaryota > Viridiplantae > Streptophyta > Polypodiopsida > Cyatheales > Cibotiaceae > Cibotium > Cibotium barometz. The sequence continues at coordinate 46,362,715 of NC_141088.1, forward strand.
GTAGCCTAGGCTCTGTCCGACAATGTGATCCGACCTGTGCACTCCGGTCGTAAAGGCGTTCCTCGGCTGAATCGCGTATTTCCGGTCCCACGTGATCTCGACCTTTACATTGCGGTACACCAGCTTCTCGAACACCCATTCGCTGCATAATAAGTAAATCCATGTGAGCCGACTTCTTCGACTTAACGAGCTTAACCATGTTAATTGTGTTAATCCAGCTTAGGTCTCATTCAAGATTATGAAGTAATTGTGTTAAGTATGTTAATTTTGCTCATGAGATTAATCCTATTGATCCGCCTTACTTGATAAGCTATATCATTAGCTTAGTTATGGATGAGCTATCATTAGCTTAATTATGGAGCTTACTTATGAAATTGTTCGATGACTATGTTTCAATATTAGGGATTGAGATAAAGACCATGGAATTGAGATGATTAAGAGCTTTAATATTTATAAATTTTGGGTTGTTAAGGAGATTAAGAAGTTAAACAAGATTATAAGGGTAAAAATTCCAAATCGTTGACCGACAAGGAGATTATGAGCCTCGAGAGTTTATAATGATTGACCTGTCAAAACTATTGTTTCTTATGAAGTTGTTTTAATAACTTGGAAATAAGAAAATAATGATCCTATAATGTTTTTTCCAGAAAAGGAATAAACACAGAGCTTATTGATCCCTCCAAAAAAAAGAAAAGAAATGGCTTACCTCAAGCATTAGTCTAGCATTGTGGAAATGTGGAAAGCTTAATGATGAATTAGAGCTTAAACACGAGAGTTAAAGAATAAGTACCTAGAGAGATTTCGTGTGGGCTTCCCGGCCGCTTGGCAGATGTCTGCCGACATGGGTTTTTGCCGGAAGATGACCTGTGTATAGTCCGAGAAGCCGTCCATGACGGCACGGAGGGTGTCGTTGGGGGGGACGTACAGATACTCGTCGACGTCGAAGAAGAACGTCCAGTTGGACAGAAATCGGGTACGGTGGAAGCAATCGTTGACGACAAGGAACTGGTTGTGGTAGTATCCGTCGTAGACTTCCTGCTGCCGGATGTCGTGAACTGTGACGTAGCCCAGTCGGCTCCATGGACGCAGAGCCCGTTTGACGCCGTCCGTCACCCCGCCGGCGTCGTGCAGGAAGAAATGCGAGCGGGGACCAAATAGCTTGACGTGGTAAGCGATCCATTCCCTTACTCGCTGCGGGTTCAGATCGCCGAAAAGCGGAGATCCGCAGAACACGAAATCGTAGGGATACGGCGGACGGAACTTCTCTTCCGCATAATCGTTCCGTCTCTCCGTCAACGCTACAAACCTCTCCGGCGCCGGACTCGGCCTGCCGGACCCTTCGCCGTAGAAGGCATAAACAACCAGCTCACCGCCGTCTCCGTCCACCCCCACTGGATGCGGGAAGCTGCAGTTCACCACCACTACCGTGTACTGGCGCCCCATATTCCAGTCCGGAAGCATTTTATCCGTGGATCCTTTGACGGAGTTGTTTGGCTCTGATGCGGCGGGAACCCACTCACACTCGAAACCTGCGTTGCCGTAGACGTGGGCGGGCTTAGAGGCCAATCCGATTATGGCAAAGCTGTCCGGCCCTCCTCTGTAGGAACCCATGTGGACAAAAAGGGCTGAAGCATTCCCGTAAGCTTGGAATGTGCGTTCCCTTCCTATCAAGAGAGCGTTATCAGCATCACTAGCTGATGATGCGGTCTCATCTCTGCTATTATCACCTGAAAATTCATTATCACTAGCTTCATCACCTGCTATCGGAGGCTCAATCGAGCTATATTTATCACTACCACCATTTGTGCTGCTATTGGTCAGCAACTGCTGGCCCTGATCTCTTAATTCCAGATAGGGTATTGCATGCAAATTATTATTATTATTATTAGACCTGCCCAAATTCTCTTCAAACACAGCCAAGAAACCTACCACCAACATCCCGGCTAGGAAGGACTTAACATCAATCCATCCTCCACAGTAATGCTGTAAGACTCCGTTGTTGCCATTGCCAACCTTTTCTCTAGTCATATTGCTTTTCTTGAAGCCTAATAATTAGACCCAGCATCTAACCTACTCAAACAGTGTAATTGGAGCAATTTTCCTGAGCCTTGATCTATTGCCTAAGTGAAGAAGCTCTATGAGTTCTTCTACACAGGCAGGCAAGGAGCTCACAAATTCTTCTACACTGCAAGCGATTTCTGAGCAATCAAAATCGATGTCAGGGCCAATTGTCCCACACAATCAGTATTGAGCCTTGGGCCTAGGGATGTCTTCCTAAGGATGCAAAGCTATAGTATAGGCGTCAAGGAGAGTTTTTTTTAAAAAAAAAGGGATACTTCTTATTTAAAAGCCACGTTCAAACCACCACACGCAGCCAGCTTTGGGTGCCTCATCTTCACACGTTCATCGCCCAAAAAGCAAGCTACGTGGGCGTAGTCGTGTGAATGTCCGTTGCATGCCAGATGGCCCTCCACCCTTGCTTCTCCTTGTAGTATCTCATTTCAAAGTCTAGTAAAACGTTTCAACCATTCCAAATAAATATCAACAAATTTATGATACCCTTGAAGTTCTCCGTATATATACTCTCTAAATTGTCAACAATTTAGCTTCAAACTTGTCTTTAACATCGTGCACACGTTAATTTGACCTAGTAGCAAACTTGTCTTTAAAATCTTGCACACTTTAATTTGACCTAGTAGGAAAATTGCCTCTTCAACCACCCATCTTATTGAATCTATTTTAGTTTATTATAAAACAAATACTTTGAGACCTTTCCTTCTTACTTGCCTCCAAGAGGTTCCTTTCGGAGTTGGCTTTCATGATATATTCTTTTTCAAGGAATATATACGTTAACGTGCAATACCGGGTATCTTGATAATTGCATGTAACAAAAACGTACACTCACATTTAATATAATGACAAAAGATTCATGAATGAGAGCATATTCCCTAGTGTCATCATTAGGACAATATTTTATCGTGCACATTTATGCATTAATAAAACTTTCTTGGTAAAAGGATGTTTAGACACAACATGTTACCTTTATCACTCTACAAGGACTAAGAAACTCCCTCCACATGTGACATGGGGATATCTAGGGAACGCCTTAACCTGTGAAGGATGTCTTCAAACATCGTATATAGCATATGCATTGTATCCACTTTAACAACATCCAATAAAAACTACATCAATATTACAATAAAATTATGTGGGGTCTCTCAGAAGTCTTATGGTGGGTTTCATTTCTTCCTCCCATAGTTTCTTGATGGATGTGTCTTCTAGATCCAACAATTTTTTTAATATGATGATACTCTGATGCTACATTTTGTTGACTCTTCCTTTCAAATTATTATTTAAAAAAATTAGATGTTTCTTCTCTTATTTGTTTCTAACCTTTCATTCACTACAACAAAAATGAGCCAGTTGTGTAGCATTCGTTGTATGGACCATTGATAAAAATGTTTATATAAATGCTACATTACATCGCTTTATCAAGACTTGTATCATTGTTTGTGCTAGCATGTATATCAACATTGGGGAACATTAATGGAGATTCAAAAATATATGTGGAAATCAATGTGCTATGTCACAAGTTTTAAGGTTTAAATTTGGAATCATGTCTTAAGATGTAAGCATAATTAGAAATCAAATAAAAATATTCTACCAAAATTTATTAGAATCAAGGCCAAATGATGAAAATTTGAGGCAAATACTTAGGCCTTCATCACCTCCAACTTGCAAAACAAGTCCATGTATCCCAATTGGTCTATCTCCAAGTCTAGGATATCAAGTATTCCATTACGTTAGGGTGAGGTAGATGCATTATCATTTTTGTCACCACAATATAAAGGTTATTGTTTTCATTTAATGAAATCAAAGAAAAAAAATAGTATTGCTAGTTTACTCATTCTTTTAAAAAATTTCTTCCGTCTCTTGAGCTTTTTGATTCTCTTGATCCACTTCCATTCCTTATCACCATCAAGATCTTAAGATAAAATATAAATTGACAACTAAGAAGTAACTTGTATGACATACCACCAGCAGTTAGAATCATGTTGGTTGTGGTGGAAGGGGAAATAATCACAAGAAATGTGCATAATACATGTATATGAGACAACCACCATGTTTCTACATACATATATACAAAGTAATCATAAACCTATTCATAATGTTGAGATAGGAATAAAGTATTTCTTGCGTCGTACCATAATTTAGAGGACCCAACCATAAAAAGTCAACTTGAGTGCTTCTTCACCATTGTTGGAGCACCTTTAGTACCTCTACATACTACCTTCAACAAATCATTTAACATCAACGGCAAACACTATTATGGATTGAATGGGTAATACTATATGCTAAGGATTTGACATCTTTGAAAGAGACCTATAAAAAATGTCATATTATAATGTAAGTTTAAAAAAAATCTTTACTCATCTGAGAATCACCCAAAATATTAAGTTTTCTTATTATCAAAAAATGATTTTAGGATCGAAGAACTCTAATGTAAACAAAAAAACTCTAGGATTGAAGAACTCTAACATAAACCAAAAACACACAAACTTCTTAAATGTGGCTTATTTTACATGTCTTGCAAGGGTACATTATAGGATTGCAAAAACCCAACTTTAAAGAAAATCTATTGTATAAAATTCTACCAAGAAAAATGCAATTACACCATCAAGTTAGACTATTCCTCCCTGATGTCTATCCCATCACTATTATCAACTTCAATTGCTTTGATAGATAGAGCTTCCCTAATGTCTATCCCATCAGTGTTTGATAGATAGAGCATCCTCCTCGGTAATTGCTTTGATAGATAGAGCATCCCATTAGTGTTATCAATTGATTTGATAGATAGAGCATCTGCCTTGGCACTATCTATAAAATATAACATTGCCTTCTGCTAGGTAAAGACTATGAGCAGATAAAATTCTAGCCGCTTTGCTGGTGCATACATGTGTTGGTCCTCCATAAATTTCCTTCAAGCACGAGATAGGAATTCTCTCTTTAAGAAATGGTTATTGTTGACTTCTTGAGATATCATGTCTGTAAAGTCACAAACACGTATATCCACCTCATCAAGTTTCAAGGTACTAGTACTTTCTCTTCTTCTTTTGCCTCTCTCAATTAACATTTCTAAATTATATTTCCCGTGAAAGATATTTTCAATATTTGTTTTATACCAATGAATAAAGATGTACCATATCCTGTCTCTATTTTTACCATTTTTTAAATTCACAAATCCAAAATGGATGGCCAAGGCCATCGTCCTTTGCCAACATTGCTAGAGTTACTTCCTTGATGTTCTCTCCAAATCTCTCGGAGTTTTTCTCTTCTTACTTTCGATCTTCTAGACCCTAGGTATATCTCTCTTGCATTGGCATAAAAGTAGACTATGAAAATCCTTAGGAATATATGTTTGAGTATAACACATTCGGCTGCTACACAAAAGAATTAATGTTACAGGTATATATTTTATCATATTTTTGATGAATTAATAATCGTAGAAAATTATGTTTAATTTAATTTGTGCAGGATTTAGCTTAATGGAATGTGCAAATGTGCACAAGATTATCATATGTGCAAATGTGCAAAAGTTATTTTATGTAACAAGGCCCATTAGCAATTATATTTGGGCAAAGGTTTTTGATATGTACAAACCTTACGAGATTTCATATGGTTAATAATATGTAAAGCAATATCCCTAAAGTGCGAAAAGCAAGCCTAATTTGTACGCACATCTATTCTTAGCTCCTTGGGCTATTTTTATGAATAAAATTCTCTAAATACTCATGTCGTGGAAGTGGAGCTACACGGCATGGGGGTTGGGGGGCGAGGGGGGGGAGGGAGAGAGGGAGATTGCACCCAATCTTGTTTTGATGGTGATGTTATTCTATTTTCATTGCCTTGTGTTATGCTATGTTATTTATTTTTCAATTTAATTCAAGTCTTTGTTTCAATTTTGATGTATTTTATGAGTTTTTAATTATTTGTTTAAGAAGTACAAAAGGGTCCCATGATAGTGGTATCAAAGTTTTGATTTAATTTAATCTTCTTGAAGCCGATCAAAGACTTGTGGACAAAGAGGTGAAAGAGACAAAGATACAGGTGATTTTGGTAAATTTTTAAATTAATTTGAAAAAAAATACGTTTATATTTATGTATGGTTGAAGGAAGGCTTGTTTTTATCCATTGGATAACAAATCCCCATCAATCTATTGCCCAAAGGGTAAAGCAAGGTGGAAAACCATTTGTGGGTTTGCAAAACCACAAAACCACCTTTAATTTCACTAATTATCTTCATAATCTGTCCATGTACGGATCGAATCAGCAAAGGAAGAAACATAGAGACCCATAATTAGATTGCTAAACTAATAGCAGTGTTTGAATTCCATAATGGGGCTAATATAAATCCTACAAATTAGAGAATTTTAAACTTATCCTTCTATGAGAAAACGCATCGATTTCATGAAAGGAAGGAAAATCCAAGTTATATATATATATATATATATTTATCCTCTAATTTTTTTCCCCCTTTCTTCTGTACCCATGGGCGACGACGACGATAACGATTTCTTTTTTTCTCCCCAGTGCTGCGTGCTCTTACGGGCTGCGGATTCCCAGCCGTGAAGAAGCGTTGAATTTTTATTTTAAGTGAACTATATCCAAACTATATATACTGCGCGCTCTTGGCTGCGGATTCCCAGCCATGAAGAAGCGCTGAATTTTTTTATTTTAAGTGAACTATATATATATTTTAAGTGTACGCTAGCCGTTAAGCTGAAGTTTTTAAGGCTTTAATTAGAGCATAGAATATATCCAAATTATAGACTTATATATATATATATATATATATATATATATATATATAATGCCCTATGGACTGGCCGTCGGCAGCAGCTAGCGAAGAAAAAAAACGCTTAAAAATTAAGCTTTGTAATACATCTTTGATTAAAGATTTTCTTTTATTTTTATTTTTATTTTTTAAAAAGAAAAACATTTTGTTTCAAAAGCCTTCACACTTTAGCTTTAAAACCTTTAAACACTTGTTGTAAAAGCCTTATATTAAAAAGCTTAAAAACCCTCTTTAGATAATTTATAAAGCTTTCAAAAGCTTTAGATAAGGTCCAAATTTAGGCTTTATCTCTTCTTTATTTTTGTCTACTCTTGGTGTTTTCATTTTGGCCAAAGCAAGCTATATTAGTTGAGAGCTAATAATATGGCTATTTCTAGCTATTAAATCTATTCTTCTAGAGTTAAAAATGTAAAAAGATTTGTTTATTTAAACCATTTCAAAAGGTTTTAATCTTGTTCAAATTTAAAGCTTATGCAAAAACTTTAAATGGCCTAAAACCTTGAGCATAAATTTTATGCAAGGGTTTTGAAAGCTTATGTATAGGTATACCTTTATTTCCTTTGCGAAAGCATGAATCAAAATCTTCTATAAACCAGGAGATCGGAGAAATGATTAGCTTCTATCATGTGACCTTAAGGCAAAAAGGTTATATTTTTGTAATGCCAAAATTTTCATTGGTCCAAAGAAAAAGGAAAAGAAAGCTTTGTTGAAAACTTCAAAAAGCTTTAACTTTTGGGAGTAAGACCTTCCTTCAAGGCTTAGAAGAGACCATAAATTCTTTGTTCCAGTCTAATTATTTTTGTGATGTAGAGATTACAATATTTTCAGGATATCTATAACAATGTGCGAAACTTTAAGAGTTTTCATATTTTTTATGATATTTGAACACCACTTTTATTGTTTTACTCTCAACTCATCATACCTTGAGGTAAATTGTTTTTATCCATGAGTATTAGTTGCATCAGTCATATCTAAATTTATTTATCTAATACTTTACCATGTAGATGTGCTTTCCCAACATCATATGAGTACGTATTCAACCCATTCATTAATTGCATTATGTGCTTAAAATTGACAATAATTAATTCAAGATACATGAATCCTGGAACTACTTTTAAATTGTTTGGTACCATATAGCATGTGTAGTAATATTTCTCTTTCAGAATGATTCCAGCACTCCCAAGTAAGTTCCTCCATTTTTCATAATTAAAACATCACATATACTTGCGATATTTGTGTCCTTTTAATGATGTATTTTGTAGCAAAGCTATTAGACACTTGCAAGTAAGTTTTTATCCTTTATAACAACTTAGTAAACAAAATTTCCATTGTTTCTATGCAAGTTTTATCTTCGGACAGTGATTTGAAAACCTTCCAACAAGTAAGTTTCTCATTTCCATCTTTACAATAATGATCATGCTTTTTTTTTTTCCGGGAAAAAGATCCTTCTATTAGTTAATGAGAAAACGCCATAAGGCTACAAAGCTCACCTCGCAAGGAGGGATAAAACACAGTGAACTCCTGAGCTCCACCCCCGTGGCTGGCCGCTCTCTGGGGGGGGCTACCTAGTAGTACATATGGAAGGTGAGAAAAGCCAGACTGGAGGCCTGTAGTGCCAAGTGACATCCTCGCCCCTCGCGGTGAGGAAAGGGCCAGGGTGCCAAGTGCGGAGGAAAGCCTTGCGGCGCCCTCTCATGCGATCCGAGTCGCCCTGGAGTTTCCCCCAGTGTCCTCTCAAGGTGTGAATGATGTCCACCCAGAGGGCCTGTATGACCTCCGTCGGTGGAGTCGCCTGGCGGTCAATGGCCTCCCTGCATCGGGCTCTCCATATGTGCCAAGCCGTCATGCTGCTGATCATCTCCCATCTGTGCCCGACCCCCTCCTGAGGGGCTGCCGATGAGAAGTCTGGCGTCGGAACCACCGCCATCGCCCTGTCAGAGACCTGGATGGTCGCGCTGCCAGGGACGTCCTCATATCCAAGGGCCGGGCCGCTGTCCGTGGCCCAAGCCACCGCACCCCACGTCACCAGCATCTCACCTGGTGAGCCTGCAAAAACCATCCTGAGAGCCCGCTGCCAGACCTGCTGAGCCTGTGGGCAATCCCATAAGCAGTGCCGCTGTGACTCCTGTGCATGGCCGCACCGAGGGCACGACGCTGGGTGTCTGCCAAAGGCTAGCCATGCCCCCACAGCCAGTCCTCTATGCGCTGTGAGCCAGAGAAAAAGCGTCACCTTCCGGGGCCGGAAGCTGGCCCAAAGGCGCTGCCAGAAGTCCCTAAGAAAGGCAGGGGAGAGCCCCTGTCGCCGCCAATGCTCGGCCGCCGCCGGGGTGCTCGCTATCCTGTGCCTCTGAATCCGCCGCCCCAGCCTCGCTGTGTATTGAAAAAAGGGGATGCCTGGGCTGGTAGGGGCCAAGTAGGGATCTCGCCAAAACCACTCACCTGGATCCCACTGAAGGCGAATAAGAGGCCTGCTGTCCCAAGCCCATAATCTCCAAGAACAGTCCTCCCCTATCGAGGCCGGTGAGGGGTCTACATGCCACTGTCTCTGATGAAAGCCGACCACCCGCACCCTCTGAAGAATACAACCCTGGAGCCCATCCAAATCTAGTCGTGTCCTCTGAAGCTGGCCACCCTCTCCCACCTCGAAAGTGAGTGGGGCGACTCTCTCCACTGTGCCGCAGACCGCTAGAAGGATCTCATGCCGAGTAAAGACACCCATCCACTGTGGAGGTGGAGGGTCCTGTACTGGGGTCCGCCACTCCCGGGGGATGGCCGCCTCAATGTCCTGTCTCATCAACTCTCTGCCCCTCATCCCACTGAGTCTCCTCTCCTGAGCCTCTAGAGGCAGCTGCTGAAAACATATCCAGTCGTCTAGGGACTGGGCTGGGCCGGAGCTCAAAGGGCCCCACGACACGTGAGACCGCGATCCAACCATATGGCCACTGGGAAGTCGAATCAAGGGGTTCCAGATCAATGGCTGCCTCAGGCGCTCCTCATCGGTGCCCGGAGGAGTCTGGAAGAGTGACGGCCTCAGATGCGACCAGGCCCTCAGAAGGCTAGCTGCAAAACGCTCCTCGAAGCCAAGGCCCACTCCTCTGGATCGCTGCTCTGTAAAGATCCACCTAATGCTGGGGGTCCAGGGGCCGCTAAGAGAAGGGGTGCGGCTGAGCATCCTGGAAACAAGAAACTCCTTCCACGGCTCAGCGCCTGGCAGGAGGCCACGAACTACCAACTTGCCAAGCAATGCTCGGCTTTGGCAAATAGGATCAACAATGCCCAGGCCGCCTCTCTCCCTCGGCTGAGTAATCACCGCCCATGCCACCTTGGCCCTGGCGGGCCGCCCGTCGCCACCGGACCAAAGAAAGTTCCTGATGAGCCGCTGCACCTGGCCAATGCATGCCCGAGAGAAGGCCCAGCAGGAAGTGATGTACCACATAGTAGCAAGCAGAACCTGGTTGGCCACAACTACTCGGCCAGCCAGAGATAAACGAGCGGTACTCCAATACAGAAGCTTCTTCCGAATGCTCAGAAGAAGGGGGGCTATCTGCTGCTCCGGAGATATGTCAATGCCCACATAACATCCCAAATAACGCACTGTAGTGCCAGGGGGCAGCCACTGAAAACCGTCAATTGGCCTCCAAGTCGGGGGGGGCATAGAGCTGACCCACAGCCCACACGACTTGTGCCAGTTGATCAAAGCGCCCGAAGCTCTGCAAAACCTGTCCATGGCTAAGGCGAAGCGGCGGAGGTTCTCCTCACCTCCCTGAAGATAGACAGCAGTGTCATCCGCAAACTCCGAGTCTAGGAGCTCCTCCGAGGTACGGATGGGAAGCTGGAGGCCCCGCAAACCTGTATCCTGTGTCGTCAAAAAAGTGCTCATGGCCTCCGCCACAAAAAGAAAAAGAAAGGGCGCTAAGGGACACCCCTGCCGCACCGAGCGCGAGAGCTGGAACCTCTCTCCGCGCACGCCTTGTATCAGCACCTGGCTATGAGCCGATGAGTAGAGTGCAGAGACCCCACGGATCCACTGAGGGGGGAAGCCCATCCTCTCCATAGTGCCTTCCAAGAAGGCCCAGTCCACCCGATCATATGCCTTCTCGAAGTCGAGAAGGAGCACTGCCAGATCCTCCTGTCGAAATCTAGCCAGAGCCGTAGCCTCCCAGAAGGAGAAAATGTTATCCAGAATGCTCCTATCCTGGATGAAGCCAGTCTGCGTGGAGTGGATGATGTCCGGAAGGTGAGGCTGAAGCCGCCTGCTGATCGCCTTAGCTAGGACCTTGTAGGCCGTGCCTAGCAAAGTGATCGGTCTCCACTGTCTAATCTCCAGTCTGTCTCCTCCCTCTTTGGGGATCAAGTGGATCAAACCCTCAGCCATGCTGTCCGACATGACTCCTGACTCCATAATCTCCTGGAATGCCAATCTGAAGCCCCTGTGTAAGAGGCCCCAGTACCTCTGGAAGAAAGCCACCGAAAGACCATCCTCTCCTGGGCATTTGCCCGGAGGTAATGCCTGAAGAGCCTCCTCCAGTTCCGTATCCGAGAAGGGAGAGAGAAGGGAGTGCTGTAGATGGGCCGGCACAACCGGTCTCGTGAAGCTCCAGACTGCCTCCCGAGCCTCTCTCACCCTGTCATCTGCTGGCTCAGCAGAGAGAAGGTCCCTGTAAAAATCTGTGGCTATAGCCCGAACCCTGGGGGGATCCACCACAACCTGGCCATCAGCCTGCCGGAGACGCCTGAGACCCTCTCGTCTGAAGCGAGGCCCTGCCGCCTCAAAGAAATCTCGAGTCACTCTGTCCCCAGCCTGTGTCCAAAAAGAAGCCCGAGCATGGAATCGGAACTCCACCCTCCTCTCCTCGATGGATCTGATCTCCATGCGAGCTGACTCCATCTGCTCTGAGATCCAAGGGCTCGTAGGATCCCTCTCCTGGAGTCTCTGGAGGGACGCTAGACTCCTCCGTAGGCTCCTCTCCTGCTCTCTGAAAGCCTCCAGCCGGTCCAAGGCAGCCTGTCTGAGCATCTGGCTAATCTCCTGCAAGCCACTGGCAAGGTCGCTGGCTGCCGATCCTCTCCTGAACTGCAGCTCCTGCCAGACCTGCTCAACTCTGATCGCAATCTCGAGCTCCTCTATGAGACAATCTGGAATCCGGACGCTCTCGCCCTGCTCTCCTCTCGTGGGGTCCTCGATCTGGAGAAGCACTGGATAGTGATCTGAAAACGAGGAGCCTGCAAGTATGCCCACTGTGCCACCTCTATCACAGGCCCACTCATCAATGTAAAACCTGTCGATGCGGGATAGATTAACCCCTGTGGCCCGTCTATCCGAGCGCGAGAAAGATAGGCTCCCCTGCAACCTGCCAAACTCCGGGAGAGTCCACGGATCCTGGCCTCTCACCTGAAGCACTAGTTCCTCCCAGGCAGCTAGCTCCGGCCCATGAATGGTCTCCTGGCTGCCCCCCATCCTGTCCTCTGCATCCTCCAGCATGTTGCAATCCCCTCCGAGGCACCAATGGTCTGCCAAGGGGAGGGACTGCCTAATGGTGCTCCAGAACTCGGCTCTCCCGGTCGCCCCATTAGGGGCGTAGAAGTTGAGGAAGCCAATGCGGTCTTCCCCAACCCAAAGGATGATCCACTGCGCACGACCCTGGACCAGAATGCCAGAGTCCACAACTTCAGATAGAAGCTGCTCGCTGACTGAGATGCATACTCCACCCTGGTTCCCCTGGGAGCCATATGCCGGTGACCAAAAAGTGTGACTCCTGCCTGGCAAGATCTTCCCGCAGGTGCGGGTACGCCCGGCAGAAAGGTGGTGCTCCTGGATGAAAAGGATATCGATGGGTCCTCCAACGAGAGCCCTCTGGATCTCCTGGCGAAGTCTGCCCCGGCCAATGTAGCAGCGATGTCCACCGAGACCGTGGATGTTCCATGAGAGGATCCTCATGGATGAGCTATGGCAAGTGAAGCAGCCTCCACTGGCTCACCCCTCTCAGCCGGCCCGGATGATCTGCCCTCCACTCTGTGAGTCTTGGGCGCCGGCTTGGAGGGAGAATAATCACTGTCTGTCCGGGTGCGGAGTCTCTCCAAAAAGAGGGTGACCTGTCTCTGTGTCCAGCCCCACTCCGCCTTCGCCCTGTCCAGGGCATAGGCGTGAGACCAATCCTCTGCATATATGTATCTAAAGGTAGGCTGCACCCTCGGGGCGGCATGGAGGAGAATCAGAAGCACCGCCTCAACTGAGGTGTGGACCGGATCCGCCCGCCAGTCTCCTATACCAAACAGGCTCATGCGGGCTGAGTGTAATCGAGTCTGCAATAGGTCCGTGAGCCCCAAGTCACTGAAGTGGTGAGAAAACTCCAGTATCTGATCACGCAAAACTTCCTCTACAGAGTTACAATCCCAAACTGTGTCTGGGGCAACACTGAGAGGAAAGGAGAAAGCCACCATGCTGCTCACCACAGAGGGAGAACGAGAGGGATGGCACACCACGCAAACTCGCAAGGGCGCGACCAGTGTCTCGAACGGGCCAGCATCCAGCTGGAGGCACCTGAAAAAACCGTAATCCACTGGTAGCCCCATCACTCGCGGGGGCCCCCCAGGGGAGGCTGGAGAGAACTCTGTGGCAGGCGAGGCGAGGATCGCCATCTCCACCGGCCCGGAGTGGGGGTGGAACAGCCGCTGGACTGAGCTCTGGCCTACCCAGCTGCGCTGCCCCGGGGCAGTGGGTGGTCTGGCAAAGTATCCTGGAGAGGCCGAGGGAGGGATGGGGGCTCGTGGCGAGGAGGGGGGAGAGCGAGGAGAGGATGGAGAGGCATCTGCCAGAGGATAGGTGTCAGGGGGGGCCGCCGGGGGAGGCGGGAGAGGGGGGGCTGGGGGGGGAGAAGGAAGGGTGGAAGGAGTGCTCTCCGGGTGAGGGGAAGGGGAGCCGGGGGTCGAAGAGTGCGGCCCAGGATCCTCAGGAATCTGCTCCAAGGAGGGTGGGGGGCCCCCCGCGGGGGGAGGCGGGAGCGGGGTCTCCACGTGGGAGGCTCCACCAGCGGCCTCAACGGGCACTGAGTCTGAATCCTCGTCCATCGGGGTGGGACCTGCTGGCCGCCTATCCGTGACAGGAGCATAAGTGCGGATAGGTGCCTGTACGCCAGCCGGAGTCGCCTGTCCGCCAGCCTGTGCTGCCTGCTGGCGTCTGCGACGACGGTCCCTACGGGCCGGGCGTTTCCGCCGGCGAACCTCCTGCCATCCGCCAGCCTCCTGGGACTGCGCGGCATCCTCCGCCGGGGCCTGCTCGTCAGATGATGGCGCCTGCTGTGTGACGAGCCAGGGATGTCCGGTCTCTGAAGTGGATGGCCACCCCTCGGGTCTCCAGCAGGGGGTCCGGAGGCGGCATAACGTGAAGGATGAGCCCCCTTGCGGGGACAGGCGCGTGCGAGATGGCCCATCTCCCGACATATGTAACACTGGCCGGGGAGGCCCGAATACCCCACGCGCTGTATCATATGTCCTCCAGAAAGACAAGGGAGAAGGATCGTCTTCGGGAGGGACTCCGGTGACGGAACCACAACCCGAATGGCCGGGAGTCCTGCTGCCCGAGCAATCACTGAAGCCGCTGTCTGAGGCGTCTCCACCACCTGCCCGAACGCCTTGCCAATGGATGACAAGAGGGGCAAGTACTCCCAACGGAGTCCAGGAAAACAGATAGTGACGGGGAAACCTGTCGCGCCTGCTAGCGGGTCAGAAGCGGGGTCGAAACCATGAGTCCATCGCGCCAGGAACGCCTGGGAAGAGCGGAGGGCAATGGGGCTCCGAGGCAGCACCATCTGAGCTGCCTGTGGGGACTCGAAATCCACCTGATAGTAGCCACGTCCCAAAAAATCCACGCTGACGATCTTGGCGGGCACGCCAACAAGGCTGCCTTGCAGAAGGTCGCGAAGCTCTCTCCGCATCGGACGGCTACCCACTATCTTGCAGACCAAGGAGGAGGCCTCAAGAGCGGAAACTGTGGAAACAAACAACTGAAGATCTTCAGCTGTGAACTCCAGACGGAGACCGGAATCGGCAGGGTTAGTCGGAGCGGCTTCCATGGAGTCCTCCAGAGGGAAAAAGCCAGAAACCGGGTCACCAACGGGAGGGACACAGCCCTGCGAGGAAAAAAGAGAAGCGGAGGGCTACAGGATAGCGGGGGCGGGGCGCGGGGGGGGGGGGAGCTGAGGCGGGGAGGAGTTAACGATGGGCGGAGGGGCGGGACTGAAGGGAGGAGAAAGAGGGCGGAGGGGGGAAAGGTGGCGGGGGAGAGAAGAGAGGGGGAGGCGAAGGATGTTAGAGAGGCGGAGGAAAAAAGAATGGGGAAGGAAGTAAACGGCGGGGGGAGAGGCGGGGAATGCAGCGAGGAGGGAGGCGAAGGAAGAGAAGGCGGGGGGGGGAAGAAAGCGGAGAAGAGGAGGGAGGCGGGGGGGGTGAAGGCGAGGGAGAAACGCGAGGCAGAAGGCGGATGGGAGGTGGCGTAGAGGGGCGCGATGAAGAAGGCGGGGGAGAGGGCGGAGGAGACCGCGGAGGGCTGGCGGGGGGGGAAAGTGAGGCGCGATGGCAAGAAGCAGCGGGGGGGGGGGGGGGGGGGAGAGCGGAGCTCGCAGGCGATCTAATAATGATCATGCTTAAATAATTATGCATAGAATTTTAATTCATACTACTCTAAGTTCTATTTCTTATAAAGTCATAATTTAATATAACCCTAGTTATGTTTGGAAGAATAATTATATTTCAATCCGTTTGCATTATATTTTAATCCGTTTGCATTATATTTCAATTCGTTTGCATTATATTTCAATCCGTTTGCATTATAACTCATTTTTCTCAATGTAGAACATCATTGCAATCAAATATATAAAAGGTACGACTCTCTCATGCTTCAGTTAATTGCTTAAGTCTATTTCAACTACATATGTAAATTAATCTTTCATCATCTTCTAGACTTGTTCACTTAATCAAGATGGTTAGAATCATTACTAGTCATTCGTGTTTTATCAAATTTATCCATTATTCATTTATAATCTCACATCCTCTTAAATAACTTTTCAACCCAAGATAATTTCAATGACACCAACGATGGAGGTATGTATATGTATACACTCACTTTTATTTACAAGAATTTTTCATATGAGTTTTTATAATATTTTTACAACCTAAGAACCTAATTAATAAACCATAGATTCAACTAAAATAAAATATCTAGATAGAGAAAATTTGTGTCGGAATTTAAGTTTCAAAGGGAACTGGCCACTCCGCCTCAAACTTCTATTCTGAAGGAAATGATGTATGGAATTAATCTGGTCGTATGGGACATCAGTTTCATATACTTACTCCATACACGTTTATGCCTTCTATCTTTTACTATCCTATGTGTGTATGTGCAATGTGCCTATGTGGTATGGGACACTTAGACTCGTCTTACATACATTCATTTGACTAGTTCATTGCATATGCATTATGTGTAGATCTAGTCTTCCACACCAATCATGAAGCCATCCTCTCACGCATTTATGCAACTGTATATCGAGGATGCCCGTATATGGCATACTTGTGGGCCTCCACTATTTTTTTCAGTTGGTTTGTATGGAGGGGTGATTCTCGGGTTACTTACGCTTTGGCAAGCATGTGTGTGGCTGTTATTAAAATACTTATGGGTTGTCTATATCTCAAGATGATGTTGGGATTAACTGATGTGCTCAATTAATTATTTAACTAACGTGGACAATGTCTGAGTATAGCCAACGAGAAGTGCAAGGGTACCAATTGAGGTGTCGCACTATACGAGGGTACTAATTGAGGTGTCGTATGGCTGGTGTATATTGAGCGGTGGTGTGAAGATGATGATCATTTTTCTTTTGTGAATCATGTATTAGACTTTTTGTGCATATTATTTTTTATTTGATAATCAGTGTGACGATCACCAATTTAGGTGTCGCATGAGTTTTCTTGTTGGTATTTCATGTCCATAAGAACCTCTGAGCCATGCCTTTGTGCCTCTCTGAGCCATGTTTGGACCTCTAAGTTTACCTTGCAGGTTATGACATCAATACATTACGAGCATAATCTCGTTCTCCTGACATTTTTCTTACACAACTAGGGAGATTGCACCCAATCTTGTCCTGATGGTGGTGATGTTATTCTATTTCCCTTGCCTTGTGCTGCTATGCTGTTGAAAATTTTTCTTCTATTTATTCTTTGAATTTTGGATTAGCTAGTTGTGTTTGCTCTCCTGGTTTAAGTTTTAGTTGTTAAATTACTATACCTTCATTTGATCCTTCTTCTAGTTGTTCAACTAGATCAATATCTATTTCTTGTGCTTCTTGTTAAATTACTATACCTTCATTTAATCCTTCTTCTAGTTGTTCAACTAGATCAATATCTATTTCTTGTGCTTCTTGAGTGGGTTCCTCAACCTCTACTTCATCTAATATTTCCATATCTTCAAATATTTGTTTACTGCATGGATCAATTTGGATTACAAACAACCACCTATAATCTCTCGGGTCCACCTTAAAAACGACCTTCTCACAATGCTCTGGTAGCAAAAATGTGTCCCTTTGGTTTGTCCATATCTTTGTGGAGTCTACTTGAACAAATCCTCTCTTAACTCTGCGCATGGTTGCTTGTGGTCCTTGAGTCACTACCTTGAACCACTTCACATAAAAAATGAACATAAAAAACTTTCTAAACCCAACCTTGATAATGTCTTGTGTATCGTTCCACAGTAATCAAGCATGCCAACTTCACTACTTAGTTCACTTGCACTTGAATGACTTTCTTGCATGAAATTTTCCTTAACACCGCAGTCAAATGTTGTTCGCTTTTTATCTATTCGATCCACTTGAAAGTGACGACCGCGTGACCAAAGTGCACCACATTTGCGATACTGTAAGCAAAAGAAGATCATGAAATTGTATCAAGAATAAAAATTTATACAAGACTATGTCTTACGGTTTCTTGTGTACATATAAAAACTCACTTACATGGTAATCACAACCATATGCAAGATCCTCCTCCTCGTCACACCACTATGTTTTGCTTGTTTTATGATTTGTTGAAGCCGTCTACTAGAAGGAAATTTTGGAAGTTGAGAGAGTGAATCTAGGTATGGTAATACTCTAATTGTTTGACTCTTTCTAAAATTAAAACGATCTCGGTCCCTTTCCCTCTTTGCTGGGTTATACCTCTCAATCCATTTCTCCATAGCACATCAGTTACGGATGTAAAATTTATTAATCTTCTCTCATAATGCCATGTCCATTGTTCTTTGAAGGCCTTGTCCTTGAGGCTCTTCCCCAATGAGCCGATAATCCTATTCTTGTGTCCACAATCATGGCATATTTGAGTTTGACGTACTAAAAAAATATGAGTTGTATACAAGAGATTCTTGAACAAGCCATCCCATTTCCATACTGCCCTTAGGGCGAGCTTTTTGACAAAAAAAATCTTTCAGTGGCATATAAATCTCTTGAGGAAAAACATCCATTAGCTATAAGCAACACTTGCTATAGCAACCTCATCATCCACATGAACAAGTAGGTGCAATTAAATGGTTAGGAAACTTGTTGGAAAGAATTTCTTTGCCATTGTAACTACTTCAATGGAGTTTAGATAAGCTGATTCCAACGTATTTCTTCTAATCTCCTTCAATGGAGTTTAGACGAGCAACTTCCAACATATCTCTTCTAATATCCTTCTTTAATATCCATCGTACCACTGCACTAATCTTGTATATTATCTCTCTTATGTACTCGCTGATGAGGCAACCTTAATAGCTACTATCGGCAACACAAACTGTAAGATTTTGTGCCAGTCATGAGACTTCAAGCCACTAAGCTCTTCATCCTTTGTGAATGATCTCTTCAAGCAATGCATATAATCAGTGGGAGTGTAAAACTCACTGATACAATTCTTTACATGCCATTTCTCTTCTGTAAGATTCCTCCCTCCAGCTTTTGAGGTGTGCAGGTGTAAGAACCTCCCCTTATGATCTTATAATTATTCCCCTCTCTGAAATAAAAGAAAGATCCAGTTTTACCCTGTTTTGGCCTAGAGAGAGAAAATATCTAGAGGGAGGTTATTCAAAATTGAGATATTTTTGGATATAAAAATCCTCCTAGTGTGTAAAATGGTTTCCCTTGAAACCGAAATTCAAAAAGAACTTTCTAATGTGCAATTGGAATTAATTAAAAATATGTATAAAGGACCTTAGCCTAAGGATCGAGATTTTTAAAAAAATTTAAATTATGGTCCAATTAAGGTTCCTATGGACCATTTAGATTAATCAAAATGTAAGGAGGAGATAAATTGAAGAATAAAAGAAAACCCCCCCCGGGAATGAGTAAATGCTCACATAAGATGAAGAGTGGACTAAGGACCAAAGAAAAGAATTAAAAAACTGAATTTTGACACCTCAGTAGTGTGGGGACCTCTCCTCATCATGTAGGTGCCTTTTTCTCATCATTACCCCCAATTTTTAATCAATAAAATGAGATATTTTCATCTCTCCTATTTCAAAACTAGATCCAAAAAGTAAGCTAAACTGACCCAAAAATGGTCAAAAATTGACCAAACCGATCTGAAAAATTCTAGAATCAGTTTGCTTGGTTAGAGGCTCACTTTTTCCTATAAATAGAAGCCTCCCTCTTTGTAAAATCTTAATGGTGTTTATGCACTGTTACTATCTCTCCTGTCGTTCGTGAGCCATCTACTTCGAATTTTTTAATAATTCAATTGTTTTTGGCCTAATCCTCTCCAAAGTGAATCGGTGGCCACTCTTGCTTCAAACAAGAGTAGAACCCTCAATCCCTCAAGCCAAAGGAGAGCTTACAAGCTCCATGTAAGCTAATTTTTGTTACTTGTTTAATGAAGAATCTATGGTTTTCTTAATTTTTATGTTTTGCAGATGTTGAATTAAATTCAAATGCTAGATGCCTTTGATAAAAAGGCCACCCCCTTCTCCTCTTTACATTCCAACCTTTCTCAATCCTAGAAAGATTAACTAAAGGATTAATTAAGCTCTTCTTATTGTTTACTCTCTTGAATTTAGAAAATTGTGTAGATTAGAGTTCTATAAATCTAATTTGGGTTAAATTTAGAAAATTGTGTAGATTAGAGTTCTATAAATCTAATTTGGGTTAAATTAAGTTAAATAAATAATGATAAAAATGAGAAATGGTCAGCCATACAAAGGAGGTTAGGGCAAAATTTTCCAGAACTTTGTGGAAAAGAAAGTTTGTTTTTATGTTATTCCAAAAGAGTAATTCCCACCATTTTTGCATCTAAAAGAAATATTCTAATTACTCCATGTATATATTCACCTAGAATATGCATGGATATCACTGATATTAATTATTAAAATTTATTTCTATGCATAGAAAGATGCATTAAGGAAATTTTTTATTACAAAAGTGTTATTCTCATTAAATTTGATTTTTATGCATAGAACAATGCATAAAGGATTTTTTTATATTACAAAAGTGTTATTCTCATTAAATTTGATTTTTATGCATAGAAAGATGCATAAAGGAATTTTTTTTATTACAATGTGTTATTCTCATTAAATTTGATTTTTATGCATAGAAAGATGCATAAAGGAATTTTTTTATTACAAAAG
The DNA here is from genome assembly GCF_041138505.1 of Cibotium barometz. Taxonomy (NCBI): domain Eukaryota; kingdom Viridiplantae; phylum Streptophyta; class Polypodiopsida; order Cyatheales; family Cibotiaceae; genus Cibotium; species Cibotium barometz. The sequence goes on from NC_141088.1 coordinate 46,383,204, forward strand.
TGTTATTCTCATTAAATTTGATATCAGAAATGCTGAGCTTTCTCTGAATATTTAGAATTCCTCCTTAAAAGGGAGCCCAGCCTGTTCATAAAATGAAGAATCTCTAAACATCATTTGCAAGGCTTTCCCAGTAGTAAGAAGTTATGTATCCTTAACATTGGAGTCAAGAAGAATTCTTCCCCTTCTGTGCTTACAAAATTATCATCCTCCTCCTCAAGATTTTACGCAATGATTATGACGTAGTAGTCCTCTCTAAGGTTAAAGACTACCTGTAGTTCCAATATCAAAACGTACTGGAGATATTTGATTTGGAAAGACGACAAAGCAAATGTAGGGATGTCATAAATATCTTTGAGCACTGTTATGTCCTTCTACCAAGACACAATCAAAGTCTCCTCACATGAAGATGCTAAGCATCAAGATACTGAGCTAAATCCCTCTCCTCTTCAGCAAAGTCAAGAATCTTTACATAGGGCCCACTGCTGTTGACATGACTGTATAATCGAAATGTCACTTTTTGAATATCATGAATTGGTTCCTTATTACATAGGGCCCACTACTGTTGACATGACTGTATAATCGAGACGTCACTTTTTGAATATCCTGAATTGGTTTCTTATTACTGACATGGATCACTTACATGTGGTTTTGCTGGCTCACCATGAAATGTAAGTACTAGTATAATTTTTATACACATGATTAATGATCTTTTTGTAAGCCTTCAAGGTTTTTGTAGAAGCCATTGGAGCTTGGTATTTGTTTACATTCGCACCAAAGTCTATTATTTAGTCAACTCGACAATAGCCTACCCCACGGACATGTTTGATTGTAAGTGTTTATGTTAGAAATATTGACAACTCCAACCCGTTAAAACTTTTAAATAAGGAATATTTAATGAGCTTATTTTTAGGTCTATTAAGAAAATGTTGAATTCCTGGGAGGCTTTGACTTAAGAAATTTTTTTGGATATACAAATGAGTACAATAGAAGTTTCAGTACAACCCAGCTCCCACTCATGTGGATGGAGGGTCTATCTAAATGCAAAATTGCTCTTGCAGAGGACTTTTCAGCTACAAGACGATGTAGATTCTATTAAATTAGTATTTGTTTTCTTATATATTATGCATTAAATACTTATCCAACTTTATATTGTTCTTGTAGAGTCCACCGCGCTGGGATCCTATACAAGTTTTGATGTTAGGAAATTTTAAGCAGATGCAATTGATTGCCTTGTTAGGAACTGCCATTCCTCCTGAGCTCCTGGGGCTCCCATTCCACCATCGGCATTACAATCTGAAGCGCATTCCCAATCTCCTACATTTGACACACCCTCTTGGCAATCTCCTACAGAAGATCCCACTTGATCTCCCACCTCCCAGTCTGCAACCACAGGCCCCTTTGAAGATCATTGAAATGTAGCTTTGTTGTAAATCATTTTTTGGAATATATAGATGAGTGAGTTTTCATATAAAGATGAGTTAGTTTTTGTATAATTTTTCAACTTCATAAATACGATGTCTATTTGGAACAATGATTTGAAAATCATTTATAATTTGATCAAGATGGAAATTGGTCTCAAATTTATAAACATATAATGTAAGATAGTAGCAACACTACAATTGCTTGCGACATTTTGGGTTGAGGACACTAGAACGGGTCGAAAACATTTTTTGTGCTTATTGGAGGGTTCTATTTAAGCAGGTTTTGGATCACTGCAATTCACTTTTTATGGCTTTCTTCTTCACATTCTCAAGACTTTTAATTTGGTCTTCATTAGAGGGTAGTAAAGCCAATGTAACGACATGATGTGTAGCAACCTGCTATGAAAAATCCACTCCAACATGCACTTCGGTCGGTCGTTCAAGAACCTCATCCTTGACTAATAATGTAGAATAAAAATACCAAGATTCCAACAATTATGACAAAGTAAGTATGTACACATAATAATTAAAATAGAGAGTATTATATTCTAGAAATCCTTTTTTCTATGGACTCAACTATCATGTGCAATGTAAAGCTTGAATAGCTACATTTAGCCTACCTTTGAGACTGCGTGGGAAAAGTTGCTTCTTGACTTTAGAAGTTTTTATTTTGTTGTTGTTGCTGAAACAAAAAAACACAAACAAACATTTAGTTAGAGAGAAAGAGAGCATATTAGATTGAAATAGGCATGCACAATATGTGAAGGAGAAACCTACACACACACTCACCTACACACAATTAAACACCACCAACATGTGCCTTAGGGGGATGTTCAAACCTTACATGTGCCTTAGGGGGATGTTCAAACCTTACATAAACAGAGTAGAGACTACTAATCCACATAAAGAGAACTAGACAGATTTGTACCTACATGATGTCACAAGGACACTGAGGAAGAGCCCCCTTCGACCTTCACACAAAGAAATTAATGTAAGCCAATTGAAAATATTTGTACTCTTTCTAAGAAAGTGAGATTCTTTTAGTATGTAAACTTATTGAAATAGGTAAGATCTGTAGCAGTTTTGATAAAGCTAATTGAAGTGTTTTCCCAATTTCAGAGATTGATCATCCTTGACATTAATGGACTATTATTGAAAAGGCAATCAATGTCTTGCTCAAAATTACAAAGGTTATTATAGTTAGAGAGGAATGATGTTCACTTTGTTCTACAAATCTTTACACAAAATTGTCTTTTCTCTTCTCTGCAACACTTTTCTTCCATTGTGAAAGAAAAGATATTCTTGTGGGAGCTCATGTATACATTCATTTGTAATATCCTTCCTTAGTTGCACAACAGTAGATTACATACCTCCCATAGTGAAATAATTGTCAACAAGGTTGAGGCCTCATCATAAACTTCAATATCTATCACCTTGTTGTGCTCCAAACTTGAAGCTTCTTGATCCATTAGAACTATTTCTCCTTTAATGTAATGAGACCATTTATACCAAAATTACAGTAGGTAGCTTTGGACATCTTTTGGGCCTTGTAAGGATTCCTACTTTTTAGGCATTAAGGCTAATTTTGAGCATTCTTAAGGAGACAAGGGCAATAAAGAGGCCTATTTGGAGCCTATAGTTTTCTCTTTCTAGCCTATAATTCCCAACTAAAATTTTAGGATCTAAAGTAGTCATTTTCTCTCTCTTATAGCAGCACTTTCCACATCACCAAGCTTGTAACTAAGGGGGGTCCAAAATAGTGATTTTGTTTTTCATTTAGCAAGTTTTTTGGCTTTGAAACTTATCCCAGATTATTATATATATATCAAAAATTCAATTTTAAACCTCCATTTCCCCTTAAAACCTCCTCTATCCCCTTAAATGTGACATCTTTTTCTCCCTCGTTTATTGCCTCCACTTCCCCACCAAATCACCCTCATTAAATGCCTCCAAATTATCCTATCACTTTCCACATCATCATTCTTGCAAGTAGGTGGTGGGGGCCAAAAATAGTGAATTTTTTTCATCTTTTCTGAATTCTCATGCTTTAAAACTTAACCCAAACCCATATATATATATATATGTAAAAGTCATTTTTCATCTCAATTTCCACCTAAAACCATCTCTACTCTAGCTTTTTCCCTCCAAATCAGCCTCCTCTCTCTCTCTCTCTCTCTCCCTCCCTCCTCTCCCTCTCTCTCTCTCTCTCTCTCTCTCCCTCCCTCCCTCCCCCCCTCTTTCTCTCTACTATGAGCTGATGGCCTATATACACACAGTCCCTCTCTCTACTATGAGCTGATGGCCTATATACACACAGTCCCTCTCTCTACTATCAACTCCCTCCCTTTCTCTCTCTCTATCTCTCTATTGTGAGCTTATGGCCTGCATACTCACTTCCTCTCTCTCCCTCTCTCTCTCTCTCTACTATGCTTTCATGCCATTGGTCACTCTCTCTCTACTATTCTTTCATGGCTTAACATCAACATAGAGTTGTTAATCCAACATTAATTGGCCTTGGAATTCTTTTCTCCACTTGGATCTCGTTCAGTTGTGCGACTTGTCACCTAAGTAGAATTATGGACTTACACAAAATCACCACTATGAATGTGCCATCGCAACGACACAAGGTGGACTTGTATGTTCGAGTGTTGGAAGATTATGCATCTTTGGGTAAGGGTCATCTCACAGAACAAGAGAAGATTGCACAGAGACAAGGTGGTCACACAAATGTAGATCTATGGGTTGATGGAAATCTATAGCCAGTGGACCCTTATGCGTGATATCCACCAACTTTCAAAACTTTCGCTCATTTATTCAGTATGTGGGAGATAGTAACAATGGGATGCTCGGGTATTGCAAGAGATTATCAACAAATGATGCTAGCAACGTATTCTACTTTTCCTTGCAATTTCATTCTCTTCAAGGTACATTAGGTAGTTTGCACCAAGACCTACTTTAGTCTTACACCAAGGTTAAGGAGCTCGAGGATGCAAATCGAGAGGGTACAGCATGCAATGAAAAGCTAAGGCAGACCATCAACCACATGAAGAGCACCCCTATTGGAGTGAGGGAGCATAAGAGGCCACTCAACCACATTGACACACTTGCTATGGGAGGGGATGCTTGTTGGAGTGAGGGAGCATAAGAGGCCACTCAACCACATTGACACACTTGCTATGGGAGGGGATGCTTGTTGAGAGATATAATCACGGTGTTGTGTGTATATGGGAAAGCACCCTAGAGGTAATGTGTGAGTGTTGACCAAAAGAGTGGAAAAGGGGGTGCCACATGGATGATGACATGTAAAGTGGGATAAGGCTAGAAGGCCTATGTCATTGTATGGTTCATTGTGAGTGTAATAGAATAGAGAACTTGTGTTAAGTATGCAATCTCTCTCTCTCATGGAGTTTTTAGTGTGGTATAACCCACCTTAATCTTATGCTTAATCTTGTGTCTATCATCATGATCAATCCCATTTTAGGATTGTTAACATAGTATCAGAGCTTGGGTGGGCTCTTGGTCATGGTGAATATTTATGTATAGTTTTCTTGGTTATGAGTTCATTGATTAAACATTATTTTTAGTTTATTATGGAAACAAATAGCACACTTATTGTCATTATAGTATTGCACTTGGAGAGAGATTAAACTCATGGAGATTTGGAGATTATGGTGTTGCCATGGAAGCTGAAAAATGGAGATTATGGTGTTGCCATGGAAGCTGAAAAATGGAGACTTCAGTATAAGTATAAAGGCTATGGAGTAGTCTTCGATGTCAACAAGGAAGCTGCCCGATGGTGTCTCAAGATATGGTATGCTTGCAAGTTCCATTAAATGGTTATCATGATGTGTGCATGAGCAATGCACGTGTGAGGTGCATGCGCATGGGTTGGTTCTCACCCGAGCTTCTATGTTGAAAATCAGACTCAGTGGCTCCACTGTGAGCGAGTCAGTTCAAAATGGATTCAGTGTGTAAGATGGTAGACACATGCACACATGTTTGTTTGATGGTCACTCCAATGTATCATTGAGGGTGAGTGTTGAGAGGTAACGATTGTAGTTGTGCAATGCTACATTGATATGGGTGATGTGTGAGTTGTGGAACACCTCGATTAAGAGGGGGTGTTAAGAGATATAATCACGATGTTGTGTGTATGTGGGAAAGCACCCTAGAGGTGCAAGATATTGTGGTGAGATAAGAATGTCACATGTAATATTGTATGGTGTGTGAGTGTTGAACAAAAGAGTGGAAAAGGGAGTGCCACATGGATGATGATATGTAAAGTGGGATAAGGCTAGAAGCCCTATATCATTATATGGTTCATTGTGAATGCAATAGAATAGAGAACTTGTGTTGAGTGTGAAATCTCTCTCTCTCTCTCTCTCTCTCTCTCATGGATTTTTTAGTGTGGTATAACCCACCTTAATCTTATGCTTAATCTTTTGTCTATCACCATGATCAATCCCATTTTAGGTTTGTTTTAACAGTGCTCGTAAGAGAAGAGTTTATGCAGCGTGGTATGGCTCTTAACCAATCCACTGGTAATGTTGATGCAATGTCGGTGCACTTCCAAGTTTGAAAATGTCAATGCTTTCTTTTTGCTTTGTAGGGTATTCCTCCAAGATGCTATAGGTGCTAATAAGTTTGAGGATTGTAATGAGCTTTTATGCTCAATCACACAACGAGAAAGCATGTGCTTAAAATGATCAAGGATCCCCATGGCATGACGATATGTTTGGCGGTGGCCAATGATATCATGTCTGAGATAGCCCAAACTATTAGCAATGTTCAATTTGTTAATGCGTGCGATGAGGTAGTCATTAGCACCAAGGGCTATAAGGCACTTCATCAGTTTCTAGGAGACACCCTTTGCAAGAAAGGTATCATGCACAACCTTTTTCCACCACCTAAGAGGGTATCATCAGCTCTAAGGGAGTGAGAAATGAAGACGTCAAATGTAGGATTAGTGATGTGAGTACTATCACATCCACGACACCCTCTTCATTGAAGCATGGGGGGGAAGAAGACCGCACATGATATGGTTTTGTTCCCTTACGTGATGAATTCAACAACATATTTGTGGACCTGCAGATGCTACAAAAGGCTATGATATTATTCTATAGATTGCGTGTAGGATGTGAGTGGGGTTTGTAACATTATAATGTTTTTGTTTGTGTGCACATTTTTGTAAAGAGCATAACATTGTGTTTGTTTGTGGATTTCATAGGTCAAACATTCTCATTCGTTTTGAAGTTGGATGAGTGTCACAGATAGTGAAGGGAAGGAGGCTAGAGAGAGTGAGTATTACACTACGAACTGTGCTATATGCGGGTGATAGAAGCCTTTAAAGCTAGTGACAGTCTCATGAGGATCTAGAGAGTGATGGAGCTAGTGAGATGGGGAGATTGATAGAGCTAGTGATGAAGTTGGTGATGAGAGTAGAACAAAAACTAACTTTTCTTGGAGCCTTTGAGGTTCCTACTAAGAGGAGATGCAAGAGGTGCTATCATGGGTCTTTGAGAGAATGCCTTGGGTTAGTAATGTGATTAAGGCACAAATAGAGGTGGAGCACTTGGATGTTGAGGGTCTAGGAAGTTTCACCATTGATTGTCATATAGGTGGGGACCTGAAGATAATCAAGTGTATGCTTGGTTGAACTCAAGGTGCAAATACTGCTCATCCATGCCCTTGGTGCATGCGTGGAGTGAAACAAAAAGGCAAGAAAAAATGCAAGGGGAGGAACATTGGTGAAGAGGAATTTGACGAAATGGGAAGTTGCGAGGGTGAATGGGATTGTGGTGTACTTTCATCACCTATGCTCGTGCCTCTAATGAGGGATTTGCGAGATAATAGTTGGAACTCCATTCTTCTTTTTCCTCTCAAGAATGTTCACTTTTTTACGTTGCATGCTTTCATGCGTATCTTTGACCACCTCTTAAAGTGTCACATATACTATGCCTGGTAAAGCTCGACAAGATGAGGCTGTTACAAAAGTAGAGAACATTCTCAATGAGATTAGTTGTCATGGGGTGATAACGTGGAGATTTGAGTGGCAGTGTAAACAGATGTGTATTCCACCATGTCATAGGTGGTAGAGCCCCCAATGACCCCGCAATACCACAAGAAGACCAAGCCTTGGCCTTGCGCTATGCCGCAAATATTGCAAAACACCGAGAAGCTATGGTGCATAACATTGTCGAAGTACTGGAGTCCCTTTGCTGTTTTAAGCATAATTAAATATGGTTTAGCTCTAAGCTTGCTCTGAGTGATCTATTTCCCTAGTTAGGATCTTGTAAGGGATGGCTTGTAAAACTCACTTCTACCCTCTATGTAATATGATACCAATAAATGATGATTTTATTTTTTGCCATATATGGAGTCAAGTGTCATTTTGCCACAATTTTTGTTTTTAGTTTTTTCTAATTGTCATTTAATGTCAAAATTGTGGATTATCAAGCGAGGGAGATTGTCAAGTATTGTAGAATTGAGTTTTTGCAACAAAAAAAATGTGGGCCTAAAGGGTGCAAAAATGCCATGTGCAAGGTGCCGAGACTGGGCATTTTCACACCCTAGTGGCCCGTGCAAAACACCTCCTAAAATTAGGGTTTCTTCCAATTATGACATTTTTTAATCTCTATATAAGGAGATTTTCCTCTTTTGGCCATTTCATACATTTGAGATCATAAATCCTTTTTAAGTCTTTCATACATTCGAGGCCATGGTGCACATTGAAGAAACTCACAGAAGAGGAGATAAGAAGGAGGGAAGCAGTTGTCTGCCAGGATGTTGCGGAGGAATTTAACACCTCAAGCAGTAAAAATAAAAGGAGGGTCCTTGTCGATTATGACAACACTTGCAGCAGCAATGCGTCACGTAGAGGAGTGAGTTCGATTTGCAACCTGATGGACTCCGTCAAAGGATAATAAGCCATTGGGGGAGTCCACATGGGATGGTATGGAGATTCCAGCACACCCAGCAGAAGCCTTGAAGACTCTGCCGCCCAGAGGTTGTGCCCCTCCACCGAAGAGCCCAAATGACCTCCGCAACATTGCCGTAATAAGAGCACATTTTTCAGGCCCCCCACATGCATGGCCCATCCCCCCAAGCTCTTTCGCATAGTCCACGATGTAAAATGTGATCCATATTTAGAGTATTCCAGGAGATACACCACTACCAAAAGTCGAAGGAGCTGTTAATCTGGAGGGCTCGATTTGCACACGGACATGCAAGGAAATTCTTTGGGATTACAAGATGGAATGTTGCATGCAGTTCGTTGCCCTCAAAGCGTTACAAGAGGCGATGGAGGCCTACCTGGTCACTCTTTTTGAAGACATAAATCATGCTAAGTGAGTGACCATCATGATGATGAAGGACATGCAGTTGCGCGCCAAATTTGGAGTGAAAATGACGGTGATTGTGCACGTGTAGGGGTGTGTGTCTAGGGGGGTTTATTTTTTTTAGATTTGCGTGTGTTGAGGAGGGTGGTATGCATGGGTGTTTTACAGGTGTGCTCATTCAGGTGTTTGTGGTTTGTGATTGTGCACATGAACGTGTGTGTGTTTGATTTCTATCTTTGTGATTTTGCACATACACGCGCCAAATTGGCCACAAAGATAGATTGTTTGATTTCTAATGTAATTAGCCATCAAGTATACAAATGTAATATTTATGCAATTGTTAATGTGAGATAGCTTTTTTGTCTTTGTTTCATAGTTTGCAATTGTGTTTGATGCAATTTATTGGTTTTTTTTTAAATTGTACCAAACAAGTGGCCAGAAGGGTATGAAAAAGGTCGCACAAGGCATTTTTACACCCCTCTGGCCCATTTGGATTTTGATCTTTTGTGCAATGTTTGAGGTTTCTTTTGTGCAATGTCACATAAGCCTAAAGAGGAATTGATGTTTCACTAACAATACCTTTCCACATGATGGGCCAAAAGGGTGCAAAAAAGGCCTGCGCAGTAGGGCCTTGCATGGGCCTTTTTCGCATGCCTCTGCCTTTGGCCCCTTTGGATTTCGATGTTTTATGCAAGAATTAAATAACTCAAAATTTCATGTCAATTCTATTCATATTACCAAACTCTTGGATTAAAATACATATCCCTCATTGAGAATGGTTTAAAAATTTACTTGTACTATAAGGGTTCATTCTCTCTCTAGAATCTGCTAGAGTTCACTGGTGTTTAGCCCTAAATTTATTCCAAAAATTATCAAATTAAATCTAAGTTCAAGGATTTGTCTTTAGCCTTCAATATTCTAGAAAGATATAGGCCTTTAAGAGGGATTCTATCTCTCTATAATTATGGCATCCCTCTTGCTAATTCTAGGGGACTCAATTCTAGGAATTTTAATCTTCTAATTTAATGCAATTTTATTGGGCCATATTCCTAATTGATTGAAAAAAACATCCCTATGTGCAAAAGGTGCACATGCACACCTTAACTAAATTTACCCAACTTAAAAGAATATTATTGATTTTTAGAATTTTTGGAGTAAATTTATTAGCATAATCTTAAGTCTAGAATTGTATTCAAATTAGGGCCTTTATAGGCATCATATTCCTACATTGATTGAACAACACATCCCTATGTGCAAAAGGTGCACATGCATACCTTAACTAAATTTACCCAACGTAAAAGAATATTATTGATTTTTAGAAATTTTGGAGTAAATTTATTAGCATAATCTTAAGTTTATAATTCTATTCAAATTAGGGTCTTTATAGGCATTAAATTTCCAAAACTATGTTTTATGGAGTTCTTAGAAATATTTTAACCTAAGACACAGACTGTTAATTTTTACACTGTCTAATTTACTTGATTCACTGAAAAAATTATGAGTTAAACAAAAGTTAACAATTTAAACCAATTAATCAATTTTTATGGTGTTTTGATCAACCAAATATCAAATAAATAAAAAAGTGGCCAAAAGTGTGCAAAAAAGGCATGTGCAGGAGGCTCATACATGGCATTTTCACACCCCTCTGGCCCCTTTGGATTTTAACCTCAGAGAGATTGTTAATTTTTAGTAATATTTTAATCTAAGACACAGACTGCTAATTTTTACAGTATGACTAATTTAATTGATTCACCCAAAAATTTATGAGTTAAACTAAAGTTAACAATTTAAACCAATTAAATGAATTTGTATGGTGTTTTGATCAACCAAATATCAAATAAATGAAAAAACAAATGGGCCAGAAGGGTGCAAAAAGGCCTGTGCAGGAGGCCCGCATAGGGCATCTTCGCACCCCTCTAGCCCCTATGTATTTTGATGTTTTGTGCAATTCTAATGCATGGAGAAGCTCACAAAGAACATAAAAAGAAGAATCATATACAAACCCCACAGAAGATGAATTACAATTTGAAAAAGTCCATTTATTTAGATTGCAATACAGTTCGACAATGATTCATAGAGATTGCAACATAACATTATGAAAGAGATTGTTTACATATAAAATGGTGGGATTCATCCTACAAGGACTGTTCGATGCTTTTTAGCTATTAAGACTGCTTCTGCTAAGTCGGGAGAGTTTTGGCCTGTGGATTGTGTAATTCCTATTTGGGCCAACACCTTGCCTCTATAGTTGGTACCAAGTGTAGTCATTACAAGAGACTTCTTAACTAATATGAAATAGCTAACCGACTAGCCTAAAGTGGCCACACACATCTGCTTTGACACAACGCTTTCAATGCAAAAAGTGGGAAAGTGGTAGACGGGGCGAATACGCGACCCCCCACCTCGTGCGGCCTAGCTGTCGACCTCCACCAGAGCTTCCTGCTTTTCATCTTCATCTTCATCGGCTTTGCATTCCAAATCAATCTTGAACCTCATCACTCATCCAAATCTTCCCTCTTTGGACTCCTGCCATCCATCTCCCGACATGGCACATCCACTAGTTGGAGATTTTTTTGGGAAGTCTAAAACTCCTCCTTAGTTACATGAGCTTGTTTTGCACTCTTCGCTGCCTCTAGCATGATCACCACTGTGTCCTCCATGAAATTTGTCAATGGCAGGAGGATATCCTCAAAGTAGCCTATACCCGAATCATCTATAGGGAATTCACATTTCACTTTGAGCATGCAAAGGCACTCATCCATGCGAATTCCACAAGATTTTTCGATGTCATGCAAAAAGAGAAAGAGTTCCCCCCCAACCATGCGGATTCCACAAGATTTTTCGATGTCATGCAAAAAGAGAAAGAGCTCCCCCCCAACCACCACTGGACATAAACTTTCGATTTCAATTTCTGGAATGAGGACAGAGTCATATTCCTCTTGCCTTGACACTAGCACTAGCCTTGAAGTGATGAGGGTTTTCGACCAACCCCAGTGCACCCTCCGAGAAGTCTTTTTGGACGAGCACTAATTCACTGCTGGGACCGGCAAGGAGGGGCTAACCTATCTTGCTCACCCTTCTTTGCGACAAACCCCCTCCCTAAGGCATAGCTGGGGGAGTTCAACCCTAAGGCATAGCTGGGGGAGTTCAACCTCACCTTCCTCGGTTCCTTTAGAAATGTGGAAGACAAAACATGCCAACCATGAGAGGAAGCCTTGGCTAATATCCCCTTTATTGATCTTACGGCGGACTTGTTTGTTTTCAAGCTCTATGAAGTGATCTGACAGTGCCACCATACGTTCAAATCTTTTAAGCCATTTTTTGAAGGTTTTTTTAATGTGGGCTATGTGATCAAGCAGTTTAGATAGCACCCACAAGCTATGATCATCTCGTAATGCCATTGAGTGCAGCCTCAGGTGGGTATCCATGTAGGTGAGTGTGTCACGCAATAGATCTAAATGTAGTCGGATGGTGGAGGTCCAATCAACCACGTGAGTGAACATAGCATGCAGGTGCACATGGAAGTCAGTCTCATGTAGGAAGTCCATGAATTGCTCTAGGGGCATCATGATGAGGAGGGATGCTTAGGTGCTTTGGTGCTCTGGAGAGTGCAAAGAAAAAAATGACACATAAAAGGGGTCTTGGGTATTTATAAAAGGTTTGTGTCCTATCACAATGATCCAAAAAAAAACCCTAAAAAGTGCCTTGGGTATTTATAAAAGGTTTGTATGAAAGGTGTTCCACTAGGGGATGGGCAAACCAGCTATGATTTGAAATCTGATTTGGTGAACAGGAAGGCAAACATCACCTTTGGGCAGTTGGTGGAGATGGTGCCAAAATTGAGAAGGCAATGGAAGGGACTTGTGAATCCAATGGAAAAGGAGTCAGAGAAGAGGTCAGTCAAAGTACTATCTTTAGAAGAGCTTCTAGATATTTGCCCTATTGTGGAGGTGTGGAGTAAAGGTAGGAACCTTGGTCAGGCCTATATAGATGGAGGAGCTCAAATCTGTGTGATTACCCAATCATGTGTGGAGCAGTCAGGCTTGAGGGTGTCTGGGGTTTTTGGTTTTCAAATCAGGATGGCTAATCATCAAAAGGTAAAATGTCTTGGTATGATAAAGGAGTTGGAAATTGAAGCCTTTAATGTCAAAGCTACTGTAGATTTTCATGTGATGCCTGCGGGTCTTGGTGCTTTTCCAATTATTCTTGGACGACCCTGGTTTTGCGAGTGGTGGGTGCAGTACAAGACTGGAGGTATGGGACCATTTCTTTGCATAATAAGTAGGGTAATAAAAAATCTTTTGAGATGCATAGTAGGAGATCTTTGAATGATGTGTGGGAGAGGCCACAGGATTCGAGTGAAGAGGGAACTACCACTAGTACTTCTGAATCGGAGATGGATTCATCGACTACTGCTTCTAGTGAAGAAGAGGCAGATGTGGCTTTCCTAATATCAGAGCAACAAGGTAATGAAGATAAAGAAGTGCATGAAGTGGGTGCTGAGGGAGAAGATACCTCGGGGTCATATGAAGTAATCGAGGAATTACTGCAGCCAAAGATAGAAGTGAAGAAGAAGCAGGAGTTGATTGAAGGAATGCTGAGTCCGGATCTCTCGAGTGGAGAAAAGGTTAGATATGTTAATATGCTGTCTCATTTTCCAAAATTGTTCATCACTTCTTATAAGGAGATTCGAGGATTTAAAGGGCCAGATTTGAGGATTGAATTGAAAGAAGGTGTAAAAACAATTAGGCAAAAGCTTCACAGGATGGGACGAGAACAAATGCAGGCCCTGAGAGAGGAAGTTGATAAGCTGTTGAGTGCAGGTTTCATTACACCAGTGGACACAGCTGAGTGGGTAAGTCCTACAGTGGTGAGTCCAAAGAAGGATGGCAGGTGGCGTATATGTGTGGATTTCAAGCCTTTGAATGCTACTACAAAGAAGGATTCTTACCCCCTACCTTTTTTGGATGAGATCTTGGATACTGTAGCTGGATATGAAAGATATAGTGTTTGTGATGGGTATTCAGGTTATTTCCAGTTAAAGATTGCAGAAGAAGATCTGCGCAAGACGACTTTCATTACACCATGGGGGTGTTTCTGCTACAAAGTTCTTCCTTTTGGATTGATGAATGGGCCAGCCTACTATCAGAGAAGGGTAAATTGGGTATTATCTCCTTTTTTAAACAAGTTTGTGAAGGATTTTATTGATGATTTTTGTATATACAGCTCCAGGCAAGAGCATTGTGATAAGCTGGCTACAGTTTTTCAGCGTTATGATGAGTGTGGTGGTCAATTAAATCCAAAAAAGTGTTTTTTAGCTCAACCAAGGGTGAAGCTCTTGGGCCATGTTGTTTCAGAGAATGGTATTGATCCAGATCTTGATAAAGTCAAGTCTCTTCTTCTTCTTCCTACACCAAAGAATACAAGGCAACTGGCTACTTTTGTTCAAAAGGTGAAGTATTTGGCTCGATTCATCTCTCTATCTTCACAGTTGTTATATCCTTTGCAGCAAGCAGCAAAGCATGATCCTTTGCATTGGACGAAGGAGTGTGAGGTAGTTTTTCAGAAAGTGAAAGAGGTATTGGGTGCTATTCCTACAATGCAGGCACCTAATTGGGAACAGGTATTTTATGTCAATCCTTCAGTAGGTGAAGATGCTATTGGAGCTATGTTGTTACAGAAGGGGAAAGAATCACATTATATGCAACCAGTCTACTGTGCTAGCAGGATAAAACTTGCCAGAGAAAGGTTGTTATCTAAGGTGAAACTTGTTATGGTTAGTGTGATGTATGCATGTAGGCGGTTCCTACTTTTGTGCAAAAGGTGAAGTATTTGGCTCGATTCATCTCTCTATCTTCACAGTTGTTATATCCTTTGCAGCAAGCAGCAAAGCATGATCCTTTGCATTGGACGAAGGAGTGTGAGGTAGTTTTTCAGAAAGTGAAAGAGGTATTGGGTGCTATTCCTACAATGCAGGCACCTAATTGGGAACAGGTATTTTATGTCAATCCTTCAGTAGGTGAAGATGCTATTGGAGCTATGTTGTTACAGAAAGGGAAAGAATCACATTATATGCAACCAGTCTACTGTGCTAGCAGGATAAAACTTGCCAGAGAAAGGTTGTTATCTAAGGTGAAACTTGTTATGGTTAGTGTGATGTATGCATGTAGGCGGTTCCGCCATTACTTGTTGCCTCGCCCCTTTGTGTTTTTGACGAGCTACACTTTTTTGCCTCAGTTGATAAATGGCACAAATTTATCTAAGGCTATGATGAAGTGGGTGATTGAGTTGCAGGAATTTACTTTCTCATTCTTGGTGGAAGAGAGTACCAGGGCTACCTTAGCTGATCTACTGACATATAAGGAGAGTCCTCTTCTTATCAAGGAGGAGACCATCAAGAAGCCAGTTGAGGATGCAGCTGAATTGATGAATGCACACTTATTATATTTTGATGGTTCTTACAGGAAAAGCCATGATGCAGCCTCAGGAGGTTTGGTGCCTTATGATCCGCAGGGTTGCCTTGTTTTTAAAAAGGGTGTTAAGGTGGATGCACATAGCAACAATGAAGCAGAGTATCTGACTCTGGAAGTTGGATTGCAAATATGCTTGAAGCATGGTGTACACAGGATTCGCATCGAGGAGATACATTGCTCGTGGTAAAACAGGTATTGGGAGTTTGGAAGTCAAAGAATATGTTACTCAAAGAAATGTGTTTCAAGATTAAAGGTTTGTTAAAGGAATTTGAAGCTTGGAGTCTAAAGCATGTGGATCGAGGCCATAATGAGGAGGCTCATGAAGCAGCCCAGGAAATGATTGGTGAAGTTTTTGTTCTTAAAGCTCATGCATCATTTTATTGTGGCAGGGAGAATTTACAGGATGTTGAGGAGTTTTTGTTAACAGAGATGATTCCTAATGGTATTGAAAAATCAAAAAAATATGGTTTCATCAGGAAAGCTGCAAGGTATGTGATGGTTGGTGATGCTTTGTATTTGAAAAGAATTTATTTGGTAATGCGACGGGTACCTTGGAAGGAAGAAATCTACAAAATTCTTAAAGAAAATCATGGAGCATGCGGTGGACATTTTGCCTCAAAGATTACTTTGCATAAGGTATTGCAGGAAGGTTATGTATGGCCAAGTGTACATAAAGATGTTAATCATTGGTGCAGGTCATGCAAACAATGCCAAGCTCACAGTAGACGGATATTAAAGCCTGAAATGAGGAAGACAATTCTTGCTTATGATGTTTTTGAAAAATGGGGAATTGATGCTGTGGGACCATTGCTTATTACTAGCCGAGGAAAGTGCTATATCTTGACTGCAGTTGATTACCTTTCTAGATGGGCAGAAGCAAAGGTAGTGAAACAAATTACTGCTAAGGAGGTGGCAAAGTTTGTATATCAGGATATCTGCTGTAAGTTTGGTGTACCATTGGAATTGCTTTCTGATCAGGGTCCAGGTTTTAGAGCAGAGCTTATGGATTATTTGTGTACAAAAATGAAGATAAGTCGTAATTTTACCACACCTTACTATCCACAGTGTAATGGCCTGAATGAGCATTTCAATGGTGAATTGATCAAGATTTTATCAAAGGTGACAGAGCAACAAGGCAAGAATTGGGATCTGGAATTGCCTGCTGCCTTGTGGGCATACAGGACAGCAATTAAAACTGGTACGGGTTTCACTCCATTTTATCTTGTTTATGGGAAGGAAGCCTTATTGCCTATTGAGGTGGAGATACCAGCTGTTAAAATGTTGGAAAAGCTTTTGGAAGAGCCTAAAGATGCCCTTAAAGAGCGGCTGTTATATTTACAAGAAGCACAGCTGAACAGGGATAATGCTTTGAAGCATTATGAAGATATGCAGGCAAGGACGCTGGAGAAGTTCAACAAGAAGATTAAAAGCAAAGGAATTATGAAGGATGATTTGGTATTACGTTATAATAGCAGGCTGGATAATTCCTTTCATAAGAAGTTCCAAATTAATTAAGTGGGAAGGACCTTTCTTGGTGATGCAAGGATTTGTAAATGGTACCTATCAATTGGCAGATTTAGATGGGACTTTACATGCTTCCAGGGTAAATGGATACAGGCTGAAGAAGTATTATGCACGTTTAATGGTGATTGTACAGGATGCAGTGTCTGAAGATGTGATTTCAGATGAAGGGCAGTTTTTGGATATGGATTTAGGTCTTGAAATGCTTCTTACTGCTGATCATGAATGATTCAGCAGGCTGGGGGTTGGGCAAAGTATGTCAGGCATTTTTCTGTAAAGATGTTTTGAGTCTGTGTACATATGGGATGCGTGGTGTGCAATAAAACTTTGCCTTGAATGCCCGGCGGCAAATGTACAGGCTCGGTGGTTTTGCAGTGAGCTGGTTTATGCAGGTGTTTTTTTGGGAGAAGATGCTGGAGTCTGGAAGTTTTATGGCAACAATATGGTGTGCGGGTTATTACTAAAAGCAGGGCACCGACTGAATTGGTCATGTTTGGTAAGTTGAGATGCTGATGGTGGTGGCCGTGGGCAGCTCTTGTACTGGACGTATGGGCGCCGCACGTGAAATTGAGGAAAGTAAGGTAATAAAGAAGAAAATGTGGCCATTCTTGAAGCTTTGAAGCTTTAAAAAATAAAATACAAAACATAATGTACGTGGCCAATTAAAAAAACGCCACTTGGAAGCTTTTTTGGGCCGCCACCTCGACGTCTAGAAGGGAGGAGAGATTGAGAGGATGGCCGCTTCGAAGGTAGAGAGAAAGGGGGTCGTCGAAGAAAAAAAAAAAGTAATCGCCCTCGCAGAGGTGTGTGCAGGCTAACCAGGTTGTACTTGAAGGTGTTGGAGAGCTGCAGGCACACGGGTGCTGGCGCTAACGGGAGCCGGTGATGTGAAGGCAGTGAAAAGCAAAGGCTAGCGACCTAGTGATCGTGGGTAGAGAGAGGTTGTTGGGGTGACTCTTAGGCGCAACAACGGGCTACAGAGGTGGTGGGGCCTCCCTTGTGAAGAGCCAGAAGAGAAGCTGTTGGCGTCGAAGGTTGACGAGCTGGTGAGTGGCGCAAGTGCTGATGTCGAGGTGCATGGGGTCGCTGGCCGGTGATAAAGCGGAGACCACCTTCCAGCAGCACTGAAACTGACGTCAAGGGTTATGGGCTAGTGTTAGCTCTAGAGAAGGCGCCCAGGTCATCAAGGAAACTTAGGGAAAGAAGAACAAGCGGGGCAGCTGTCTACTGGTGTGTGCAAAAAGGGAGCCGCCCTTGGAGCTGACAGTGGGCCGACGGGAAAAGAGAGAGAGAAACCACAATGTGGAAAAGGAGAGTGGATGAGCCGCCTTGTGCAAAAGCAGAGCCTGGCGGTGATTGTGCTAAGAGAGTCGTGGTGTTCTGTAGGCACAGAGAAGGAGAAAGAGCCGACTGGAGAGAAGAGTGGCCGCTTGGAGCTGGGGTCCAATCGCAGCGAGAGGAGAGCGTGGAGAGGTAGCTGGAGAGACCGCTTGCAGAGGCTAGTGTTAGCGCTAGAGGAGGCGCTCGGGGGATTAGTGGCCTGGAGCGCAGGGTGTGACTGGTCGAGATAGCTAGTGGGGCGACTGAGGCGCCAGCGTACAAGCTTGGTGAGCAATCGTACAGAAGAGCTCCGGGGGGATATTGAAGACGACGCTGTGAAAAAGACAAGAGGCGGTGGCCACTGGTGAGAAAAGACTGCGGGAGAGAAAGCAGTTGTAGACGCTGGTAAGAAGGGATTGGAAGGAAGCAGTTGGTGAGGGTCGTGAAGGTACAGAAAAAGAAAGTAGAGCCCCCGGGTGTGTGTGAAGGATAGGGGGGAACTCTGCAGCCACGACAGCATGGAGATGTTGGTCGCCAGGAATCAGGTCGCCAAGTAGAGAGGGAGGATCACCTTGCGTAGGTGCTGCAGCAGACAAGAGAAAAGCTGTGGGGGTGATTTTGGAATTCTACAGGCGCAGAGAAGGTCGAGGAGCCGCCTGTGAAGCTGGCAAGTAGTGAAGGTCGCCTTGTACGTGGACAGGCTGACGACTGGTGAGGCGCCAGAAGCCTGGCTGAGGGACTTTTCGGGCACTTACAGGCTGGCTAAAGAAATAGGCAAAGGGCGTAGCTCTGGTGGACAAGCTTGTGTGGGTGAGCTACAAGTCTAAGGTGTTGGCCGCCTTATTGAAGGAAGGCTGCTGGTCGAGCTGCTCTGCAGGCGTGGAAAGCAAAGGCCAGGATTCGTGTTTGGTAGCCAGAGAAGCTGCTGGCATCAAGGTGTTGACGGGCAAGGATTAGGCTAGCTCTAAACTTTATTGATTGTGACATTGGATCGTGGTGCTAAATCATGGGAGTTCATGCTTGGTGTTAACAAGCTTGTACCTTCTAGCCGGTATTGGGATCATGTACCTTGTTGGTGTGGTGGTGTTCTTGGTTTGAAGTTCTGATTGTACAACGTATTTGGTGGCTAAGGTATATCAAGTATGAATAGTTGCACAATAATTATGAGACCAAGTTGTTTGCCTTATGTGGAAAGTTCCCTACTTGTTGCCAGTTGTGGTGAGCTGAGTGAGTTGAGAAAGGAAGGGAATCTAGGGTTCTGAATTTAAGGTGCTGGTGTATACTCTGGCTTGAATCCGTGTGGTGTCTTGAGAGATTTCGGTTTCCAGCTAGAGAAGCTGGTGGTGCCCCTTGTGCTTGTGAGTGTTCCGAAGGTGGTGAGTCGGCGAGCTATAGTGGCCTTCCTGTGTTCTTGAGCTGCCTCACACCGGCAATCATGCATGGTCCATATAAGTATTCCTCGCACTATTGCAATCCAGTCTCCAAACCGCTTAGATGCATCATGAACTTGGATACCATCCAAGTTCATAGTGGCCTTCCTGTGTTCTTGAGCTGCCTCACACCAGCAATCATGCATGGTCCATATAAGTATTCCTCGCACTATTGCAATCCTTTCTCCAAACCGCTTAGATGCATCATGAACTTGGATACCATCCCATAACGTGCATAGCTCGTCAACTAATGGATCCAAGTAGATGTCCATGTTCTTAACCTTGTACTTCCTTGGAACTATCAAGGAAAGTAAAAGATGCCTCTTCTTTATTGCTAACCATGGTGGAAGATTATAGTTCACTAGGTGAACGAGCCATGTACACTCCATGATGAACTTCAAAAGCCAAATGGATTGACTCCATCCATTGTTAGTCCAAGACGAATATGATAAGGCTCTTCCCCAAAGTCCACCCACTTATCTTCGATATGTCTCCATGCTCGAGAATCAGTGGGCACATGCATAGCATCATTTGTGGATCTAGTGTTCCGATGCCAAGTTAATAAAGATGCAATGGATTTGCGTCTGAACCATTTCATTTTTCTCTGGACAAACATTGAGGTCAGGAAGTAGATGTTGCAAGTGCTCCATAGGAAATACGCCCCATTTTTTGGAATGCTTGTTGAAAATTCTTTGACAAACGGGTGACTTAGTACTTGCAATGACTACATGGGCACAACATTTTCTCCTCTAAATTGACAAAATTTGAAAGGTTCATAGCACTCATGGGCTCCATGTATGTTTAATACCCATGTGAATTTGGGTTTAAATGAGGGGGAGGTGAAGCTTCTTTTATACCTCATACATGGCCTAGTCGGCATATTTTTTATTTTTTATGGAAAGGTGTTGAGCCCAAAAAAATTTAAAATTTGAACGAGAATTTGCATGAAAAAGTGAACTTAAGAGACCATCAAAATAACTGTGTAAAATAGAGTTGCAATGTGTTTTCCGACACTTTTATCGTCGCCACGTATTCCATCCCCTATTCCAACACGTATTTCAATGCCTATTTTGACTTTGGGAAATTTTTAACAGAATCGTGGTGCCTCACTTATAACATTTTTGAAAATTATTCAGAGGTTCTTCTCTCCCCCAAACTTTTGCAAACTTTGTTTTTTAATATGAGCATCTCAAACCCTGGTGACTAAGCTATATATATACCTCCTCCTTGAGATGTCTATTTAACATCCATGTGACAAAATGACCACTATTTATGAGCAATCAAGGCAAGTACCGCCCTGATAGTTTTCATGTGAGCTGTGAGAGAAAAGCTTTTAACAAAGTTAAAACCTTCCACCTGGTAAAATCCATATGTAACCAGCCTAGATTTGCATTTTTCAAGAGAGCCGTCAACCTTATAGTTAGCTTTCCAAACCCATTTGGTACTAATTACCTTTATATTTCGTGGTCAGTCTAGCTCCCATGTATTATTTTTTCATGATGTCATACTCAGATTACATCACAGCCTTCCACTTTGGATGTGTTAAGGCTTCATCTAAGGTGGTTGGGTCCTTCACTATTCCCATTATCTCAACCACCATCAAGGCCATGTTCACAATGAGATCAGATTCTCTTCTCTACTCCTCTATTCTCCTTGATCTGTGTGATCCATCTGCTAAAAGGTTCTAGCATCTCAAGTATTGGGTTATGCTGATCAAAGAGTTGTTGTGTCTAGTTTGGAAATTGGCTTTTCATGTGGTGTAGCAGAAGGATGGTGAGATGCTTGAGAAGTCTTTTCTCTGGCTGATGATAGAGTGGATGGACCTCTCTCCTCCCTATGAGTGTGGCTGCTCCACAAACACCACATCTCGGCTAGTGATTATCTTCTTCACCTCTAGATCATAGAGTCAAAAAGCCTTTGACTCTTGAATGTATCTAAGAAAGATACACTTCTTGCTTTTGGCATTAAGCTTCTTCTTGGATGCATTTGGTATATCCACGTAACATTCACATCTAAATATTCTGAAATGATACACTAAAGGTTTCTTGCCAGAGTAGGCCTTTTATGGTGTGATACCCTTGAGTGACTTTGTGTAGCTTTGATTGAGGATGTAAACTGTTGTGGTTATTACTTGAGCCTAGCAAGTGTCTTGTAACCCTTTATTTTTTAGCATGCATCGAGCCATCTCCGCGATGGTTCAATTACGACATTCTTCAACAGCATTTTCCTAATGTGTATGAGAAGTTTTCAATGGTGTCATGTCATCAAGGATCTTTATTAATTTTCATAACATTCATAAAACGATTCTAATTTGACAATCACCATCATTCAAAACATCATGAGAGAATGGCAAGGCAAACTACCACCCATTCTCTACTTACAACTAGATAACACTAGCAGAGAAAACAGAAACCAAGTTCTCCTTGCATACTTGAATATGCTGGTACAAAAGAAGATATTCAAGAAAGTCAAGCTTGGGTTTTTGTTGGTGGAACCTTCCATAAATCTGCACCTTGTTAGAGGATGCATATGTTCCCAAGCCCTCCATCAAAAGAATGCAAGAAACATATGATTTTACATGCTTTGCAACTAGCGAGGCCACTAACATGCCATCATTTTCACTGCTCAATGATCATATTTTCAGCATCAATTTAGAATAAAGCAAGGGGAGGAACATACTCTCATGTGGTCCAAAAAATACTCAAATTTTAAAGATTGGTTGCCCAGCATAGGGTTTGAAGTTCTTACTATTTGTTCCTTATTCTGAAATTAAACGAGAAAAGTACATGCTCTCTACAATGAGCGAGACAAAAAGCTAAGAAAGAAAATCGCTCTGTTGATTTTCTGTAATGCTTGAACGAGATCAAGGAGACAATACATGCTGCACATGTGTATTTTCTAGTGAGCTCTCTGGCATGGTGGGAGGGTTTTTTTACAAAGCAAGAGAAGCTGGTTAAGGAGTTCAGGGATGACACATTCCAGCTACAACATGCATTTGTGTGGCATAAGAGTGGCCTTAGTAAAAGGAGTGGCAATGATGTAGCTTCTAGTGTCAACGATGCGCCAATGTCAGTAGAGTTATTATCTCTTGTTCATGGAGAAACAAGGGAAATGTATGTTGGTCCGAGGAAGAGCAAAAAGCATTGACAACAAGAGAAAGAAATGTGGGAAGGAAATGTAAATGAGCTAAGTGAGGGCACAATGATCGTGGTTCTTACTACCAACGATGAAAATGATAATCCATTTTGGCTTGCAAAAGTCACACACGTTTTCAAAGAGCATGATGTATTGATTGCTATGGAAGTGCATTAGTATTGGACAATTATGGAAGATCCATTGAAATGCAAGTACCATCCTAAGATGTTAAAACAAAGATGAAAGGGGAAGAAATCAGGATGTTGTCGTCGTGTGGACACGCTCAATCTAGAGGATGTAGAAATCCTTATGTATGGGTTTGATTTGAAAAAATCTGGTCACTTGCACAAGAAAATTGTAGAGATATTGAACCAAAAGGTCAAAGATCTCTCTTAGTTGCAAAGAGAAGTATTTGTTTTCTATAATTTTTGTAATGCTTTTGGTACTCAAATTTTCATGGAATGTGATGGTTTTGGTTTGGTCCAAATGAAGTCTTTTTTGGAGAGTTCTCTTGATTTAATTGATCAAATGCATTCTAAAATGTCTAAAAAGATAGCAATATTTATTAATTTTTCCAAGCCCACCTACATAAAAAAATGATTTATTTTAAACAATCTCTAAAAAGTAGTCCTTTTTTATGTTTTTTTTTGGCAAAATGGACTTGAGTGATCGTTTGCACAATTTTGTGAACATTTTTCATGACTCGCTGTTATGATAGATTTGGGCTAGTTACATTATTATTGGAGCATACAATGTTTATGTAACATGATGATGGTATAAGCCTATTTCTACACCATCATTCAAAACATCATGAGAGAATGGCAAGGCAAACTATCACCCATTCTCTACTTACAACTAGATAACACTAGCAGAGAAAATAGAAACCAAGTTCTCCTTGCATACTTGAATATGCTGGTACAAAAGAAGATATTCAAGAAAGTCAAGCTTGGGTTTTTGTTAATGGAACACACACATGACTAGATGGACCAGATGTTTAGTAGGTTCTCAATTAAATTGGCAAAGAAAAGTGCATTTGACCTTCCATAAATCTGCACCTTGTTAGAGGATGCATATGTTCCCAAGCCCTCCATCAAAAGAATGGAAGAAACATATGATTTTACATGCAGCTAGCGAGGCCACTAACATGCCATCATTTTCACTACTCAATGATCATATTTTTCAGCATCAATTTAGAATAAATCAAGGGGAGGAACATACTCTCATGTGGTCCAAAAATACTCAAACTTTAAAGATTGGTTGCCCAGCATAGGGTTTGAAGTTCTTACTATTTGTTCCGTGAAATTAAACGAGAAAAGTACATGTTGCTCTCTACAATGAGCAAGACACAAAAAGCTAAGAAAGAAAATTGCTCTGTTGATTTTCTGTAATGCTTGAACTGGGATGTCCCAATTAAGTAGTTTTATGCACACTCCTGGAAGTAAGCATTGGTAGCAAGGCTACCAAATGAGTGTTCAGATACTTATAGGACACTTAGTCCCTTGGCTTATTATATGCTAAGGGGGGTGATGTTCAGCTTCATGCCTTTAATGATCTCGATTGGACGAGATGTTATGACACTCCACTAGTGGCTTTTGCTTTCATCTTGGCAATTCATGTATATCATGGCTTAGACCATTCTAAGCTTTGAAGCTGGGTACACGGTAGCTTTTATAGTGACTGTGCAGTGTGTCTGGCTCAAATACCTTTTGGTAAATCTTGGTGTTGGACACTAATCCCCCACCTCCATCTTCAAACACCAATTTAGGAATTTAGACACTTATTCAAGTACTAATTTATAAATTCATTTAATAAATAAGCTTATTTTAACAAGAAATTATATGTTCCATTTTTAAAAATCAATATATCCTTTTAGTGAAAGTAGATGGGAATTGTGGTTCTTTTACTGTACTTTATTGTTACACCACTCAAATTTGCTGTTAAAATAATCCACAAACATAGATAATTTGATACAAATAATCAAAAACTCACGTTGTAAGAAATAACTGAATTGATTTCTTGATCAATTGAAAATAACTTCTAGGTTTGAAAAGTTGTGCATGCATGTCAAATGATAATCTGCAACTTTTATGGGTTTCTTTTATGATTATATCAAGTACGTTTTAGTGTGATGGTATTAAGAACATGTTAATGCATGTTTTTTATTATGAAGTTATATTTTCCACTTAGGATACTCACAAGCAAGTTAGAGACTTCTCCTTAAGACATACTTAATTTTAGGCCTCCTACTTAAGGTTGTGCTATTAGGCTGAAACTTAAGTTTGAGCCTCCCGCTTAAGGTTTCTCTCTCAAACTGAAACTCAAGAAAGAGGCTCAAACTTATGTGTTTGAGCCTATACCTACTATAGGGAAAGGCTCAAACTTAAGTTTGAGCCTCCCATTTAAGGTTAGACTTTAAGGCTCAAACTTAAGGTTAAGGCTCATGCAAAACGTTGAGGAGGAAGCATCTACTAAACCTAAAGGGAGAAAATTTATCACCATAGGTTAATAATTAACATTTTCCCATTTAGGCACTCTTACAAGTCATCTAAAGATATGCACCGCCTGCATTAAAATACTTTTTATTTCACCCACTCTCTCTCTCTCTCTCTCACTCTCTCTCTGGCAAGCGTAGCCCACCGCTTCCCTGGATAGTTAACTTCCACATGAAGCATGGAATTTCAATCCAGATCTACACCAGCTAAACTAGATCTATGATCACAATTAGTTTCACAAGGTACTCTCTTTGAGTTGAAAGGTTTGCACAGAACGTAGTTGAAAGGTGTGCACTGTACAGATCGATAAGTGTGTCTTTATTATAGAATGCATGTGTGAAAGAGGAAAAGAGAGAGAGAGATCTATTGATAATAGAGGTATATATGTAAGTGGGTGTGTGTGCGTGTGCAGTGTGTGTGGAAATGAGAGAGAGAGAGAGAGAGAGAGAGATCTTTCAATTAAGGAGAGGGATAGAGAGCTATCGACTGTTTATGCTTCCTCCACCACAGGAGAACCTTAGCATGAATCATGGATTGATGCTGCAGGAAAATTTGATCATGACTAGTGAATTAGGGACTTGATGCAAGCAATGAATGATGTAGGTTGATTTGAGGTTGGTTATTTTCAAACACGTCGTCAAAATTCAAATTTGGCCATCATATTTGATGATTTCTTTGGAAGAAGAGGTCGGCCATTGAACTTGAGCCTTTAAAAAGTTCAACCCAACCTTAAGTTTGGCTTCTCCCTCAACCTCAAGTTTAGAAGCAAGGCAGTACAAGTGGCTAAGCTCACTCAAAACTTCAGTGGTAAACGAGGATGTTAGGAAGCACATTGAAGTCTTTGAACACGTGTGTGATTCCTTGGAAGATCACAATGAGCTGCATAAGTGTAAAGCCTTAGGCTTAACCTTGAGTGGGAAGGCCGGAGATTGGTTTCGAACCTTAAGGGTTGAAGAGCGCACTCACTACCCCACTCTAAAGAGATTGTTCTTGAAAGAATACATACGTGAGGGTGTGCTTTGGGGAGTAGCATCTCAACTCCAAAAAGCTGAACGCGAGGAAGGGGAGTCAGTGAGAGACTTTATAAGTCGATTGAAGCATCTAAATTCTCGCTGCACTCCCGATGAGTGCTTCAATAATAACCAACTGCTCGATAGATTCATCCGAGGATTGCACCACGAGGACATATATAATGGCCTAGTCATTAGAGGTCTTACAACGTGGGAAGCAGTCACTGCCAATGCAATCCAGTTAGAAGACAACTTGATGATTGCAGGTAAAAAGGTGTCTTCGGAGACAAAATCCATTAGTTCGCAAGTATCTGGGCACGAGCCAATGACAGTAAAACCTATTGCCAAGGAGCCCAAGATATCTGAAATGTCTGTGATCGACCTTACTAGGGCTTTCCAAGAATACTTTAGGGGTAATCGAGCTCCTCAGAATAGCCATATGTACCCAAGGAGAGAGCAACAATGGTGTTTGGTTTGCTTAGGACCACATAGCATGAGTGAATGTCCCACATTCAGAGTCAAATTCAATGGGAATTGCAATGCATGTGGCAAGTATGGCCATCAATCTAAGGATTGCCTAGTACTTAAGCGTATGTTAGCAAATCAGGCACCCCTAGCCTGGTCAAACACACCTCAAGTACCCGCGCTAATGCCTGCACCACCCCGTCACAGCACATAGTTCCAAGGAACCCGAATGTAGTCTAGTCTGTGCTATTACCACCGCCAGTGCACTAGGACCACAACCTCCACATCCAAGGATTAT
Source organism: Cibotium barometz (assembly GCF_041138505.1). Taxonomy (NCBI): domain Eukaryota; kingdom Viridiplantae; phylum Streptophyta; class Polypodiopsida; order Cyatheales; family Cibotiaceae; genus Cibotium; species Cibotium barometz. The sequence continues at coordinate 46,410,106 of NC_141088.1, forward strand.
CCCAATAAACCAGATGGGTTGTGAGTCACATAGTGCATGTGGGGATTATGAAGGGGAGATAGACCCCACTGCTCCATATGGGATTGATACGTTTGAAATGACTCCCCAGTACTACATGGAGGATCATTTCGGGCAAGTCAAGCCTGTATATTAAGCGGCTGCTCTTGCCACAAGAGGGCAAAACCTTAATACCTTGGCGAGGAGACCACCTCTTCAATGCTATGAGTGTGGTGGACCGCATCGTGTAGCGGAGTGCCCTAATAGGCTACAGAAGATCGCTATTCAGATGCAACCAAATCAAGGGAGCACATCGGGAATGCCGGAACTTACATGTAATCGTTCTGGCATAGATCATTTGATTGCTCAATGTCCACATAATCCTAATGCACCCAAGATTACGCCATTGAATTTGGTTGAGGTCACCAACCAGGCACAAGGAACCATACCTGTTGTACCCGCGAATGTAGTTACACGGTCAATGCTTCAAAATCAAAACTACATTCTTGAAGAGAGGGATACTGCATCAATCGCTCAGGCAAAGAAAAAGAAAACACGGCGGAGAAGATCGCTTAATGCCACGAGCTCCAAGCCTAGTTCAAAGACTAACATAGGGACAGGAGATGACCCCGTGTATATGAATGATCCTGAAGATGATTCCGATTCAATAGAAACCATGGGGACCAAAGTCACTACCCTAAGGGAGGAACCCACTCGAGAGCTCAATGAAGGAGAATCAAGCGAGTACATAAATAAAGGGAAACAGAAGGAAACTTCCTCGGCCCCACAACCAAGTTAGTTAATGCCCTCTCGACCACCCAAACTGACTGAGACTCCCCAAGACAAGCCTTGTGGGCCAAAAAACCTTAAGAAAAAGATTGGAACTTACCCAAACCCAGTTGAGGAGATTGAACAAGTGCAACACTTAAGGGGTTTGGTGGAAGAAACATAAAGAGAACTGGAGCCAAACTCGAGAAAAATCAAAATTCCAGACACAGTGTTTCCTACACAAGTTCAGCCTCACAGGACCATAAACCGTTAGCTATATCTAGTATCATTCAGGAAGAAAGTGAGGATAGGACATCAGGAAGTGGGCAACCACCCTTCTTGCTGGAAAGAATGCTTAGTGAGGGAATGCCTGACCCCATTGAAGAGGAAGTGATTCCATCTTCACCAGTCCCTAGTCAAGGGACGATATCTCGAAAAGTACCGTTGAATGTGTCCAAGCTAATGGATTTCATGTCCTCTGAGATCAAAACCACGATCATATCCAAATTATACGGAGATCCTGAGCTATTCTTAGCTCGTCGGCGGGCATTTCTCAATGGAGAACTAAAGGCGGGGTTACCACAATTTGCAAATATGGATAGACTCGACACGCTTCAAGATGAGGAGGAACATTGGGATCTACAACCCAATCTAGATGAAAACTCGGTCGTGGAAATACATGTTAACAAGTTGGGACAATACTTTGAAGGGGACGAATCTAATGCAACCCTCCCCATTACTACCAAGGAATTAACTCTAAAGGGAATCCTTGATGGTGGTGCTGGAGTGAGCATTGTGACTAAAAACTGTTGGGAATCCATGGGAAGACCACACCTCGAAGTCACAAACATAGTGGTTAAGATGGCAAACAGAACTATTGCTAAACCTATTGGAATGTTAAGGGACCTTAAGATCAAGGTTCTGGGATACAAGGTAAGACATACCTTCATTATAATGGATTTCTCCAAGCATCCTATGTCATATCAAATGATCTTAGGACGTCCTTTCATGAGGGAAGCACAAATGGTGCATGATTGGTCGAAAAACCATGTCTACCTACAATTCCAGGACTCTGTCATTCGAGTTATGGTCGTGCACATCCTTTAGGAAGCAAGGTTATCATTGATAATCGATCAGATACGACTATTCACTCCGCCCCATTAAGGTATTGCTATACATGCAAAAAAGAGACTGATGATGGGAAAGATTATCCTTATATGGATGTCCTACCGGGTATGACTGAGTCAGATAACGTGGATTGGGTATACCTAGCGGCAACCATAGACACATGGGAAAATAGAGACAGAAGTTGGGTGACACCTGAGGGGCAAGATATGCCACCGTTAGTGCCAATAAACATGATAGGTGTTATGCACTTGACTCTTGATGGAAAGAAAGTGGCAAACTCAACTGACAGTAGAGCGGAGACTCTGACCAATGTAACTCTGAGTATGAATCTCAAGAACAAACTGACCGTGAGCCTGATGGGGGGGATGAATCAAATATTCACCCAAATGTGGAAGCAATGTGCTCAAGGCCTAGGACAGTGACCTCCTGCAGTTCATCCGAAAGTGAGGGAGATACAAGTGAAAATCGACCAAGTGAGTTCGAATCTGACAGAAACAAAAATCAAAAACTTGGTAAGAAAAAAACGAGACATAAGCGCCAACGCTATCGAGCTAATGTACACACTGCAATAAACAAGGAGAGATCCACCGCAGAATGGCTTAGTTATGTAGGAGCTATTGACGCTAATCGAAAGTTAGCAGATAATTGGGGACAATACCTCCAAAGTGTCATGTGGTGTATTCCGCAACCTCATGACGTCGCCCAATTAGAAATCGAAGAGAAGCCTAAACTAAGTCGTACTGCAAGAAGGCGGCAAAACCAAGAGTTAGCTCAGCAACAAAAGGAGGCGGAATTGAAAGAAAAAAGCCTGGGACAACAAGAACCAGTAGACTTACACCCTACACCCGAGTATTTCAAATCATTCACCACCATAGGGGAATGTAAAGTGGTCTACACAAAAGCCTAACGAACGCCTACCAATGGGAGTAGCGGTGTCTACGATGGCCTGCGGCGGTAGTTAAGGAGATAGAATTAGCAGATCCGGGTGAGGAGTCTAAACCAATTTTTATTGCTCAAGACCTCACCCAGTTAGAGGAAGCTGCACTTAAGAAGCTTCTTAAAGAATTCAAGGACATATTTGCTTGGACATATCATGATATGAAGGGTGTTCCACCCTCGGTGGTGCAACACACGATTCCAATGATTAGCACTGCTAAACCAGTCCAGCAACGTCCCTACCCAATGAATCCTAAGTACGCAAAGATTGTACAAGAGAAAATTAAAAAGCTTGTAAAATGTGGATTCATATACCCTATTGAGCACTCAGAATGGGTTTCTCCGATAGTCATCGTACCAAAGAAGAATGGGAAACTTAGAGTGTGCATTGATCTCAAAAAGGTTAATGCAGCCACTAGAAGGGATCATTACCCCTTGCCGTATTCTGAACATGTGCTTGAAAGAGTGGCAGGCAAGGAGGCATATAGCTTTTTAGATGGTACTCGGGTTACAATCAGATCACAATTGCAGTCGAGGACCAAGCTAAAACAGCATTTATCATGGAGTTTGGAGTGTTTGCCTTTCGCGTCATGGCTTTTGGCTTGACCAATGCACCTGCAACATTCCAACGATTGATAAACACGGCCTTTAAGGAATATCTAAGGGACTTTTGTGAAGCTTTCTTAGATGATCTTTGTGTTCATTCCTCTTGGGATGAGCACTTGATGTGTTTACAAAAAATATTTGAAAGGTGTAGATTATATCGCATCTCATTGAATCCTTTCAAATGTCAATTCTGGGTTAAACACGGAGTTATCTTAGGGCATATAGTGTCCAAAAATGGGATTTCCACTGACGAGAGTAAAATCAAGGTCATTCTGGAATTACCCCCACCCACCAACTATAAGGGAGTCCAACGCTTTATGGGCCACGTTGGTTATTATCGAAGGTTTATTCTATTCTTCACCGAAATAGCTCGACCATTGTATAAGCTTCTCATCGAGTTTATTTGGACCGAAGAATGTGACCGTGCCTATGAGCTATTAAAGAAGGCCTTGGCGAGTGCTCCAATATTGAGAATGCCTAACTGGGATTTACTCTTCCATGTGCATATTGATGCATCAAACTTTGCTATTGGGTGTGTGTTAACTCAACCTGGAGAACACAAGTTAGACTACCCCATTAGCTTTGCCAGTCACCAGTTGAACGATGCTGAGATGAACTACACCACTACGGAGCGAGAAGGTTGGCAATGATATATGCAGTAAGGAAATTTCGTTATTACCTCCTTGCCACCAAGTTTTATTTCTATGTGGATCATCAAGCATTGTTGTATCTGGTAAACAAACCATGCTCCACAGGAAGAATCACACGATGGCTATTGATTCTTCTTGAGTTTGATTTCACTGTTGTTGTGAGACCTGGCAAAAAACATGTTATGGCTGATCATTTATCTTGCATACCTAATGATGAGGCTCCTACGGGGGTTGATGATGACTTACCTGACACTTCCCTGTTCATGGTGGAGACAATGCCTGAATGGAGTGAGAAGATTGTTAACTTTTTGGTTAATGGATTTCCACCCAAGGAGCTTCGTAAAGATCTAGCTCGAAAGCTAATCAAAGAATGCGAACCCTATTGCCTGATAGCCGGGACTCTTTATAAAAGAGGAAAGGATGACGTTCTTAGGCGTTGTGCCCGAGAGGATGAGTATCTATACATTTTGCAAGAGGCACATATGGGCGTAGCCGATGGTCACTTCTCAGGAGACTTAACTGTGCGAAAGATCTTACAATCAGGGTATTGGTGGCCCACTATGTTCCAAGATGCATCACTCTTTGCGAAGGGTTGCGATGAATGCCAACGATACAAGAAACCCCAACGGAAAGATCAGATGCCCCTACATCCAATCAAAGTAAACCAACCATTTGAAAAGTGGGGTTTAGACTTTGTAGGTCCAATTAGCCCAACGGCCCGAAACACACAATCTCGCTATATTATTGTGGCCAGTGACTATATGACCAAATGGGCTGAAGCAAAGGCGACACGTAAGGCAGATGCAAGGACAACAGCCAAGTTCCTCTTTGAAAATATAATCATACGCTTCGGTTGTCCTTTTGAACTTGTGAGCGACAATGGTACGCATTTTATAAATGAAGTGATTAAGGAGCTCACAACAAATTTCATGATATCCCATCATAAATCTACTCCTTACTATCCGCAAGCGAATGGCCAAGCCGAGAGTACCAACAAGACCTTAATCTCTGTTTTGACAAAGACAGTTGAAGCTCATCACATGGATTGGGATCTAAAGCTTACGACAGCTTTATGGGCCTATCGTACTGCGTACAAAGTGGCTATTAATTGCACACCATTCAAAATGGTATATGGCCAAGAAGCAGTCATGCCGTGGAAATTTGTCATTCCTAGTCTTCGTGTTGCTACTCAAGAGGGTTGGGATGGTAATCCCTTAGCAGAGCATCTGTATATCCTTGAGCGGCTAAACGAAAAAAGACAATTGGCTGTGTACAATGCCCTTGTGGAGAAGGATAGAAGGAAAAAATGGTTTGATCGCCACCTAAAGGACAAGGACATCAAGGTTGGGGATAAAGTCCTGATGTATGGAGTGCGAAATGAAAAGAAGAAGCTTAAATATGCTGGTAAGGGACCGTATAGAGTATATGAAATTACCCCGCAAGGTACCATCCGAGTGGAGACTCTCGACGGAGTTGAAACCATTGGATTCCTTAATGGGAGTAAATTCAAAAGGTACTATGACCCCCTGAGCCAAGAGGAGTTACATGCAATCCATCAAAAGAAGGCAGCTAAAGAACAAGCTGAGCTTAAGAAGATATAAGTGAGAGTTGAAGCCAAAGAACGTCAACAGTGTGCTAGGCACCAACGAGAAGCCAACTTGGGGATTACACAAGCATTTTATGAGGAGGCAGACGAGGATTCACTGGAATCTGACCCACCTCTAAGATACCCAATTGAGATACAGAGTCCTTATAGGGAGGTGCTGTATAATGCATTATTGGATACAGGAGCTCAACACAATTTGCTATCATATGGCGTGTGGTGTCAACCTGGAAAACCACCTTTATCCAAGAGTGCTATCCAAGTTCAAGGTATCAACAAGAAGAAAACCCCTGTCTCAGAAATTCTACACACTCCGATTGCCTATGACAAGGGGACCGTAATTCAAAGCTTTTTGGTTATGCTGCTGGTACCATGGAAGGCACTGTAAACTTAGGGCGCAAATGGATGTTGGCCACCAAGTGCAATATCGATTGGGCAACCAGATGAGTCACAACGCAAGAACCAACACTCAGTATGACCGCTCAAAATCCCGCTCCTAAGCCATCGACTCTGGACAAAATGCTGGATAATGAAAAATCACAAAGTCTAGTGGCAAAACCATCTTTGATTGTTTGCCACCCCTCTAAGGCTTCAATGCCAAGAGTGGAAACATGTAGAGTGGTCTCTAAAGCTCCGCTTACTATGCCAAAAAATACATACAAATGGGTCCCAAAAGCTTCGTTAACAGCTACTTCCCCTACTCAATCTCGTTCAAACAAGAAGCCTCGTAGGAAGAAAGCAGCTACCCACCCGAGAAAGGGCAATGTAACATCGCGATGGATCCCTAGAAAATTATTAGTAGCCCAAGGGTACTACGAGGGGAATGACCAGATTTGGGTCCCTAAACATAAGCTGAATCCCTCTACATCACCTGTAAAACCTTGCAAACCAATTGTTGCCACCCCAATGATAATTCAAGACCGTGGTAAGGGAAAGGTAATAGAGTGCTCCGCACCACTTCTTCCAGAGTTAGTTTGGATTTCCAAACGATATCGATCATTACCACCTAGCTCAGGAAGGGGGGAGTCACATGAAGCTTCTAGCTCCTCATGCCAAACACACATTGATATAGAAGTTTCTTCATGCTCTACACCTACTCTTGTCAACACCCAACAAGAGACCAATGAGTCTATGTCTCCCTTTGTAAAAGTATCGTCGGAAACCATTTCCTCCATTCGTCAATGGGAACGTACACTTCCATCTCTGCAATTGGATGTGGCCACAAGGGTCATAAAAAGCTATCTGCCCACATCACAACCTATGACCCGCTGGACAAATTGGTTCCAAGAGGCTGCAACATCATTGCAGAAAATATGATCTACCCAAGGAAAGGGGGAGCATGTACTCATGCTCGACATTCTATTGCTTCCTCCCTAACCTTCTCCCCTGACCATGTAATTGCCAAATTCAAGGGGATGTATATATATAGCTTCATACATAGAAAAGAAAAGAGAAAAACAAAAAATAGTAAAAAGAGCAAGAGCACAAAAAGAGGAGAAATATCCGTAAACAATTAGGAACTAGATTGACCTGTCATAAACCTACTGATGCTATATCTGTGTTTACAGATATGGCAAATGCAAGAGCATCGCACACTTCATCCATCTTTGGTGAGAGGTATCATCTGTACCTTTCTCAAATATTCCACATGTGCTATCCTGTAATTGAATCTGAATGGGATCATATAGATGTACTAGCCAGCGAGGAAAATGTTGAGGAATTAGAATGGCTAATTCGCCTATTGACCATGACTGACCCCTACTCCATAGAGGACATATCCCCATTAGCCCAATGCTTTCCTTTTCCACAAGATGACTATCCTCGCATGGTTACATTCTTGATGAGTTTATGTGGATGGGAAAATGAAAAGAAAATATCTGACAATGATGAATGGACGGATGAAACTCATGGCACTATTGAGGTTGACTTTATTTATTTGGATGATGCGGATAGAGGCTTAGCCTTAGGGCTAGAGCCAAGACTCTACAACATCCTCTTACCGTATCCTCAGTAGTAGTGTGGTGACTGGTAGGTAGGTTAGTGTTTTCAAGTTTTTTCTAGTTTGGATTCCTTAAACGAGTCTTTAATTTTTCACACTGATGTGCCTCTCGAGGTATAGTGCTTGTTAGTTGGTTGTACAGGTGGAAAAGTTGAGGTGGGTTCGCTTTCAAGTCCTGAGATAGCCGCAACACTCATACATAAATATCTCATCAAATTGCGGGTATTTTTCTCATCGAATCAAGGAGATCTCCAAAATACAGGTGTAATTCTTCCATATCCACTCTCTTTCGTTTTTACTGTTCAATTAATTGCATGAACTATAATGCATGACCACATGGAAATTGTCAATGTACTACTTAGTTTTTGAAGATGCCTGACGTGCTAGTGTGAATCATTAATGAGTTTAACCTTATTGGATATATTCTTGAGAATGCATGCAGTCTTTAGTTAACCCTGGAATACGATTGTCTTAGGTCTAGGATCAAACCATCTTAATGTTTGACACCTGGCCATATGTGTGTTGACCTCTAGGACATAGCTTTTACCCCTTTGTCGAAAGGATGCAAGACAAATTATAGTTCAGGAGCGAAGATCAAAAGAAATTTTTAAAAAAAAGAAGTCTACAATAAATGGCAATACAAGTCTATAATGTGCTTTAATGTTGGCCTATCGCCTTATTGATACATGGTAGGCGAGGAGTATTCTACTCCAGACCGATGCCTTGGTTGGTAGGGGGTAGCCTTGCCTAAGGTGAACTAATAGATTCCTGGATAATGCCTTGTGTTAAACATGGTACCAAGATCGAAATTAGTTTTGCCTTAGGAAGGTCGCCATTGTGTGTAAAAATTGTCACGTGCATTAAAAAAAATAAAGGCAAAAGGCTCATGTAACTCTAATGTTTCTTGTGTCCCTAGACTCGTGGTATTAACTTGTTCTTAGAGTAGACACAGTGTGGTCATCTGTTTATTTATTAAGCTTGGTTATTTTCCTTGACTTAGACCAGTTATAAACCTTGATTAACCTTTGACACCTTGCTAACTCTTGATTTACTTTCAATAATTATTAAACTCCTATTAATTTGCTACACTAGCTCATTCATGTGACCCCTTAAACTAAGTCTCATAGCAACATCCATTGTGATCTAACATGCTTGAATTTATACACTTTATATCTTTTGAATTCCAGCATACTTTCACTCTACTTCCCTGTTTTGCAGACGATCTACCACAACAACCCTATCGAGCTTACCATACCATAGCTTCCGAGGACGGAATCTACATCAGGGAAGGGGGGCATGTTAATCTATGTGACGGACAATGAGACGTACTATGTTTTACGTCATGTAATTAGTTTAATTATTCTGAGTCATGGGCTGGGCTTGTCGGCACCATATGCAAAGGATAAAGAGATTGGGTGATCGCCGATGAGAGGCGCACCTTGAATATCAATAGGATAAGGGTTAGGATCGACCGGCCATGTATGGGCGCCCATGTGTGAACGGCCAAGTCACCTATAAGAGTCAAATGTAACCCTAAAACCCTCATTCTCATGTGTTGTGAATACAAGAGTGCTCTTGTCTTATCTCCTTGGTTTCCTTCTCCTGCGTGTGTGTGTGTGTGAGAGAGAGAGAGAGAGAGTGAGAGAGCGATCGAGCACTGTGTAGCGGCACGGCAGCGGAGAGGCGGTAGAGCGGCGACGGCGGCTCCTTCTTCACTGCGACGCGGGAATCCTTCAAGGCGGCGGTTGAGCGATGAGAGTGACACACCTTTTGCATTCTGTTTGAGCTTGCTTTCCTGGTTGTATGCTTGCAGCCATTCGTGGCTCGCATATGGTGTTCGGCAAGTCCCCAGCTACTACGACCTGTGCGGCAAAAGTGCACAAACTTCATACTGTGGAGAAAAAGAGCATGTCTATGACTGACTATGCATTGAAGATAAAGGGTATTGTGGAATCCCTTGCATCTATTGGTGTGTCAGTAGATGATGATGATAAGGTGGAAGTCTGTCTACGTGGTCTTGGGCCACAATACAAGGCATTCAAGACGTCTATTCAGACTCAGGAAAACATTCCCAACTTCACAAATTTGGTGTCTATGCTGATTATAGAAGGAGAAGAGTTTGGGTGAAGACCAATAGTCTTCACAAAACAAAAACAGTTCAGAGCAACAGGCCTTCTACACAAGTTCAGGTAGAGGACGAGGTAGAGGAGGCCGTGGACGCGGTCAAGGAGGTGGCTGAACAGGTAATCAGAATTATGGCCAGTAGCAGCAGCAACAACAGTCCCAGAATACACAACAACAACATCAACAACACACAGGTGGAAGAGGCAAATTCAGAGGCAGGGGGAGTCAAAGAGGACGTGGAAATTGGCAAATGCAATATAATGATGCACGTGAATGCTTTTATTGTGGTAAGCTTGGACATGTGCAGGCAGAATGTTATAAGAAGCAAGCTGACATGCAAAATGGGAAAGTGCAGCAGAACAACTATGCATCCTTAAGCAGAAACAATGAGGATAATGAAAGGTTGTTTGTTATGCAGCATGTTGTGAATGCCATGTCTGAAAATGTTGAAGCAACACAAAAAGATGATGTATGGTATGTGGATTCAGGTGCTTCGAACCACATGACAAGTCATGGGGAGTGGTTCAAGGAGATGAAAAACCTTGAACGACCAGGTTTTGTGGAAACAGGGGATGACACTTCTCATCCAATTGCCCATGTTGGAGATGTGCCATTGTCTATGCAGGATGGCAAAGTGAAGTACCTTGCAGATGTACTTCACGTTCCGAACATAACAAAGAATCTAGTTTCAGCTGGCTAGATGATTGAGCAGGGTTTGCAGGTTTGGTTTAACCCTGATGGTTGTTATGTTGAAGATTTTAAAGACAAGTGCAGGTTGGTTGCAAAAGGCAACAGAGTGGGTAGAATGTTTACGTTGAATGTAGACATGCCTGAAATGAGTGCTGCGATGTTTGCAAATGGTTTAGGAATTGTTGCAGACACAAACATTTGGCATAAAAGAATTGGACATGTGAATGTGCAGAGAATGAAGTCTATGCAGACTAAAGGAATTGTGATAGGGCTGCCAAAGTTTAAAGTGGAGGGTATGCAGAGAATATGTGAAGCATGCCAATTTGGAAAGCAAACAAAGCATGTATTTCCACGTAACAGATATGTGAGCAGAAATGCACTAGATGTTGTGCATTCAGATGTATGGGGTCCTACGAAGACCATGTCTATGGGAGGCTGTAGGTATTATGTGACATTCATTGATGACCACAGTGTGGGTATATTTCATGAAGGAGAAGAGTGAGGTGTTCACTCACTTTCAGAATTTCAGAGTTTTGGTTGAAAAGAAAACAGGGAAATATGTAAAGTGCCTAAGGTCAGATGGAGGGGGAGAGTACTTCTCCAATGAGTTCTCTGAATTTTTGAAGAAGAATGGTATTCGGAGATAGTTTACATGCAGATACACTCCGCAGCAAAATGGAGTTGCTGAGCGAAAAAACAGGCACATTGCTGAGATTGCACGAGCATTGATGGAAGAGAAGAATATGCCGCATAGCTATTGGGCTGAGGCTATTTCTACAACAGTTTACATCATGAACAGGACTCCAACTGCAGCCATACATGATGTAACTCCAGAGGAGAGGTTTACTGGGGCAGAAAACCTGATTTGTCTCATCTGAAAATGCATTGCATATGTGCATGTGCCAGATGAGCTGAGAACTAAGCTGGATCCAAAAGCTGAAAAATGTGTGTTTATTGGATATTCCCTTGAGCAAAAGGGATACAGGTGTTATAACCCTGCTACACATGAGTTGAGGGTAAGCAGGGATGTTGTTTTTGATGAGACGAGCAGCTGGTATGCTACTGAAAAAGAAGCTGTTGGGGCTAATGTGAGTGGAAGTGTGGTTGCACAGAATGCAGGTCAGCAATCACAGTCTTTGAGTAGACCAGGAGAGTCCTCATCTAGTGGGTCTGTTGATAGACCATGGAGTGGTAGGCTGCATCATAATACCAGTCCTGCAAATGTGATTAGTACATCACATAAAGGAAAAGAGAAAGTGGTTGAGCCCCTTGGTATGCTTGACATTTCTGCAGGGCATTCTCATGTTGATGGAGAGTCTAGTGGCTCAGAGATGAGCCTTGATGAGGAGCTTGGGATCCCAGCTATGAGAACACCTGGTGTAAAGAAGGCTATGGAAGCCATGAATGAAAAGCTGTGAAGATCTGGGAGAGTGAAAAACCTTGTTTAGAGGTTTACATATGATGGTTATGTGGCACATCACTATGCATATATGGCAAAGGTTGTGCAGGTTATAGAGCCCACATGCATTGATCAGGCTGTTGGAAATGTGTGTTGGGAGAAAGCTATGGATGAAGAGATGAATGCACTATATGGAAATGAGACTTGGGATTTAGTGCAATTGCATGAAGGGAAGAAAGCCATCGGATGCAAGTGGGTGTACAAAGTAAAACATAACAGTGATGGAAGCATAAACAGGTATAAGGCTAGGTTGGTAGCCAAAGGATATGCGCAGACATATGGCATTGATTATGAGGAAACTTTCAGCCCAGTTGCCAAGATGGCAATAGTGAGAGTTGTGATAGCAGTGGCTACATCAAAGCAATGGTCTTTACATCAAATGGATGTAAAGAATGCATTCCTGCATGGGGATTTGCAAGAAGAGATGTATATGTTACAGCCACCTGGTTATGAGGATGTGGGTCACCCCGAGCATGTTTGCAGGTTGAAGAAAGCCTTGTATGGCTTAAAACAAGCACCAAGAGCATGGTCTGACAAGATTTCTGAATATCTTGTCACTATTGGCTTTCATGTAGCCAATGCAGATTTCTCGTTGTATGTGAGACATGGTGATAGAGGGGTTGTGCATGTTGTCATCTCTCTATGTAGATGACTTGAGGGGGAGCTCAGAGATTTCTTGGGCATTGAGGTGATTAGGTCACCACATGGTATTGGATTACTACAGAGACAGTATGGCTTGGACATATTGTCCAAGTATGGTATGACAGGCTGTAAGCCTATTTCCATGGATCAGAATGGCAAGTTGAGTGCAGTTTCAGGAGAGATTTTGGAGGATCCTACTATGTATAGGCGCATAGTAGGAAGTTTGATCTACATGACGATCACCAGACCAGATTTGAGCTTTGCTGTTGGGTTGGTGAGTTAGTTTATGTAGGTTCCATAGAAACCGCATTGGATGCATTGAGACGCGTACTCCTATCTTTGTATATAGTGTGTTGAGTGTTGAGTGAAGAAGAAGAAGATTTTCAGCATCTCACCTTGTGTGTTCTGTATTAGGGTTTTGTGAGTGTGTGTGTGCTTGCAAGAGCTCAAGCTCTCTTCCCCCCTGCATCTTTTCAACCTTGACCTTGGAACATGACCTAAGTAGCATTATACGGGTTGTATAATGAATTTAGTATGAATAACATGGGTTATTTGTCGTTTTCTCGTTTAAATAGACGAATAACATTTTGTATTCTTTATCTGATCGATAAAATTATTGATATCGATAACATCATCGATCGATAATATTATTAACCTAGTTAAGAGAAGTACACAGGCACAACAGTAAGGTGCACATCATGAGCTGCTCTTCATAGTGAAGCAAAGGGTTATTATAACATTTGGGGATCTAGATTTGAGGCCATTTTGGACCCCACTTTGGCTATGCAGGTTTCCTGCAAAACACTCTATGTATGTGTCATTTTTTAAATTGTGTTTGTATAATTTTTTTGATTAATATCAATGTAAGTTGGAGATTCTTCTCTTTTCCATTCTTTTATGGTTTTTATGGTTTTTTATGGTTTTTTATGATTTTTGTCTTCTCTAAATGATGTTATGCCTCATTGCAAAAGGCATTCCCCTCTCTTCTCTAGTAAATCCAACCATTCTTTATCCTAGGTGAATGATTAATAATGTTTCTCTTAAATAAGTAGAAAAATGTTACTTTAGAATGATTTAAATACTCTTGATGCATTTCTAATTAATTTTGAGACTTAAAATTGAAAAATGGTCAGCCATACAAAGGAGGTTATGGCAAAATTTTTCAAAAAAATTGGAAATAAGTATTATCTTTCATTATTCTAAAAGAGTAATCCTTATGTTTTTTATATTCTAAAGTGTCATTTTCATGCATAGAAGATGCATTTTGATTATTTGTATAAAAAAAATTTAGTTTTATTATAAAAGAATTAATTTCATTATATTTGATTTTCATGCATAGAAGTATGCATAAAAGATTATTATTTTTATTATAAAAGTGTTACTTTGATCATATTTGATTTTTATGCATAAAAGTATGCATAAAAAGTTATTTTTTAATTATAAAAGTGTTACTTTTATCATATTTGATTTTCATGCATAAAAGTATGCATAAAGGTTTATTTTTTATTATAAAAGTGTTACTTTTATCATATTTGATTTTTATGCATAAAAGTATGCATAAAAGATTATTTTTTATTATAAAAGTGTTACTTTTATCATATTTGATTTTTATGCATAAAAGTATGTATAAAGGATTATTTTTTTATTATAAAAAAGTTACTTTTATCATATTTGATTTTCATGCATAGAAGTATGCATAAAAGATTAATTTTTTTATTATAAAAGTGTTACTTTTATCATATTTGATTTTGATGCTGTAAGATTCCTCCCCCAACCCCTTTTTGATGACTAGTATCTTCCCCTGTAATCAACCGTCTTCAGAAATATAAAGACCCTGTTGCTAACTATTTTAGCCTAGAGAGAGAAAAATTATTCTAGAGAGAGAATATTCAGATTTTGAATATTTTTGGATAGAAAAATATCTCTTATAATTCAGATGAGTTCCCCTGAAACAGAAATTCAAAAGAATTTTCCAATGTGCAATTGGAATTAATTGGAAATAGGTATAAAGAACCTTAGTCTAAGGGTCTAGATTTTCAGAAATCTTTAGACTATGGTCCAATTAAGGTTCCTATGGGCCAATAGCATCAATCCATGTGTAGGGAAAAGATAAATCCAAATTTGTAAAAAGAAGATACCCAAAAATGAGTAAATGCTCACATAAGGTGAAGAGTTGAAAATGTACAAGGTTTATTAGTAAAAAAATTATGAGCAATATTAAAAGTATGACATATGTAAGGAAGGGGAGTTCTTTAAAGGAGGTGCATATTTCACATAAGATGAAGAGTTGAAAATGTACAAGGTTTATTAGTAAAAAATTATGAGAAATATTAAAAGTATGACATATGTAAGGAAGGGGAGTTCTTTAAAGGAGGTGCATATTTCACATAAGATGAAGAGTTGAAAATGTACAAGGTTTATTAGTAAAAAAACTATGAGCAATATTAAAAATATGAGATATTTTGGGTATAATGATTCCATTTTGACACATATGTAAGGAAGGGGAGTTCTTTAAAGGAAGTGCATATTTCACATGCTTGAATGAGTTTTAAACTCATAAAAATTGAGATATTTCATCTCTCCTCTCTCCTCATTCAAGTCTAGTTCCAAAAAGTTAGCTTAACTGATCTTAAAATGGTCAAATATTGACCAAACTGATTTAGAAAATTCTAGAATCAGTTTGTTTGGTTAGGAGCTCAATTTTTCCTATAAATAGAAGCCTCCCCCTTGTTGAAAAATATATAGTGTTTATGCATCGTTACTCTACTCCACCTAAGCCAAGAACTGTGAATTCATTTAATAATTCACTAGTTTTTGGAGCTTCCCTCTTTCTTCAATCCCTATTAGTGGCTCCATCAACATACTTAACCAATTGATTGGTTGGGGGCCTCTACCGTGAACAAAGAATCAAGCAAGTTGTAAGGTAATTAGTGAATATTGATCTTTCTATAATTTCTCAATGTTTCTCTCTTCTCAACCCCTCTCAAGCTTGAGAAGTTTAATTGGTATGGTTTTTTTTTTTTAATGCTATTGAAGTTTGAATAGTAGTGAAGAGTTACATAATGCTATTGAAGTTAATTTTTATTTATGTTTAAATTCTAATGATTTTTATGTAAATTCTCTCTCTCACTCAAGAAATGGTCATACTCATGAACCGTTCTCAATCCAAATCAAGCTTTTCATAAAGCTTTTCCTTAACCCAAGATTAAGCTATGCGTGAGGCCAAATTAATGGCTTTTTTCTATGCTTTTAGTTTATGTATATTAATGATTCAATCCATTATGGATTGATAATCCAATTAGAGATTATTTTAATTATTTTCTTAATGATAAGCATTATCCCTTAGAAAAATTGAGATTTATCAGTCATAGCAGCGGAGCTATGGCAAAATTTTTATAAAAATTATGCATAAAATAATCTCATTCAAAGCATAAAAAGAGGACTTCCTACCATATTCTAGGAATTATCATCCTAGATTAATTGAAAGAATTTCATTACAATCATGGAGAAATTGAATTTTAATATTATGCATAATGGATAAATTTTTATATCAAAAGTGTTATTTTTACCATTTTTGTTTCATGCATAGAAGTATGCATAATGGATAAATTTTTATATCAAAAGTGTTACTTTTATCATTTTTAATTTTCATGCATAGAAGTATGCATAAAGGAAAAATTTTTATATCAAAAGTGTTACTTTTATCATTTTTAATTTTCATGCATAGAAGTATGCATAAAAGATAATTTTTTTTATATTAAAAGTGTTACTTTTACCATTTTTATTTTTCATGCATAGAAGTATGCATAAAGGAAAATTTTTATATCAAAAGTGTTACTTTTATCATTTTTAATTTTCATGCATAGAAGTATGCATAAAAGATAATTTTTTTATATTAAAAGTGTTACTTTTACCATTTTTAATTTTCATGCATAGAAGTATGCATAAAGGAAAATTTTTATATCAAAAGTGTTACTTTTATCATTTTTAATTTTCATACATAGAAGTATGCATAAAGGATAATTTTTTTTTATATCAAAAGTGATACTTTTATCATATTGGATTTCATGTATAGAGGTATGGATAAAAGATGATTAATTTAATGTAAAAAGTGTTACTTTTGTCACAATTGAATTTCATGCATGTAAGATTCCTCCCCAACCTTCGAGGTATACAGGAGTAAGAATCTCCCTTTCTGATCTTATAATTATTCCCTCTCTAAAATAAAAGAAAGTTTCTGTTTAAAAAAGGAAGACCCTTTTCCTAGAATACTTCTCAGGAGTCACGCCTATTTTAAGGATTCAGAACAATGAGTTCAGAAGTGAAAATTGGTGTTTTGGATACCAAGGTTTTGGTTTTCATTCGAGTACAGCCCAAAAGAAGTTCTTTATCTATTGGGGAGTTTAAGAAGTTATCCCCCAGATATTGTGAGCCTTATATCTGAATTCAATGAAAGTAGGTGACTTAGCCTACAAGCTTCTTTTATCTCTTCATCTCAAAATTCTTAATGCCTTCTATAGAAAAATGTGTCAAACCCAAATCATGGAAAGACGGTATAACTTCAGTGGCAAGTTACCGTTGGCTTCTAAGTTACGCTAGCTCCTTCCTTTATATAAGTCGTAACTTTTACTTGTCGCTCACAGTAATCTTACTTCCATCGATCTCCTTTCTTTCTTAATCTCCTTCATGGCTTGGCAACAAGAACTAGTTTTATCCATAATGATTCCTCACCTTCAAGACGCAAGTGAATCTGTGAAGAAGGATTTTATAGAGCAGTATGAGCGCTCACTTTTCCCTCACTTGGGAACTTCTGTAGCGCAAACCAAATGGCGGACCTATCAAAACATAACTAGGGTAACACCCTGGGGTCAGCAGCACTTTCGTAACAATGTCCGCTTGGCCATGGTTATTGAAGCTTTGGGTTTGGGTCCCCGATACTACTGTGTCATGAGATCAAGGCATCCTGGGTTTTCTGAGCGGGTCTTCTTACTGGCGTGTTTTCTTCCTCATGAGAAGATATGCCTTTACCCCGTTTTTGGCTTGCCTCTCAGAGGTCCTTTTGTTAGAACACCTCATACCACTGAGATAGGCGCAGCAATAACCCACAGAATCATTCCCATAGATGAGTTACCTTATACTTGTGCAGCTTGTGAGGACTGCTTTTGTGACCATATGATGGACGGGCTTATGGAAGTGTAAAGAGTTCCTCTATCTTTACTGTATAAGTTCCGAGAATGAATAAAGTTTAAATCTTGTTCGTATTTTGAATCTTGCTCTCTTTAAGACTTATCTTGGTGGTTAATCTTGATTAAATTTTTTTTTTCTAAGTCTCATATTCGTGAATCTTGCAAAATTATCACAAGTTGCGAGATGAGGACATCTCGCGTTTTTTAAGTGGGGTAGAATGTAAGATTCCTCCCCCAACCCCTTTTTGATGACTAGTATCTTCCCCTGTAATCAACCGTCTTCAGAAATATAAAGACCCTGTTGCTAACTATTTTAGCCTAGAGAGAGAAAAATTATTCTAGAGAGAGAATATTCAGATTTTGAATATTTTTGGATAGAAAAATATCTCTTATAATTCAGATGAGTTCCCCTGAAACAGAAATTCAAAAGAATTTTTCAATGTGCAATTGGAATTAATTGGAAATAGGTATAAAGAACCTTAGTCTAAGGGTCTAGATTTTCAGAAATCTTTAGACTATGGTCCAATTAAGGTTCCTATGGGCCAATAGCATCAATCCATGTGTAGGGAAAAGATAAATCCAAATTTGTAAAAAGAAGATACCCAAAAATGAGTAAATGCTCACATAAGGTGAAGAGTTGAAAATGTACAAGGTTTATTAGTAAAAAAATTATGAGCAATATTAAAAGTATGACATATGTAAGGAAGGGGAGTTCTTTAAAGGAGGTGCATATTTCACATAAGATGAAGAGTTGAAAATGTACAAGGTTTATTAGTAAAAAATTATGAGAAATATTAAAAGTATGACATATGTAAGGAAGGGGAGTTCTTTAAAGGAGGTGCATATTTCACATAAGATGAAGAGTTGAAAATGTACAAGGTTTATTAGTAAAAAAACTATGAGCAATATTAAAAATATGAGATATTTTGGGTATAATGATTCCATTTTGACACATATGTAAGGAAGGGGAGTTCTTTAAAGGAAGTGCATATTTCACATGCTTGAATGAGTTTTAAACTCATAAAAATTGAGATATTTCATCTCTCCTCTCTCCTCATTCAAGTCTAGTTCCAAAAAGTTAGCTTAACTGATCTTAAAATGGTCAAATATTGACCAAACTGATTTAGAAAATTCTAGAATCAGTTTGTTTGGTTAGGAGCTCAATTTTTCCTATAAATAGAAGCCTCCCCCTTGTTGAAAAATATATAGTGTTTATGCATCGTTACTCTACTCCACCTAAGCCAAGAACTGTGAATTCATTTAATAATTCACTAGTTTTTGGAGCTTCCCTCTTTCTTCAATCCCTATTAGTGGCTCCATCAACATACTTAACCAATTGATTGGTTGGGGGCCTCTACCGTGAACAAAGAATCAAGCAAGTTGTAAGGTAATTAGTGAATATTGATCTTTCTATAATTTCTCAATGTTTCTCTCTTCTCAACCCCTCTCAAGCTTGAGAAGTTTAATTGGTATGGTTTTTTTTTTAATGCTATTGAAGTTTGAATAGTAGTGAAGAGTTACATAATGCTATTGAAGTTAATTTTCATTTATGTTTAAATTCTAATGATTTTTATGTAAATTCTCTCTCTCACTCAAGAAATGGTCATACTCATGAACCGTTCTCAATCCAAATCAAGCTTTTCATAAAGCTTTTCCTTAACCCAAGATTAAGCTATGCGTGAGGCCAAATTAATGGCTTTTTTCTATGCTTTTAGTTTATGTATATTAATGATTCAATCCATTATGGATTGATAATCCAATTAGAGATTATTTTAATTATTTTCTTAATGATAAGCATTATCCCTTAGAAAAATTGAGATTTATCAGTCATAGCAGCGGAGCTATGGCAAAATTTTTATAAAAATTATGCATAAAATAATCTCATTCAAAGCATAAAAAGAGGACTTCCTACCATATTCTAGGAATTATCATCCTAGATTAATTGAAAGAATTTCATTACAATCATGGAGAAATTGAATTTTAATATTATGCATAATGGATAAATTTTTATATCAAAAGTGTTATTTTTACCATTTTTGTTTCATGCATAGAAGTATGCATAATGGATAAATTTTTATATCAAAAGTGTTACTTTTATCATTTTTAATTTTCATGCATAGAAGTATGCATAAAGGAAAAATTTTTATATCAAAAGTGTTACTTTTATCATTTTTAATTTTCATGCATAGAAGTATGCATAAAAGATAATTTTTTTTATATTAAAAGTGTTACTTTTACCATTTTTATTTTTCATGCATAGAAGTATGCATAAAGGAAAATTTTTATATCAAAAGTGTTACTTTTATCATTTTTAATTTTCATGCATAGAAGTATGCATAAAAGATAATTTTTTTATATTAAAAGTGTTACTTTTACCATTTTTAATTTTCATGCATAGAAGTATGCATAAAGGAAAATTTTTATATCAAAAGTGTTACTTTTATCATTTTTAATTTTCATACATAGAAGTATGCATAAAGGATAATTTTTTTTTATATCAAAAGTGATACTTTTATCATATTGGATTTCATGTATAGAGGTATGGATAAAAGATGATTAATTTAATGTAAAAAGTGTTACTTTTGTCACAATTGAATTTCATGCATAGAGGTATGCATAAAAATTGATTATTTTATTATAAAAGTGTAACTTTTATCATAATTGGAATTCATGCATGGAGGTATGCATAAAAGATATTCTTTTTATACTAAAAGTGTGATTTTCATCATAAATGGATTTTATGCATAACTTAGATGCATAAGAGAAATTCTTTTATTCTAAAAGTGTAATTCCTACCAAATTGACTTTATGCATAAGAAGATGCATTTTAAAAAAAATGATTTTTAATTCAAAAGTGTCATTCTCATCTAAATTGAATTTATGCATAGGAAGATGCATAAAAGATTGAATTTTAATTCAAAAGTGTCATTTTCATTTAAAATGAATTTATGCATAGGAAGATGCATAAAAGATTGATTTTTCTTCGGAAGTATTAATCCCCTTAAATGGAATTTATGCATAAGTAAATGTGTAAAGAAATCTTATATCAAATATAAGAGTTCTCTTGTATTCTATAAATAGATATGAGATGTGATAGGATGTGATAAGAGGTGTATAAGAGATGATAAGAGGTGATAAGATGAATTAAGATGTGATAAGATGTGTATGGGATGAGGTAAGAAGTGTATGTGATAGGATAAGATGCATATGGGTTGTGATAGGACGAGAATGGATGTGATGTAAAAGATTAGATGTGAAGGCATATGGGGTTACATGAATGGGAATGTGGAAATGGATGTATGTATGTGGATGTGTGGATGTGGAGATGGGAGTATGGATGTATGAATGTGAAAATGGATATATGAACGTGAAAATGGATGTATGCATGAAGATGTATATGCATAGATGTGAATGTGGATATAGATGTAGATGTGGATGTATAGATGTGAATGGGAATGTGGATGTGAATGTGGATGTAGATGTGGATGTAGATGTGGATGTATAGATGTGAATGGGAATGTGGATATGGATGTATGTATGTATGTGGATGTAGATGTGGATGTATAGATGTGAATGGGAATGTGGATGTGGATGTATATGAATGTGGATGTATAGATGTGAATGGAAATGTGGATGTGGATGTATGTATGTATGTGGATGTAGATGTGGATGTATAGATGTGAATGAGAATGTGGATGTGGATGTATGTATGTATGTGGATGTGGATGTATGAATGAGGACGTGATAATGGATGTATGCATGTAGATGTGGATATATGGATGTGAATATGAATGTGGATGTGAATGTGGATGTATGGATGTGGATATGGATGTGTATGTATGAATGTAGATAAGGGATGTGGATGTATAAATGAGAATGTGAAAATGGAGGTATGCATGTAGATGTGGATGTATGGATGTGAATGTGGATGTGGATGTGGATGTATAAATGAGGATGTGAATGTGGATGTGAATGTGAATGTGGATGTGGATGTGGATGTTGGATGTGGATATGGATGTGTATGTATGAATGTGGATATGGGATGTGGACGTATAAATGAGGATGTGAAAATGGATGTATACATGTAAATGTGGATGTATGGATGTGAAGGTGAATGTGTATGTGAATTAATGTGTCGTCGATATGAAGAAATGGATGAGAATGAGTACACATTGAATGGAATGTGGAATAAGTAATGTGGACTAAGGAGGGATAATGTGGAAAGATGAGAGTTCGATTTAGAAACTGTATTTTGTGACTGTTTGTAAATGACTGTTTTATGTCAAGAATGCTGGGGAAGCATTTTGACCGTCTTATGGATTAAGGTCATGAAGACCTAACTGTTAAAGTTGCAACTGCTGACGGAGAGTCAATGGAGGACGTCTCGCGTAGCAAGGTCGACCGAGGTCTTGACCAGCCTCGGTTCGATTTAAATGGTGAGCTTCCGGTACGGTGGATGAGGGACCAAGGAAGCGGCCTATGAGTGAAGCGCTAGGTCACCTGCGAAGGATCCTAGAGGGTGCTGACCATACGGTGCTCGGGCTCTGGGTCGCCGAAGATACCCACACGTGCGTCGTGGAAGATATTGGAACAAGGAGTAAGAGTTGTTTTGTGAAACCGGGCATGGATCTAGTTGATTGACCTTGCTGGTCTTCAATGGATGAGTCCATGGCTTTTTATATGGATCTGTTGGTTGATCTTGCTGATCTTCAACGAGAGTCCATCTTGATTTTTATAAGTGATTATATTGCCGAGTATTATGGGCTAGGAACTATTGAAAAGGCCCCTGTGTGGACAGGTGGTGAGCGTTCTAGTTGCCAATGATGCCATAGATACTCTGATGAAGGAATGATGGAAAATTATGAATCAACCGGATAAATTGGAAGATTGTGATCAGTGGTACTATGGTTTCATTAAAGAATTGTTTTAAAGTTAACTGATGCTAAGAAAAAGGCAATTTCATATTGGGTGTGTAAGTGGTGTGGCTAGTTTTATGTTTGCATGAACTTCCGGCTAGGGGGCCTTGGAACTCTTTTCCTTGGTACCCGGGACAAAACCTAACCAAATTCCAAATTGGATCCCATCACTACAGTGGTTGGGCGGTTGGCTAACCCATGGGATCGGATGGGGTTAGGCTGGACTGATGGATCCGTAAATCGAGATTTAATTTCTATTATTACGATAGATGAAGTAAATCCCGGATAGAAATTGTTCTATGGATAGGAATCAACGGCTGTGCCTCTTGATGGGGAAAAAAGCGTTGATCCCAATGATCCAAGTGCAAGTTTCTTCCTTGAATTGACCAAGTACCGTTAAAGGTGCAGTTAGATCAGTTGATCCGTAATGATCTTGACTACGTTAGAGTAAAGAGTTATCCTGGTGGAATCGCCCATGCTTTCTGGGTAAAGGAAGTTTTTCCGGTTTCGGTTTTGGACAAACCGACGGATTAGTCTCTGGTCCGGATATCCGTGGGCGAGGCCCCGAGTGTGGGTCCCTGCCCCGCGCATGAAGTGCTACTTCCGTTGCTAGTACCCCGAATCCGTTGCTCGGTGGGAACAGGGATCTCACACATGCATAGAAGTATGCATAAAAGATTTTTTTTAATTATAAAAGTGTTACTTTTATCATATTTGATTTTCATGCATAGAAGTATGCATAAAAGATTATTTTTTATAAAAGTTACTTATCATATTTGATTTTATGCATAGAAGTATGCATAAAAGATAAATTTTTTTATTATAAAAGTGTTACTTTTATCATATTTGATTTTCATGCATAGAAGTATGCATAAAAGATTTTTTTTATTATAAAAGTGTTACTTTTATCATAAATGATTTTTATGCATAAATGGTTGCATAAAAGAAATTTTTTTATATTAAAAGAGTGATTTTCATCATAAATGTTTGTATGCATAAACATATGCATAAAAGATATTTTTTTATATTAAAAGTATGATTTTCATCATAAAAGATTTTTATGCATAAACATATGCATAGAAGATATTTTTTTATATTAAAAGTGTGATTTTCATCATAAAAGATTTTTATGCATAAACATATGCATAGAAGGTAATTTTTATATTAAAAGTGTGATTTTCATCATAAATGGATTTTATGCATAAATTAGATGCATAAGAAAAATTCTTTTATTCTAAAAGTGTAATTCCTACTAAATTGGATTTATGCTTGGAAAGATGTATAAGAATTTATTTTAACCCAAAAGAGTTATTCTCATCAATTTTGATTTTATACATAAAAAGATGCATAAAGAAATCTATTTTTAGTTCAAAAGAGTTATTTTCGTCAATTTTGATTTTATGCATAGGAAGATGCATAAAAGATTGATTTTTAATTCAAAAGTGTCATTCTCATTTAAAATGAATTTATGCATAAAAGATTGATTTTTATTTCGAAAGTGTTAGTCTCCTTAAAATGGAATTTATGCATAAAGAAATCTTATATAAAAAATAAGAATTCTATTGTATTCTATAAATAGATATGAGGATGTGAAACGAATCAAATAGATGAAAATGAACGAGGAATAGATGTAGTTATATGTATGTGAAAGAAATGATGTAGATATGGAATGTGGATGTGGATGTATGTGAATGTGAATGAGAATGTGGAATGTGGATATGGATGTATGGATGTGAATGTGAAAGTGGATGTGGATGTATGTGAATGTGAATGAGGATGTGGATATGGATGTATGGATGTGAATGTGAATGTGGATGTGGATGTATGAATGTGGAATGTGGAATGTGGAATGTGGGTATGGATATATGGATGTGAATGTGAATGTGGCTGTATGGATGTAGATGTGAATGTGGATGTGTGTGTGGAATAATGAATGCAAATATGAATATGAATGGATATGAAGTCAATATGAGTGAATGGATGAGAGAGATGTCATGTGAATCAGAACGTGAATGAATAATATAAGATGTGAACGAATGAGATGTAATGAGAAATGGATGTGATGAGTCAATGAAAATTAAGAAAGATAGGAATGGATGTTATGTGAAGTGAATAAATCTGATGTAATGGGATGAAAAATGATGTATCTGGTCAAGAATGGATACACATATGATTTGGATTTGGATTAAGTAATGTGGATTGATGTGGAACAATCTGGAAAGATGTGAGTTCATTATTGAAACTATATTTGTGAACTGTTTGCAAATGACTGTTTTATGTCAAAGATGCTTGGGAAGCATTTTGACTGTCTTGAGTATGTGGTCGTGGATGATAAAGTTGCAACAGCTGATGGAGAGTCAACGGAGGATGTCTCGCGTAGCAAGGTTGGCCGAGGTCGGACTAGCCTCGGTTCGATTTAAATAGTGAGCTTCCGGTATGGTGGATGAGGGACCAAGGAAGCGGCCTATGAGCGAAGCGCTAGGTGACCTGCGAAGGATCCTAGAGGGTGCTGACCATACAGTGCTCGGGCTCTGGGTCGCCGAAGATACCCACACGTGCATCGTGGAAGATATTGGAACAAGGAGTAAGAGTTGTTTTCTGAAACCAAGTATGGATCTAGTTGATTGACCTTGCTGGTCCTCAACTGATGAGTCCATAGCTCTCTTATATGGATCTGTTGGTTGATCTTACTGATCTTCAACGAGGATTCCATCTTGATTTTTATAAGTGATTATCTGTCGGGTACTATGAGCTAGGAACTTTAGTAGAAAAGCCCCCTGAGTGAACAGGTTGTGAGCGTTCTGGTTTCCAATGATGCCATAGTTACTCCAATGAAGGAATGATTGGAAATAAGGACTCAACCAGAGATTTTGAGGATTGTGATCAGTGACACAATGGTTTCATTAAAGGATTGTTTTAAAAATAGCTGATGCTGAGAAAAAGGCAATTTCATACTGGGTATGTAAGTGGTGTGACTAGTTTATGTTTGCATGAATATCCAGCTAGGGGGCCTGAGAACTCTTTTCCCTAGTACCCGGGACAAAACCTAACCAAATTCTAAATTGGATCCCATCACTACAGTGGTTGGGCGGTTGGCTAACCCATGGGACTGGATGGGGTTAGGCTGGATTGATGGATCCGTAAATCAAGACTCAATTTCTGTCTAGTTTGATAGATGAAGTAAATCCCGGACAAAAATTGTTCTATGGAAAAAGAATCAACAGCTGTGCCTCTCGATGAGGAAAAAAGCATTGGTCTCTATGATCCAAGTGTAATTTGTCCCTTGATCTAACTATGGAACTTACGAGTTCGGTCAGATCAGTTCAGTTAGTTAAGGCCTTTGACTATGTTAGGGAAAAGTTATCCTGGTGGAATCGCTCGTGAATTTCGAGCAAAGGAAGTTTTTTCGGGTTCGGTTTTGGAAAAATCGATGGATTAGTCTCTTGTCTGGATATCTGTGGGTGAGGCCCTGAGTGTGGGACCCTGCCCCGTGCATGAAGTGCTACTTCCGCTACTAGTACCCAGAATCCGTTGCACGGTGGGGACGGGGATCTCACAGTAGTAACGTCGCAATGGGCTTCCCACAACACTGTCTCCTGCTCATGGGGGGGGCAGGATGCACCAAAAAAGTGCATCTCTGTAACATTGCGATAATAAAGTTCCCCCACATAGACTTCAAATGAGCGGCTCTGCAAAGCAAGGCGCCGCCACTGGTCCGTGGTTAAATGAGCAGGCATCTCACCCACTAGAGATAAAAGAAAACATTTCTTCATACTAGGTCCATGGGATGCTCAGAAGAGGTGCTCCTTCCTCTTCAGACTATACCCCCTCCGCATTTGGCTGAATCGTAAATAGGGAAGCATCCAAAAATTCATCATCCACGCTGACTGCTGGCTCCCCCGAATCCAATCGAGAAAGGTAATCTGCCACCACATGCTGAGCACCAGGGCGATGGATGACTTCAAAATCAAATTCCTGTAATAATAGAACCCATTGAGCCAATCTGCCTGTTGAATTTTGTTGCTGCACCAAGTAAAGAAGAGCAAAATGATCCACATGGAAGAAAAATTGTCGGCCCAAAAGATAGAAACTTCTGTACAGAGTACACCATTCCAAGGCCTTCCCACTCTATACGGAATAATTCTTTTCAATAGAAGAAAACTGGCGACGACTGGCATAATAAATTGGGCAAAACCATCGCACAGTTTGCTCCTTCATCAAAACACTTCCAATTGCCACATCCGAAGCATCCACAAAAACATGAAAATCCACCCCCCCAATGAGGAGGAATCATCACTGGTGCTTGAGAAAGTTGAATCTTGAGCCGACGGCGGTAAGCCAAATCACAGTCTTCAGATCATCAAAAATCCTTGCAGTCAGAATGAGCGGCTGCATTTAAAGGAATTGCCAAATGCGGTCAGAATGAGCGGCTACATTTAAAGGAATTGCTAAATGCGATCAGAATGAGCGACTGCATTTAAAGGAATTGCCAAATGCACCAACAACTGCAAATGGCGATTATGCCACCGAATTTGGCCCAGAAATTGCATACAACCTTTAGGATCCACAGGTGCAGGTGCTTGCATAATAGCTACCACTTTGTCTGGATCGACTGCAATGCCATCCTGGGAAATGATGCCACCCAGTAATTTGCCACTTCGCACTGCGAAAACACACTTGAGTGGATTAAGACTGAAGGACACCTCCCGACAGCGCTGAAAACAGAGCTGCAAAAGTGCCCCAAATGCAACACCCTAGTGCCAAAGACACTCAGATCATCCAAAAAAATGCGCATGAAATCGGTGAGAAAGGGCCCAAAGAATTCATACATGTTGCACTGGAAGGTGGAAGGTGCATTGCACAATTCGAACCACATGATTGTGCACACAAACACCCCCCCTGCACGGTGATGAATGCGGTTTTGGCTTGATCCTCTGGTGCCATCCGGATTTGATTGTAGCCGCCGCTAAATCCATCAAGAAACGAGTGCATTTCTCCACACAAAACCTACACAGAAATGACAGACGTACCGCATCATAATCCTAAAAATTTTCGACGGGGTACTCTGCCAGCCATCTGGATGCTTTGCCGCTGAGGGTAGACTCGAAAACTGATTTCTTGTGGAAAGGACAAAGGGTGGAGGCACATTCAGGCCATAAGAGTTGTCAAATTGCCGCATGTGCATTTGGATCTTCTCCTTGTTTCCCCCAAAACGTAGAATACTTGATGTTGTGGGTTGGCATGGCCATCACGACAGGTGGCGAGTGTGTAACCACTGGTGGTGAAGGAAACAGCCATCGCGCCGCCGTCTGAGGAGAGGTTTGGGGTGTCAAAGGACACCCACCCGCCTTTGGAGTGCGGATAGGAGGACAGGAACGGCTCCATCACACCGCCACCCGGCCTCCGGGGCCCTGGCCCCTCAGGCCCTATCCGAGAAAGAGGCGGGCTACTCGTCGAGCCATGAGGAGCTTCGTCAAAGAGACAGTGGCTCCGTCGCCTAGTTGCTGGGACCACCAACTCAGGAGGCCCCTGAGAACGCGTGCGCATTCGCGAACATTGTGGTCACCAAGTGTAATCGCATTTACTTCTTGCACAGATTGTAAATGATTACGGGACTGGTTACCTTCTTGCACAGCATACTTATCTTATAAATTGATAAAAGATTAAGTTAATAGCATCACAGATTGAAGACAAGTATGGAAAAATTACACAACAGATTTCATTGATTGAAGAATTCCATTGATTGGTACATACAATTATCCATATATAGGAATAGTATCTGTGATCCGAATAGATACATCTACTAATGACATCCCTTGGAATCCCTACTGACTATTGTGCGTAACAATTTATCTAGTGCGGTTACAAGAATGCGGTTGTGGTGTGGTAAATGCCGCAAGAGTTCGGATGACTAACGTAGAATCCAACCCCAATATACTTCCTCCTTGATTTCTTATTGTCCTCCTAGTTTAGCTAGCCTCAATCTCTCAACCCCACAATCATGCTAAACATCCCCTGATGCTTTGCAATCCTTTTGTTGACAGTAAACCAAATGGTCTCAACCAACCAACTTAGAAACCTTACCTAGATTAGAAACTTTCTCTTTTATTCCGTCGGATCCTCCTAGCCCCCTTAGGTTGTCTTAATCTCATGAGGTGACGATATAACTTCAAAGACTCTGTAATGCCCGCATATGAGTTGTTGAGATATCGAGCTCATCTAGTGAGGCGGTGGACACTGATGACCCACTTGCGGGATAGGCCCCACACTTACACCACTGGCATGGTTGGTGAGATCATGGGTGATATGCAGCCAGTGAGATGACAGGCTGTGTGACAGCCATTCTAGAGACTGGCATAGTTATACTGCCAGCTCATTTAGTTGGGTTCACACTATAGAGAACCCTAGTATATATTTGGTTGAGTACCTTTTCATATTGTGTGTACTCTTATCTTTGTATGTGTTGAGTGTTGTGTGAAGAAGAAGAAGATTTTCAGCCTCTCACCTTGTGTGTTCTCTTTTAGGGTTTTGTGAGTGTGTGTGCTTGCAAGAGCTCAAGATCTCTTCTCCCCTGTATCTTTTCATGGTATCAGGGCGTGGTTTATGCTAAGGGCTGAGCTGCAAGTAAGGGAAGCATAGGAAGCGGTACAAGGGTAAGAGCTTCATCTACTCTTCCCTATTTGTGTTGGCGACTACACCCTTGTCGGGAGCTCTACGGGAGGCACCGGCAAATGATCTCTGATGATTGAGGAGCTTTCTTTGCAGGAGTAAATCTGTAGGGAAACTATATTGTCCTATTGGACAATTTTTGGGCCAAAATAGCGTTTCGGGCGCATTAGGACCTCCGTTTTTTAAAAAGCAAGCGATTTCGAGCACTGTGCGGGTAAGTCATTGATTCTCCGCAAAACTCTGTTTTAAGAATTGCAGGAAGACAGATTGGTTGTGCAGACATTGTGTGTGCTGCAAGGAGGTCAACAGTTGCCATTGGGTGTATGTATGCACATTGAGGCCATTGGTTGTGACATTTGAGTGTAGTACAGTACCGCTACAGAAAATACAGAAGTTTGTGCAGGACACAAACCAAAGTGCTGTTTCTGGTAAGTTTGTGTGTCTGGCAGGATGTCAAATGATGGCATAAACCAGATTGTTGCTGAGAAGCTTGATAAGAACAACTTCCATGCTTGGAGGTTCAGGTTGAAAAATTTTCTGATGGGAAAGGGTTATTGGGACTATATAGAAGGTGAGCATGAAGAGGCACCGGAGATACTGGATATCAATCCGATTGCTCTACAGATGTGAAAGAGTTCAAGGATTGGAACCAATGAGCCAGAAAAGTTATCTATTGGCTCTCTATTAGTATACAACAGGACACCATGATTGGGCACATACAGGATACCAAGTCCCCCAAGGAGGTGTGGGACACCTTGGTAAAAATCTATGAAACAAATACCAAGGCACGAAAGATACAGTTGAAGAATGAACTTCATACTGTGGAGACAAAGAGTATGTCTGTGAATGACTATGCATTGAAGATCAAGGGTATTGTGGAATCCCTTGCCTCTCTTGGCGTTTCAGTAAATGATGATGATAAGGTGAAAGTCTGTCTATGTGGTCTCGGGCCACAATACAAGGCATTCAAGATGTCTATTCAGACTCGGGAAAACATTCCCAATTTCACGGATTTGGTGTCTATGTTGATTATAGAAGAGAAGATCTTGGGTGGTGAAGACCAATAGTCTTCACAAAATAAAAACAGTTCAGAGCAACAGGCCTTCTACACAAGTTCAGGAAGAGGACGAGGTAGAGGAGGCCGTGGACGCGGCCAAGGAGGTGGCCGAACAGGTAATCAGAATTATGGCCAGCAGGCAGCAACAACAGCACCTCCTTGGCCGTGGACACGGCCAAGGAGGTGGCCGAACAGGTAATCAGAATTATGGCCAGCAGCAGCAACAACAACAGTCCCAGAATTCACAACAACAACAACACGCAGGTGGAAGAGGCCAATTCAAAGGCAGGGGGAGTCAAAGAGGTCGTGGAAATTGGCAAAGGCAGTATAATGATACATGTGGATGCTTTTATTGTGGTAATCCTGGACATGTGCAGATAGATTGTTATAAGAAGCAGGTTGACATGCAAAATGGGAAATTATAGCAAAACAACTATGCATCCTCGAGCAGAACATTTATTTATGCGTAAATTCTATTTAAGGAGATTAATACTTTCAAAGTAAAAATCAATCTTTTATGCATCTTCCTATGCATAAATTCATTTTAAATGAAAATGACAGTTTTGAATTAAATTTCAATCTTTTATGCATTTTCCTATGCATAAATTCAATTTAGATGAGAATGACACTTTTGAATTAAAAATCAATCTTTATGCATCTTCTTATGCATAAATTCAATTTGGTAGGAATTACACTTTTAGAATAAAAGAATTTCTCTTATGCATCTAAGTTATGCATAAAATCCATTTATGATGAAAAATCACACTTTTAGTATAAAAAGAATATCTTTTATGCATAACTCTATGCATGAAATCCAATATGATAAAAGTAACACTTTTACAATAAAATAATCAACTTTTATGTATACCTCTATGCATGAAATTCAATTATGATAAAAGTAACACTTTTATATTAAAATAATAATCTTTTATGCATACCTCTATGCATGAAATCTAATTATGATAAAAGTAACACTTTTATGTTAAAATAATAATCTTTTATGCATACCTCTATGCATGAAAATCAATTATGCATAATATAAAAATCAATTTCTCTAGGATTACAATGAATATCTTTCAATTAATCTAGGATGATAATTCCTAGAATATGGTAGGAAGTCCTCTTTTTATGCTTTGAATGAAATTATTTTATGCGTAATTTTTATAAAAATTTTGCCATAGCTCCGCTGCTATGACTGATAAATCTCAATTTTTCTAAGGAATAAAGCTTATCATTAAGGAAATAATTAGAATGATCCCTAATTGGATCATTAATCCATAATAGATTGAATCATCAATATACATAAACTAAAAGCATAGAAAAAAGCCATTAATTTGGCCTCAAGAATAGATTAATCTTGGATTAGGGAAAAGCTTTATGAAAAGCTTCATTTGGATTGAGAATGGGTCATGAGTATGACCATTTCTTGAGTGAGAGAGAGAATTTACATAAAAACCATTTAAATTAAGCATAAATGGAAATTTATGTAATTCTTAACTATCATTAATCAATTAACTTCAATAGCATTCATCAAATTATGTAACTCTTCACTACCATTCATCAATTAACTTCAATAGCATTCAAAAACCATTCCAATTAAGCTTCTCAAGCTTGAGAGGGGTTGAGAAGAGAGAAGCATTGAGAAATTATAGAAAAGATCAAAATTCACCATTTACCTTACAACTTGCTTGATTCTTTGTTCACGGTAGAGGCCCCCAACCAATCAATTGGTTAAGTATGTTGATGGAACCACCAATGGGGATTGAAGAAAGAGGGAAGCTCCAACTTCTTCAATTTGGAGAGAATTTTAGAGAATAGTAGAAATTAGCATTATTTCAGCATAACTCTAGTATAGTAAAATTCTTCTATCTTTTTTTCAAAGGACTCATGTTCTATTTATAGGAGAGGGAAGCTCTAACCAAAGCTAACTGAATTCTAGAATTTTCCAGATTCAATTTGGTTGAATTTGGACTAAATTTAGACCTAGTTTGGTTACTTTTTGATTCGGTTTGGTTCCATTTTGATTTGGTTTGGTTCAAGAGAGAGGAGAGATAAAAATATCACATTATTTTTTAGTTTAAAACTCATTCAAGCATGTGAAATATGCACCTCCTTTAAAGAACTCCCCTTTGTTACATATGTGTCAAAATGGAATCATTATACTCAAAATATCTCATATTTTTAATATTGCTCATAGTTTTTTACTAATAAACCTTGTACATTTTCAACTCTTCATCTTGTGTGAGCATTTACTCATTTTTGGATACCCAAAATATCTCATATTTTTAATATTGCTCATAGTTTTTTACTAATAAACCTTGTACATTTTCAACTCTTCATCTTATGTGAGCATTTACTCCTTTTTGGATACCCAAAATATCTCATATTTTTAATATTGCTCATAGTTTTTTACTAATAAACCTTGTACATTTTCAACTCTTCATCTTATGTGAGCATTTACTCATTTTTGGATACCCAAAATATCTCATATTTTTAATATTGCTCATAGTTTTTTACTAATAAACCTTGTACATTTTCAACTCTTCATCTTATGTGAGCATTTACTCATTTTTGGGTATCTTCTTTTACAAATTGGATTTATCTCCTCCCTACACATGGATTGATGCTATTGGCCCATAGGAACCTTAATTGGACCATAATCCAAAAATTTCTGAAAATCTTTAGGCTGTACATATGGGACCTTTGGAGTTAGTGTCTTGCCACCATTTTCTAGAGGTGTCATGGGATAGAGAGCCTATTGGGGAGGTGTAGACATGAGGATGCTAGTAGTTCATAGGCTACTATGATGAGATTGATGCACGTGTAGGAGAAAGTTCGTATGACTAGTGAGGATCTGCACCTTCCTCATACTAACAGAGGTGATTAATCATTTGTGTTTTTGATAGTAATTGATCAGGATTCCTATGTTTTTTTATTTCTATGGTTTTAGTAGCGCTGGTCTTGGATATGGATTCCTTATTTTTTGTTTTCTATGATATGGATTCCTATGTTTTTTGATTTCTATGGTTTTAGTAGTGCTGGTGTTGGATATGGATTCCTTATTTTTTGTTTTCTATGATATGGATTCCTATGTTTTTGTTTTCTATGGTTTTAATTATGGATTTCTATGTTTTTTAGTTCATCGATGGACAACTACATAATAAGTTGTGTTGCTGTAGTCTTAGCCATGAAGCCAGGATGCCAGTCGTTGTAATCTCTAATGATTTGTGGGGTTAATGGAACGCGAATGCAAGGTTGTGTGAGATTGTGTTTAGGATTTACATACTTGTTTGTAATGCCTAAAAACCTATTTTTGTTTCTTCTTATGATTGCCAAAAAGAAAGTGAGCAAATTTTTTAATTAAAAAAAGCAAGCTTACACAAATTAAAAAATGCAATCATTTGCAAAAAACCCCACCCCCCACCCCGTTAGGAATTCCCAATAAACCACTAACCTTTTAATTCACTAACTAATCTTTCTTATTCCTTCTGGAGAAACTAAGACTATTGAATGTCACTCAACATCAAAGCCATCGACAAAGCTTATCCATTCTCCCCACACACAAAAGGTCTTCCACGCGATCACAAGGATGTGATCGCCATTAGGAAGGGGAGGATGTTAACCCATTCCTAGGGTTAACAGGATCTGCCGCCATTATCTTATATCAAGGAGGCACGATAGATACACCAAAGGGTCATACATTCAAGATATAAAGCAATAGTGTCCAAAGCTACAACTTGAACATGCACCCATAATGATAACGAAGTATTTATAGCAAATCTCGCTTCAAGAGCGTGTGGTAGCAAGCTAGGATGAAGTCCTAAGTCATGTACTTCATGGATATATTATGAGAGTAGTCATTGTTATAGCATTAGGTCTCTTATGAGCCTAAAGTACCCAGTCGACCACAGTTTAAGTGAGTGTGAACACTTATGGCCATGTATATAAGTGAATATCTCTCATAATACAACATACTCTCCCATTGTGCAATTGAGTTTTTCTCTTGCTAATCTCTCTCCCTACTAATGCATGCTAGTGAGTTTGTGTGAGTGACCTGAGGTGAGAGGAGGGACGAGTACCTGTAGTGCAATGCGACAGTGTGACAACGCTCAGAGGAGGTGCAGTGGAATTGCCAAGGAATTGTAAAGCTTGGAGACCTTAAGGGTTACGAGCTCGTCCATTGGGAAAAGATACTCACGACAGTTGTGGTTCACCAAGTAATCTCTTGTTGGATGTGTTTCAAGGGGGTAAGGGTGAGCCTTAACACGTGGGAAAGGGAGAGGGGTGTTGCCTCCATGAGTACCATCGGAGTTGGCCATGCACGTCGTAAGTGCCACTGGTAGTCGGAGGACCCAATCGATCGGAGTGGTCAAAGAGCACTAGCAGTGATGGGAGCCGGAGGAGCGGTCAGAGGGCACTGGTGGTGGTGATGGCAGTCAGAGGTGATAGTGGGAGGAGTTGCTCTTGGTGGAGTGTAGAGGGCCTAGCATCCTGTCCGCAAACATGATGCACAAGGCACATCTGTAGACACAGACTCAGTTTCACATGGTGTATTACCACAGCATAGCATACCTCCTACGCAAGAACAAACAAACTAGGATGGAAGAGGTACGCAAGCACATATGTTGCTTTCTTTGTCAATTAAGAGGAGTATCATTCCTTACATTCAGTCATGCAACTAAACATGCTTGGGATGTACTTGTATTATTGTACCAGGTATGTAATGAAGCACGTGTTGCTTATATACACAAGCAATTAGAGATAGAGCATATGGATGCGGGAGACTCTATGGTTAATTTATTTACAAAAATCAAGAATTTTACGGTGCAGTTGGCCAGTGATGAAATATATCCTAATAGTTCATTGGTGCCTACTATCTTGAATGCATTGCAAGACTCATATTAAGGTTTTACATCTACCATCATACTCATAATGAAAGGAAATCCCAATGCCTTAAAGTTTGAGGAGTTGGTTTGTATGCTCTTGCAAGAGAAATCCAGGTAGAACAAATATGTTATGCATATAGGAGATTAAGCTTTTTTTGCTACTACCAAGAGGCAAAGGTAAATCATTTCCTTAGGGTAGTTATAAGCCAAAGTCAGAGTCATTGGGCAAGCATGCAGACAAGGAGGGCAACAAGCCAAAGAAAAAGGGCAAATTCAACTATTGTGGGAAACATGGTGACTACATTAATGAGTGTAGGAAACGATTAAAGGAGGAAAAAAAGACTCAGGTATGGCTGTAGAGCTGATGCATTAGCATCCGATGTAGAAAATAAAGAATCTAAAAACTATGCAAATTATGATTGGGCTTTCATTGTGCAATGCAGTTATGACCCTTCACATAAGGATGTACGCATGGCTGTCAAACGTACATGTCTGGTATTTTGACAATGGTGCTAAAGTAAGCACATGACTTCTCATCGCAATTTGTTTTCATTACTTGAATGTGCTCCACAAGAAAACACTGTGACATGTGCAAACAAATCCTCATACCTTGTAAAGGAGTTGGTAAAATTGTTCTCACTCTGCAAATGGTGGAAGAATCACATATTCAGATGTATTATATGTACCAGGGGTTCAAGAAGAACTTGTTATCTATCTCTACCATTACTAAGGCTCACTTAGTGGAGTCAATTTGAGGATGACTGATGTATTGTTCATGATCACAGTGACAACAAGACAATTGTTGCTTTTGGTACTTTGTCTCATGGCCTTTATTATAGGCTAGATGCATATGAAAGACAAAGGCATGCTATATGTACAGTTTTTGCCACAAAGGCAATGGGGCTCTGATGCTAAGTTGTGACATGCATGCTTTGGTCACTTGAACTTTGGTAGTTTGTTGCGATTGCATTAACATGACATGGTATCTAAGCTACCACATCTTGAAGACCATATCAAACATGTTTGTGAGGGCTGTATTCTTGGAAAAATGCAGCGAGCATTATTTTCCAAAGATGGTTCAGTTAGAGCTGTCCAAAAATTATAGCTTATACACAGTGATGTACCAATGAGGACACCATCTATTGGGGGCTTCCTCTCTTTTGTCACATTCATTGATGATTATTCTAGACATGCCTAGGTATTATATCCATTGAAATAGAAATTAGAGGTTTGTATATGCTTTAGGCACTTTGCTACTATGGTTCAAAATGCTTCTATATGTAAGATTGGTACCCTTCATACTGATCAAGGGGGAAGTATATGGCTAAGGAGTTTCATGCATACATGGCTGATCATGGGATAAAACACCAATGTATTGTGCCCTATACACCTTGTAAGATTCCTCCCCAGCCTCTCAAGATCCAGCATCTTCCCCCTGTAATCAAATCCCTCTTCAGAAATATAAACGATCTTGTTTCTACCTATTTTGACCTAGAGAGAGAAAATATTCTAGAGAGAGAATATTTAGATTTTGAATATTTTTGGATGGAAAAATATCTCTTCTTATTAAAATAAGTTTCCCCAAAATAGAACTTCAAAAATATTTTCAGAAGGTGCATTAGAAATCAAGTATAATCTGTTCAAGAGGCCTTATCCTAGGGGTCCACATTTTCAAAAAAAATCAAATTAAGGTTTTGAAGGGCCAATCAAATTCATCCAAATGTATGAAGAAGATAAATAGAAGAAATAAAGAAAATCCCCCCAAAAATGAGTAAATGCTGACATAAGATGAAGAGAGTGGACTAAGGACCAAAGGAAAAGCTTAAAAAATGGATTTTTGACCTCACAATGGGAATTCTCCCTCATGAATGAGGCGCCTACTTCACATGTGTGATGGAATTTTAAATCTTCAAAAATTGAGATATTTCATCTCTCCTCTCTCCTAATTCAAGTCTAGTTCCAAAAAGTAAGCTAAATTGACCTACAAATGGTCAAAAATTGACCAAACTGAATTGGAAAATTCTAGAATTAGTTTGCTTAGTTAGGAGCTCACTTTTTCCTATAAATAGAAGCCTCTCCCTTTGTTGAAAAATAATAGTGTTTATACACTGTTACTCTACTCCTCCCAAGAGCCAAGAACTGTGAATTTCTTAATAATTCACTAGTTTTTGACCTTTTCCTCTTCTAAAGATTGGTGGCCACTCTTGTTACAAACAAGAGTAGAACCCTCAAACCATCAAGCCAAAGGAAAGCTCCCAAGAATTTATGTAAGTTAGAAATCTTATATTTTTCTTTATTCTTTTTATGCTTTCTAATTTTTGTGTTATTTGAAGTGATAAATGGATGCTATGCCTTGTGGAAAGGCTTTCCCCCTCTCTCATTCTTAAAATCAGCCCTTCTTTATCCTAGTTAAGTGAACTAATAGTTGGAATTAAACTTTCATATTATTTCTCATTTAAAAGTGAAAATTGTTTAGTTTAGAATGCTTAAAACCAATTGAGGATAATTGTTAAGTAAAAATAAGTAGGAAAATTTAAAAAATGGTCAGCCACACAAAGGAGGTTATGGTGAAATTTTAAAAAACATTGGAAATAAGTATTATCTTTTATTATTCTAAAAGAGTAATCCCTATCATTTCTATATTCTAAAAGTGTCATTTTCATGCACAGAAGATGCATAGTGATTATTTTTTTTATGCATAAAAGTATAATTTTTTTATTATGAAAGTGTTACTTTCATCAAAATGGATTTTTATGCATAAAAGAATAAAATTTTTTATTATGAAAGTGTTAATTTCATCATTATTGATTTTTATGCATAAAGGGATGCATAAAAGAAAACTTTTTTTATCATAAAAGTGTTACTTTATCATTATTGATTTTTATGCATGAAAGAATATTTTTATGCATGAAAGAATATTTTTTTTATAAAAGTGTTACTTTCATCATTATTGATTTTTATGCATAAAGGGATTCATAAAAGAATTTTTTTTAAAATATAAAAGTGTTACTTTTATCATTATTGATTTTTATGCATAAAATGAAGCATAAAAGAATTTTTTTTTATTATAAAAGTGTTACTTTTATCATTATTGATTTTTATGCATAAAAGTATGCATGAAAGAATATTTTTTTTATTATAAAAGTGTTACTTTTATCATTATTGATTTTTATGCATAAAGGGATGCATAAAAGAATTTTTTTAATTATAAAGTGTTACTTTTATCATTATTGATTTTTATGCATAAAAGTATGCATGAAAAAATATATTTTTTATTATAAAAGTGTTACTTTCATCATTATTGATTTTTATGCATAAAGGGATTCATAAAAGAATTTTTTTAATTATAAAAGTGTTACTTTTATCATTATTGATTTTTATGCATGAAAGAATATTTTTTATTATAAAAGCGTTACTTTCATCATTATTGATTTTTATGCATAAAGGGATGCATAAAAGAAAATTTTTTAATTATTAAAGTGTTACTTTTATCATTATTGATTTTTATGCATGAAAGAAATTTTTTTAATTATAAAAGTGTTACTTTTATCATTATTGATTTTTATGCATAAAATAATGCATAAAAGAATTTTTTTTAATTGTAAAAGTGTTACTTTCACTAATATCGATTTTTATGCATAAAAGGATGCATAAAAGAATTTTTTTTTAATACCAAAATAAGAGTTCTCTTTAATCCTATGCCTAATTCCCCTGAATATTGGTAAATGATTAAGTAAATACTTTGTGAAAGAAAATCCTACCGTTTCATATTCTCTAAGATGACAATGAGAAAATTCAGTGAAACTATCGAAATCAAAATTTTAGATAAATGATTCCTCATAGGAATTCGTGATTAGTTTTAAATTCAGTAAAGTAGTAATTGAAATATTTTCCTTTGATAAAGATAATTCAAGAAGGACCATTCCAGACTCAAAACCTGAATTAGACTATGACCAAGACATAACTCCTTCGTTAGTTTCAAGAAATGACGATGTGACCAGTCCCATAATTTACACTGAAATCACCCATCTATTTTGAAACTAAGTTGAGACCTTTGATTTTGATTTGAGGATTAAGAATCCAAAATTTGAGGAATTCTGCTTGGAAATCCAGACTATGATTTAGAAGACTTGAGATATGGAATTAAGATATACTCATTGTATTCAAAAGAAAATCAAAACTGAAAACTTGCATAGAAACCCTATTTTCTTAAAGGACTGTCTTACGCCAAAATGTTGGAGGGAGCATTTGGTATATGTGTTTTCTAAGGGAAGTTTGGTTGCAACAGCTGGCGGGGAGTGTTCAAAGGACAGCTCACACGGCAAAGCTTGCCCAGGTCTTGACCAGCCTTGGTATGGTTAAAATAGTGTGCTTCCGGTATACGATGGACGAGGGCCAACGAAGCGGTCCCTGAGTGAAGTGCCAGGACACCTAAGGAGGATCCTGGGAGGGTTCTGACCAAGTGATGCACGGGCTCGCAGTGCCGACGAGGACACCCATGCGTATGTCAAGGAAGATATTCTATGATGGACCAATGTTTATTGTAATCTATTACTGGATCTCGTTGTTGGCCCGCTGGTTTCAACGGAGAGTTCAGAGTGATACTGTTCTGTGAGAAACAAAGACTCAATGGGAATTTTGAGTTATGACATGTGTAACCAGTAATTGTTTGTCAATGGATTGTTTTATAAGTTAAAGTTTAAAGAGGAGTGTTTGCGTATCTATATTCTAAAGCAAAAGTTAAGAAAGGCATTCAATTATGGGTGGGTGAGTACTTGTCTGGTTCTACTATTCCAGTGGTTGGGCGGTGGCTAACCCATGGGCCGGATGGGGTTAGCTAGGCTGGAATCTGTAGAGTTTTAATAATAAAATTGATAGATAATAATACGCTTCGAACTCGAGTAGTTAATTAGAATCCTGAAGACTTCTCTAAAGAATAAATCAACGGCTGTGCCTGATTCAATCAGAAAAAAAGCGTTGATTCATTCAAGTTAAGTCTGTAATAGTTTCCCTTCTATCTGGTTTATTTAGATAAAGATTAGTTCAGTATCTTGACCTCGTTAGAAAAATTTGTTTAAGAAAATAAAAATGGTGGAATCGTCCCCACTTTCCGGGCATGGGAAATTTTCTCGATTTCGGTTTTCGGAATGACCACCAGCCTAGTCTCGTGCCCGGACATTCGAGGGCGAGGCCCCGAGTGTGAGAAACCCTACCCCGCACAAGAGGAAACTACTTCCGCTGTTACCATCTAGGAATCCACCGATGCGCAGAGGGGGCAGTGGAATCCGATGTGCAGAGGGGGCAGTGGGATCCCACAGTTGGTATCAGAGCATTGTTGTAAAATTTACGTAACAGCAGCAGAAACTGCTTAAAATTTTAAAGTAAATCTGGGAAATAATGTTTTAACCTATTAATATTATGTTGAATAAACTTCAAAAAAAAACTTATAAATTGAATTGGAAATTATAGATGGAAGTTCCATACTTATCTGGTATTCCCGACCTCACCCAGTCTCAAGATATGACTGCGTTCGCCTTCGAGCATCTCATCTCTTCCACTTCAACTCGAACAAGCCAAGCAAGACTCACACGCCATTTCGAGGATTTATATTTTCCTGACCCAGCAAAGAGCCAACAACATAAGTGGTTTGCAAGGAAGTATGTCCACATCTCTTGCGATCGGCGTGCAATGCTGTGGGGGCAGAACCTCTCATTGACAATGATTCTGTTAAAGCTCGTGCATGGTGTCATTCTATATCATTTGACGCATCGAAATTTCAGACTTTCATGCCAAGACTACAGACTCCTTAGTTGTTTTATTCCTAAGGAGAAGATAATAGCTCCCTTGTCAGTAAGTGAACGTTTGTATCAGGGCATGGCTATGGCCCAGTACCGTCGTCTTATGCGTCTCCTGAGGAGATTTTGAATTCTGGAGCCGAACTGCTCTATATACATATTGCAACTTTTATATAAATAAAGAAATATTTTTTGGAGAAAAATTCCCTGTTGTATAAGTGATTGTTTATGGACGATCTGAGAAAGAAAAATCTGTTATTAGACATATGTCATAGATCTCCAATAAGATCATTGTCTTGTTTAAGAAATTATTTTCCGAACCTCATAAGTCTTAGGATCTCGTGGATGATATCAAAATAAAAATTTAATAATATATAATTTTTTGGCAGAATCATGAGACGAGGAAACCGTGGGACTGTCAGCCAGACCCTCTCTCTGAAGATGACGAGCTTGACCCTGATGTTCGCAAGGCTCTTCATAGGACTTAGCCAAGACCCTTCAAAGGAGAAGGGGAGAACCTGGGCAAGGTTGTGGAGAAATGGGTGGAAGACATGGAAGAATATTTTGACGTCACATGCTACAATGAGCAGAGCAAAATGGCTCTTGCTAGGCTGAAAATAGTGGAAACAGCCAGGGTAGCATGGAGGAACCACTGTGACACCAACCGTTTGGATAGAAATACTCAGTCCTGGACTTTTGGAAATCAAAATGAACGAATTCTTAGAGCTAAAGCAGGGGAGCAAAACCATTGAGAGGAATATCACCAGGCCTTTGCTCTTCTACTCAAATATTCACCACCTCTAGATGAAGAGCAACTCATGGCCCCAGCAGGTTCATTCGGGGGATGAACGAACCCTTGGACACACTGGTCAAAAATGCCAAGCCAGTGTCCATGGCTGAAGCTGTCAGAATGGCGAAGGACTTTGCCAAAGCCTTCATTGTAAAAGTCATGCCAAAGCCAGCTCCCTCATCCCTCAAGAGATTTCAGACACCGGAAAGTTCTTCCAACTTTCCGCCTCCAAAGAGACACCAAGGTCCTAAAACCAGAATGTGGAGACGGGAAGCTTTAGAAATGAAGGAAGACCTTTCCCCGAAGTACATTCTTCGAAACTCCGGCTCTCTCCAGAATGCAAAGAGAAGACCTTCCAAGCAAGAACAGATGCTTTGGATGTCAAGGACTTGGGCACCAGCTCAAGGATTACCCCTCTCCTTCTATGGGCCAAGGAAGCTAGGGTCCTAGAGTTCCGAGAGACAGACTCCTTCTTATCAGTCCAATCAGGGTCCCCCGCGCCAGAATCAAGGAAATCCTAGGAGAACTCAAGCTCAGCCGTCTGCCTCTATCCAGAGTAGCCTCAGAACTCCTTCCTAGAACTGGGGCAACCAAAGAGAAAGAGTTCTGCCTCAGACTTCAATAACCAACGGCAGTCACAATTGCAGAAGTAGTGGAAGAGGAAAGAGGATAGATTTATGTTGCAATTGAAAACCAAGGGCCAAATCGTCAATTCTCCGTCATCAATACTCCAGCTGAGTATCAAGGTAAGCCTTTTAAGCTTTTGATTGATTCAGGTAGTACTCATTCTTTCATTTTCCCTGGATGCTTGCGTAAGCTAGTCTTAGATCAGAAATCAGGGAAACCTATGCAAGTTGAATTGGCAAGTGGAAAGATTCTTTTCACTCACCTTGAGACAGATCATATTTAGTTTAATCTAGATGAGAATTTAACTGACTGTCAGTTTAGAGTTATACCTTTGGGAGTTATACCTTTGGGAGTTTAGAGTTATACCTTTGGGAGTTTTTAACGGGATCCTTGGAAGGGATTGGCTCCACAAAATCAAACTGACATTCACTGTCATAATGGAACCATTTCCTTTCGTGACCTTCACGGAAACAAAGTTCAAGGAACCGGAATTTCAGGATCCCCAAGTCTGCAGTTAGTAAAGGCTTCTAAGTTACTAAAAGGACTTAGAAAGACGCAGCGCATTTATCTTGTCAAAATGAATGTGGTAGACTCAAAGTTAAAAGCCAAAGAACCTGAATGGTTAAGTGAATATGATGATTTATTC
The DNA here is from genome assembly GCF_041138505.1 of Cibotium barometz. Lineage (NCBI taxonomy): Eukaryota > Viridiplantae > Streptophyta > Polypodiopsida > Cyatheales > Cibotiaceae > Cibotium > Cibotium barometz. The sequence goes on from NC_141088.1 coordinate 46,453,280, forward strand.
CCAGCAGAGCTAACAGAGATGCCTCTAATTCGGGAAGTAGATCATGTGATAGAATTGACCCTCGAAGCTCAGCCAGTAGCCCTGCGCACGTACAAAATGCCAGTTCTGAAGCCATCAAACTCAAGGAACAGCTTAGACAGCTGTTGGAACAAGGGTTTGTAAGACCCAATGTTTCACCTTAGGGTGCACTAGTTCTCTTTCAGAAAAAGAAAGATGGAACGCTAAGACTCTGTGTGGACTACAGAGGTCTAAATCAGCCTGACAGTTAAGAATAAGTATCCTATCCCTAGAATTGATGAGCTTCTGGACATGCTAAATGGAGCCCAAATCTTCACAAAGATAGATCTCAAATCAAGGTATTATCAGATTAGGATTAATGAGCAAGATATCCCGAAGACAGGGCATTATGAATTCACTGTCATGCCGTTTGGATTGACAAACGCCCGAGCTACATTCAATCGCTTAATGCAAGACATTCTCAGAGAATACTTGGATGATTTTGTACTTGTTTTCTTTGATGATATTCTAATTTACTCAAAGAATGCAGCTGACCATGAAGCTCATGTCAGAAAAGCTCTTGAGATTCTAAGGAAGCACCAACTCTTTGCCAAAAAGAGCAAATGTACTTTCTCTGCCGACCATGTCGAATACTTAGGCTTTCTGGTATCAAAAGATGGAATTTCTCCAGATTCCGCAAAAGTCCAAGCAGTCATAGATTGGCCTGAACCAAAGACAGTGAAAGAAGTCAAAGGATTCTTGGGATTGACTGGTTGGTATAGAATTTTTATACCAAAGTATGCTCTCATAGCTTCCTCCCTAACTAATCTTCTCAAGAAGAATATTCCATTTCAATGGTCTGCCAGGTGTTAGAGTGCTTTTGATAAGCTGAAGACCACCTTGGTAACCAATCCCGTCTTGAAGTTGCCAGATTTCTCTCTACCCTTTGAGGTAGTAACTGATGCCAGTGGTTTTTCCCTGGGAGGTGCACTCATGCAGGAAGGTCATGCAGTGGTTTTGCCCTGGGAGGTGCACTCATGTAGGAAGGTCATGCAGTGGCCTATGAATCCCGAAAACTCAGAACGCTGAAAGGAATTCTGCTGTCCATGACTTGGAACTACTTTCAGTAGTATATGCCCGAAGTTGGAGACATTACCTACTGGGTCAAAGATTCACTTCGATGAGACAGATCATCAGAGCTTAAAGTGGATCTTCACTCAGAAGGATGTTCCACAAGAACACTCACGGGAACACGGATTATGGAAGGAGGCCGGAAGCAATTAATGCGAGAGAGTGGGATTTTAGCCATGGGAACATAAAGACACACATAATTTTTCCATATTTTTGTGTCGAAGTGCAATGTAAATCGTTTTAGGCCAATGTGGGTTCTAAATGAGAGTTCTAAGTGTACTAAGAAAGGGTCACTTATGGGGTTGTCCGCCCATGTGTGAAAGAGGCCTAGGGTTAGGGTTAGTGACATCTCTATAAAAGAGATGTTAGCTAAAGAAAGAGTACGTTTTTGGCCATTCTCATAAGCTATTGAGTGAAGCTCTTGAGCTCTCAAGCTATGGCAACTCTCTAACTCTCTCTCTATTGTACTCTCATGAGCATCAAGCTCCAATGAGTATAGCTCCACTTCTTTCTCTTAATCTATTTTAGCATCATTGAAGTAGATTAATCTATGATTAGTTGAATGCTTCTTTCTTTCTCTTGTGTATGCATGCTTGTAGTGTGTGTGTGTGTGTAGTCTCCATTGATGTAAGCTCTTGCCCACTTCATTGGCAATGAGTTATTCATGGATAGACTCTCTCTATGAGCTTGTGGGTTTGTGAATGTTACATTCTATGCTTGCTTAAGCTTGTGGGTTAGTAGATGCACGCTTATGGGTTTGCTAGCATTAGGGAAAGCTAAGATTTAATCAATGTTTGAATGGGATTAAGAGATTGCCATGCATTGCTTGTTCTCTTGATTAGTGTAGTGGATTTAAGGGATTGAGAGATTGATTGAGGTGTTGAATGGTTGAATCGTCAAGTGGTAGTTCGTGTATGTGAGCTCTCCCTCATGGGATAAGCCTTCATGCACTAATCGGGTCGAGTCCTCGGATTGACATTGTGTTTCTTAACACATTTGTTGATCGGTAGTACTCTATGAGCACTATATTGCACGGTAGAGAGAACCGCTCTACAATGGCACCGCTGTCGCGGAGCGAGTGCCTACATTAGTTGAGCACCATACACACACTACCACTCCTTGTTAAGCTCCAATCGGTTGCAAAACTGTTGGATAGGAGAGCAGGCTTTGGGACTAATTTTCGTACTTATTTAAGACTAATCTGTTGTTAAATTCTCTTTATTTGTCTTGCAATTTGAGTGCGATTGGCTAGCTACGCTTCTCCCTTGAGGTCAGGACAAGGATTCAACACACGGGAAGGATTGGAGGTAGGCACTAAACCTGCCAATTTCAATTTGTGTGCGAAAGAGAAAGGCCTGTTTTTGTATTTCTGTCATTCTGTTTGAGGATAATTTTTGCTGTTTGAGGTTAATTTTTACAGTTTCAATTTTCTTCATGTTTGTTTTATTTTTTGTTCTTAGCTTAGTTTAGTTTTCTGCATCTTTAATTTTGTGCATTTTAGTTCTTTGTTAAACCTACATTTTAGTTCTCTGTTATACCTGCACCCGTAGAGAAACTAAAATCTATACACACACATGAAGACTGAACATTTCGAATTCGCTGTAAATCTCACAACTGCACACGCATTGAGTTCACTGCACACGCACTTCAAAAAAGAAAAAAAAATAATAAAAGAAGGCGGCTGTGCGTAAACAGCGCACCGTGCGGAGAGACCCACACACTGCACTATAAAGACCGCCACCGCACCGGATAAGGGGTGCAAAAAAAAAAGAGTGGAAAATTTTTCATTTTCTGCCGCAAAAAATTGGTTATCTAACTTTTCGAGATGAGTTAGAAAACACCCATCGTCAAAATTTTGGTCTCGGAATCATTTTCCCATAGTGAGTCAGTATGGGAAACTGGTAAATTTTAGGCGATTTTCGATCCTGAAAAATACGCTATTTTTTTGGCCTAATGTGTTCGAGGGGGTTCAAAATGGGTTCTGGCAAATTTTGAGCCAACTTGAAAATTTTTGGATTTTTTTGAAAAAAAAAACCTTAAAATTTGACCTTATGCACTTGCGGTCAGGGGACGTCATATAGACACTGCCATAGGGTCTAGGGCACCTTCTAGAGTACTTACGCAGGAAAGTGGGACCCAATCGGTAGGAAATTTGGCAGATATTGCTGAAACCTTTTTCGAATCCCAATCTGATACCCTTTCCAGGACAACTAGCTCATTGTCTATGGACAATCTAGGGCCGTCAAATAGTCATCCCTTAGCCCCAAATAGGACACCCACAAGATCTTTTAATCCATTTGAAGCGCCGACACCATGGGGTTACCACTCAATGTGAGACTTCAATATGTCTACTCGAATGCTCAAGGAGCTGAGATCTTTAGGGATCCACAACAACAATATCTCGTTAAGATTATGGACTTTTTCTCAGAGCTTGATAGATCACCTCTAGTCAATGACCAGGGTAACATGTACATGGGTGGAGATGGTGTTCGCTACGAAGTCACCTAAAGAATGTAGACAATTAGGAGAGCTCTCTAAGAGTGAGTTCCTAGATTTATCAAAGCCTTCCGGAGCAAGGGAGTCTAGAGATGATTGGCTCATTGAGCCGGACATGCCTGGACCATCCAATGCCCAGTCCTCAAAGCCATCCATAGATGATTTACTTTTTGTAGATCTAAATTTGGAAAGGGACAGGAAAGGCAAGAGCAGAATGGATCAGGGGACTGAGAACCAATGGGAGTTTTACGACAAATTCCAGTGACAAAGGTCTTTCAGGATGACCCACTTCAAGAGGTCTATAAGGACTCTTTAGAAGGATATTATGCCACAACTAGATTGCCAGAGCTAGATCTTCCTCTAGCACTTGTGGTGGTAGTCGAGAAGCTTGCAAGACACAAGAACCGAATCATTGATAAATGGGCCAATGAATACCGAACCTTAGATTGGAAGGAGATTCGTGAGCTCACGTGGAGAGGACAACCATTATTCATGGAAGTGTTCTCTACTAATACAGCTAAACCAAGAGAGACATCCTTTCTTGGAGAAACTGTTGCTCCTCCCCTACAAGAGTTCACTAGAGAGGGACCATCAACATCAAAGTGGACCATTGCAAGTAGCCCAACTCTAGCACCAAGATATTATCCTACACCAAAAGTGCGACCACAGATCACACCACAACAACGTTTCTCTCACTATGACAATTGGAGGGTAGGGGAGCCAACTCGGCCTCCCATAAATGCACCTCCTGAAATGCGGGTAACAAGATCTTTGGAGAGGGTTGGTGAGGCAGGTAATAGGGGACCCACACCAATTCAGGATGCATATGGACCACCTTACAAAAGAGAGGAACCACTGAGAGTGAGAGGCCGTAGGCCTGATGATGAGTATTCAAGACGAGTAAGGCCATCAACTCTTCAGAAACTGGTAAAGAAGTACGAAGTGTCGGGAGATCCATATGACCATGTAGCAGCATTTAGGCAAGCAGTTCGAGCTGATCAAGTGACATACGCAAATTGAAGGGTTTGGACTCACTCTTGAGGGAAAGGCCCTTGCTTGGTTTCAGGCACTAGAGGCTTCAGACAAATCTTTTTTATGAGTTTTGGAAGAGAGATTCATTGCTGCTTTTTCCTTGATGGGGATTCAGCATGACACAGTAGCAAACATCTACTCTTTCAAGCAAGACGAGACTGAGAGTGTTAGAGACTGTGTAAATAGGATGAAGCAGTACATTAATCGTTGCCCAGAAGATGAGAAGCAAGGCGAGACTAAGAGTGTTAGAGACTGTGTAAATAGGATAAAGCAGTACATGAATCGTTGCCCAGAAGATGAGAAGCCCACCCAGAGTCGATTAATTTCTCTCTTCTTAAAAGGACTCAAAAATTCAACACTGCACACACATCTCTATGCAAAGAAGCATACAAATTTCAATGAGTGTTGCCATGATGCTATGGATTTCATAGATAACTTCAAATTCCAAGATGGTACTGGCCCTAAGGTGCAACGTAGAGATCAGTGGGGTGATGACCAAAGTTCAGGGTCTAGCGCACTAGTAAATCCAGACCACATAGCTAACCTAGTACTAAGGAGATTGGGACAAACCTATCGCCCACCCATGCAGCCACAACAATAGCAGCAGCGAATGAGGAGTGTACTACCTACAGGTCCTTATCTTTATGGAGCATGTGGCGGTAACCATAAAACCGAAGAATGTAATACCTTTTCTCCTCTAGTCACAAACCAACCCACAAAGAAGTGGTGCCAGGCCTGTGCTTGGAATTATACCCACACCACACAGGAATGGTAACCATAAAACCAAAGAATGTAATACCTTTTCTCCTCTAGTCACAAACCAACCCACAAAGAAGTGGTGCCAGGCCTGTGCTTGGAATTATACCCACACCACACAAGAATGTACTCGCATTGCAAGAATGAGACAAGAACGTGAGCAGCAAAGGGGTGCAGTGGCTCCACAAATGCATCAACAGTACACTAATTTTGAACATAAGCCACCGATGGCACAAGAGCAAGCACGACCTATACTTGGAGCTCAACCTCCTGCTCCTCTTGGGACTGCTCCTGTGAGGTTTGTTGACTACGACAATTCAAATATGTGTAGAGACTTGGTAAACCCAAGCTATGTGGAGGAGGAATATGCATCATATTCATCCAAGGAAAATCTCTTTGAAAGTCTCGCATATCCGAGCCAAGCACTGGAGCCGGGGGAACAAAATTCTTTGATGTTGCTAGGCGGCTACCAACCTAGGACTCCAGGCCCCTCAGGTCAATGGCAGCAAAGGAAAGTAGAAGCCAAACTAATGGGCCCCTGTTATGATAGTGCGGAGAATCCCATTGGGCTCGTGATTGTCCACATCGCCCAAGGCAAGCAGCTCGATCCAATACAACAGTACCACAGTTTCCACCAATTGAAAGATATTGTCTAGGGTGTTGTGTAGAACACTTTCTAAAGGATTGTTTGCTGAAACCACATGAGAAAGGCACCTCTCAACCAAAGGTCTCACTCAACTTTGTAGAGGCAGTTCCATCGCCACCTTCATCAGAGAATGAGGATGCCATGCCACTTAGAGTCATGACTAGATCATAGACACGAAATGCCAAAATGTAGACTGATGAGACACCTTGAACTAGGGATGCAAAGGCATAGTGGACAAGACCCTACATTCCAATAGAAAAAGGACCACTAGGAGGAAAAAAAACCGCAACAAGCAAACTAAGAGTGCATCCACTAGTTCTCAAGAAGTCTCTAAACAAAACATAAGGATCAAGCTTTTACATCCCAAGAAGTGCATGAGGAGCATCAACCTCAACCTGGGCCTAGTGCTAAACAAGATGAGGCTAGTACAACCGAGGATAGTTCTGGGGGTTCTATTTTTGTAGATAAGGTGAACGAGACTCTAGATGCCATCATTGAAGCTCATAGAAGTCGCATTGCAGCTTTATCTGAGCTACCCAAGAAGCTTCAAGAATACCCAAACCCTCCTGAGGAGAAGATCAATCTAGCTGTACATCAGCAAACTCATTAGGGAAGCTCAATCAATACTTGAGGGCCCACCTCCACCGCGGGGCCCAACCTCTCTTAGGCCAACATTAGAAACCATACCAGAAGTGTCATCAAGTTGGGAAATGAAAAGTGAGCTGATCTCACAAGCTCATAGCGAGAAGTCTGCACCAATTGACACCCCATTGAAAGAAGGCATTCTGCCACCACCTAGTCTTGCCTTCCCATGCAATGATGAAGTTATTGATGCTAACGAGGACATGGAAAATGAGATGTGGGCAGCAGTTCATGAGAAAGTTAATGAGAATATGTCCTCTATTATTTCACCTCCATTCTCTGAAGTGGATTTTACCAGGGGCACAGAAAACAACTTTAGACGCCCAAGCATCCAGGAGGAAGTTCAAACAATTGTTTCTCCTAGAAGTAAGCATACAATGAAAACCTTACCATCTTATTTGGGAGAATATGAGAACTGTTCTCAAACCTTGAGAATACCCTCCATGCATAGAAGGTTGACAAAGGAGGTGGATATGGGTATCGTGCAAGCTATTTTGTCAAAGCACCAGTGGCTTGTACCTTACCTTTGCTTGATTTGATAAAGCTTCGACCAGAGTTGTGGAATGATATTGCCACATGTTTGTCAGAGTAGGTATTGCTACAAAAGGGTCACCCCATCAATGTACTATACACCCTGAGACAAAGCATGTTATGCTAGTTCCTATCAACAAAGTAGGAAAATTTTGTGAGGACGATCAGGGAAATGCTACCCTCCCATTAGAAGTGTGAAAAGTAGCTTCAACTGCAATACTTGATAGTGGTGCAAGAGTGGGCATTGTGACAAGGTCCATTTGGGAAAAGTGGGGCAAACCACCTATTAGGACTACAAGGATGCGCTTGCAGCTAGCAGATGGAAGCTTAGAACATCCCATTGGGCTGCTAGAGAACATATTGGTCACCACATGTGGGATTGAATATGAGCACACATTTGCAGTAGTGGATTTTGGAAAGCATCCAAACTATGAAGTGATATTGGGTAGACCATTCATGCAACAATTTCAAATGATTCAGGATTGGGGATACAAATATTTGTACCTCCGACATGATTCTATCATCACAAGGGTCAACCTAAAGAATCACTCATATTGTGATGTAACGCGGTCTCCAATAGATGAGTTTGATTCTGCTTCATCTGAGGGCTCAAGAGTTACATTGTCAGCAGATGGGCGAGAAGATTTGTGGATGTGTGGAGCCTCATGTAAGGATTTCAACATTGAAAGACTTAAGGGTAATCGAAGTGTATCAGATAAGGCATACATTCCACAACCCTTCCTAATTGATCCCCTAGAATGGAGTCATGTCCTTGCAACATTATCGACATGTGCTTTACCTAAGCCAATTCAATTTTGTGACTCAGATGGATATGACAGTATTCCTATACCAATGGTACAACCACGTGACCTTCTAGATGATTTGTACTATGGGGTTGCATCCACATCACTGCATGTAGAGGAAGTATCACTGGAGGATTTAACACTCGAATCGGCTAATGATGCTGATAAGGAAGACGGATGGGACTTTGATTTTGATGATGATGTGATAATCCCCGAGGAAGAGTTAGGAAAGGCACGCCTACTCTTGAGAGGAAGGGAGGTTCAAATAGAGATCCCTGGTGGAAGACGACCCAAATGTAAATGCTGTAAGAGCCATAAGAGAATCCGTAAACAAGATGAGAGGGAACGACGTGAGAGAATACAAAAAGAAAACGAGGAGTTTAAGAATGAACACTCTCGACCACCACCTCACTTCTCAGGAAAGAATGGATATCTATACTATGTCCAAGCACAAGATAGTATCAAAGACCAAGTAACATGATCAGATGGATTCCAACCAGGAGAAAAGCTAAAAACTGTTAGCAAAAATCGTAAAAAAAACAAAGAGACCAAAACAAAAACTCAAGTCTCAAACCGATTCAAAAGAGAGTGTCGGAAGTGCAAAGATAATGGTTGAACAAAAAACTCTGATGCAAGATTGCAAAAGAGAGCTCGAAATCGCATGGTCTTCAATTAGTGATGACTCAAGTGGACAAGAACAAGGTCTCAATGTTCCCCCCAACTTCACACAGTACACTCTTCAAGATCGGAAGATTGTTCTTCAACAGCCCATGCGACAAAAGCCAAGCATGCCAGGGGTTTCATATGATGGTCCAGAAGATGCAAAAAAATTTGATATCGCTAAGCCAGGAGAAGAGCCTCGCTATGTGTGGATTGCCACAGACTTATCCTTAGATGAGGAGAAGTTATTAATTCAAACAATAAAGAAGTATCGCGATGTTTTTGCTTGGAGTTATAAAGACCTCAAAGGAGTTGATCCAAGCATATGTCAGCATACAATTCCATTGCGAGAGGATGCAAAGCCTTCCAACAAGCAACGTCCTTATACTTACAATGAGAATTTTGCACGAAAGATAAAAGAAGAAATAGACAAGCTCTTAGAGGCAAAATTTATCTATGAGATTGAACACACTGAATGGGTCTCCCCTATTATAGTGGTGCCCAAGAAAAATGGAAAACTTCGAGTATGTGTAAACCTCAAGAAGGTAAATGCAGCTACTGTACGTGATCATTACCCACTTCCAATCATGGATCATGTTTTGGAACGTGTTGCAGGGAAAAAGGCATATAGTTTCTTGGATGGGTTCTTTGGTTACAATCAAGTGTCAATTGATCCGAAGGATCAACACAAGACAGCCTTTGCAACTGAAGATGGCATCTTTGCCTATCGTGTTATGCCATTTGGTCTAACAAATGCACCTGCAACCTTTCAGCGGTTAATGAGTCATGTATTCACAAAGGAGTACCTTAGGCTATTTCTTGAGATCTTCATGGATGATTTATGTGTTCACTCACAAGAGCGTGATGATCATATAGAACACCTCAGACTTGTGTTTCAAAAGTGTCAAGTTTATCGTATATGCTTGAATCCGACAAGTGCAAATTCATGGTAAGACAAGGAAAGATTTTGGGCCATATTGTTTCTCGCAATGGTATTTCAACAGATATGGATAAAATTGATGTCATTGTCTCATTACCTCGGCCTATCAACCCTAAAGGGGTACAAATATTCATGGGACATTATCGCTATTATCGTCGATTCATCTACATGTACGCTGTCCTAGCCAAACCATTATATGCTCTTCTTGTAAAGTTTAATTGGACTAACGAGTGTGAGGAATCCTTTGAAAAGTTGAAGCAAGCATTAGTGTCTGCACCCATCTTATAGGCACCAAATTGGAACCAAATCTTTCATGTCCATATTGATGCTTCAAACTTTACAATTGGATGTATTTTGGCTCAATCGGGAGAACATAATAAGGATTTCCCAATCTCATATGCTAGTCGACAGTTGAACAATGCTGAGAAGAATTATACCACAACAGAAAGAGAAGGTTTGTCCATGATATATGCAGTGAAAAAGTTTCGCCATTACCTTTTGGCAAACAAATTTATATTTTTTATGGACCATCAAGCACTGCTATATTTGGTGAATAAGCCTTGTGCAACTGGAAGGATTGTGAGGTGGTTTGTTATCCTTCTTGAGTTTGATTTTGAAGTGGCAGTCCGAAAAGGAACAACTCATCTTATTGCAAATCATTTGTCTCGAATCACCTCTAGCAAAGCTCCTGTGGTTGTGGATGATGATATGTTAGATTCAACACTTTTCCTTGTAGAGACAGCTCCTAAATGGTCTGAACCCATCTTAGAAATTTTGACAAGTGGGCAGATACAACTAGCGGGTCCTAATGTGGACCTATGGAGACCATTCAAGTTAATCTCAAGGAGATTATATCGTCAGGGTAATGATGGAGTGTTGCGGCTTATACCTAACCCTGACCAATATGAGGAGATCTTGGAATGGGCACATGAGGGTATTGGTGGAATCCATGCATTAGCTACTACTTGTGTGCGACGTATAACTCAGGATGGGAAATGGTGGCCTACCATGCATGCGGATGCTGAAAAATTTGTTCGTAACTGTGCTTCATGTCAAATTCAACAACCAATTCATAATGTCACATTATTCCAAATTTCAACTACACCAAGTTGGAGCAAGTATATTGTGGACTATCTTCAGCATGGTCATACTGATCGAACAATTTCTAAATATCGAAAGCATGCTATTGAAGTTAAAGCGGCCAACTATATGCTGATAGAGGGCCAACTCTACAAGAGGGTCAAGGATGGCAACTTACGCATGTGTGTATGTGAAGCTGACTACTTGAAAATCTTGACTCATGCACATGTAGGTGTTGGGGGTGGACACTTTTCGGGAAATACCACAGCTAAGTTGATTAGGTGGTCTGGGCTTTGGTGGCCAACCTTATAAATGGATGCCGAAGAATATGTGAAACGTTGTGACGATTGTCAAAGGACCAAACCTCCCATCACAAAGGACAATATGCCATTGCGGCCTATGTTAAGCACACGTGCATTTGCCAAATGGGGTATTGATTTTGTCGGTCCCATTAAACCTGCAGCTCGTCACACGCATGCCGAATATATTATAGTCGCAACTGACTATTTGACCAAATGGGTAGAAGCAAAGGCTACAGTCAAAAATGATGCCAGAACCACAGCCAAGTTCTTGTATGAGTACGTGTTTACACGCTATGGCTTACCTATTGAAATCGTTAATGATCAAGGTGTGCACTTTGTGAATGAGGTCATAAAGTTTTTACTTCAAGAATTTATAGTAATTCACAAGCGTTCTGCACCCTATCATCCCCAGACCAATGGTCAAGCTTAGAGTACTAACAAGATTCTCTGCACAGCACTCACAAAGATTGTTGAGGGACATAGGACTGATTGGGAGCAAAAGTTGCACTCAATTCTTTGGGCATATAGAACAGCCTATAAAACATCTGTGGGCACAACCCCATTTGAGCTTGCTTTTGGACTAGATGCAATTCTTCCCATTGAATTTCTTGTACCTACTCTACGAGTTACTAAACCATTGGACTGGATTGGTCATGAGCTTTCTCAACGTATTGATGAATTGGAAAAGCTTGATGAGACCCGCTTATTGGTGGTAATGGGGATGTATGCCAAGAAGAGGAGACAAAAGCAATGGTATGATCGAAATGTAACAACTGGCCAATTCAAAAAAGGGGACCTTGTGCTCTTGTACACACTTAAGAAGCATAAGAGAAAGCTCAAGAAACGTGGCCTAGGACCGTTTGTGATTAATGAGCTTACTCCAAGTGGTGCAGTGCGTTTAGAGACACTAGAAGGTGAGCAAATGCCTAACTTCATTAATGGAAGTCGTCTCGAGAAATACAATGAACCATTAACTGAAGCCATGCTTCAACAAATGCATGCTGCCCACACACGGAAAGAAGCACATGACCTACTTAAACGTTAGGCTCAAGAAGAACCTAAAGCTAGAGTTACAAAAGCCAAGGAGCATTGCACCTTACAGTTCTGATGAACAATATGTCGATCCTTTCAATATTCACGTGTGTCTTCATCTTCATGAGACTACCTACTTTGTCTCTGCTTTAATTGACTCTGGTGCAGATTATAATGTTCTCTCATTTGACACATGGGTAGCCTTGGGAGGACAACCAACACTTGTGCACATTCCTATTGACTTACGAAGCTTCTCAGGTGAAGATAATCCTATAGAGGAAAAATGTGTCATTATGATATCCATTCAGGATCACCAGATGTCAGTTCCCTTTTATGTGGCTAGTAAGTCCAAGGCAGGGGTAGAGGTTGTTCTTGGTCGATCATGGTTAAGTGCTACCAATTGTTCATTAGATTGGAAGAATAGACAATACAAATTGCAAATTGATTCTGATTGCATCTTGGGATCTGCTGCTCCACGAGTTTTATCATGTCAAAAGGGTGGTAGTTCTACCTTACACAACCAACTTTCAACATCTGCTCTTCAAGCTCCAAGATAAATGATGTGGATAATCGATGTGTCCTCAAGTGAGGGCCATGGCTGGCATGTTCCAACTACTCTAGTCATTGCTCAAAGAAGGCCAGGCAAGAAGGAATCGTTAATTTGGCTACCCAAAGATGCGTACAAACTTGTACCATCTAGCCTAGTTGCTAAACCTCCTAAAAAGAATATCTTTTCCAAGCCTAAGCCTCAGATTGTTACTCATTGGGTCCCAAAGCATGTTCTTAAAGCACAAGGCTATTATGAGGGTGCAACAGCACTTTGGCTTCCCAGATGCCATGGGTTGCTAGAGCCAGAAGAGTGTATCAATAAGATTCCAAAAGCCACTCTTGGTTTTTCATATCAGTGGGTGCAAAGGAAATCAACACAACCTCTTCAAGATTGTAAGATCCCTGTTCCCACCGAGCAACGGATTCAGGATACTGGCAGCGGAAGTAGCACTTCTCGTGTGGGACAGGGGTCCCACATTCGGGGCCTCACCCATGGATATCCGGATAAGAGACTAATCTGTCGGTTGTTCCAAAACCGAACCCGGAAAAACTTTCTTTATCGGAAAGCCCGGGTGATTCCACCAGGAAAACTTTTACTCTAACATAGTCAAACCCTTACTGATCAAACAGATCCGACTGCATCTATAAAGATACTTGGTCAGATCAAGGAAGAAACTTGCACTTGGATCATTGGGATCAACGCTTTTTTCCCCATTAAGAGGCACAGCCGTTGATTCCTATCCATAGAACAATTACTATCCGGGATTTGCTTTATCTATCGTAGTAACAGAATTTGAGTCTCGATTTATGGATCCATCAGTCCAGCCTAACCCCATCCAGTCCCATGGGTTAGCCAACCGCCCAACCACTATAGTGATGGGATCCAATTAAGAATTTGGTTAGGTTTTGTCCCAGGTGTACCAAGGAAAAGAGTTCCAAGGCCCCCTAGCCGGAAGTTCATGCAAAATAAAACTAGTCACACCACTTACACACCCAATATGAAATTGCCTTTTCACAGATTCAACTAGTTTTAAAACAATCCTTTAATAAAACCATAGTATCACTGATCACCATCTTCCAAATTAGCTGGTTGATTCAATTTTCCATCATTCCTTCATCAGAGTATCTATGGCATCATTGGCAACTAGAACGCTCACCACCTGTCCACACAAGGGCCTTTTCAATAGTTCCTAGCCCATAATACTCGGTAATATAATCACTTATCAAGATGGACTCTCGTTGAAGATCAGCAAGATCAACCAACAGATCCATATAAAGAGCCATGGACTCATCCGTTGAGGACCAGCAAGGTCAGTCAACCAGATCCATGCCCGGTTTCAGAAAACAACTCTTACTCCTTGTTCCAATATCTTCCTCGACGCACGCGTGGGTATCCTGGGCGACCCAGAGCCCGAGCACCATATGGTCAGCACCCTCTAGGATCCTCGCAGGTGACCTAGCGCTTCACTCATAGGTCGCTTCCTTGGCCCCTCACCCACCGTACCGGAAGCTCACCATTTTAATCGCACCGAGGCTGGTCAAGACCTCGGCCGACCTTGCTGCGCGAGACGTCCTCCATTGACTCTCCGTCAGCAGTTGCAACTTTATCATTTAGGTCTCCACGACCTTGATCACAAGACGGTCAAAATGCTTTCCCAGCGTTCTTGACATAAAACAGTCATTTACAAACAGTCACAAAATACAGTTTCTATATCGAATTCCATCTTTCCACATTATCCCTCCTCAATCCACATTCCCTTCATATGTACTCATTCTCATCCATTCATTCATATCAACGACACATTATTTCCCATACACATTCACCTTCATTATTCTTCATACACATCCATGCATACATCCATTTTCACATCCTTATTCATACATCCACATCCACATTCATACATCTACATCTACATGCATACATCCATACATACACATCCACATTCACATCCATACATCCACATCCACATCCACATCCACATTCACATCCATACATCCACATCTAGATCCATTTCCACATTCCCATTCATATAACCCCATACGCCTTCACATCTATTCTTTTTCATCACATCCATTCTCACCCTATCACAACCCATATTCATCTTATCTCATCACATACACTTCTTATCTCATTCCATACACATTTTATCACATCTTAACTCATCTTATCACATCTTAACTCATCTCATATACATCTTATCTCATCTTATCACATCTCATACACTTCCTATCACATCTTAACTCATCTTATCACATCTCATACACCTCTTATCACATCCTAACTCATCTCATATGCATCTTATCTCATCTTATCACATCTCATACACCTCTTATCACATCCTAACTCATTTTTTTTATGCATACCTCTATGCAAGAATTTCAATTGTGAGAAAAGTAACAATTTTATAATAAAATATTTATCTTTTATGCATACCTCTATGCATGAAATTTAATTATGTTAAAAGTAACACTTTTATAATAAAATATTTATCTTTTATGCATACCTCTATGCATGAAATTTAATTATGTTAAAAGTAACACTTTTATAATAAAATATTTATCTTTTATGCATACCTCTATGCATGAAATTTATTTATGCTAAAAGTAACACTTTTGATATAAAATTTTATCCTTTATGCATACTTCTATGTATAAAATAAAAATGATAAAAGTAATACTTTTGATATAAAATTTATCCTTTATGCATAATATAAAAATTCAATTTTCTCATGATTCTAATGAAATTCTTTCAATTAATCTAGGATGATAATTCCTAGAATATGGTAGGAAATCCTCTTTTCATGCTTTGAATGAAATTATTTTATGTGTATATTTTTATAAAATTTTACCATAGCTCCGCTACTATAACTAATAAATCTCAATTATTTTAAAAGATAGGTTATCTTTAAGGGAATGATTAGAATGATCCCTAATTGGATCATTAACCCTTCATGGATTAAATAAAAATTAATCATAAACTAAAAGCATAGATTAAAAAAAACTATTAATTTATTCTCAAGCATAGATTAATCTTGGATTAAGAAAAAGCTTTATGAAAAGCTTCATTTGGATTGAGAATGGGTCATGAGTATGACCATTTCTTAAGTGAGAGAGAGAAAAAAAACCATTAGAATTAAACATAAATGGAAATTTATGTAATTCTTTACTATCATTAATTAATTAACTTCAATAGCATTTCAAAAACCATACCAATTAAGCTTCTCAAGCTTGAGAGGGGTTGAGAAGAGAGAGTCATTGAGAAATTATAGAAAAGATCAAAATTCACTATACTTACCTTATAATTTGCTTGATTCTTTGTTCACGGTAGAGGCCCCCAACCAACCAATTGGTTTAGTATGTTGATGGAGCCACCAATGGGGATTTAAGAAAGAGAGAAGTGTCAAAACCTAGTGAATTATTAAAGAATTCACAATTCTTGGCTTAGGTGGAGTAGAGTAACAATGCATAAGACACTATATTTTTTTCAACAAGGGGAGGCTTCTATTTATAGGAAAATTTGAGCTCCTAACCAAACAAACTGATTCTAGAATTTTCCAAGTCAGTTTGGTCACTTTTTGACCATTTTTAGGTCAGTTAAGCTAACTTTTGAGAACTAGACTTCAATGAGGAGAGAGGAGAGATAAAAAATCTCAATTTTTATGAGTTTAAAACTCATTCAAGCATGTGAAATATGCACCTCCTTTAAAGAATTTTTCTTCCTTACATATGTGTCAAAATGGAATCATTATACCCAAAATATCTCATATTTTTAATATTGTTCATAGTTTTTTACTAATAAACCTTGTATATTTTCAACTCTTCATCTTGTGTGAGCATTTACTCATTTTTGGATACCCAAAATATCTCATATTTTTAATATTGCTCATAGTTTTTTACTAATAAACCTTGTACATTTTCAACTCTTCATCTTATGTGAGCATTTACTCCTTTTTGGATATCCAAAATATCTCATATTTTTAATATTGCTCATAGCTTTTTACTAATAAACCTTGTACATTTTCAACTCTTCATCTTATGTGATCATTTACTCATTTTTGGATACCCAAAATATCTCATATTTTTAACATTGCTCATAGTTTTTTACTAATAAACCTTGTACATTTTCAACTCTTCATCTTATGTGAGCATTTGCTCATTTTTGGGTATCTTCTTTTACAAATAGGATTTATCTCCTCCCTACACATGGATTGATGCTATTGGCCCATAGGAACCTTAATTGGACCATAATCCAAAATTTTTTGAAAATCTAGACCCTTAGACTAAGGTTCTTTATACCTATTTCCAATTAATTCCAATTGCACATTGGAAAATTCTTTCTAAATTTTTGTTTCAGGGGAATTCATTTTAATAAGGTGAGATATTTTTCTATCCAAAAATATTCAAAATCTGAATATTCTCTCTCTAGAATATTTTCTCTCTCTAGGTTAAAACAGTTAGAAACAAGGTCTTTATATTTCTGAAGAGGGATTGATTACAGGGGAAGATACTAGACATCAAAAAGGGATTGGGGGAGGAATCTTACATTCTATCCCACTTAAAAAATGCGAGATGTCCTCATCTCGCAAACTGGGATAATTTCGCAAGATGCACGAATATGAGACTTAGAGAAAAATTTTAATCAAGATTAACCACCAAGAAAAGTCTTAAAGAGAGCAAGATTCAAAATAAGAACAAGATTTAAACTTTATTCATTCTCGAAACTTATACAGTAAAGATAGAAGAACTCTTTACACTTCCATAAGCCCGTCCATCATATGGTCACAAAAGCAGCACTCACAAGCTGCACAAGTATAGGGTAACTCATCTATGGGAATGATTCTGCTGGTTATTGCCGCACCTATCTCAGTGGTATGAGGTGATCTAACAAAAGGACCTCTGAGAGGTAAGCCAAAAACAGGGTAAAGGCATATCTTCTGATGAGGAAGAAAACACGCCAGTAAGAAGACCCGCTCAGAAAACCCAAGATGCCTTGATCTCATGACGCAGTAGTATCGGGGACCCAAACCTAAGGCTTCAATAACCATGGCCAAGCGGACATTGTTACGAAAGTGCTGCTGACCCCAGGGTGTTACCCTAGTTATGTCTTGATAGGTCCGCCATTTGGTCTGCGCTACAGAAGTTCCCAAGTGAGGGAAAAGTGAGCGCTGATACTGTTCTATAAAATCTTTCTTCACAGACTCTCTTGCGTCTTGAAGGTGAGAAATCATCATGGATAAAACTAATTCTTGTTGCCAGGCCATGAAGGAGATTAAGAAGAAAGGAGATCGATGGAAGTAAGATTACTGTGAGCGACAAGTAAAAGTTACGACTTATATAAAGGAAGGAGCTAGCGTAACTTAGAAGCCAACGGTATCTTGCCACTGAAGTTTTACCGTCTTTCCTTGATTTGGGTTTAGCACATATTTCTATGAAATACATTAAGAACTTTGAGATGAGGAGGTAAAAGAAGCTTGTAGGCTAAATCACCTACTTTTATTGAATTCAGATATAAGGCCCACAATATCTGGGGGATAACTTCTTATACTCCCCAAGAGATAAAGAACTTCTTTTGGGTCGTACTCGAATGAAAACCAAAACCTTGGTATCCAAATCACCGATTTTTACTTCTGAACTCATTGTTATGAATCCTTAAAACAGGGGTGACTCCTGAGAAGTATTCTAGGGAGAGGGTCTTCTTTTTTTAAACAGAATCTTTCTTTTATTTTAGAGAGGGAATAATTATAAGATCAGAAAGAGAGTTTATTACTCCTGTATACCTCGAAGGCTGGGGGAAGAATCTTACATTCTACCCCACTTGAAAAGTGCGAGATGTCCTCATCTCGCCAAGTAGAGGACAACTCTTTTACTTAAGATCCAATTTTATTCTGGGGTTCCTTATATTCTGGTCAACCCAACAGAATACGGGGATAATTATCCCTTAAATGGAACTCATCATTAAATAACAATTCATTCAATTCATATCATTCATATCTTTAACACGATAATGGTCCATTAGACCGAAAAATTTCCTTCTGAACATTCCTCCACGGGAATTACAGTTAAGCAAGTTCTCAATTTGTCATCCCTTAACTTGATCTACCGAGTCAAGTGTTAACAGTAGTAATCTGACAACACAATCCACTAATCTCATAGTGATTTGCTGAATTCATTATCATCATTCCTAATATGAATATCATCACTGGGACTCGTCCCATTCATCCTCATTGTGGTTTTGTTCAGATTATTATATTTCAACTAATTTCAGAAATCATCATTTTTCAATCAGAATTTTCAATCAGAATCCAATTCAATTCATCAATTATCAAACAAAATTAAAAATCATATCAATCATATTTGAAATCATCATCTGGATAGCATTAACGCTTATAATTTCAAGTCTTAGATTTACTCGTATATACTGTCAGTAAAGAGCTGCAGTTATACTCTCGGTATATACGGTAGTCATGACCCTTGGAATTATAAGGTAAATACCATCATGTCTAGGCCTCAAGCAAGTCAGGGATTCTATATAATTGCGGTATTTCCATCTGAAGACCCAATTACCAAATTACGAATTTCAGTTTGAATATCAAATTGTATGAATTATATCACACAATTACAACCTTTTTTTGTGCTTCTTGATAAATTTTTGACATATTTGGTTTCTCAGTTGATCTTTATTAGCCAAATGCTCTGATACCAACTGTAAGATCCCTGTTCCCACTGAGCAACGGATTCAGGATACTGGCAGTGGAAGTAGCACTTCTCGCGCAGGACAGGGGTCCCACATTCGGGGCCTCACCCACAGATATTCGGATAAGAGACTAATCCGTCGGTTGTTCCAAAACCGAACCCGGAAAAACTTTCTTTATCGGAAAGCACGGGTGATTCCACTAGGAAAACTTTTACTCTAACGTAGTCAAACCCTTACTGATCAAATAGATCCGACTGCATCTATAAAGATACTTGGTCAGATCAAGGAAGAAACTTGCACTTGGATCATTGGGATCAACGCTTTTTTCCCCATTAAGAGGCACAACTGTTGATTCCTATCCATAGAACAATTACTATCCGGGATTTGCTTTATCTATCGTAGTAACAGAATTTGAGTCTCGATTTACGGATCCATCAGTCCAGCCTAACCCCATCCAGTCCCATGGGTTAGCCAACCGCCCAACCACTGTAGTGATGGGATCCAATTAAGAATTTGGTTAGGTTTTGTCCCGGGTGTACCAAGGAAAAGAGTTGCAAAATAAAACTAGTCACACCACTTACACACCCAATATGAAATTGCCTTTTCACAGATTCAACTAGTTTTAAAACAATCCTTTAATAAAACCATAGTATCACTGATCACCATCTTCCAAATTATCCGGTTGATTCAATTTCCCATCATTCCTTCATCAGAGTATCTATGGCATCATTGGCAACTAGAACGCTCACCACCTGTCCACACAGGGGCCTTTTCAATAGTTCCTAGCCCATAATACTCGGTAATATAATCACTTATCAAGATGGACTCTCGTTGAAGATCAGCAAGATCAACCAACAGATCCATATAAAGAGCCATGGACTCATCCGTTGTTTGAGGACCAGCAAGGTCAGTCAACCAGATCCATGCCCGGTTTCAGAAAACAACTCTTACTTCTTGTTCCAATATCTTCCTCGACGCACGCGTGGGTATCCTGGGCGACCCAGAGCCCGAGCACCATATGGTCAGCACCCTCTAGGATCCTTCGCAGGTGACCTAGCGCTTCACTCATAGGCCGCTTCCTTGGCCCCTCATCCACCGTACCGGAAGCTCACCATTTTAATCGCACCGAGGCTGGTCAAAACCTCGACCGACCTTGCTGCGCGAGACGTCCTCCATTGACTCTCCGTCTCAGCAGTTGCAACTTTATCATTTAGGTCTCCACGACGTTGATCACAAGACGGTCAAAATGCTTTCCCAGCATTCTTGACATAAAACAGTCATTTACAAACAGTCACAAAATACAGTTTCTATATCGAATTCCATCTTTCCACATTATCCCTCCTCAATCCACATTACTTATTCCACATTCCCTTCATATGTACTCATTCTCATCCATTCATTCATATCAACGACACATTATTTCCCACACACATTCACCTTCATTATTCTTCATACACATCCATGCATACATCCATTTTTACTTCCTTATTCATACATCCACATCCACATACATACATCCATACATACACATCCACATTCATACATCTACATCTACATGCATACATCCATACATACACATCCACATTCACATCCATACATCCACATCCACATCCACATCCACATTCACATCCATACATCCACATCCACATCCACATCCACATTCACATCCATACATCAAGATCTAGATCCATCACATCCTAACTCATTTTTTTTATGCATACCTCTATGCAAGAAATTCAATTGTGAGAAAAGTAACAATTTTATAATAAAATATTTATCTTTTATGCATACCTCTATGCATGAAATTTAATTATGTTAAAAGTAACACTTTTATAATAAAATATTTATCTTTTATGCATACCTCTGCATGAAATTTAATTATGCTAAAAGTAACACTTTTGATATAAAATTTTATCCTTTATGCATACTTCTATGTATAAAATAAAAATGATTAAAGTAATACTTTTGATATAAAATTTATCCTTTATGCATAATATAAAAATTCAATTTCCTCATGATTCTAATGAAATTCTTTCAATTAATCTAGGATGATAATTCCTAGAATATGGTAGGAAATCCTCTTTTCATGCTTTGAATGAAATTATTTTATGTGTATATTTTTATAAAATTTTGCCATAGCTCCGCTACTATAACTAATAAATCTTAATTATTTTAAAAGATAGGTTATCTTTAAGAGAATGATTAGAATGATCCCTAATTGGATCATTAACCCTTAATGGATTAAATAAAAATTAATCATAAACTAAAAGCATAGATTAAAAAAAACTATTAATTTATTCTTAAGCATAGATTAATCTTGGATTAAGAAAAAGCTTTATGAAAAGCTTCATTATTTGGATTGAGAATGGGTCATGAGTATGACCATTTCTTAAGTGAGAGAGAGAAAAAAAACCATTAGAATTAAACATAAATGGAAATTTATGTAATTCTTTACTATCATTAATTAATTAACTTCAATAGCATTTCAAAAACCATACCAATTAAGCTTCTCAAGCTTGAGAGGGGTTGAGAAGAGAGAGTTATTGAGAAATTATAGAAAAGATCAAAATTCACTATACTTACCTTATAATTTGCTTGATTCTTTGTTCACGGTAGAGGCCCCCAACCAATCAATTGGTTTAGTATCTTGATGGAGCCACCAATGGGGATTTAAGAAAGAGAGAAGCGTCTAAAACTAGTGAATTATTAAAGAATTCACAATTCTTGGCTTAGGTGGAGTAGAGTAACAATGCATAAGACACTATATTTTTTTCAACAAGAGGAGGCTTCTATTTATAGGAAAATTTGAGCTCCTAACCAAACAAACTGATTCTAGAATTTTCCAAGTCAGTTTGGTCACTTTTTGACCATTTTTGGGTCAATTAAGCTAACTATTTGGAACTAGACTTGAATGAGGAGAGAGGAGAGATGAAATATCTCAATTTTTATGAGTTTAAAACTCATTCAAGCATGTGAAATATGCACCTCCTTTAAAGAATTCCCCTTCCTTACATATGTGTCAAAATGGAATCATTATACCCAAAATATCTCATATTTTTAATATTGTTCATAGTTTTTTACTAATAAACCTTGTACATTTTCAACTCTTCATCTTGTGTGAGCATTTAATCATTTTTGGATACCCAAAATATCTCATATTTTTAATATTGCTCATAGTTTTTTACTAATAAACCTTGTACATTTTCAACTCTTCATCTTATGTGAGCATTTACTCCTTTTTGGATACCCAAAATATATCATATTTTTAATATTGCTCATAGTTTTTTACTAATAAACCTTGTACATTTTCAACTCTTCATCTTATGTGAGCATTTACTCATTTTTGGATACCCAAAATATCTCATATTTTTAATATTGCTCATAGTTTTTTACTAATAAATCTTGTACATTTTCAACTCTTCATCTTATGTGAGCATTTGCTCATTTTTGGGTATCTTCTTTTACAAATAGGATTTATCTCCTCCCTACACATGGATTGATGCTATTGGCCCATAGGAACCTTAATTGGACCATTTACTCATTTTTGGGTATCTTCTTTTACAAATAGGATTTATCTCCTCCCTACACATGGATTGATGCTATTGGCCCATAGGAACCTTAATTGGACCATAATCCAAAAATTTCTGAAAATCTAGACCCTTAGACTAAGGTTCTTTATACCTATTTCCAATTAATTCCAATTGCACATTGGAAAATTCTTTCTGAATTTCTGTTTCAAGGGAATTCATTTTAATAAGGTGAGATATTTTTCTATCCAAAAATATTCAAAATCTAAATATTCTCTCTCTAGAATATTTTCTCTCTCTAGGTTAAAACAGTTAGAAACAAGGTCTTTATATTTCTGAAGAGGGATTGATTACAGGGGAAGATACCAGACATCAAAAAGGGGTTGGGGGAGGAATCTTACAAAGACAGGATAGGTGGTTGTGATAACACCTACAAATCTCCTTGTGTTGACCTTCCCAAAACATGTATTGAATCACCAGTTGTCCGAACTTCTCCTTGTTACACACTTCCACCATCTACTTGTGTACCTAAGACAAATCCAACTTTACATGGGTCTCCTTTGAGCATAGATTCTAGCACTTCACTGCCTAAATCCTCTTATCTTGCTCAAATTCCTCGACAATTGCTATCCTTCCCACCTCTTAAGAAGGACATACCCAAAACCAAAGGTAAGGCATTAACACTACAATTGAAGCTCTTTAGTAGAAAATGAAACAAATTGTGGGAATTACACCCCAACGCCATAACCTTCTTGATATGAGAGTACCAGACCAAGGACCAAATCAACGTAGATTACCTGAGGAGGTTCAAGCACAACAATGGAGGGATACATGCATAAATGACTTGCAACCACCTATCTTGCAAGCCCTTCTTCCCCCATCCTCAACATGTCAATTTTGGATCACTATGAGCAGCTATATTGAGCAATTCCAAAATCGGCATTGTCTGCTTAACCTTCCCATAGAACCAATGCCATATTTTAGCGAGGAAGCACTCTTCCTCTAGCTAGTGCAAGGATAAGCACATCAACTCCACAATAAGATCAACAAGCCAGGGCACTTTTCTCCCACTGGGTTTTTTCCCTCGGCTATATTCGGTGATTGGCACCAATAACAAATTTTATTCTTTTCTTTTCTTGTTTGTTAATAAGACATTTTGCAGAGATCTCAGCAAAACAAGAGCATATAAACACGCTCCAACAGTCCACCTACCGTGCACACACATTAGGAAGGGGGGAGACATGCAATGCCTACAAAGAGAAGCAATCTGCACATCAGCAATGCATCAAGACAAACGCGCCACATCAACGAGCACTACAACAGGTGTATTCAAATCATGATCTTTTGTTCTTTATGTGCTTTTCACTTTTGCATATATTGTTTGCATGTTTACACACAGTTGGCTGGTTTAAGTTTTAAATTAATTGTTACTATTGGCGAGTGATTTCTAGATTCTTAGAGGACTTAGTAGAAGGTATTTCTATTTGAAGATGGTGTAAGACATATACCAACAGAGTATGCCAAGTTCTTAAGCTCTAGAAGTATATTAGTTATCCCTAGTGGTAGCTACCTCTTAGGTATGGGCTAGGTGCTACGATAAACAAAAATTTACGAAACACATGCCCTAAAAAATATATAGAAGTGACTTGAGACATGACGTGTCTATGGCCATGTGGAATGCTTGGTAGGACCTTCGGTTATTTTAGCACCTTGGGGCCGATGCCTTGGTTTCCATGGAGTGTACACTGATGTCTAAAAGATTAAGAAGAAGACCTACAAGGACTCTATCGCCTTGATAGATGCTGGTAGGACTCTTGGGTACATTATGGGCCCTTGAGACCGATGCCCTCATCTTCATGGGGTACTCCTTATGTCAAAAAGAAAGAAAAGGGTCTGTCACCCTTGAGATACTTAGCGGCCTTTAGATTCTCTTGGCGGAGGTCTCTTGGCCATTGCTTGGGTCTCATTGGGATGGAACCTTCCTCTTTATCAAGCTAAAAATAATAATTCTCTTTAATCTTCTGCTCTTTACACAAAAAAACAAAAAACAAAAAACAAAAAAGAGAAAGAAAAAAAGAAAGAAAGAAAGGTCCAATCACCATGGCTTATATTTAGGAGTAGGGTTGCCACTTAGGAATAACTTAAACACTTGTAGGGCATTGAGACTACGGTCATAACCTGTGGTGTACAAACACACTTGCCTTTGCATAGCACTATCTACCACTTAGTCTTACTTTGACTAGTCTTTACTCGCTTCTTTTAGCACTCTTTAAAACTCTAATCGGCCTTTCACTTGCATGCTCATGTGTGAGATTGCCATTTCTGGTTTTTTTTCAATAAAAGGCTTTACTTGTCTTCCATTGTTTTTTGCATCTTTTGTTTCTACCACACCCGAGGACGTGCGCGATTTAGGAAGGGGGGAATGTTCCACGGGAACACTCACGAGAACACGGATTATGGAAGGAGGCCGGAAGCAATTAATGCGAGAGAGCAGGATTGTAGCCATGGGAACATAAAGACGCACATAAATTTTTCATATTTTTGTGCCCAAAGTGCAATGTAAATCGTTTTAGGCCAATGTGGGTTCTAAATGAGAGTCTAAGTGTATTAAGCAAGGCTCACTTATGGGGTTGTCCGCCCATGTGTGAAAGAGGCCTAGGGTTAGGGTTAGTGACATCTCTATAAAAGAGATGTTAGCTAAAGAAAGAGTACGTTTTTGGCCATTCTCATAAGCTATTGAGTGAAGCTCTTGAGCTCTCAAGCTATGGCAACTCTCTAACTCTCTCTCTATTGTACTCTAATGAGCATCAAGCTCCAATGAGTATAGCTCCACTTCTTTCTCTTAATCTGTTTTAGCATCATTGAAGAAGCTAAGATCTAATCAATGTTTGAATGGGATTAAGAGATTGCCATGCATTGCTTGTTCTCTATATTAGTGTAGTGGATTTAAGGGATTGAGAGATTGATTGAGGTGTTGAATGGTTGAATCGTCAAGTGGCGGTTCGTGTATGTGAGCTCTCCCTCATGGGATAAGCCTTCATGCACTAATCGGGTCAAGTCCTCGGATTGACATTGTGTTTCTTAACACATTTGTTGATCAGTAGTACTCTATGAGCACTATATTGCACGGTAGAGAGAACCGCTCTACAAAGGATCTCAACATGCGCCAAAGAAGGTGGATGCAAACCCTGCAAGAATTTGATTTTGAAATCAAGTACCATCCAGGCAAAGAAAATGTGGTAGCAGATACCCTCAGCAGAAAAGCCATCCAGGCAAAGAAAATGTGGTAGCAGATACCCTCAGCAGAAAAGCCTCCTTGCTTGCAATTACTATAGTGTCAAATCCTTTGATTATTGAAGCAAGAGAGAAGATCATGTAGGATAGATTCTTTGGCCCTATTGCTACCCTACTTATGCAGGAAAGCAAAACTCCACAGGAGTTGAACCGAGTTCAAGGGTACAGCCTGGATGATGGAATTATGTATTATAATCGCAGGCTATGCATTCCGAATGATGAGGGAACCAAGGGACAAATTCTAAATGAAGCACATGACAGCCTTATTGGCAGGACATCCAGGTTTCATCAAAACCTACGTCTGTGAAGAAAAGCTTCTTTTGGCCTGGTCTAAAAAAGGATGTGCTTAATCATGTACGTCAATGTCTGACCTGTTTTCGAAAGTCAAGGTCGAGAGAGTAAAAATGTCGGGGAAGTTACATCCTCTAGACATCCCCCAGATGAAGTGGGAATGTATCAGTATGGATTTTATTACTGGATTACCCTCAGTGCAATCAGGTTACAATTCCATCTTCATGGTAGTTGATAGATTAAACCAAAGTTGCCCATCTGATTCTAGTTAAGAAACCTACACTGCAGTGGATGTGGCCAGAGTGTTTCTCAAGGAAATCTTCAGATTGCACGGCCTACACAAAAGAATAGTAAGTGATCAAGACCCCAAATTCACGTCAAGATTCTGGACTGCATTTTTTGAAGCAGTAGGAACTTTCTTAGATCTCAGCACAGCCTACCACCCTGAGACTGATGGTCAAACTGAAAGGGTGAACCAAGTAATCGAAGATATACTTCGGTCATGTTGTGGTGGCAGGGAACCCAAGAAGTGGCTAAGCTATCTGCACCTAGTCGAGCTCGCCTACAATGCTTCTTATCATCGAAGTATTGGGATGAGCCCTTTCAAAGCTCTGTATGGACAAGATTGCTTAACTCTATTAACTTGGTTTGACCCATTGATTAGGGTCGAGATGTCCAGACAGATGCTTGATGACATGGAGCAGCAGATGCAGGCAATTCGCAAAGATATAGAAGCTGCCCAAGATAGACAAAAGCAATATACAGATAAGAAGAGGACTGACAGAGAAATCAAAGAAGCAGATATGGTCTTCATTCGAGTACGCCCCAAAATAAGTTCTCTATCTAACAAGAAGTTATCCCCCAGATATTGTGGACCATATCTGATTACAAAGAATGTAGGTGAATTAGCCTACGAGCTTCTTCTACCTCCTCATCTCAAAGTACATAATGTATTTCATGTCAGCCTTCTTAAAAAGTATGTACCAAGCCCGAATCATGTACTTGATGTGATGAAATCTTAACTTCTTCAACCCAAGGGCAGATGGAACTCCAACCTGAAGAAATCCTTGATGAAATCTTAACTTCTTCAACCCAAGGGCAAATGGAACTCCAACCTGAAGAAATCCTTGATGTTCGTAAAAAGGTTCTTAGGAATAGAATTTTGAGAGAATTATTGGTTAAATGGAAGTTCTATCATGTGCTTGATGCTGAAATCTTAACTTCTTCAACCCAAGCGCAGATGGAACTCCAACCTGAAGAAGTCCTTGATGAAATCTTAACTTCTTCAACCCAAGGGCAGATGGAACTCCAACGTGAAGAAATCCTTGATGTTCGTGAAAAGGTTCTCAGGAATAGAATTCTGAGAGAATTATTGGTTAAATGGAAGTTCTATCCTTTTGAAGATGCCACCTAGGAGAAGGAAGCCGAACAGTTGGCGAGATTACCCCCAGTTTGCAAGATGAGGACATCTCGCGTTTTTCAAGTGAGAGAGAATGTAAGATTCCTCCCCAACCTCTCAAGATATCCAGCATCTTCCCCCTGTAATCAAATCCCTCTTCAAAAATATAAAAGATCTTGTTTCTACCTATTTTGACCTAGAGAGAGAAAATATTCTAGAGAGAGAATATTCAGATTTTGAATATTTTTGGATGGAAAAATATCTCTTCTTATTAAAATAAGTTCCCCCGAAACAGAAGTTCAAAAACATTTTCAGAAGGTGCATTAGAAATCAAGTATAATCTGTTCAAGAGGCCTTATCCTAGGGGTCCAGATTTTTAAAAAATTTCAAATTAAGGTTTTGAAGGGCCAATCAAATTCATCCAAATATATTAAGAAGATAAATAAAAGAAATAAAGAAAATCTCCCCAAAAATGAGTAAATACTCACATAAGATGAAGAGTGGACTAAGGACCAAAGGAAAAGCTAAAAAAATGGATTTTGGACACCTCACAATGGGAATTCCCCCCTCATGAATGAGATGCCTACTTCACATGTGTAATGGAGTTTTAAATCTTCAAAAATTGAGATATCTCATCTCTCCTCCCTCTCCTAATTCAAGTCTAGTTCCAAAAAGTAAGCTAAACTGAAAAATTGACCAAACTGAATTGAAAAATTCTAGAATCAATTTGCTTGGTTAGGAGCTCACTTTTTCCTATAAATAGAAGCCTCCCTCTTTGTTTAAAAATAATAGTGTTTATGCACTGTTACTCTACTCCTCCCAAGAGCCAAGAACTGTGAATTTCTTAATAATTCACCAGTTTTTGACCTTTCCCTCTTCTAAAGATTGGTGGCCACTCTTGTTACAAACACAAGTAGAACCCTCAAACCATCAAGCCAAAGGAAAGCTCCCAAGAATTTATGTAGGTTAGAAATCTTATATTTTTCTTTATTCTTTTTATGCTTTCTAATTTTTGTGTTATTTGAAGTGATAAATGGATGCTATGCCTTGTGGAAAGGCTTTCCCCCTCTCTCATTCTTAAATCAACCCTTCTTTATCCTAGTTAAGTGAACTAATAGTTGGAATTAAACTTTCATATTATTTCTCATTTAAAAGTGAAAATTGTTTAGTTTAGAATGCTTAAAACCAATTGAGGAAAATTGTTAAGTAAAAATAAGTAGGAAAATTTAAAAATGGTCAGCCATACAAAGGAGGTTATGGTGAAATTTTTCAAAAAATTAGAAATAAGTATTATCTTTTATTATTCTAAAAGAGTAATCCCTATCGTTTCTATATTCTAAAAGTGTCATCTTCATGCATAGAAGATGCATATTGATTTTTTTAAATGCATAAAAGAATACTTTTTTTTATTATGAAAGTGTTACTTTCATCAAAATGGATTTTTATGCATAAAAGAATAATTGTTTTTATTATGAAAGTGTTACTTTCATCATTATTGATTTTTATGCATAAAAGAATTTTTTTAATAAAAGTGTTACTTTTATCATTATTGATTTTTATGCATAAAAGTATGCATGAAAGAATATTATTTTTTATAAAAGTGTTACTTTCATCATTATTGATTTTTATGCATAAAGGGATGCATAAAGGGATGCATAAAAGAATTTGTTTTAATTATAAAAGTGTTACTTTTATCATTA
Organism: Cibotium barometz; assembly: GCF_041138505.1. NCBI lineage: Eukaryota > Viridiplantae > Streptophyta > Polypodiopsida > Cyatheales > Cibotiaceae > Cibotium > Cibotium barometz. The sequence goes on from NC_141088.1 coordinate 46,482,782, forward strand.
TTGATTTTTATGCATAAAATGATGCATAAAAGATTTTTTTTAATTATAAAAGTGTTACTTTTATCATTATTGATTTTTATGTATAAAAGTATGCATGAAAGAATATTTTTTTAATTATAAAAGCGTTACTTTCATCATTATTGATTTTTATGCATAAAGGGATGCATAAAAGATTTTTTTTTAATTATAAAAGTGTTACTTTCATCATTATTGATTTTTATGCATAAAAGTATGCATGAAAGGATATGTTTTTTTAATAAAAGCATTACTTTCATCATTATTTATTTTTATGCATAAAGAGATGCATAAAAGAAAATTTTTTTATTCATCATTATTGATTTTTATGCATAAAGAGATGCATAAAAGAAATTTTTTTTATTATAAAAGTGTTACTTTTATCATTATTGATTTTTATGCATGAAAGAATTTTTTTTTTATATAAAAGCATTACTTTCATCATTATTGATTTTTATGCATGAAAGAATATTTTTTATTATAAAAGCGTTACTTTCATCATTATTGATTTTTATGCATAAAGGGATGCATAAAAGTTTTTTTTAATTATACAAGTTTTTTTAATTATAAAAGTGTTACTTTTATCATTATTGATTTTTATGCATAAAAGTATGCATGAAAGAATAATTTTTTTATTATAAAAGTGTTACTTTCATCATTATTGATTTTTATGCATAAAAGAATTTTTTTTATTATAAAAGTGTTACTTTCACTAATACCGATTTTTATGCATAAAAGAATTTTATTTTTATATCAAAATAAGAGTTCTCTTTAATCCTATGCCTAATTCCCCTGAAAATTGGTAAATGATTAAGTAAATACTCTGTGAAAGAAAATCCAACCTTTTAATATTCTCTAAGATGACAATGAGAAAATTCAGTGAAACTATCGAAATCGGAATTTTAGATAAATGATTCCTCATAAGAATTCGTGATTAGTTTTAAATTCAGTAAAGTAGTAATTGAAATATTTTCCTTTGATAAAGATAGTTCAAGAAGAACCTTTCCAGACTCAAAACCTAAATCAGACTATGACCAAGACATAACTCCTTCGTCAGTTTCAAGAAATGACGATGTGACCAGTCCCATAATCTACACTCAAATCACCCACCGATTCTGAAACTAAGTTGAGACCTTTGATTTTGATCTCAAGATTAAGAATTCAGAATTCGAGGAATTCTGCTTGGAAATCCAGATTGTGATCTAGAAGACTTGGGATACGGAATTAAGATATACTCATTGTATTCAAAAGAAAATCAAAACTGAAAACTTGCATAGAAACCCTGTTTTCTTAAAGGACTGTCTTACGCCAGAATGCTGGAGGGAGCATTTGGTATATGTGTTTTCTAAGGAAAGTTTGGTTGCAACAGCTGGTGAGGAGTGTTCAAAGGACAGCTCACGCAGCAAAGCCAGGTCTTGACCAACCTCGGTATGGTTAAAATGGTGCGCTTCTGGTACGATGGACGAGGACCGACGAAGTGGCCCCTGAGTGAAGTGCCAGGACACCTAAGGAGGATCCTAGAGGGTTCTGGCCAGGTGATGCACGTGCTCGTGGTGCCAAGGACACCCATGTGTATGTCGAGGAAGATATTGTATGATGGACCAATGTTTATTGTAATCTATCACTGGATCTCATTGTTGACCCGCTGGTTTCAACGGCGGAGAGTCCAGAGTGATACTGTTTTGTGAAAAACAAAGATTCAATGGGAATTTTGAGTTATGACATGTGTAACCAGTAATTGTTTGTCAATGGATTGTTTTATAAGTTAAAGTTTAAAGAGGAGTGTGTGCGTATCTGTATTCTAAAGCAAAAGTTAAGAAAGACATTCAATTATGGGTGGGTGAGTACTTGTCTGGTTCTACTATTCCAGTGGTTGGGCGGTGGCTAACCCATGGGCCCGAGGCTGGAATCTGTAGAGTTTTAATAATAAAATTGATAGATAAGAATACGCTTAGAACTCGAGTAGTTAATTAGAATCCTGAAGATTTATCTAAAGAATAAATCAACAGCTGTGTTTGATTCAATCAGGAAAAAAGCGTTGATTCATTCAAGTTAAGTCTATAATAGTTTCCCTTCTATCTAGTTTATTTAGATAAAGATTAGTTCAGTATCTTGACCTCGTTAGAAAAATTCGTTAAGAAAATAAAAATGGTGGAATCGTCCCCGCTTTCCAGGCATGGGAAATTTTCCCGGTTTCGGTTTTTGGAATGACCAATAGCCTAGTCTCGTGCCCGGACATTCGAGGGCGAGGCCCCGAGTGTGAGAAACCCTGCCCCGCACAAGAGGAAACTACTTCCGCTGTTACCATCCGGGAATCTGATGCACAGAGGGGGCAGTGGGATCCCACACACCTTAGCAAAATGGTGTATCTAAATGTTAAAATAGATCTCTCATGGCATATTATATGGTCACAAATCAGGAGTTACCTCATGGTTTTTGGCTAGAAGCAGTCATGTGTGCAACATATGTTTTGAATAGGTGTCTTACAAAGGTTTTGTATACAATTATGCCTTTTGAAGCTTGGAATGGTAGAAATCCCTATGTGGCTCACTTATGCATTTTTGGTTATCTTGCTTATGCACTAGTGTTTGAGCAACTTTACAGCAAGCTTGATGATAAGGCTATTAAAAATTTTTTTGTGGGGTACAGCTCAGAAAGTAAGGGTTACCATCTCTATCATCCTGCTACCAAGCAGATTCTTGCGAGTAGAGATGTTATATTTGTGGAAGATGTAATTCAGCCTTGCTTTCATGTAAAAAAACAGCAAAATATATGTTCACAGGACATATTTAATAATCTCCTTCCATTGTTCAATGAAGGCCACATTGGTGCAAAACATTTGTATAATCAAAGAAATGCTGAAAATCAGCCCATAAAGGTTGCAAATCAGCATGTTTTTCAATCCACAAATCAACTATTGATGAGGCAAATGTGGATGATGTAGTTGATGAGGAAAGAAGGGAAATTAAGAACGGATGAGGCAAATGTAGATAATGCAGTTGATGTGAGGAAAGAAGGGAAATTAAGAAGTCTAAAAGTATGCCAAAATGGCTGGTGCAAACACTATATGATAGCAAATTTGTAAGATTCCTCCCCAGCCCCTCAAGATGTCCAGTTTCTTCCCCTGTAATCGATCCCCTTTTCAGAATAATAAAAGATCTTGTTTCTACCTGTTTTGGCCTAGAGAAAGAAAATGTTCTAGAGAGAGGTAACTCAATTTTTAGATATCTTTGGATGGAAAAATATCCTTTCTTATTAAACTACATTCCCTCGAAACAGAAGTTTAAAAAGAATTTCCTAACGTGCATTAGAAATAAATTATAATTTGCTCAAAAGGCCTTAGCCTAAGGGTCCATATTTTTTGGAAATTTTGGATTAAGGTTCTGAGGGACCAATTAGATTAATCCAAATGTAGGGAGGAGATAAATTGAAGAAATAAAGAAAAACCTCCCAAAAATGAGTAAACACTCACATAAGATGAAGAGTGGACTAAGGACCAAGGAAAATAGTTAAAAAGCTTGATTTTTGACACCTCAAAATGGGGATTCCTCCTCATGAAGGAGGTGCCTTTTTTCTCTTCATTACTCCCCATTTTAAATCAATAAAATGAGATATTTCATCTCTCCTCTCTCCTATTTCAAGTCAAGTTCCAACAAGTAAGCTGAACTGACCCAAAAAAAGTCAAAAATCTAGAATCAGTTTGCTTAGTTTGAGGCTCACTTTTTCCTATAAATAGAAGCCTCACCCTTTGTAAAAGCTTAATAGTGTTTATGCATTGTTACTCTACTCCTCCCTAGAGCCAAAAACATTGAATTCACTTGTTTTTGACTAATTCCTCTATAAAGAATTGGTGGCCACTCTTGATCCAAACAAGAGTAGAACCCTCAATCCCTCAAGCCAAAGGAAAGCTCACAAAACTCCATGTAAGTTATTAATTCTACTTTTTTTAATTCTAATCTATGGTTTTCTGAATTCTTTGCTTTTTAATGTGATTATGGATTGTAAGCCTTGATGAAAAGGCTTCCCCCTTCTCTTCATTAAGAATTTTAGCCTTTCTTTATCCTAAAATGAGTAACAATTAAATTGGGTTAAACTTTTCCTATTGATTACTCTTTAGAAGTGAAAATTTGATTAGATTAGAGTGCTTTATTTCATCTTGGGATAAATTTTAAAGTGAATTTAGAATGTAAAAATTGAGAAATGGTCAGCCATACAAAGGAGGTTATGGCAAAATTTTCTTAAATTTTGTGGAAATAAGTTTTATCTTTATGTTATTCAAAAAGAATAATCCCCACCGTTTCGAAAAGAAATTATTTTTATTTTAAAAGTGTTATTCCTATTTTATGCATAAATAGATGCATATTGGATATTTTCATTATAAAAGTGTTATTTTCATTAGAATTAATTTCTATGCATAGAAAGATGCATATTGGATATTTTTTTATTATAAAAGTGTTATTTTCATTAGATTCAATTTCTATGCATAGAAAGATGCATATTGGATATTTTTTTATTATTAAAGTGTTATTTTCATTAGAATTAATTTCTATGCATAGAAAGCTGCATATTGGATACTTTTATTATAAAAGTGTTATTTTCATTAGAATTAATTTCTATGCATAGAAAGGTGCATATTGGATATTTTTTATTATAAAAGTGTTATTTTCATTAGAATTAATTTCTATGCATAGAAAGATGCATATTGGATATTTTTATTATTATAAAAGTGTTATTTTCATTAGAATTAATTTCTATTCATAGAAAGATGCATATTGGATATTTTTATTTTATAAAAGTGTTATTTATTAAGAGACTAAGGTTAAGTAGAAGGGAAAGAGAAGGGTGTGAGTGTGAATGGACTTAAGGTCCACTAGCTCATCTATTTAAAGGTGGAGCTAGGAGGCATTTTGTATTGAGCAAGGCCTAGTTGTATTCATAAACAACTTAATAAGCAAGATATTGTTCTTGTATTTTGTGAGTTCTTTTCGTCCACACACTTGATCTAGCATGAGCACCCAACATGGTATCTAGAGCCTTGGTTGATTAGGACCCTTGTGGTGTAGATTAGGTCATTTTTCTTCACTTTTCCCTTATCTTCTACTTGTGGAGCTCAACCCCATGGCAGTGGAGGAGCTCTACCATATCTCGGGGAGATCTCAACATGGGAAATGAAGAAGAGGTGTAGGCGCTTCCATTCGTATGGCCAATCGATGGATTCATCATCTCCTCGCGGTGGCATTCCGACTAGTGAAGCCCGGTGCTTTTTTTTGTAGCACAGCGGTCGTACAGCCATACGTCGACTGTGAGCCATGATAGCCTATGGGAGTTGAGGGTTTTTGAAGCTCACTCTCTCCCCTATCCACAGCTCAAGTTTGAGCTCGAATGGTGGTCTGACGCGTCGGCTACAAGAAAAAAACCAGGCGGCCCTTCATCAACTCCATGGAAGCTTTCCATTAAAGCTTCAAACTTGATTTTTTTCTTGCTCTATTCCTTCCCTCCTTGCTCTAATCACCCAAGTGATGTTGTGAATGATTATTGCTGATCCTTATCTTGATTTTGAAGTGGTGGCCAACCACATGAGGTATCCATAAGCCTCATTCTCATCAAGCTCCATCATCAACATCACCTTCAAGTTTTTCAAAGCCTTTCAAAGTGTGCTTATGAGCACTAATAGTGTTGATTAAACACTAATCAAGCTTTTAATTCAGCAAAGAAAAGTTATTATAAAGTGTTTTTAAACACTAAGAGTGTTATTAAACACTAATGGTGAATCTAATCACCAAAATAAGTGTCATTAGATGCTAAAAATGTGCTCTTAAGCACTAATTATGTTTTTTATACCCTAATGGTGATCTTAATCACCAACCAAAGTGTTTCTTAACACTACTTAAGCTCTCTAAATCAGTATTCATGGTTGGGTACAAACCCTAAATGCTAAACCATATATTTACCATCTTAATCTCCTATTTATGCAACATTCTTGACTTGATTAGGGTTGTTGCACTCTCAGAAGCCTCTCTCTTTCTAATTAAGCCTAAATATCATAAATTTCTGGTTTTTTCTTCTTCATAAATCAGCCCATTACTCTCTCATAACCTCTTTCAATACCCAATGTCAAAGGACAACACTCAAATCAAGAAGTTCTCGGGAGAGGGCTTCCACACTTGGCAAGTCCTTTGTCAAGTACAAGATGATGTCCAAAGGCTTTTGGCCATTCATCTCCGGCACTAAGGTGATTGATCGAACAAAGGCTGAAGATATTGAAGATGATGAGAGGGCACAAGCCATCATCATGCTTCATCTTGATGAGGCTCTCATTCACCATGTGGACCAGCTTCCGACTGCAAAGGAGAAATGGGATGAGCTTGATAAGCTCTATGGAGCTCGTGGTAAGAATTCCAAGATCTCACTTAAAATTAAATTTTTCAGCTTGGAACTCAAAGAGGGAGATGGCATTGGAGCCTTCATCTCTCACTTGAAGGGCCTTATGGCTCAACTTGCATCAGTGAATGCGAAAATGGATGAAGATGATGCAGTGGCTGTTTTGCTAAAAGCAGTCAAGAAGGTGTACCCCACCTTGGTCACCACCCTGAAGAACATACCTAATCCCACCCTCAAAGGAGTCATTCAATCTTATCTTGATGAAGAAAAGAGGCCAAAGGGAGGAGCTGAATCTTCAAATGCACCACTTCATCGACTATCGAACAAGCTTTGTCACATCAAGTGGTCAAAGTAAGATGTGCCCATTGCAAAAAGGTGGGTCATTTGGCAAATAATTGTTGGATCAAATATCCCAACAAAATGAAATGTAACAAATGTAAACAAACGAGACATATCACTTCTAAATGTCCTAACAAAGAGTCAGAGGCAAACTTTGTATCAGCCTCTAACTCCACCTCTAACTCCACTGAGAAATTGTTTTAAATCTCAATGTAATCACACCTATATTCCAAACCTTGTACGCCTAATGTTATAAAGGGATCCTATGTCCAATACCACCTATTCCATTCTTTCATAGTTGGTATTGAGGGGGGGTATTAAGAGACTAAGGTTAAGTAGAAGGGGAAGAGAAGGGTGTGTGTGAATGGACTTAAGGTCCACTAGCTCATCTATTTAAAGGTGGAGCTAGGAGGCATTTTGTATTGAGCAAGGCCTAGTTGTATTCATAAACAACTTAATAAGCAAGATATTGTTCTTGTATTTTGTGAGTTCTTTTCCTCCACATACTTGATCTAGCATGAGCACCATGTTTTTTCAACATTATTTTCATTAGATTCAATTTCTATGCATAGAAAGATGCATATTGGATATTTTTTTATTATAAAAGTGTTATTTTCATTAGAATTAATTTCTATGCTAGAAACATGCATATTGTATTCTTAATTAGTATAAAAGTGTTATTTTCATTAGATTCAATTTCTATGCATAGAAACATGCATATTGGAAATCTTTTTATTTTAAAAGTGTTATTTCTATTAAATTTATTTTATGCATAAATAGATGCATAAAGAATTTTTATATCAAAATTAGATTCTCTTTAATTCTATGTTTAATTTCCATGAATATTTGATAAATGAATAAGTAAATACTCTGAGAGGGAAAATTCTATCATTTCATATTCACTGGGTTTGAAAAGAGAAAATTCAAGAAATCTATTGAAGTCAAAATATTCAGATAGATGTGAATGAAGGGATGAATAGATGTGATGTGAATAGAGGTGATGAGATGTGAGGTAAATAGATGTGAAGAGATGTGTGATGAGAATCAGATAGATGTGAATGAAGGGATGAATAGATGTGATGTGAATAGAGGTGATGAGATGTGAGGTAAATAGATGTGAAGAGATGTGTGATGAGAATCACATAGATATGTGAATGAAGGGATGAATAGATGTGATGTGAATAGAGGTGATGAGAATAGAGGTGATGTGAATAGAGGTGATGAGATGTGAGGTAAATAGATGTGAATAGAGGTGATGAGAATAGATGTGATGTGAATAGAGGTGATGAGATGTGAGGTAAATAGATGTGAAGAGATGTGTGATGTGAATCAGATAGATGTGAATGAAGGGATGCATAGATGTGATGTGAATAGAGGTGATGAGATGTGAGGTGAATAAATGTGATGAGATGTGTGATGTGAATAGGGGTGAAGAGATGTGAGGAGAATAGATGTGATGAGATGTGATGTCATGTGAATCAGGATGTAAATGAATGATATGAGATGTGAGTGAATGTATGTAAAAGAATGTGATGTGGATGTGTATGCGAAGGAATGTGATGTGATGAAAAATGATGTGATGTGACATGAATATATGTGGATGTGAAGTAATAGATATGAATGTATGAATAGATGTGGGTAGTCGTACAGGTGAACGATTAGATGGATGTGTATGAATGAGATATGGTGTGGATAGAAGTGATGTGATATAATGTGGATAGAATGTATGTGATGGGATGGTTATGAAAATGTATGTGGTGGTATGAATGAATGAATGTGATGGATATGAATGAATGAGATGTGATGGGAGTAAATGGATGTGATGGACGAGAATTGATGTGGTGTCATGTGAATTGTGATGTGAATGATTATGATGTGATGAGAAAGGGAATACAGATGAAATAAATGAGGAATGATGTGAAACAATGTGGAAAGATGAGAGTTCGCTATAGAAACTGTATTTATGACCTGTTTTTGTTTAATGACTGTTTTATGTCAAGAATGCTGGGGAAGCATTTTGACCGTCTTGTGAATGAGGTTGTGGAGACCTAATCTACAGCTGACGGAGAGTCAATGGAGGACGTCTCACGTAGCAAAGGCGGTTGAGGTCTTCTTGACCAGCCTCGGTTCGATTAAAATGGTGAGCTTCCGGTACATTGGATGAGGGACCAAGGAAGCGGCCTATGAGTGAAGCACTAGTAGGTGACCTGCGAAGGATCCTAGAGGGTGCTAACCATACGGTGCTCGGGCTCTGGGTCGCCGAAGATACCCACACGTGCGTCGTGGAAGATATTGGAACAAGGAGTAAGAGTTGTTTTCTGAATTTGGGCATGGATCTGGTTGATTGAACTTACTGGTCCTCAACGGATGAGTCCATGGCTCTTTTATATGGATCTGTTGGTTGATCTTGCTAATCTTCAACAAAGATTCCATTTTGATATGTGAATATTGCCGAGTACTATGAGCTAGGAACCATCGAAAAGACCCTTAAGTGGACAGGTGGTGAGCGTTCTGGTTGCCAATGATGCCATAGGTACACTTAGGAAGGAATGATTGGAACTTAGAATTCAACTAGAATTTTTTGAAGGATTATGATCAGTGACTATGATTTCATTGAATGATTGTTTTAAAGACAGCTAAATCTATGAAAAAGGCAACTTCATATTGGGTGTGTAAGTGGTGTGACTAGTCTTAAGTTTGCATGAATATCCGGCTAGGGAGCCTGGGAACTCTTTTCCCTGGTTCCCGAGACAAAACCTAACCAAATTCCTAATTGGATCCCATCACTATACTGGTTGGGCGGTTGCCTAACCCATGGGACTGGCTGGACTTATGGATCCCTAAATTGAGACTCAATTCTGTTATGGTACGCTAGATGAAGTAAATCTCGGACAAAAATTATTCTATGGAAAAGAATCAACGGTTGTGCCTCTCAATGAGGAAAAAAGCGTTGGTCTCTATGATCCAAGTGCAATCTTTCCCTGATCTGACTATGGGACTTACGAGTTCGGTCAGATCAGCTCAGTTAGTTATAAGACTTTCTGACTACGTTAGAGAAAAATTATCCTAAAGGAATCACCCGTGCTTTCCGGGCAATGGGTTCTGGGTTCGATTTTCGAAGAACCGATGGATTAGGGTCTTGTCGGGATATCCATGGGTGAGGCCCCGAGTGAGGGACCCTCAACCGTGCAAGAAGTGCTACTGCTAGCGGCCGTGAATTCGTTGCGTGGTGGGGACAGGGACCTTACGAAATTGGCCACTCCTTTACCTATCAGAACACATGCAGGCTCTTATCATGCATCACTTGTTGACATAGGTTATGCTTTTATTGCTAGTTATGTGATGAAAAGGAACCTGCCTCCTTTGATGAAGCAAAGGAATTCAAAAATTGGATGAGTGCTATGAAATCTGAGTATGATTTGATACTAAAAAATGATACATGGGATTTGGTAGGCTTGCCTCTTGGAAAGAAGGTCATTAGTACGAAACGGGTTTACAAGCTCAAACGTAAAGTGGGTGGCAGAGTTAAACAATACAAAGCTAGGCTTGTTGGCAAAGGGTTATACACAAGAGAAAGGCATTCACTATGTTGAAACCTTTGCACCCACATGTTGTATGACTCTACAATGTAGACTATCATTGTGTTTACAACACATAAAGGTTAGAATGTACATTAATTGAATATCAAAACTGCTTTCTCGAATGGAGATTTGCATGAGGAGGTCTATGTATCTCAACCTCATGGATTTGTTTAGAAAAGTCAAGAATCAAAAGTATGCAAATTGAAGAAAGCTTATATGGTCTTAAGCAGGCTCCCAAAGCATGGTACAAAAAAATACATGAATACTTGGTTGCACAGGGTTTTTGTAATAGCCATCGTCTTACACATTGATGACATGCTGCTTACAGGTCCTAATGATGATCATATTTAAGCTTTTATAGCTGGTTTATAGGTAGAAGTCTTTTAAGATGTCAGATCTGGGACCGCTGTACTATTATTTGGCATCCAATTTTGGCAACGTAATGCTAGTATTGTTATGCTGCAAAGGAAATACATGTTGAGATATCGAGCTCTAGTGAGGCGGTGGCCACTGATGACCCGCCTGGGGGATAGGCCCCGCACTTACACCACTAGCATGGTTGGTGAGATCTTGGGTGATATGCGGCCAGTGGGATGACAGGCTGTGTGACAGCCACTCTAGAGACTCGCATAGTTATAGCGCTAGCTCATTTAGTCGGGTTCACACTATAGAGAACCCGTGTATGTATTGGTTGAGTACCTTTCATATTATTGTGTACTCTTATTCTTGTATATGGTGTGTTGAGTGTTGAGTAGAGAAGAAGAAGATTTTCAGCCTCTCATCTTGTGTGTTCTCTATTAGGGTTTTGTGAGTGTGTGTGTGTGCTTGCAAGAGCTCAAGCTCTCCTCCCCCCTGCATCTTTTCATGGTATCAGAGCCTAGTTCGTGCTAAGGGCTGAGCTGCAAGCAAGAGAACCACAGGAAGCGGTACGAGGGTAAGAGCTTCAACTACTCTTCCCTATTGTGTTGGTGACTACATCCTTGTCGGGAGCTCTACGGGAGGCACTGGCAAACGGTCTCTGATTGAGGAGCTTTCTTCGCGGGAGTAAAGCTACAGGGCAACTATACATTCCTTTGGACTACAATTTACGGGCCGAAAACGCGTTTCGGACGCGTCTGGACCTCCGTTTTTCAGAAAGCAGGCGATTTCGAGCACTGCGGGTAAGTCATCGGTTCTCTGCAGAACTCTGTTTTAAGAACTGCAGGAAGACAGATTGACTGTGCAGACACTGTGGGTGCTGTAAAGAGGTCTATAGTTGCCATTGGGTGTATGTATGCACATTGAAGTCACTGGTTGTGACATTTGAGAGTACTACAGTACCGCTGTGTAGAAAATACAGCATTTGTGCAGAAAAAACCAGAGTGCAGTTTCTGGTAAAATTGTGTGTTTGGCAAGATGTCTAATGATGGCATAACACAGATTGTGGCTGAGAAGCTGGATAAGAATAACTTCCATGCTTGGAGGTTCAGGTTGACTAATTTCCTGATGGGAAAAGGCTATTGGGACTACATAGAAGGTGAACATGAAGAGGCACCGGAGATACCGGACATAAATCCTACTGCTGCAGATGTGAAAGAGTTTAAAGACTGGAATCAAGGAGCCAGGAAGGTTATGTATTGGCTATCCATTAGTATACAGGACACCATGATTGGGCACATTCAGGATGCCAAGTCCCCCAAGGAGGCGTGGGACACCTTGGTAAAGCTTTATGAAACAAATACCAAGGCACGTAAGATACAGTTGAAGAATGAACTTCATACTGTGGAGAAAAAGAGCATGTCTGTGAATGACTATGCGTTGAAGATAAAGGGTATTGTGGAATCCCTTGCATCTATTGGTGTGTCAGTAGATGATGATGACAAGGTGGAAGTCTGTCTACGTGGTCTCGGGCCACAATACAAGGCGTTCAAGACGTCTATTCAGACTCGGGAAAACATTCCCAACTTTACAGATTTGGTGTCTATGCTGATTATCGAAGAGAAGAACTTGGGTGAAGACCAGCAGTCTTCACAATGCAAAAACAGTTCAGAGCAACAGGCCTTCTACACGAGTTCAGGAAGAGGACGAGGTAGAGGAGGCCGTGGACGCGGTCAAGGAGGTGGCCGAACAGGTAATCAAAATTATGGCCAGCAGCAGCAGCAGCAACAATAGTCCCAGAATCAACAACAACAACAACAGCACGCAGGTGGAAGAGGCAAATTCAGAGGCAGGGGGAGTCAAAGAGGCCGTGGAAATTGGCAAAGGCAGTACAATGATGCACGTGAATGCTATTACTGTGGTAAGACTGGACATGTGCAGTCAGAATGTTATAAGAAGCAGGCTGACATGCAAAATGGGAAAGTGCAGCAAAACAACTATGCATCCTCAAGCAGAAATAATGAGGATAATGAAAGGTTGTTTGTTATGCAGCATGTTGTGAATGCCATGTCTGAAAATGTTGATGCAGCACAAAAAGATAATGTATGGTATGTGGATTCAGGCACTTCGAACCACATGACGAGTCATGGGGAGTGGTTCAAGGAGATGAAGAACCCGGAAAGACCAGGTTTTGTGGAAACAGGGGATGACACTGCTCATCCAATTGCCCACGTTGGAGATGTGCTATTATCTATGCAGGATGGCAAAGTGAAGTACCTTGCAGATGTACTTCATGTACCGAACATAACAAAGAATCTGGTTTCAGTTGGCCAGATGATTGAGCAGGGTTTGCAGGTTCGGTTTAACCCTGATGGGTGTTATGTTGAAGATTTTAAAGACAAGTGCAGGTTGGTTGCAAAAGGCAACAGAGTGGGCAGAATGTTTACATTGAATGTAGACATGCTTGAAATGAGTGCTGCGATGTTTGCAAATGGTTCAGGAGTTGTTGCAGACACAGACACATGGCATAAAAGAATTGGACATGTAAATGTGCAGAGATTGAAGTCTATGCAGACAAAAGGAATTGTGACAGGGCTGCCAAAATTTAAAGTGGAAGGTATGCAGAAAATATGTGAAGCATGCCAATTTGGGAAGCAAACAAAGCATGTGTTTCCACGTAACAGATATGTGAGCAGAAATGCACTAGATGTTGTGCATTCAGATGTATGGGGTCCTACGAAGACCGTGTCTATGGGAGGCTGCAGATACTATGTCACTTTCATTGATGACCACACAAGGAAAGTGTGGGTATATTTCATGAAAGAGAAGAGTGAGGTGTTCACTCACTTTCAGAATTTCAGAGTTTTGGTTGAAAAGCAAACAGGAAAATATGTCAAGTGCCTAAGGTCAGATGGAGGGGGAGAATACTTCTCCAATGAGTTCTCTGACTTTTTGAAGAAGAATGGAATTCGGAGACAGTATACATGCAAATACACTCCGCAGCAAAATGGAGTTGCTGAGCGAAAAAACAGGCACATTGCTGAGATTGCGCGGGCATTGATGGAAGAGAAAAATATGCCGCATAGCTATTGGGCTGAGGCTGTTTCTACAGCAGTATACATCATGAACAGGACTCCAACTGCAGCCATACATGATGTAACTCCAGAGGAGAGGTTTACTGGCAGAAAACCAGATTTATCTCATCTGAAAGTTTTTGGATGCATTGCATATGTGCATGTGCCAGATGAGCTGAGAACTAAGCTGGATCCGAAAGCTGAAAAATCTGTGTTTATTGGATATTCCCTTGAGCAAAAGGGATACAGGTGTTATAACCCTGCTACACGTGAGTTGAGGGTAAGCAGGGATGTTGTATTTGATGAGATGAGCAGCTGGTATGCTGCTGAAAAAGAAGCTGTTGGGGCTGATTTGAGTGGAAGTGTGGTTGCACAGAATGCAGGTCAGCAATCACAGTCTTTGAGTGGACCAGGAGAGTCCTCATCTAGTGGGTCTGTTGATAGACCATGGAGTGGCAGGCTGCGTCATAATACCAGCCCTGCAAATGTGATTAGTACATCACGTAAAGGAAAAGAGAAAGTGGTTGAGCCCCTTGGTATGCCTGACATTTCTGCAGGGCATTCTCATGTTGATGGAGAGTCTAGTGGCTCAGATATGAGCCTTGATGAGGAGCTTGGGATGCCAGCTATGAGAACACCTGGTGTAAAGAAGGCTATGGAAGCCATGAATGAAAAGCTGCGAAGATCAGGGAGAGTGAAGAACCCTGTGCAGAGATTTACATATGATAGTTATGTGGCACATCACTATGCATATATGGCAAAGGTTGTGCAGGTTGTTGAGCCCACATGCATTGATGAGGCTGTTGGAAATGTGTATTGGGAGAAAGCCATGGATGAGGAGATGGATGCACTATATGGAAATGAAACTTGGGATTTAGTGCAATTGCCTGAAGGCAAGAAAGCCATTGGATGCAAGTGGGTGTAAAAAGTTAAACATAACAGTGATGGAAGCATAAACAGGTACAAGGCTAGATTGGTAGCCAAAGGATATGCGCAGACATATGGGATTGATTATGAGGAAACTTTCAACCCAGTTGCCAAGATGGCAACGGTGAGAGTTGTGATAGCAGTGGCTGCGTCAAAGCAATGGTCTTTACATCAGATGGATGTAAAGAATGCATTCTTGCATGGGGATTTGCAAGAAGAGGTGTATATGTTGCAGCCACCTGGTTATGAGGATGAGGGTCACCCCGAGCATGTTTGCAGGTTGAAGAAAGCCTTGTATGGCTTAAAGCAAGCACCAAGAGCATGGTCTGACAAGATTTCTGAATATCTTGTCACTATTGGCTTTCATGTAGCCAATGCAGATTTCTCATTGTATGTGAGACATGGTGATAGAGGGGTTGTGCTTGTTGTCATCTATGTAGATGACTTGATCATTACGGGGGACCATGATGCAGAGATCTTTGATGTAAAGATCCTGCTTAGACAGAAGTTTGAGATGAAGGATCTGGGGGAGCTCAGATATTTCTTGGGCATTGAGGTGATTAGGTCACCACATGGTATTGGATTACTGCAGAGACAGTATGGCTTGGACATGTTGTCCAAGTATGGTATGACAGGCTGTAAGCCTATTTCTGTGCCATTGGATCAGAATGGCAAATTGAGTGCAGATTCAGGAGAGATCTTGGAGGATCCTACTATGTACAGCCGCATAGTAGGGAGTTTGATCTACATCACGATCACCAGACCAGATTTGAGCTATGCTGTTGGGTTGGTGAGTCAGTTTATGCAGGTTCCACGGAAACCGCATTTGGATGCAGTGAGACGCATACTGAGGTATGTGAAGTCTACTTTGCATTGTGGACTATTCTATGAGACTGGGACAGAGATATGTGTACATGGGTACACAGATGCTGATTGGGCAGGTAGTATCTTAGACAGAAGATCTACCAGTGGATTCATGTTTTCTTTGGGGAGTGCTGCTGTGACTTGGAGCAGCAAGAAACAGCCTACGGTTGCTCTATCGAGTACGGAGGCCGAGTACAGAGGAGCTGCTATGGCAGCATGTGAGGTAGCTTGGTTGAAAAAGCTACTTGCAGATTTGGGTCTATCAGTGGATAGACAAGTTGCCATTTTCTGTGACAACATTAGCAGTATACAGTTGGCCAGGAACCCAGTTTTTCATGCTCGTACGAAGCACATAGAGGTCCACTACCACTTCGTCAGAGAGAAGGTCTTGGCAGGAGACCTTGACCTTGTTTATGTCAGCACAGAGGATTAGGTAGCTGACATCTTCACCAAAGCATTGGGTACAGAGAAGCTCCGCAAATTCAGGGCTTCACTTGGTGTACATGAGATGGAGTTGAGCTCGAGGGGGAGTGTTGAGATATCGAGCTCTAGTGAGGCGGTGGCCACTGATGACCCGCCTGGGGGATAGGCCCCGCACTTACACCACTGGCATGGTTGGTGAGATCTTGGGTGATATGCGGCCAGTGGGATGACAGGCTGTGTGACAGCCACTCTAGAGACTGGCATAGTTATAGCGCCAGCTCATTTAGTCGGGTTCACACTATAGAGAACCCGTGTATGTATTGGTTGAGTACCTTTCATATTATTGTGTACTTTTATTCTTGTATATGGTGTGTTGAGTGTTGAGTAGAGAAGAAGAAGATTTTCAGCCTCTCATCTTGTGTGTTCTCTATTAGGGTTTTGTGAGTGTGTGTGTGTGCTTGCAAGAGCTCAAGCTCTCCTCCCCCCTGCATATTTTCAATACATAGATGCATTGTTGAAGAGGTTTAATCTCAAAGATTGTAAATCTATGTGGCTACACCTACAGAGCCAGGGTTATGACTAAGTCTTGAAGATGCAGGTGACTCTTTTGATGTTGGCTTGTATCAAGAAGCTGTTGGATGTCTTATCTTTTTGTGTAACACACCAAGCTTGACATTCAATATGTGATCTCAATATTGAGAAAATTTATGCATAGCCCATGCACAACGCATTGGTAATCTATCAAGCAGGTGTTCTGTTACCTAAAGGGAACTAAGCACTTTGAGTTATTTTATCCCAAGGGGTTAAATTAGAGTTGCATACATTTACAGGGGCTGGATGTTATGACACAAGAGTGTCCAGTGGTATTTGCTTTCACCTTGGTGATTCATATATATCATGGCTTGGTAGGAAGCAACCCACTATGGTCACTTCTAACTATGGAGCTGTGTACATGGTAGCATATAGCTACAGTTGAGTGTGTTTGGTGCAGGTTGCTGATTTGGGTATTGGTAAGTCCTTAGCCACTACCATCTTCACTAATAGCAGTCAGTGTGCTATTGCAGGCGAGGAATCCAGTTTTTCATGCTCACACAAAGCACATTGTGGTGCACTATCAAGGAGAGATGCTTTGCAGGGAAAATTATCTTGGCTTATGTGCCAACGCAAGACAACTTGGTAGATTTGTTCATGAAGACTCTCCCACAAGAGAAGTTTAAAGCTTTTCACAAAACTTTAAACTTACTTCCCTTTGGGGACTAGTTTGGGCTCCTTGTCACAGTCCAAAGAGCCTGGCACACCTTTGTACTTGTAGTGCAAGCTCACCCCTTGTTTGTTGAAAGAACGGTAGAGGGGGAGGAGACACACACACAGGAGAAAACCCTAATGTATATTGCAAATCCTAACCATAGAGGGAAGCCATCTCCACTCTCACTCAAAGCATAATGCCATAATCCATAATACACACAACACTATGAGTTGTGTCCACACACATCTAACCCTAGCTAATGTCCACACACTATGACCAGCTGGACACGCGATCATTTATGTCTCACACATGTTCCTACCTAACATGCCAGCACATAGCATAGCTGGCTCACACTGACATCGAGCTTGAATCTCAACAGTCCCTCTCAAGCTCATGATGTACTGCCGATGAAGATGTAGATGAGCTTGGGATATCAAGACTCTCAACACTCTCATCTCATGTACTCCCAACATAGTACGGAAGTACTCAAACTTTTCCCTGCTAAGTGGCTTTGTAAAGATGTCTACCACTTGCTCATCAGTCTTCACATACTGAAGATCAACTGTACCATCCAGCACCTTTTCTCTGACACAAAGTGATAATGGACCTCTATGTGTTTGGTACTCGCATGAAACACTGGATTCTTTGCCAACTCTATACTGCTCATGTTGTCACAATGAATGACAACTTTGCCATCAATAGGCTCACATAAATCTGCCAAGAGACTCTTTAACCAAATAGCCTCACAAGTAGCAATGGCTGCACCTCTGTATTCAGCCTCTGTACTAGATAAAGCAACTGTAGGTTGCTTCTTGCTACTCCAACTCACAACAGCACTTCCAAGTGTAAAAGCATATCCACTAGTAGACCTCCTGTCATATGCGCTACCTGCCCAATCAGCATCTGTGTAGCCATGTATGTCCAAGCTTTTACCACTCTCATAAAGTAGACCATAATGTGCACTGGTCTTCACATATCTCATGATGCGTCTCACTGCATCCAAATGTGGTTTTCTAGGGCTCTGCATGAACTGACTGACTAGCCCCATAGCATAACTCAAATCCGGGCGTGTGATAGTCATGTATATGAGACTACCAACCATCTTCCTGTACATAGAAGGATCATCCAATTCCTCGCCATAATCAGCCCGCAACTTCACATTTTGCTCCAAAGGTGTACTCATAGCTTACACCCTGTCATGCCATACTTTGCCAACATATCCAATGCATATTAGCGCTGTACTAACCATGTACCTGCATGATCTTTGATCACTTCTGTTCCAAGAAAGTATCTCAACTCACCAAGGTCTTTCATGTCAGATTGCCCACTCAAAGCTTTCTTGACATGCATCACATCTGCACCATGATCACCTGTGATAATCAAATCATCCACATAGATGACGAGTAAAACAATCCCATGCTGTGTCTTCTTCACATAGAGTGAAGAATCTGCTATAGAAATCTGAAAACCAAGTGAGATAAGATATCTGCTCATCTTATCACTCCAAGCACGAGGTGCTTGCTTCAAACCATATAATGCCTTTTTCAATTTGCATACATGAGTGGGATATCTTGGGTGTACATACCCTTCTGGCTGTGCCATATACACTTCCTCTTGTAGATCTCCATTTAGAAATGCATTCTTGACATCCATTTGATGCATTTCCCAGCCATTAGCTGTAGCCATAGCAATGACTGCTCTCACTGTGCCCATCTTTGCCACTGGGGACTAAAGGTTTCATCATAGTCCAAACCTTGGGTTTGTGCATAACCCTTTGCTACCAATCTTGCTTATGTCTCTCAATAGAACCATCAGATTTGCACTTCACTTTGTAAACCCATTTACATCCAACAACATTCTTGTCCTTTGGTAATGCAACCAAGTCCCATATATCATTATGGACCAATGCGTCCATCTCAACATCCATTGCTTTCTCCCATACATGCTCTCCAATAGCCTCTGTATAGCATGTAGGTTCCACATACTTCACCATAGATGTCATATATGTATAGTGCATAGCAAAATCTCGATATGTCAATCTGTCAACTGGATATCTGACTCTCTGGGATTTCCGTAATGCATGCGCGTCACTCTGAACACCTGTAACTCTAGCATGTGGTGGCACATATCTATCCTGCCTAGTACACATAAAACAGGTATGCCAAGCTCCTCATCCAAACTCTCTGAACTAGATGACTCATAACCTGTGATTCCAATTCCTTTGACCTTCTTATTTCCTTTATCCATAGCACTACTCCCAGTGCTCACACTCTCATGCCTCAAACGTCCTGACCATGGACGTACAGTACTACTCTCAGCCTCTGCTGTGCTGGCCCAGACATAGTAGTAGAACTAGAACTTGCTTGTGGCAAGTTCACAGGAACATCAGCCTCAAGTGACTCAATGACTCCCTCATCTTTTGCTTTGTACCAACTAGCAAGCTCATCAAACACCACATCTCGTGAGATGACCACTTGTCTAGTTTGTGGATTATAACATTTGTAGGCCTTACGATCCTGTGCATATCCAACAAATACACATTTTTCTGCTTTAGGA
This sequence comes from Cibotium barometz, assembly GCF_041138505.1. Lineage (NCBI taxonomy): Eukaryota > Viridiplantae > Streptophyta > Polypodiopsida > Cyatheales > Cibotiaceae > Cibotium > Cibotium barometz. The sequence continues at coordinate 46,502,545 of NC_141088.1, forward strand.
TCCAACTTCCTTCTTCTTTCATCAGGCACATGTACATAAGCTATGCATCCAAATACTTTGAGGTGTCCAATATATGGCCTGTAACCTGTAAGCCGCATCTCTGGCATGCTTCCATGAATGGTTACTGTAGGTGTTTTGTTCAGTATATACACTATAGTAGCACATGCTTCTGCCCAATAGTAATCTGGCATGCTCTTTTCATTGAGCATCGCCCTAGTCACTTCACATATGACTCTCTTCTTTCTCTCAGCCACACCATTCTGCTGAGGTGTATACCTGCAAGTCAATTGTCTTCTTATACCATGCTTCCTCAAGAAATGCTCAAAAGCCTTTGAGGTGTATTCACCACCTCCATCTGTTCTCAAACATTTAATCCAACAACCATATTGCTTTTCTGCAAAAGCTTTGAAATCCATGAACTTTTCCAACACTTCACTCTTCTCTCTCAGAAAGTATATCCATGTCATCCTGCTGAAATCATCTATGAATGTCACTTAGTATAAACTGCCTTTGATAGATGGGTTTTGTGCAGGACCCCATACATCACTATGTACTATCTCAAGTGGCCTGCAACTCATATTTCCTTCTCTAGGAAACCTCAAACTTGCCTGCTTTCCAAACTGACAGGCTTCACAAACATGCATATTCCCATCATATTTGAATCTAGGCAATCCACTGACAATGCCTCTTGTTTGCATGTTCTTTAATCTCTGTATATTGACATGTCCAATCCTCTTATGCCACATATCAATGTCCTGTACCACATTTCTGCTTTTAGAGAACATGGCTGATTTTAACTCAGGAATTCCAGCATCCAGCTTAAACAATCTGCCTTCTTTCTTTCCTTTAGCAATGACTCTACATCCATGTTTGAAGTCCTCAACGAAGCAACCATGCTCGTTGAAACAAACCTGTAATCCCTGTTCCACCATTTGACCAACTGAGGCCAAGCTCTTTGTGATAGAAGGCACGTACAATACATCAGACATAGACTTTGTTTGACCATTGTGCATAACCAATGGTACACTTCCAAGTACACTTCCAACATGTGTAATGACATGCTGGGTATCATCACCTTTCTCCACATAGCCTTTTACATCCATAGGCTTCATATGCTCAAACCATTCACCATGACATGTCATATGGTTTGATGCTCCTGAGTCCATATACCATGTGTCATCATTCGCAGCCTTTTTCGTCATAGAACCCACAACATGTTTCATGGCAAACAAATGATTTGTTGTGCCATCATTACTGCTTGATGCATAGTTTCCACCATGTTGTGCATAATTTCCACCATAATGAAGACCACCACGTTGTGCTCTACCCCCTCTCAAATCATTCTGTTTATGGAAACAATCTCTTGCCATATGACCATATTTCCCACAATAATGGCATTCCACATCTTGCATAGAATTTTGTTGGCCTTGTCAACGTCCTCTACACCGGGGGTTACCTCTGCCTCGCTGAGGTGCATATCCACGACCACCTCGAGCACCATATGAAGGCTGAAAATTCTGTTGTGGAGACCTGTCCTGCCATCCACGACTATTACCACCACGTCCACGTGATGTGAATCTCCCCCTGCCTCTAAAGCCTCTCTGCGAATAGAAAGCCTGATTTCTGCCATTATCATCATGGCTAGTAGATGCATCCAAAAATGAATCACTGAGCTTGATTTCCTCAACAAGCAAGAGGGAAACCAACTCATCAAAGTCTGGTAAACCTGTACTCCTCACGGAGATAGATGTATCAAAAGATTTGTATTCCTTGCCAAGACCACGCAAGGTAATATCCACCAAATCATCATCAGGCATGGGGGCATTTATTGTGGCCAATGCATCTGCAAACTTCTTAATTTCTTGCACATAATCATGTATGCTCCTTTTATTCCTTTTCACATTATGTATCTGCTGTCGCAACTGAGACTTGCAAGCACTCGTGTCTGTATCAAACATCTTGACCAAAGTATCCCATGCATCTTTGGGATTCTCAGCATCCTGTATGTGTATGAGCATAGCATCAGAAATACATTTAGACAGATAATGCAGCACTTTGAATGCTCTCTCTGACCATTGCTTAGAGCAATAAGCTGCTCTGCTGTGTAGGTTGTCAAGGTAGCTCAGGCTCTGGCTCAGCACCTGTAATGAGATTCCAAAATCCTTTTCCTTTCAAGAAACTCTTTATCTTGTACTTCCATGCCTGGAAGTTCTTCCTATCCAGCTTTTCACCAACAATCTGTACTGGATTATCCGACATGTTTGCTCAATGCAAAACACCTTGCGTACACTTCCAAATCTGTAACCAAGCCTTCCTCAGCTCAACCACACTCCAATGAGTGTTCCAGATACTCCAAAGTAATCACCAATCTTCAAATTTGATGTAAAAAATCAACCTGTATGCATCCAAGATGAACTGACTCACGCAGTCCCCGAGATACCCTACTTGGATGCACTTTCCACGGCTCCAAAACACAATGTAGTGGTGCAATCAAGTATGGGCAACTTGCACTGACACCTAAACAACCTCAATGTAGAGTATCAACACCATCTGACATGTGTACATATCAATTTTCGAAAACCCCTTTCTCTGTTTTGGGAAAAACCAGAAAAACCAGTAGAAGATTTGCTCTAATTCCTTCAATATTTGTCCAAATTGAGCAACCAGGCATTCATTAGCTTAGCAATAGTGTCCATCAACTCCATGTAAGAGGAATTTGTCCAATTGTATAAGACCAAAGATTAATTGCTCAATTAAAATGACCCTGTTTCTCTGCAACCAGTGGATAGCCTTTTTAATCAGCTCATTCCTAGCTCAATTAGGCATAATTCATCAATCCATTCACATAGCCCTTTTCTCCAAAGTGTAAAGAAACCAATTGCTAAAGCAATTGTGAAAGGAACCAAGCAACCAATGAGTAATTGATCTCCTCGCTTCAAAAATGTCAAGTTTCTGCCCTGTTTTCCTGTGCTGGCTGCGCCGCCTGCTGTAGGAGGGTTTGGGAGTGTTTGAAGTATCAATTGATGATAGAACTAAGTGCCCAACACACCTAGGCAAGTGTGTGACCCATCAATGCTTTGATTTTTACCAAAAATATGCTCCAAATGCATCAAATCTTCACTTCCTTTTCTCTGTTTTGTCAGAGCTCAAAAACCAGAGTTTTTCACTCAATCAAATGCATGTAAATTGCTCCAAAATTTGTTTAAGGCTTGCATAGGGGTTGCCAATACATCCCTCTTTGTCAAATACATGTGTCTTTTGCCAGATTTACATGTATTTCGACCATACATCAATGCTTCCAAGCTTTAATGGAAAGCTTTCAAAAACCAGAAATTTGCTTTGCTTTGATTTGTTCTAACTTGCTTTGTTTTTGCCTGTATCACCTGCAATCCGCTCAAGGATGTTTAGAAGACCTTACTCGGTAGGCCAAGCTCTCAAATCTGATAGTAGTTGGTGTGCTCCAAGCTTCACAGCTCCAATGGCAAGCTTCACAGCTTCTTCTCCCTCTTCTCTTCACTCACTCATAAACCCTAATAAACAGCACAAGGCTCTGATACCATGTTGAAAGAACGATAGAGGGGGAGGAGACACACACACAGGAGCAAACCCTAATGTATATTGCAAACCCTAACCATAGATGGAAGCCATCTCCACTCTCACTCAAAGCATAATGCCATAATCCATAATACACACAACACTATGAGTTGTGTCCACACACATCTAACCCTAGCTAATGTCCACACACTATGACCAGCTGGACACGCGGTCATTTATGTCTCACACATGTTCCTACCTAACATGCCAGCACATAGCATAGCTGGCTCACACTGACATCGAGCTTGAATCTCAACATTGTTCACATCATCACTCCTAGGGGAGTTTGCCAAATTTGGTAGTGATGTGTGTGAACACACTAGGACCAACCGCCGCCGGGGCACTTTTTCCCTCTTTAGAAGGTTTTTTACTCCATGCTAGTATACACCCATCTTGGGGTATACTTATCTTCTTTGTACAGCACACACTCATTATCTATCTCATCTCATTGTGTGGTCCCTTGAGCTTCTCCATTGTGTGTGTATGTGTGCATTTATACAACCCATCATAGTTGCATACATTTATAGACTCAAACTCAACTGGATGTTATGACACACAAGTGTCCACAAGTGGTTTTTGCTTTCGCCTTGGTGATTCATGTATATCATGGGCTCAACAAGAAGCAACCCATTGTGGCCACTTCTAGCTGTGAAGCCGAGTACATAGTAGCATTTACAGCTACAATTGAGTGTGTTTAGTTGCTGTGCTATTGATTTGGGTACTGGTGAGTCCTCAACCACTACCATATTCATCGAAAGTTAGAGCTGTTGGAATTAGGGTTGCAGGAATGCACACACAACTTCAAGAAGATGAGGAAGCTTGAGCACAACACAGTAGTGTATTATGAGTGCCAAAAATGAAAGATAACAAGCCCTAGAAGATAATGGGCGTATATACAATGCACGGGGGAAAAAACCTCCTAGTGAGGGAAAAAGTGCCCCGGCGGTCCTAAGTGTGTTCACACACATCACTACTATAATATGGTAACAAATCCCCCCTGGAGTGATGCGGTGAACAAGAGCTAGCACTCATGTATAGGGAAGTGTCTAGCTATGTGGACGAATCCACAAAAGGGAGTAAGCCCAAAGCTTTGCGAAAAGCTTCGAACTTCTCACGAGGCAGAGCCTTTGTGAAAAGGTCTGCAAGGTTATCCTGTGTTGGCACATAAGCCAAACTGATCTCTCCTGCAGAGAGTCTCTCCCTGACATAATGGTAGTGCACCTCAATGTGCTTCGTACGAGCATGGAACACTGGGTTCCGCGCAACTGCCAATGCGCTCTGACTGTCAGTGAAGATGGTGGTGGCAGATGGCTGCCCAACACCCAAATCAGCCATAAGGCATCTGAGCCACACACACTCAACCGTAGCTGTGAAAGCTGCCCTGTACTCAGCTTCACAACTAGAAGTGGCCACAGTAGGCTGCTTCTTGCTCAACCATGATATGCATGAGCTTCCAAGCATGAAGCAAAAACCACTCGTGGACATGCGTGTGTCATAACAACCAGCCCAGTCAGAATCTGAAAAAACATGTAAATCTGGCGGCAATGATCCCCCCTTGGGATAAAACAACCCAAGATGCCGAGTACCACTCAAATAGCGAAAGATACGCTTCACTGCCTGCCAATGCTTAATGCCTGGGCTATGCATAAATCTGCTCACCTGTGAGACTGCAAACTGAATGTCTGGCCTCGTAATGCATACATAAATGAGGCAACTGTTGCTTGCAAATGAAGATCAATACCAGGATGCAACAAAAACGATACTTAGAGCTCTTGAAAAGAGTTCTACTTTGTAGATGAATGTGGGAGAGGGTTTGATAATAATCCCACATGGGGACTTATGGGAGTCCTAGAATTTTTGTATAAAAGGTGGCTCATTTGAGAGCTTTACACACTTTGGGCTTAGTTCATGCAAGAGCTCCTTTGAGAGACCTACTCTCCCTCTTCTCCATAGAGGTGAAGACTCTTCTCTCACCCCATCTACATCATTGTATGAGGTAAATCTCTTCAATGATTCATTAGCAATGTCATGAGTCTTTCTCATCCTCTTCTCTAATCATTTTACTCTTATGCATGCTTTTAGTATTTCATTTTTGAGTACATGGATTGATTTGAAGCTTTCATGGAAGCTTGATGCTTGAATGTATGCATGCTTGTAGGAAGATAGGAGTGGAGTGAGGTCTTTCTCTTTGCTTGAGTGCATAGTGATTGTATTCCTCTTGCTTGTATTTGTGAATGAATGGGTGTGTAGGAATGAGGACAAGTTGAGCTTGTGTGTATGCTTAGTCTAGTGTCAAGTGATGGTAGCCATGAGCATTCTCTCCTTTTGTGGATAAGCTCTTGTGCACCGGTACGGGTCGAATCCCTAGCTCCGAAAGGGATGCAAATCCCATTGGAGTGAGCTTAGTGTGGATCGTACTCCTCTTACTACAAGAGAGAGGGTTTTCCGTCTCTCCATTGGCGCCGCTGCCGGGGAGAAGACTCAAATCCGGTTGAGAGTGTGTGGAAACCACCACTATTTCCTCTTTTGGTTGCAAAACCATTGAGTGATTAGGTTAAGTTTGGGTGTGTGATCCCGGTGTGAGTGGATAAGGTTAACCATTGAGCGGTTGAGGTTTCTCCCGCATTGTTTTTTTTTATGTTTCATTGCTTTTATGTTTTTTCAAGTACCGTTCATTATGCTTACCTTCATTGTTTTTTGTCATTTCATTCTTTCATGCTTTTTGTTAACATGTAAATAAAAAGAAAAGAGGTGCGTTGCTAAGCTCTCCCATAGCTTATGCAAGCCCCATTGACTCCCAAGCAAGAAAGAAGAGAGATAGGAAGTGTTGGAGGCGACCTTCCTTTTGTTTTGTGTTGTTATTGTATGGGGAGCCAACGCATCAAGCGTGCTCGAGGAAAAAAATGAGGAATATTTATCTATTGCAGCATGACAAACCGAATTGCTTGAAAGAAACGGGCAACCAAGGGTGGCCCTAAGAAAGAACTTATAAATCTATATATATATATATATATATATATATATATTTGTGGGCTGCATCATTAGAGTACAAGGGCTGCATCAAACCGACTGCTTTTTCAAAATAAAAACAAATACATATTCATATAATCATTTCTTTTACAACAAGTGGTGCAGGCGGCCTTTAAAAAAAATATATATATACATCTACATCTATATGTATAGATATAGATTTATATTTCTGATTTTTTACAGCGGCAAGCTGAAGAAGGCGGGGCGGAAAGGGCCGTTCAGGCCGATGTGGGTTGAGGACCGTGGTCTGACCACGCTAGGGCGAAGCCACCAGTGAAGGCCGGCAGAGAGAGGTGGGCTGCATCCGTTGTTGAGGGTGTCAGGCGAGAGTGGTGCTGCAGCTGCAGCAGCAGCGGGCGTCAAAGCTGATGGTCGTCTTGCGAAGGGCGCAAGTAAGCAAGTAGAAGAGGTGGCTGTGCTGGGCAGCCTCAAGGTGAGAGCGAGTGGTCACAGGATCAGTCTCGGTGTTGGTGGGGCACCCTCAGAGGGAGGCTGACTTGGCCTAAAGCGTACCGCCTGCTGCAAGAAGGTGGCACGACTCAATGTAGTCCTGGTGTGACTCAATAGGAGAGGCCTGGGCCTGCTGTGAAGAAGGTGTTGGAAGAGGTACGATGACGTTGAAACCACATGAGTGAGGGCGGCATGTGCCGGGCTGCGGAGGTCACTAAGGAGGTGCTGAAGGGCAAGCGAAGGTAGAAGGTGGCTAGCGAGGGGCGCAAGCACCTACAGATAGCGAAGACTGGCAAGCAGCGGCTGAAAGAAGACAAGGAAGCGGGCAGGGAAGGCGGCAGCTGCTGGAGTTGAAGGCGTGTGGAAGCAAGGTGGACGAGCACGTGGAGTCGGCGACGAATGCGGGCGGCGAGCGGCGAGCGAAAGGATAAGGTAGGTGAAAATTTTTATTTTTTATTTTTTTTTATTTTTATTAATTTTTTAAGTTTTTGTATTTTTAAATAAAACAAACAAACAAAAAATAATAATATTTCTTATTTTTTTTTTTAAAAAAAAAAGAAAAAGAAAAAGGCATTAAAAAAAGGACAAAAAAAAGAGATTAAAAAAGAAAAGAAAAGAGGAAGAAAAAAAGAAAAAAAGAGATTTTGAAAAAAAGAAAAAAAAATAGTGGAAAATCTTTAAAAAAAATAGAGAGAAGAAAGAAAGAAAAAAATTAAAAAAAAATTCTTTTTATTTGTTTTTAGGAGTCCATAGTGTGTGCATATTTTTATTTTTTTTTCATTTCTGTAATTTTTAGCATATTTAGTATAATTTGCATTGTTTTAAATTTTTGTAATATATTTTTAAAAAAAAAAGAAGAAAAAAAAAACAATTTTTATTTTTTGTATTTTGAAACCATTGTTCATCATTTAAATTTTTGCATAATTAAAGTAGTTTGCATTTTAGAATTTTTTGTACTTATTGCATAATCAGTAGATTTATATTTTTTTTTGTAATTAGGCAACGAAATTTAGTAGTTTAAAAACAAAACAAAACAAAAAGAAAAAAGAAAAAGAAGAAAAAAATAATTTTTATTTTTTGGAATCCATTGAAATTTCTGTACAAAATTTTGCATAATTTAAGTAGCTTGCATTTTTTAGAATTTTTTAACTGCATGCATAATTAGTATTTTTATAATTTTTTATTTTTGACACGAAATTCATTCATTTTATTTAAAAAAAAAACAAACAAACCAATAAACAATAAAAACCAACAAAAGGAGGAAAAAACAAACAAAAGAAAATTTTTGATTTTTTAAGGAGTCTATTATTTTTTGCATATTTGGCAGTTCTTCATTTTTTTTTATTATTTTTTATTTTTTGCATAATTAGTGTAACCTGCATTTTTTTTTAATTTTTGTAACTTTGTGCATAGTTAGTATTTTTTAGTGTGATTCATAATTTCTGTGTAAATTAAAATAAAAAATAAAAATCATAAAATCATAAGATCATTAAATAAATTAAAAAAAATAAAAAAATAAAAAAATAAAAAAATAGGATAGATAGTTACGCCACACATTTTCTTTTTAGTTGTCTTTAGTGATTAGGTAGGGAAAAATATATATATATATATATATATATATATATATTTATCAAAAAAAAAACAAAACACAAAAACCAAAACCAAGACAAAACAAAAACACATATAAAAAACCAAAACAAAATTTTGACCTTATGCACTTACGGTCAGGACGTCTGATAGATTCTGCCATAGGGCCTAGGGCACCATCTAGAGTGCCTACTCAGGAAAGTGGGACCCAATCGATAGGAAACTTGGCAGATATTGCTGAAACCCTTTCTGAATCCCAATCCGATACCCTTTCCTCTAGAACAAGTAGTTCATTGTCCATGGACAATCTAGGGCCATCAACTAGTTATCCCGTAGCCCAAAATAGGACACCCACACGATCCTTTAATCCATTCGAGGCCGACACCATGGGGTTAACATTCAATGTGCGACTCCAATATGTCTACACAAATGCTCAAGGAGCTGAGATCTTTAGGGACCCACAACAACGGTATCTTGTTAAGATAGCCGACATATTCTCAGAACTTGATAGAGCACCTCTAGTCAATGACCAGGGTAACATGTACATGGGTGGAGATGGTGTTCGCTATGAAGTCACCTACCATCCAGAAAAGGTAGACAAATTAGGGGAGCTCTCTAAAACAGAGTTTTTAGACATATCACAACTTTCCAGAGCGAGGGAGTCTCGAGATGACTGGCTCATCGAGCCGGACATGCCTGGACCTTCCAATGCCCAATCCTCAAAGCCATCCACCAGAGATGATTTACTTCTTGTAGATCTAAATTTGGACAAGGATAGGAAAGGCAAGTGTAAAAAGAATCAGGGGGCTGAAAGCCAATGGGAGTTTGTACGACAAATTCCTGTGACAAAGGTCTTACAGGATGACCCACTTCAAGAGGTCTATAAAGATTCGTTAGAGGGATATTATGCCACGACTAAATTGCCAGAGCTGGATCTTCCTCTAGCTTATGTAGTGGTAGTTGAGAAGTGTGCAGGACACATGAACAGAATAGTTGATAAATGGGCCAATGAATATCGAACGTTAGATTGGAAAGAGATTAGGGAACTCACGTGGAAAGGACAACCTTTATTTATGGAAGTGTTCTCAACACGTACAGCCAAACCAGGAGAGACAGCCTTTCTTGGAGAAACTGTTGCTCCTCCCCTACGAGAGTTCACTAGAGAGGGACCTTCAACATCTAAGTGGACCACTGCTAGTAGCCCAACTCTAGCACCACGATATCGTCCTACACCAAATGTGCGACCACAGGTCACACCACAACAACATCTTTCCCACTATGACAATCGGATGAGAGGGGAGCCAACTCGGCCTCCTATAAGTGCACCTCCTGAAATGAGGGTGACAAGATCTTTAGAGGGGTTTGGTGAGGCTGGTAATAGGGCACCCACACCAATTTTGGAAACATGTGGACCATCTTTCCAAAGAGAGGAACAATTCCCACTAAGAGTAAGAGGCCGTAGGCCCTATGATGAGTATTCACGACAAGTAAGGCCATCAACTCTTCAGAAACTGGTAAAGAAATATGAAGGGTCGGGAGATCCATACGACCATGTAGCAGCTTTTAGGCAAGCAGTTCGAGCTGAGCAAGTTGCTGATAAGCATACTCAAATAGAAGGGTTTGGACTCACTCTTGAAGGAAAAGCCCTTGCTTGGTTTCAGGCATTAGAGGCTTCTGACAAAACTTCTTTACGAATTTTGGAAGAGAGGTTCATTGCTGCTTTTTCCTTGATGGGAATTCAACATGACACAGTAGCGCATATCTACTCTTTCAAACAAGGTGAGAATGAGAGTGTTAGAGACTGTGTAAATAGAATGAAGCAGTACATTAATCGTTGCCCAGAAGATGAGAAGCCCGCCCAAAGTCGATTAATTTCTCTCTTCTTAAAAGGCCTCAAAAATTCAACACTGCATACACATCTCTATGCAAAGAAGCATACAAGTTTCAATGAGTGTTGCCATGATGCTATGGATTTCACCGATAACTTCAAGTTCCAGGATGGTTCTGGCCCTGAGGTTAAACCTAGAAATCAGTGGGGTGAGGACCAAAGTTCAGGGTCTAGCGCACTAGTAAACCCAGACCAAATAGCCAACCTAGTACTACGGAGATTAGGACAAACCTATCGTCCACCCATGCAGCCACAACAACAGCAGCAGAGAGTGAGGAGTGTACTTCCTACAGGGCCTCATCTTTGTGGAGCATGTGGCGGTGACCATAAAACAGAGGACTGTAATACCTTTTCTCCTCTAGTCACAAACCAACCCACAAAGAAGTGGTGCCAAGCCTGTGCTTGGAACTTTACTCATACCACCCAGGATTGTACTCGCATTGCGAGAATGAGACAGGAACGTGAGCAGCCGAGGGGTGGAGTGGCTCCACAAATGTATCAACAATATACAAATTTTGAACGTAAGCCACCGATGACACAAGAACAAGCACGACCTGTTCTTGGTGCTCAACCTCCTGCTCCAGGGACTGCCCCTGTAAGGATTGTGGACTATGACAATCCAAATGTGTGTAGAGACTTGGTAAACCCAGGCTATGTGGAGGAGGAATATGTATCATATTCATCCAAAGAAAATATTTTTGAAAGTCCCGTATACCCAAACCAAGCACTGGTGGAGATTCAACCAGGGGAACAAAACTCTTTAATGTTGCTAGGCGGCTACCAACCTAGGACTCCAGGCCCCTCAGGTCAATGGCAGCCAAGGAAAGTAGAGGCCAAACCAATGGGCCCCTGTTATGAGTGTGGAGAACCCCATTGGGCTCGTGATTGTTCACATCGCTCAAGGCAAGCATCTAGGACAAATACAACAGTGCAACAATTTCCCCCAATAGAAAGATATTGTCTAGGGTGTTGTGTCGAACACTTCCCGAAGGATTGTCTGTTGAAACCACATGAGGAGGGCAACTCTCAACCAAAGGTTTCACTTAACCTTGTAGGGGCAATTCCATCACCACCTTCATCTGAGAATGAGGATGTCGTGCCACTTAGAGTCATGACTCGATCACAGACACGAAACGCTGAAATACAAACTGATGAGACACCTCGAACTAGGGACGCAAAGACAAATCTAGTGGACAAGACCCTACAGTCCAGTAAAATAAAAACCACTAGGAGGAAGAAGAACCGAAACAAGCACACTAAAAGTGCATCCACTAGTTCTCAGGAGACCTCTAAACAAAACATAAGGGATAAAACTTTTACATCCCAAGAAGTGCGTGAGGAACATCAACCTCAACCTGAGCCTAGTGTTAAACAAGATGAGGCTAGTACGACTGAGGTTAGTTCTGGGGGTTCTGTTTTTGTGGATAAAGTAAATGAGACTCTAGATGCCATCATTGATGCTCATAGAAGTCGCATTGCAGCTTTATCTGAGCTACCCAAAAAGCTTCAAGAATACCCAAACCCTCGTGAGGAGAAGATCAATCTAGCTGTACATCAGCAACTCATTAGGGAAGCTCAGTCGATACTTGAGGGACCACCACCACCTATTCCTCGGGGCCCAACCTCTCTTAAGCCAACATTAGAAACTATACCGGAAGTGTCATCAAGTAGGGAAATGAAAAGTGAGTTCATTTCACAAGCTCAAAGCGAAAGATCGACACCAATTGACACTCCATTGAAAGAAGAAAGTCTACCATCACCTAGCCTTGTCTTCCCATGCAATGATGAAATTATTGATGCTAATGAGGACATGGCAAATGACATGTGGGCCGCAGTAAATGAGAAAATAAATGAGAACATGTCTTCTGTTAGTTCGCCTCCATTCTCTGAGGTGGATTTTACCAGAGATTCGGAAAACAATTTTGGTCGCCCAAGCATCCAGGAGGAAGGTCAAACAATTGTTTCTCCTAGAAGTAAGCATACAATGAAAACCTTACCATCCTATCTGGGAGAATATGAGAACTGTTCTCAAACCTTGAGGATACCCTCCATGCATAAAAGGTTGACTAAGGAGAAAGATATGAGTATGGTGCAAGCTATTTTGTCAGCACCAGTGGCTTGTACCTTACCTTTGCTTGAATTGATAAAGCTTAAACCTGAGTTGTGGAATGATATTGCCACATGTTTGTCAGAGCAGGTATTGCTACAAAAGGGTCACCATGAGTGTACTATACACCCTGAGACAAAGCAGGTAATGCCAGTTCCTATCAACAAAGTAGGAAAATTTTGTGAAGACGATCAGGGAAATGCTACCCTCCCATTGGAAGTGCGAAAAGTATCTTCAACTGCAATACTTGATAGTGGTGCAGGAGTGGGCATTGTGACAAGGTCCATTTGGGAGAAATGGGGCAAACCAGCTATTAGGAGTACCAGGATGCGTTTGCAGCTAGCAGATGGAAGCTTAGAACATCCCCTTGGGCTGCTTGAGAACATATTGGTCACCACATGTGGGATTGAATATGAGCATACCTTTGCAGTGGTGGATTTTGGAAAGCATCCAAACTATGAAGTGATATTGGGTAGACCATTCATGCGACAATTTAAAATGATTCAAGATTGGGGATACAATTACTTGTACCTCAGACATGATTCTGTCATCACAAGGGTCAACCTAAGTAATCACTCATATCGTGATGTAACAAGGTCTCCAATAGATGAGTTTGATTCTGCTTCATCTGAAGGCTCAAGAATTACATTGTCAGATGGGCGAGAAGATCTATGGATGTGTGGAGCCTCCTGTAGGGATTTCAACACTGAGAGACTTAAGGGTAATCGAAGTGTATCTGACGAGGCATACATTCCACAACCCTTCCCTGAGCATTTAATTGATCCATTAGAATGGAGTCATGTCCTTGCGACATTATCGACATGTGCTTTACCAAAGCCAATTCAATTTTGTGACTCAGATGGATATGATATTATTCCTATACGAATGGTACAACCATGTAACCTTCGAGATGATTTGTACTATAGGAATGCATCCACAACAGCACTGCATGTCGAGGAAGTCTCAGTAGAGGATTTGACACTCGAATCTGCTAATGATGCTGATAAGAAAGAGACACAAGCTCCAACACAAAGGATGTGGATAATTGATGAGTACTCAAGTGAGGGTCATGGCTGGCATGTTCCAACTAATCTAGTTGCTGCTCAAAGAAGGCCAGGCAAGAAGGATTCATCAATGTGGCTACCCAAAGATGCGTACAAACTTGTACCATCTATTCCAGTTGCTAAGCCTCTTAAGAAGCACATCATTTCCAAGCCCAAACCTCGGATTGTTACTCGATGGGTCCCAAAACGGGTTCTTAAAGCACAAGGTTATTATGAGGGTGCAACATCAATCTGGCTTCCAAAATGCCATGGATTGCTAAAGGTAAAAGAATGTTTCAAAAAGATTCCAAAAGCCAAAATTGATTGTCCATATCAGTGGGTGCAAAAGAATTCAATACAAACTCTTCAAGAAAGGAAAGGTGGCTGTGATAGCACCTACAAAACAACTTGTGTTGATCTTCCTAAAACATGTCTTGAAACACCGGTTGTCTCAAATTCTCCATGTTACACAATTCCATCATCAACTGGTGTACCTAAGACTCATCCAACTCCAAAGGAGTCTCATTTGAGCATAGATTCTGGTGCTTCACTGCCTAAATCCTCTTATCTTGCTCAAATCCCAAGACAATTGCTAAAGTCTACACCTCTTAAAAAGGATATACCAAAAGCTAAAGATAAGGCGTTAACACTACAATTGAAGCTCTTTGGTAAATCAATGTTTGAATAGTGTGGTTCCTTATGCCTTTTGAGAATTATGTTTTTTTTGACACGGATCCACCATCAACGCAAGGGTAAGATCAGTGACTCCACAATAAGAACGACAAGCCAGGGCACTTTTCTCCCATTGGGTTTTTTCCCCTTGGCTATATTTGGTGATTGGCACCACTAACAAATTTTATTCTTTTGTTTTTTCTTTGTTTGTTAATAAAACTTTGTGCAGAGATCTCAGCTTAAGAAGAGCATCAGATACGCCCCTACAGTCCACCTATCGTGCACACAAATTAGGAAGGGGGGAGATATTCTATGCTTACAAAGATCAAGGAGGAGCAATCTGCACAAAATCAGCAATTAATCAAGGCAAACGAACAACATCAACAGGGCACTACAACAGGTGTATGCAAATCTTAATCTTTATTTCTTTATGTGCTCTTATCTTTCGAATATATGGTTTGCATGTACACAATATTGGCTGGTTTGAGTTTTGATTAGTAGTTAAAATGTGGTGAGTACATTCTAGAGTCTTAGAAAACTTAGTAAGAGATATTTCTATCCAAAGACAGTGTAGGATATATACCAAGGGAGTATGCCAAGTACTTATGTCTTCAAGGTATATTAGTTATCCCTAGTGGTAGTTACCTCTTAGATATGAGCTAGGTGCTAGGTGTAATAAAAATTTATGAAAATATACCCTACAAAAATATATATACAAGGTGAATTGCGACATGAAGTGTCTACCGCCATGCGAAGTGCTTGGTAGGACCTGGGGATGTCTCAGCACCTTGGGGCCGATGCCTTGGTTTCCATGGGGTAAACACTGATGTCTAGAAGCTTCAATAGAGGACCTTTGAGGAATCTATCGCCTTGATAGATGTTGGTAGGACTCGGGGGTACACTATGGGCCCTCAAGACCGATGCCCTCATCTTCAAGGGGTACTCCTTAGGTCATAAAAGAAAGAAAAAGGGTCTGTCGCCCTTGAGATACTTAGCGGTCTTTAGATTCTCTTGGCGGAGGTCTCTGGGCCATTGCTTGGGTCTCATGGGGATAGAAACTTAATCTTTATCACCTTCTACACACATATTTTTTTTTTTTTTTTTTTAAACAACAAGAGAGAGCCCCAATCACCTTTGCTCATACTTAGGAGTAGGGTTGCCACTTAGGAGTAACTTACATACTGATAGGACATTGAGACTGCGGTCATAACCGGAGGTGTACAACGACACTTGCCTTTGCATAGCATTATCTACTACCTAAGTCTCACTTTGACTAGTTTTTACTCACCTCTTTTAGTATTCATTAAAACTTTAATCAGCCTTGCACTTGAATGCTCACGTGTGTAATTATTATTGCTGATTTTGCTTTTCTTTTCTTTTTATCAATAAAGGACTTTACTCGTATCAATCGTTTTTGTTGCAGCTCTTGCTACTACCGCGCTCGAGGACGTGCGCAAAATAGGAAGGGGGGAGTGTTGCTTGCAAATGAAGATCAATACCAGGATGCAACAAAAACGATACTTAGAGCTCTTGAAAAGAGTTCTACTTTGTAGATGAATGTGGGAGAGGGTTTGATAATAATCCCACATGGGGACTTATGGGAGTCCTAGAATTTTTGTATAAAAGGTGGCTCATTTGAGAGCTTTACACACTTTGGGCTTAGTTCATGCAAGAGCTCCTTTGAGAGACCTACTCTCCCTCTTCTCCATAGAGGTGAAGACTCTTCTCTCACCCCATCTACATCATTGTATGAGGTAAATCTCTTCAATGATTCATTAGCAATGTCATGAGTCTTTCTCATCCTCTTCTCTAATCATTTTACTCTTATGCATGCTTTTAGTATTTCATTTTTGAGTACATGGATTGATTTGAAGCTTTCATGGAAGCTTGATGCTTGAATGTATGCATGCTTGTAGGAAGATAGGAGTGGAGTGAGGTCTTTCTCTTTGCTTGAGTGCATAGTGATTGTATTCCTCTTGCTTGTATTTGTGAATGAATGGGTGTGTAGGAATGAGGACAAGTTGAGCTTGTGTGTATGCTTAGTCTAGTGTCAAGTGATGGTAGCCATGAGCATTCTCTCCTTTTGTGGATAAGCTCTTGTGCACCGGTACGGGTCGAATCCCTAGCTCCGAAAGGGATGCAAATCCCATTGGAGTGAGCTTAGTGTGGATCGTACTCCTCTTACTACAAGAGAGAGGGTTTTCCGTCTCTCCAGCAACCAACAGCTGTCTGATAGAGTGTGACATCAAAGTGATCTCCAGCATCATGAAGACTCA
Organism: Cibotium barometz; assembly: GCF_041138505.1. NCBI lineage: Eukaryota > Viridiplantae > Streptophyta > Polypodiopsida > Cyatheales > Cibotiaceae > Cibotium > Cibotium barometz. The sequence continues at coordinate 46,519,192 of NC_141088.1, forward strand.
ACTTCAAACCTGTCTCCATTGGAGTAGCAATAGGCTTGCAGTCTTCAAGGCCAAATCTCCGCAACAATGTTTCAATATACTTTGTCTGACACAAAGCAATACCTCCATCACACTGCTTAAATTGTATCCCCAAATAATGATGCAAATGCCCCAAATCTGACATCTCAAAAGAGGCATTCAAATCAGCCTTAAAATCAGCAATATGACTCTCATTTGGTCCTGTGAGCAGCATGTCATCGACATAGAGAGCAATGATTAGATGTACACCATCCACACGTTTAACATACAAAGTGCTTTCTGTTGGACTATTCTGAAACCCATGTGCAGTCAAATATGCATGTATTTTTTCATACCAAGCTCGTGGAGCTTGCTTTAAACCATATAAAGCCCTTTTTAACCTGCACACTTTGTTTTCCTGCCCTCTTTGAACAAAACCACGAGGCTGCGATACATACACCTCCTCATGCAAATCTCCATTTAAGAACGCAGTCTTTATGTCCAGCTGATGTACATTCCAACCATTATGAGCTGCTAATGCACAGATGCTACGAACAGTGGTCATACGACATGTGGGAGCAAAAGTCTCATCAAAATCAATGCCCTTCTCTTGAGCATAACCTTTTGCAACAAGCCTAGCCTTATGGCGATCCACTGTGCCATCAGGCTTACGCTTCAATTTGTATACCCACTTAGTGCCAATGGCCTTCTTGCCAGGGGGCAAGTCACATAAAGACCATGTACTATTCTTCATAATAGCATCGTATTCTGCTTGCATAGCAGCCATCCAATTTTCTGAACTTTGTGCCTCATGAAATGAAACAGGCTCACTTTCATCGCACATACTAGAAACAGCCAATGCATAACAATCTGACGCATAAGAGGCACCATGAGAGCCAGAACGAGTGCGACTAGACAAAGGGGCATCCAACTTGCTGTCACGCAAAGTCTGCACCAGCCATCTAGGCATGTTCCTAGAGCCCTCAATCTCTTGTCTCTCATCCTCAAGTGCATCATGCACATCTGCATCAGATATAGGCTGATCTGTGCCATCATTTAAAACCTGCATAGGCTGAAAAACTGCCTCATGAGGTATTGCACTTGACTGTGCACCACTGAAAAGAGGCAACAATGTATCATAGACATCACGTGAGCTGATATCTGTCTCCTTAGTACATGAAACCAAGGGCTGAACTGCATCTTCCACAAATACAACATCACGGCTAACCAAAATGCGCTTTGTCTGTGGATGATACAAACGATAGCCTTTGCTCTCAGCACTATATCCAACAAAAATACATTTGACAGCTTTGTCATCCAATTTTCTGCGATGTTGCACAGGCACTAATGCATATGCCAGGCAACCAAAAACACGTAAATGGCCAACAGATGGCTTGCGGCTATGCCAAGCCTCATATGGAGTGACAACCTGTAATGCTTTGGTGGGACACCTGTTTAGTACATAAGTGGCACACATGACAGCCTCAAGCCAAAAACCATGTGGTAGACTTTGACTCTTAGCCATACATCTTGCCATTTCCATGAGAGACCTGTTTTTTCTCTCAGCCACACCATTTTGCTGTGGTGTATACGGCACTGTACATTGGTGTTTTATCCCACGCTCAGCCAGAAATGCATTAAATTCTGAAGACATATACTCCCCCCCTCGATCTGAACGGAGGGTGCCCATCTTACTTTCTGACACATTTTCAGCCATAACCAAAAACTGTTTGAAGCACAAAAACACTTCGGACTTTGCCTTCAAAGGATATACCCATGCATGCCTGGTAAAATCATCAATGAAAGTCACGAAGTAAAGGTAGTTTCCAAATGATGGAGTTTGCATGGGACCACAAACATCACTGTGAACAAGCTGCAATCTGCATTCAGCTCTCACTGATCCATCTTTGGGAAAGGAAGCACGCTGCATTTTACCCAATATGCAGCCCTCACAAACATGCTTGACAGGTGCCTCAAGCTTAGGCAAAGAAGACACCATTTCAGATTTCTGCAGGCGCAGCAAACTTGCAAAATTCAGATGACCAAAACGTGCATGCCACAGTTTTGCATTTGAAATAGCCTGCGTATCCATAATAGCACATACTGAATCCTCTACACATTTGCCATCCATATTGAGCTTATACAGCCCTCGACATAGTGAACCAGATGCTACAATGATGTCACCACAAGAGAGATCATGAACAGTACATCTGTCATCCACAAATTTTACAACCAAACCTGTTTTGGCAAATGCGGAGACTGACAGCAGATTCTTTTTGATCCCTGGCACATACAATGCATCAAAAAGTGTAAAGGTGTTGCAATTTGCAACATTCAGCACAATCTATCCAACTCCTTTAACGGGATAAGAGGAGTTATTGGCACAAGTGACAGTATTCCCTGTGGGAGCAGACTCAAGGAAAGTGAATAAACTGCGCTGCGAGGTGATATGCTTAGTGGCACCACTGTCAAAGTACCATACATCTGAATCTACTGCAGACATACATGTGTCATGCAAAGATGGGTCATAACTGCACTGCGCATTGAATGCCCATTCTGTATCTTGAACAACATTAGCAGATTCATTGTTAGAAGGAGAGGCATCTGCAACAGCCATACCAGCCTCTTTCTTCTTAGCCTCTTTCGCAGCCAGCTTAGGACACGCTTTGATGACATGATCATTTCCCTTACAGTACTTGCAAAATGTCTTCTGTTTGTCACCCTTCTTCTCATCTTTGTCTTCCTTCTTTGGTTGCGCAGCATTTGCAGATTTCTGCTTACTAGAAGAAAAGCCAGCTTTACCTTTCCCGCTTCTCTGACTAGCAACGAAAGCTTGATCTACGACACGCATAATATTCCTGTTTTGCCTTGACTGGTCTTCTTGCAGCAAAACAGAAACTAACTCCTCAAATGATAAGGCATTGGGATTGCCTTTCATCATCAAGCGAAGAGTGGAAGCAAAACCCTGATAAGAATCTAGTAGACCATTCAAAACAGTCTGCACAAGTGAACTGTCTGACAGGATTTCATCTGCAGAAATGAGCTGCTCTTTGAAATCCTTGATCTTTGTCAAAAATCTATCCATAGAATCACCTTCGTTCATATGCTCACTCTCCAACTGTTTTCGGAGGTAAGCAACACGAGCCTCATTTCTTGCCTGATACAATGTGGCAAGTACATCCCAAGCATCCTTAGAAGTCCTGCAGGAGCGAATATGTGGGATAATGGTACGTTTGACAGACAGCGCAATCAAGGCATGAGCCTGCGCATCTCTACCATCCCAACGAATCTGCTCTGCTGAAAGTGGTGGTTCTCGAACAGCTGCTACAGCACTTGTGCCTGCACCATCATCAACAGTACCTGTTTCTGATGTGTTTGCAGCATTCCCAGCCACAATAGGACGTGCATCAATACCCTGCACAATGTTCCATAACCCCTTTGCTACCAATACATGTCGCATCATATATGCCCACAATGGATAGTTGGTGCCATCCAACTTATCCTCAGCAGCCAACATGCGGAATACATCATTGTTGTCAGCCATGGCCAATGACTGTACTACTAGATGTAAATGCTGTCTGTAAGAGGTAAACCTGTATAAAATCGACCTGTGCTATGTAGCACAGCCCAAAACAGACGAATGGGCACCTGTCCTGCAGATTTTAATCTTGACAAAAAATCTGCACAGTAGGACGATTTTGCCTGCGCAGTACTTGGAATGCAAAAACGGAGGGCGAAATGACTTCAGATCAAAATTCTGAAACGAACGAGCCCTACAGGCGCACCCACGGCATATACTAACCTGCAGACGCTCGTGAAACCTCGTCGCAATCGGAGGAGATGAAGCGGCAGGTGCCGGTGATGCTGCCCGAGAGGAGGAAGCCTGCTCTGATACCAATTGTTGGAATTAGGGTTGCAGGAATGCACACACAACTTCAAGAAGATGAGGAAGCTTGAGCACAACACAGTAGTGTATTATGAGTGCCAAAAATGAAAGATAACAAGCCCTAGAAGATAATGGGCGTATATACAATGCACGGGGGAAAAAACCTCCTAGTGAGGGAAAAAGTGCCCCGGCGGTCCTAAGTGTGTTCACACACATCACTACTATAATATGGTAACAAGAGCGCTATGGCCATTGCAAGGAATCTAGTTTTTCATGCTCGCATAAAGCACATTGAGGTGTGCACTATCATTATGTTAGGGAGAGATGCTTTGTAGGGGAAATCATCTTGGCTTATGTGCTAACACAGGACAACTTGGTAGATTTGTTCACTGATAAAAGACAGAAAATGAGAGAGAGCACACACATATGAGAGAAAAGCCTAATAGATTGATGATGTAACCCTAACCATAGAGGGAAACCATATCCACTCTCACACAATGCATAATAGAAGGAGACTACACACACATACACAACATGTGTTGTGTTCACACACCAAATAACCCTATCTAATGTCCACACATTGTGGCCAGCTAGATGCAGCCATTTATTGTCACACACATGCTACTGTCTACCATGCCAACACATATCATGCCTCACTCCAGCTGTCATCGAGCTTGTAATCTCAACAACCCCTCTCAAGCTCATGATGTGCATCCATAGATGAAGATGAGCTTGGGCTATCAACACTCCCCCTTAAGCTCATCGCAATGTACTCCCAACATGGTATGAAAGTACTAAAACTTCTCTCTCCCAAGTGGCTTTGTAAATATGTTGTGGCAACCGGCTCTTCAGTCTTCACATACTTGAAATCCACTATAACATCCAACACTTTCTCCCTAACAAAGTGATAGTGGACCTCTTTATGTTTGGTCCCCGTGCATGAAAAATTGGATTATTGCCCAACTATGCCCAACTGTACGCTGGTCATGTTGTCACAGTGTATGACAACCTTGCCCTTAATAGGCTCACCTAAATCAACTAGAAGTTTCTTTAACTACTCCTTCGCATGCAGCTATAGTTGCTCCTCTATAGCTACTCCTCTATAGAGGAGCAGCTATAGCTACTCTTCTATACTCATCCTCTATACTCGATAAAGCAACAGTGGGTTGCTTCTTGCTACTCCAACTCACCAAGGCACTCCCAAATATAAAGGCATAACCACTAGTATCTCTACTGTCATCATAAGAGCTACCTGCTCAATCTACATTTGTGTAGCCATATATATCTGAGCCTTTACCATGCTCATAAAAAATACCATGATGTGCAATGGTCTTTAAATAATTCATGATCCAAATGAGGCTTCCTAGGGCTTTGCATAAGCTGACTCACTATCCCCATAAAATAACTCATGTCTAGCTGCGTAATAGTCATGTACATAAGACTGCCACATACATAGATGGATCTTCTAACTCATGTCTAGCTGCGTAATAGTCATGTACATAAGACTGCTAACCATCTTCCTATACATAGATGGATCTTCTAACTCTTCACCAAAATTAGCCCTCAACTCCACATTTTGCTCCAAGGGTGTACTCATGGGTTTACAACCAGTCATCCCATATCTAGCCAACATATCCAATGCATATTGACGCTAGACTAGACATTTTCCTCCATGATCTTTGACCACTTCAATGCCATGATCTTTGACCATATTGATGCTAGACTAGCAATATTCCTCCCTGATCTTTGACCACTTTAATGCCAAGAAACTCCCTCAAATCACCCAAGTCTTTCATATCAAACTACCCACTCAATGCCTTCTTGACATGCATAATATCTGTAGCATGATCACATGTCAGAATCAAGTCATCCACATAGATGACAACCACAATAATCCTGTCATATGTCTTCTTTACATATAAACAGCGAGTCATGAAAAATGTTCACAAAATCGTGCAAACGTTCACTCAACTCCATTTTTGGAAAAAAAAACCCAAAAATGTATCTTTTTTCAAATTTATGAAGGCTAAAGACATACTTTCATGTCAAACATTTTAAAAAAACCACTACTTTTGTGGGAAAAAATGCATAAAGCATCACTTACATTTTACTCTAAACCCAAAAACGTCCAATTTGAAAAAAGAATTACAAAGGAGAAGAAACTCTTCCAATCAACTAAAAGAGTCATTGGAAGTGTCCATAATTTTTGGTGCAAGTGTCCATAATTTTTTAACTTAAATCCATACACAAGAATTTCTATATCATACAAATTAAGCATGTCCACACGTTGACAAATTACACTTTTATTTCCTTTTTTGCGTTGTTTAAGCATCTCTAGATCATACTTTCTCTTGAGTACGGATAAGTTTTGTACCAATACATGTTTCTAGACTGCGTGTTATATGTAGTGTATTATCTACAAACTAATAGGTGGTAAAATTGACATTACTTTTAGACCCAATATAATTTGATGAAACTCTCTTACATGGGACTAATGCATTATCTAAGAAAATAAATTTCCTTTGTATACAAAGTTGCATTATCTAAGAAAATAAATTTCCTTTGTATACAAAGTTACTCCAATGGTTGAATTGAAGCATATTTTGATATTAAGATAGGTAGGTATATGGAGTCCATAGCCATAGAAGAGGTTTATTGAAGAGGCAAAGATGTCTCTAGACTTACATAGAAATCCAACAATCCAAACGGTCAAATTTTAGACCGTAGTTAGTGAGTACTACAATTTATCACTTTACTTTATTTTGATCTAATAGTTCGATTTTTAGTTATAGTCTTTACAAAAACATAGTTTTTAGTTTATAACACTTAAATTTTAAACCATGAAAATGACAACAGTTGTTTTGAAAAATTGATAAAATTTTGGATTCTAGAATTCACTTTGTTGATTCTGGAATCCAAATTTCCATGACAGATTGACGTTTATATCGTGATAGTGAAATGTTCATAAAAAAAATTAAAATTTTTGTTCCATAATATTTTTACTTTTATTAGACAAAAAATTTAGTCCGTTAGTGGAAAACATTTTCGTCGATGGATTTTTTTTCGTTGATGGAAAAAATTTTGTCGATGAGAACTTGGATTCTGGATTCTGAATTTCCGTTGATGGATTGAAATTTTTAGACGAAAATTTTTTCCGTCAAAAATTTTGTTTTGCTAGAAAAACTTCGTCCGCGTCAAAAAAATTTCTATCAAAAATTTCGTCCATGGAAAAAAATACCGTCAAAAAATTCATCGAAGGAATCCAAATTCTCATTGACAAAAAATTTTCCATCTCGCGACGAATTCCGTCAAAAACTCCGTGAACGAAAAAATTTCCATTGATAAAAATTTGGATTTTCACGGATAAATTTCCATCGATAAAAATTTGGATTTTAGAATCCAAATTTTTATCGAGGATGAAAATTTTTTTGTCGCGACGGAAAAATAATCCGTCGATGAGAATTTGGATTCTAGAATCCAAATTTATGTCGAGGAATTGAAATTTACGTCATCAGATTGAAATTTTCATCGACAAAAATTTGGATTCTAGAATCTAAGTGAATTCTGGAATCCAAATTTCCATCGATGGAATTTTTTTTCCCATCGACGAAAATTTTTACCATTGACAAACTAAATTTTTTGTCTTTTAAAAGTGGAATTTTTGTTTATTATGAACCAAAATTTCTCTTTTTTGGACGTCAATTTCACTGTCATGATAGAAACGACAATCTTTTGGATTCCAGAATCTACTTTATCAACAAAGTGGGTTCTATAATCCAAATTTTCATCATTTTTTCAAATGACAACTGTTGTCATTTTCATGGTTCAAAATCTAAATGTTATAAACTAAAAATTATGTTTTTGCAAAGACTATAACTCTAAATCGAACTATTAGTTAAAAATAAAGTAAACTAATAAATTATAGTACTCACTACCATCTAAAATTTGACCGTTTGGATTGTTGGTTTTCTATCTGAATCTAGAGAAATCATTTCTTTCAATAAGCCTCTTCTATGGCCACCATGGACTCCGTATACCTTCTTATCTTAATATCAAATATACGCTCTAATTCAATGATTGGGATAAAGTTAGTTAAATTCTTGTAGAAGAAAAGCACTTTTTTTTAAATTCTAAGTAAAGAATGTATTATAGATTACATAGACATGCATGAATTATTAGTAGTTAAATAAAGAATATTAGATCTTGTCATTGACCTTGTTTTTTCCATTTTGTTATTTGACATGAAAAGTGAAAAAAAATCACCTTTAAATTAGCAATATGTACATTTTTTAAAAGAAGTTTGAAACTATGCTTATTTTGTAAAAGTTATACAAAAAGTTCTCTTTAATGTCTCCAAAAGATTGTAAAATTGATCAATATTTAGGACTAGTAAAAAATCAAGATAGCCTATTGCAAATGACTACTCAATGACTCGTGAACATTTTTTATGACTCGTTGTTAGTGAAGAATCTGCCATAGAAACCTGAAAACCAATAGAGATAAGATATCAGCTTATCTTATCACTCCAAGCATGAGGTGCTTGTTTCAGCCCATAAAGTGCTTTCTTCAACCTGCACACATGAGTGGAGTACCTTGGGTGTACATAACCTTCTGGCTACTCCATGAAGACTTCCTCTTGCAAATCACCATTTAGAAATGCATTCTTGACATCCATTTAATCCATTTCCCAACCATTTGCTGCAACCATGGCAATAACTAACCTCACAGTCCCCATCTTTACCACTAGACTAAACGTCTCATCATAATCCAAGCCTTGGGTCTGTGCATAGCCCTTAGCAACCAATCGTGCTTTATGATGCTCAATCAAACCATATGACTTGCATTTCACCTTATAAACCCATTTATAGCCAATGACCTTCTCGCCTTGTGGTAAGGCAACCAAATCCCAAGTATCATTATGAACCAATGCGTCCGTCTCCTCATCCATTGCCTTTTTCCATACATGCTTTCCAATAGCTTCTGCATAGCATGTAGGTTCCATATGCTTGAACAAAGAGGTTATATGTGCATAGTGCATAGGAAAACCACTGTATGTCAGCCTATCAACTGGATACTTGACTCTTTGTGATCTCCGTAAAGCCTGTGGATCACTTTGTACACCTGTCACTCTAGCATGTGGAGGTACATATCTCTCTTGGCTTCGCACCTCATGTGCATAAGACTGGTATGCCAAGTTCCTCATTCAATCTCTCAAAAATAGATGACTTATATCTTGTAATGCCAATACCTTCAACTTTCTTCTTTTCTTTGTCCACAACACTACTACTAGTGCTACCTCTATCATGCCTCAAATGCCCTAACCATGGATGTACACTACTACCACTTGACTCTTGTGGCCTAGACATAGAAGTAGAACTTGCTTATGCTAAGTCACATGAGCATCATCATCACTAGAATCACTGGCATCCTTATCTTTTTCTTTGTACCAATAACAAGCGCATCAAACACCGCATCTCGTGAAATGAGCACTTTCCTAGTATTTGGATTGTAACATTTATATGCATATACATTTGCGATCCTCTGCATACCCAACAAAGATGCACTTTTCTACCTTTGGATCAATTTTCTTCCTCTTCTCATCTGGCACATGAATATAAGCCCTACCAAACACTTTTAGATGCCCAATGTTTAGTAAGACGCATCTCTGGCGTACTTTCGTGTATGGCATCTGTAGGTGTCTTGTTAAGAAAATACACCACTATGCCGCATGCTTCTGCCCAATAAATGTTTGGCATTCTCTTCTCATTTAGCATTGCCCTAGCCACATCACCAATGACCCTATTCTTCCTCTCAGCAACACCATTTTGTTGAGTTGTGCCCCTGCATGAAAGCTACCTTCTAATTCCATTCTTCCTCAAGAAGTCCTCAAATGCATGTGAGGTGTATTCACCACCTCCATCTATCCTCAAGCATTTGATCTAACAACCATATTTCTTTTCTACAAATGCTTTGAAATTCATGAACTTTACTAACACTTCACTCTTCCGTTTGAGAAAATAGATCCAAGTCATCCTACTATAATCATCAATAAAGGGTACATACTCCCTACTGCCACTAATGGATGGGCTTTGTGCAGCCCCTCATACATCACTATGAACAATCTCAAGTGGCTTACTACTCATGTTGCCTTCTCTAGAGGGAATGGCAACCTTCCTTGCTTTCCAAACTAGAAAGCATCACATACATGCATACTCCCATCATATTTGAATCTGGGCAGCCCACCAACTATGCCTCTTGATTACATATTCCTCAACTTCTGTATGTTCACATGCCCAATACATTTGTGCCACATCTCAATATCTTGGACCACATTATGGCTTTAAAAAAAATAGCTGACTTAAACCTTGGAATACTTGCATCCAATTTGAGTAACCTACCTTCCTTCTTGCCCTTGGCAATAACTCTATAGCCATTCTTAAAGTCTTCAATAGCAACCATGCTCGTTGAATCATACATGTAATCCTTACTCAACCATTTGACCAACAGAAGCCAAAACTCTTTTTAATGGAAGACACATCCAAAACTTCTAACATAGACTTCACCTCACCATTATACATCACCAATGGCACACACCCAACATGAGTGATAGCATGTTGAGTGTCATCAGCTGTCTCCACATATCCTTTTTTATCCATTGGTTTCATGTGCTCAAACCACTCACCATGGCAAGTCATGTGATTTGATGCTCCTGAATCCATATACCATGTATCATCACACTCTGTCATCATAGAACCCACTACATGCTTCATTGCAAACAAATAATTTGCACTACCATCATGACTAATGGATGCAAAATTACCACCATGTACTCTATCCCCTATCATGTGGTTTTCGCGATAACAGTCAACAAGCCATGTGACCAAACTTTCCACAATTGTGACAGTCTACATGCTGCATAGATGATTGTTGGCCTTGCCAACGACCTCTTCTACGAGCATTACCTCAACCTCTTTGAGGTGTATAACCATGACCACCTCTAGCACCGAATGCTGGCCTCGATAAGTATAAAATACTTGATCCCTTGCATTTTCATTGGTGCTAGATGAGGCACCTAAACCATGCTTCATCTCTTCCACAATAAGCAATGAAATCAGCTCATCAAAATCTGGGGAGTCTCCACTTCTAACCTTGATAGAGGTTTCAAATGTTGTGTACCATTGTAATCACTACCAAATCATCATCATCCATGGGGGCACCAATAGCTAATACATCACCACATTCTTTGATCTCTTGCACATAATCATTTATACTTCTATTGTTGTGATTCACACCATGTATTTTCTACTTTACTTACATTTTCTTTGGTGTTGTAGTCGTATCATACAACTTTACCAAAGTATCCCATACATCCTTGGGATTATGTGGTGTCCTGTATATGGCATAACATGGTGTTTGTTACACAAATTGAGAAGTAATACAACACTTTGAAGTCCCTCTCTATCCATTTTTGATGTGTTGTAATAAGCTGATCAGGTGTTGCATTCATTTGGGGAACCCTTGGCTCCGTCTCCTCGCCTCTCACCAAGTTCCATAGTCCTTTGCCTTTGAGGAAATTTGTCATACGATACTTCCAGATGTAGAAGTTGTGTCTGTTAAGCTTTTCACCAACAATTCTATCGGGACTATCACTCATTTTACTTAGCACAATTTTCACTGAGGATTTCCAACAATCAACTCAGACATGCACATACATACATATCCTTCGGCACCGATGTTGTCCACACATCCCACAATTTTTATGGTGGCAATAACTTCTTGGACTCAAAAACATTGTTTGCAAAAGTTGAAAACAACTTGGCGCCACTCACAAAATCTGAGAAATGCATCCAAAACAGTCCTCCACTTTCCAAAACTCTTCAATTAGCTCGTATTATGCATACAAGATCATCCAAGTAGCGTTTGAGCTCAACTATATACGAACAGTCCACTATGCCCTGTTGTGACGGTTTTTTCCAAGCATTCCAATCCTCTAAATCACTGGGAAATGATCAAATAAAGTGTGGAACATGTACATTGACATCCATACATCCTCCATGTTGCATATAAACATCATTTGAGATCATTACATGCCAAACACTTACCAAATATTGTACTCTGTTTTGATTAAAAAAACTTGTAAACATTGATTTTTGGTCACTAATCCCGCTCTAATCGCTTCAAATGAGATCCAAATTCAGGGCCGAGGCATTCATTATCTCCATAAGATGTTGCTCCACCTCCGTGTAAGAGAAACTACTCCAATTTTGAGTAGTGAGTGAGTAATTAATGAATTAGTGGCTCTGTTTTTCTAATAACATGCTTAATCCTATGCTAATCTGCTCCAAAACAGCTCCAATCTTGTTGTTTCTCACAAATGAACTTCCGGAAAGCTTCTCCAAGCTCACATGCATACATTTGCTAAGATTCATATGCATTCAATCACATCATATAGCTTTGGGAGGCATCAAACAAGTGCAAAATGGTAAAAATATGCTCCAATGGCCTATTTTTCCAATGCCACTTTCTCCTAGTGAAGTTGGGAAGCTTTTCAATCAACACTGAGTGCACATATACCTTAGCAATCCACTTATTTATTCTCCCAACACATTAATGCTTCCAATTTGAGCAAGAATCACGTCTAATGGCATCAACTTTGGGCATATAGTGATTTTCCCTCTTGTTCAATGCATCAAATGGCTTCAAATCAATGCTTGTGCTTGCTCCCAAGTTGCTATTACATCACAAAATTCCACATACATGTGTCCATCTATTACATGCATTTCCCTCTTACATTAAAGCTCTCAAGCTTTCCATTAAAGCTTCCAAAAAACCAAAATTTTCACTTGCTTTGGGCAACTCAAATCTTTCTTTACTTGTGTCAAATCACCTGCAATCCGCTCAAGGGTGTTTAGCTTTGCTTACCCGTGGTCCTTAGATTTTAGATCTTTTGAGTAGGTGTGTGCTCCAGGCTTCTCTTTGCTCCAAGCTCCAAGATCCAATGGATAGCTCCAAAACAGAATTTTTTCCTCTTCTTCACTCACTCACAAAACCCTAATAGAGAGCACCAGGCTCTGATACCCCATGATAAAAGATAGATAATGAGAGAGAGCACACACACATGAGAGAAAACCCTAATAGATTTATGTAACCCTAACCATAGAGGGAAACCATATCCACTCTCACACAATGCATAATAGAAGGAGACTACACACACACACACTACATGTGTTGTGTCCACACACACCAAATAACCCTACACGACAATTCTATTGGCTCTACATGTAGTACTTATGGTTCTCTTATATTTGCAATTAAACTAAATTGACTAGAACATTTTAAAGAAAACAATAACTACGACTATCTTTTATGGATTTATAAGTGGCGTGTGCAGTCTAGTATCCGAGTGATTCTGTCATTCTTTGAGACTGGTCACAGGAAGGAAGAGCATGATGGTGCGGGCACATGTGTGAAACGTGCCCTGAGGCGTCATCAGTTGTGTGGCAGGATGCTCAGCGGTTCAGAGATGCGGACCACGTAGTCGAGTGGTGCTCCCAACATTTGTGTGGGAGTGCAGCATCATCGTATCCCAAACGTGATGCTCGGATTGTCAGGAGATTTTTTTAGCATGTGGATGGTGGCATGATTGACCGTAAAGCCTCCCATGATTGTGACATAGTACCTGGCACCTTGGGCTTACATTCCATCAGGAGCACGTGCATGGTGGCCCCCACAATTTACACACGATAGTTTGCATGCTTCTGTGGAGCTGTATACATGGCCTCTAAAAGATTCTGTACAAGACATTAACAAACAATACTCACTCAACACCATTCAGAGCACAGACTCTGATTTATCATGACAGCATAATGATTGCACAAACATCAAGAAAGACATGATAAACGCTGAGCAAAGACATAGCAGAACTTCTCTTTCATTCATTAGCAGATCAGAATCATCGCCATTCCCTAGATGCAACTGTCAGGGAATAACCACTCGGTTCAGATCCCAAAAGGTACATCCACACGTAACTAACCACCAAGCCCTTTGACTAAGGTCTAAGAATTACATAAGAAAGCCCTAACACTTAGCACAGCCTCGTGGCTAAATTTTTCCCAAAAATTTGACCTGAACCCATCAATCCCTGATCAGCAAAATCTGATTTCTACAGTAGACCTCTGATCATATAAAGAGAGTGTCTAGAACAAAATGAAATTTCCCTAAAAAGAAAATGCCTAGTGTTTGTCTTTTTTTTTTACTAGTGCTGAAAAACACTGTGGTAAACATTCCGAGCATCACTATGCCTGACCCTGTTGGTCAGTCTGAATCTCTAAGACCTGCTCGTGCTGAGCTTCCACGTCCACTTGAACCTCCTTTGCAATGTTGATCACCGCCTCAGGGTCCTCATCATCTGGTAAAGCTTTATCCATACCCATCAGCAAGCTCACGTGCTCATCAGAGCTCTTTTTCTGAACAGCTCCAGATGTTTGTCCCTCAATAGCACCTACTCCTTCTTCTTGTGTCTGAAAAAGGGCTCTAATCTTCTTCAGCTTCCTTGTAGACAATTTCAACTTAACAAGCTTAAAAGGATTAGAACTAGGACTTTCTATCCCCAGCATATGGGACTCCTCTGGCCTGATTGTGCCTTTCAGAGCAAAACCACTCGGCGTCTTATATTCCAGCATATCCTCTGTTTCATCTACCTTGCTCTGAAATTTGGACTTTTCAGCTACAAGCTGTACCGCCTCAGCTTCCAATTGAGCAATGCGCTTCAAATTCACCTCTTGCTCCATTGTGTTCACAACTCCTTTGAGGTTCTGGTATGGCTTGAAAACAAACTGCCCAATTCTTTCTCTGATCTCTTTCCATATCACTGATCCCTGCTGAATCATTTCTGATTTGATTCTCCCCACATCTGCTTTAGAGACCAGAATACCTCCTACAGACAGTTCTTCATGCTCACTTAATATTTGCTCCTTCATCTGTTCTAAGGGTTCCAATCTATTTAAAAGCATCCTATTCTCTGTTTCAAGCTCTACCTGTCTTTCAAGAAATCTTTGAATCTCTGACTCTACACTAGCCTTCAAAGATGTTGTCCATTCTTCAAACAACTTCAGAGACAATCTATTCTTAACCAACTGACTAGTCTGTTTGGAGATCTCCTTGGCTGAAGAAACTTTCAACTCAGCCATGTCAGCATTCAGAGCTTTGATCTGATTCTGCAACATTTCCACTTCTTGAGCTTTTCCTCAAGCATTAGTCTAGCTTGATCATTAGCCTTTTGCAACTGCTCTTCCGCATAGGCTCTATTTTGATATTCCCTAATCTTTTCAACTTGCTGCATACAAAACTTCCTCAGAAATACAATAGTATCTCCCACATTTTCTGTAGTGACAGTCCAAGACTGCTCTGAACCGGATTTTGCTGCCAACAGAGTCACCTTCGAAGGCATCCCTTGCATCTTCAATAGGTCATATCTTTTGCTGCCTCCTGCCACATGTTCCTTTTCAATCAACTGTATCTTCTTCCCCAACTTGGTTTGAGAAGGAGTCGGAGATTGCCCTATCCCAGAGACTTTTGCCCCTAAAAATGGTTCATCATCTTCATCTATCCCAGACTGCAACACAGAAGTTGTAGCCTCTTCCAAACTATAACCTGCCTCCACGAGACACTCTATTGTTTTCTGCTCCTCCTCTGTCAACTGTCTATCCCTAAGTTTCCTCTTCAGAGTCAGAGCCAATGTATGTGAAGAAAGTCTAGGGTCCACAGGCTTTGCAGGTATAGATGTTTGAAAAGAGTCATAATCAAATAAGGCCTTGAGGAAAGGGCCAAGCCTGCTCTTACTAACTGCTCTCCTTTTATCCTTCTCTCCCACTTCAATCATAATCCTCTGATGTACCACAGTGGCCCAATCCACATCCACTCTTGCCTCTCTTTTGCAGCTAAAGGGGTATAAGATTCCTTTGACATGTAGTCAACCTTCTGAAGTAAAAGAACACGCTCCATAAACCATCGCAATTGCTGCTTCCTGGCGGCCTCTACTATCTTTAAATGATAATAATGTCTGGAGCCCACAGGGTTCCCAAATTCTCTCTCCGTATCCTCATCAAAAACTAAATTCAAAGCTTCCAAACCTGGGTTAAAATGTAAGTCAAATACCTGAGAAATCAGAGTTGGGGTTACCCTTGTACCTCCTTTGAGTACTCCCTCTGTCTTTCTCAGTAGAACTAGCTGTGTGGGAGCATAGATATTGTCTTGCCACTCAGCCCAGGCTAATTTTGCATATCCGATCAACCCAATTGAAGTAAGCCACTTAACATTTGCGTTATTTTCCAAATCCATGATGTACTTGAAGGGTGCAAAGTTCTCCATGATGTACTTGAAGGGTGCAAAGTTCTCCACCAGGCTACCCACAGCAGTAGAAATATCCTTTGTAGAAGTCTCCTCCTGTTGTCCCATCTCTTCTGAATCCGAGCTAAAACACTGCTCTACTTCTTTGCTTGGTGCTGAATGCTCTCGCAGGCAGGGACCGTCGAACTGATGTGGTCTCCACCTTAGGTTTCCCTTGTTGCATAGCCTGCTTAACCTCTACCTAACAGTATTCAGAGCAAGAAGGTTTGGCCTAGTGGTAGAACTACGGGGCATGTGAGTAGGGGGATAAGTAGAACAAAGAGAAAAAGAATGAGGCACACAGCACAATGAGGCTACTGGCTTCTTGAATGGACACCTCTGAAATGCAGATGTCTCCTCACGCAATCTCCTCTTCCATGCACTTCTAGAACGCACTGGATGAAGTCATGCATGCCGTCCCCTCACTGTTGCGGATTTATAGGGATTCTCATGCATCACATCGGCCATTACCGCAAATAATGTCGGACAAAAAGTTAAATCAAGCCAATTGATAGCCGACTCGTGCGAAATATATTCCCCACCGTTTAAATTGAAAAATCCAAGCAGACTCTGATCCACACACAAGCTCTAAATTTCCTCTGTTCTCTGATCTTTTGCTCTGCCTTGATCTGAACATGTACTCTGAACTACAGGGGGAGTGCCCACAAATGGCTTAAGTCTAAACCCATTCACCCCCTTTGGTACCAATGTTCCAAAGGCATCTGAAAGCATGAAGGTTCCTTGCCCCAAGTCTTTTTCAATTCTGTAGGGCCCAATGTACCTGAGCCTCAACTTCCCTGGGTGTGGCCCTAACTTGGAATTGTAAAGCATGACCCAATCTCCCACTTTGAAGACTTTGAACTTGACATTCCTATTTACCCAAGCTTGTCTCCTTTTTTGAATGATCTCTGAAACATAAGCACTCATTGCTCTGTCTTCCTCCAACTGATTCAGATTGTGCTGTCTATAGATCAGAGATTCTCTGCGTGGAAGTCTGCTTTCTGCAGTAACTCTCAAGCTAGGCACCACAAACTCCATGGGTACTACTGCTTCTAACCCATAAACAAGCCTAAAAGGAGTCATTCCAGTGGTTACTTTAAAGGCTGTTCAAAATGACCATAAAGCTGAGTCCAATTTCATATCCCAATCAGACTTGTTGAATTGAACAATCTTCTTAATGATTTTAAGCAAGATTTTGTTTGAACTCTCAGCCTGTCCATTTGCCTGAGGATGATAGGGAGTGGACTTCTTATGCAAAATCATATGGGTTTGAGTCAGCTCTCTGATAACATCACTCAAGAAGTGTGTTCCCTGATCACTGACAAGCTCAATGGGACATCCAGACCTTGTCATGATGTTACTATACAAGAATTTGGCCACACTAGCTACTTTATTGTCTCTGAGAGCCACTACTTCCACCCATTTAGTACAGTAATTTGTAGCCACCAGAATGTAACTCTTACCTGTCTTGCTCTTTGGCTTGATAGGACCCACAAAATCTAATCCCCATTTCTGAAATGGATCTAGAGGTAGCACAGGGTGGTCTGACATCCTATCTTTAGAATTGGGTTGGCCCACTTGCTGACAAACCAAACATTCCTTGGCATATGTGTGAGCATCCTTCAAAACTGTTGGCCACCACAGACCTGATTGTAAAATCTTCTTTCCTAATATCTCCCCTGAGAAGTGACCTCCAGAAAACCCTGCATGTGCCTCTTGTACCAATACTACTTGTTCAAAATCAGGAACAAATCTTCTTATTATCTGATCTATCCCTTTTCTATACAATGCTCCTGCAATGACTAAGAATGGCTTGCTTTTCAGCACAAACTTTGTTTTCTGATCCACACTCATCTCTTTTGGTAGCAATCCATCAGTGAGAAACAGCAACATTTGATCATAAAAGGAGTCAGAGCTCCAGCTCTAAATAGCAAACAGATCAGAGTCAGGGAAATAATCATGCAGCATCCTCCTTACTTTCAAGTCTCCTTAAATAATCAGCCACACAGCATGCTGATTCCCTAGAGTATGTACTATCACAAAGTCAAATTCTTGCAACAACAACATCCATATTGCTAACCTTCCTGTCAATTGTGGTTTCTTCACAAGAAATAACATAGCTTGATGGTCAACATGGAAGAAGACTTTGTTAGCCAGAGGTAATGTCTAAATTTCTGTAAAGAGAACACCATGCCCAAAGCTTCTCTCTCTAACTGAGTAATTCCTCTCAGCTGAAGTTAGCATTCTACTTGCATAGTAGATAGGCCTGAACCAATTCTTGATTTTTGCCTGCATAAGAACAGCTCCTACTGCAATGTCTGAGGCATCAACAAATACATGGAATGGTAAAGACCAATTAAGAGGCTGCAAAATTGGAGCTACCACCATCATCTTCTTTAAAGTCTGAAATGCCTTTTCCTGGGCCTCTGACCACCTGAATTCTACTCCTTTCTTGGTTAAATGTGACAAGGGTGCACATACATCTGACAAATATCTTAAATGTCTACTGTGCCACTTGATCTGACCCACAAACCTAGATGTTTCCTTCAGATTCACTGGGCTCTTGGACTTTATGATGCTCTAAATTTTTCTTGGATCCACCTGTATACCTTCCTCTGAAATTACGTGGCCCAACAAGACTCCTCTTTTAACTGCAATTTCACATTTGTATGGATTCAATGACATACCATACTTCCTGCATCTCTCAAAACCTTTCCTCAAGTTCTCCAAATGCATCTCTTTGGATCCAAACACACTGAAATCATCCATAAATACCCTCATAAAAGAAGACAAATAGGGCTCAAACACTCTGCTTGCCACCTCTGAGAAAGCTGGTGGTCCATTTTTTAATCCAAAGCTCATTACTGTGAACACAAATGCTCCCCACTCTGTAATGAAGGCTGTTTTGTGTTCATCATCAAGGTGCATCCTGATTTGATTATATCCTGAGAACCCATCCAGAAAACTATACATTTGATGCCCTACAACTGAATCTAGTAGAGTATCTACAAAAGGTAATGGAAAAGGATCTGTGATGGTGGCTGCATTGAGCTTTCTATAATCCACACAAACTCTTATTCTTCCATTTTTCTTGGGAACTACTACAATTGGAGATAGCCATGTTGCTTCATGTACAGGCTTAATGAATCCCACCTTGAGCAGCTTGTCAATTTCATCTTTAACCTGCTTTGCATAGTTAGGATTCATTCTGTACCTCTGTTGGACAGGCTTAGCATCTTGCTTCAAATTAATCCTATGGGAATAAAATGCAGGATCAATCCCCTTCATATCTGAATATTCCCATGCAAAAATGTCCTTGTATTCCATTAATAATTTCAAAAGATTGTCTTTGAATTCTCCTTCCACATGAACACTAACTTTGACAACTTTAGGGTCATTCTCTGTTCCCAAATTCCATTTCTGTATAAATAGATTTTAAAAAAATTATTTTTATTCCAAAAGATTTATTCTTATCAATTTTGATTTTATGCATAGAAAGATGCATAAAGAATTTATTTTTAATTCAAAAGAGTTATTCTCATCAATTTTGATTTTATGCATAGAAAGATGCATAAAGAATTTTATTTTTAATTCAAAAGAGTTATTCTTATCAATATTGATTTTATGCATAGAAAGATGCATAAAATATTTATTTTTATTTTGAAAGTATTATTTTCATTGAAATTAAATTTATGCATAGTTAGATGCATAAAATATTTATTTTTATTTTGAAAGTGTTGTTCTCATTAAAATGGAATTTATGCATAGTAAAATGCATAAAAGATTTATTTTTATTTTGAAAGTGTTGTTCTCATTAAAATGGAATTTATGCATAGTAAAATGCATAAAAGATTTATTTTTATTTTGAAAGTGTTGTTCTCATTAAAATGGAATTTATGCATAGTAAAATGCATAAAAGGTTTATTTTTAATTCAAAAGTGTTATTTTCCTTAAAATTGAACTTATGCCTAAATAGATGCATAAAAGGATTTTTATAAAAGTGTTATTCCTACTAAAGTTGTCTTTATGCCTAATTAGATGCGTAAAGAATCTTTACATTAAAAAATTAGAATTATCCTACATTCTATAAATAGATGTGGATGTATGGATGTAGATGTGGAATGTGGATATGGATGTATGGATATGAATGTGGATGTGGATGTGGATGTATGAATGTAGATGTGGATGTGGATGTGGATATGGGTGTATGAATGTGGAATGTGGAAATGGATGTATGGATGTGAATGTGGATGTGGATGTGGATGTATGAATGTAGATGTGGATGTGGATGTATGAATGTGAATGTGGATATGGATGTATGAATGTGGAATGTGGATATGGATGTATGGATGTGAATGTGGATGTATGGATGTAGATGCAGATGTGGATGTATGTATGTGGATGTGGATGTATGAATGTGGATGTGAAAATGGATGTATGGATGTAGATGTGGATGTATGGATGTGGATGTGGATGTATGGAAGTATGTATGTGGATGTGGATGTATGAATGAGGATGTGAAAATGGATGTATGAATGTGAATGTGGATGTGGATGTATGAATGTGGAATGTGGATATGGATGTATGAATGTGGAATGTGGATATGGATGTATGGATGTGGATGTATAGATGTAGATATGGAATGTGGATGTGGAAATGGATGTATGCATGTGGATGTGGATGTGAAAATGGATGTATGGATGTGGATGTGGATGTGGTTATGGATGTATGAATGTGGATGTGATAGATTGGATGTATGAATGTGTGGATAATGTGGATTGATGTGGATGATGTGGATTGGTGTGTGTATGATGAGTGAATGAGGTGGATTGATGTGGGTGGATGTATGGATGAGGTGGATTGATGTGTGGATGATGCGATTGATGTGTGGATGTATGGATGAGGTGGATTGATGTGTGGATGATGCGATTGGATGTAGGAATGATGTGATGTGATAGGGATCGATGATGAAAATAAAATTGTGGTAAGATGAAAAAAAGATGGGGTCTAATGTGAAAGGATGCGGAGTAATGAGAAAAGATGGAAATATTGTTGAAACTGTATTTGTTTATGAAATCTGTTTTTAAATGACTGTTTTATGTCAAGAATGCTTGGGAAGCATTTTGACTGTCTTATGAATGAGGTCATGGAGACCTATCTATTAAAGTAGCAACTGCTGGGGGAGTCATCGGAGGACGTCTCGCGTAGCGATCTGGTGATTGACCTTGTTGGTCATTAACACGGATGAGTCCATGGCTCTTGTATATGGATCTGTTGGTTGATCTTACTGATCTTCAACGGAGATTCCATCTGGATATTTTTATGTGATTATATTGTCGGGTACTATGAGCTAGGAACTATTAAAAAGGCCCCTGAGTGAACAGGTGGTGAGCGTTCTGGTTGCCAATGATGCCATAGGTACACCAATGAAGAAGGGAATTGGAAATTAGGATTCAACTGGATAATTAGAGGATTATGATCAGTAACACTATAATTTCATTAAATGATTGTTTTAAAGATTGTTGAATCTGTGAAAAAGGCAAGTTCATATTGGGTGTGTAAGTGGTGTGACTAGTTTTATGTTTGCATGAATATCCGGCTAGGGGGCCTGGGAACTCTTTTCCCTGGTACCCGCCGGGACAAAACCTAACCAAATTCCTAATTGGATCCCATCACTACAGTGGTTGGGCGGTTGGCTAACCCATGGGACTGGATGGGGTTAGGCTAGACTGATGGATCCGTAAATCGATAGTTAGGTAAATCCTGGATAAAAATTATTCATTTTGATTTTATGCATAAATAGGTGCATAAAGAATTTATTTTTATTCCAAAAGAGTTATTCTCATCAATTTTGATTTTATGCATAAATAGGTGCATAAAGAATTTATTTTTATTCCAAAAGAGTTATTCTCATTAATTTTGATTTTATGCATAGAATAATGCATAAAGAAATTTATTTTTATTTCAAAAGAGTTATTCTCATCAATTTTGATTTTATGCAATAGAATGATGCATAAAGAAATTTATTTTTATTTCAAAAGAGTTATTCTCATTAAAAATTAAATTTATGCATAGAAAGATGCATAACATATTTATTTTTATTTCGAAAGTGTTATTATCCTTAAAATTGAAATTATGCATAAATAGATATGTAAAGAATCTTTATAAAAAAAATAAGGATTCTCCTGCATTCTAAGAATGGATGTGATGAGATGGGATGTGAATCAGATAAATGAGAATGAATAGAGAATAGATGTGATGAAAATTGAAGTAATGAGAATGAGAGGCGGAGAGGTAGATAGATGTGATGATATGTGATATGAATCAAATAGATAAGAATGAATGGATGGATAGATGTGATGAGAATGAGAGGTAAATAGATGTGATGATATGTGATATGAATCAAATAGATGAGAATGAATGGATGAGAATAGATGTGATGATATGTGATATGAATCAAATAGATGAGAATGAATGGATGGATAGATGTGATGAGAATGAGAGGTAAATAGATGTGATGAGATGGGATGCGAATCAGATAGATGGGAATGAATGGATGGATGGATGTGATGGGAATAGGAGTGACGAGAATGTGAGGTGAATAGATGTGATGAGAAGTAATGTGAATCTGATAGATGTGAATGAGTGATATAGGATGCGAATGGATGTGATAGCATATGAATCGGGATGTGAATGAATGATATAGGATGTGAATGAATGATAAGGGATGTGAATGGATGTGATGTGATGTGATGTGAATCGGGATGTGAATGAATGATATAGGATGTGAATGAATGATAAGGGATGTGATGTGATGTGAATCGAGATGTGAATGAATGATATAGGATGTGAATGAATGTGATAGCATATGAACTGGGATGTGAATGAATGATATAGGATGTGAATGAATGATAAGGGATGTGAGTGGATGTGATGTGATGTGAATCGAGATGTGAATGAATGATATAGGATGAATGATATAGGATGTGAATGAATGATAAGGGATGTGAATGGATGTGATGTGATATGAATTAGGATGTGAATGAATGATAAGGGATGTGAATGGATGTGATGTGATGTGAATCGGGATGTGAATGAATGATAAGGGATGTGAATGGATGTGATGTGATGTGAATCAGGATGTGAATGAACGATAAGGGACATGAATGAATGTGTTAGCATGTGAATCAGGATGTGAATGAATGAGATGTGATGTGAAATGAATGTGATAAGATGCGATGTAAACTAGATAGATGTTAATGTATGTAATAAGATGCGATGTAAACTAGATAGATGTTAATGTATGTGCAGTAATGAGATATATGGGTAGATGCAAGTGGGTGAGATCTAATGAGGATAAATGAGGAAATAAGTGATGAGATAGAAAAAGATGTGATTAGATGAGAATGGGAATGCTTATGAAATGAGGTGGATTGATGTGTGGATAATGTGGATTGATGTGCATGGATGTTTGGATGATGTGGATTGACGTTGTGAGGTGAAAAAAAGAAGAAAGAACCACTGCCTCTATAGCCCTTCACCTCCCAAACTTGGAAACACAAACACGAACGGAGGCACCACCAGCCAAGGGTTGGAACACTTTTCACTGTTCACCACTCTACCCACGCCAAAAAGACAGCACAAAACAGGGGCACCATAGACCAATATAAACACCTAGCAATTATATTCCCAGAAAACATTTCATACAAGCTTCTCCCGAGACAGAAGCCTTCCTCACACAACCATACGAACACTCAGGCTCAGACTTGGATTTACTGCCAAGGGAATTCCACCACGACCACACCACCTCAGGAATTACGACCTTGCGTCTGACGACCAAGCCTTCTCAACCACAAACACATCAACACTCTGACCTATCACTGCCGAGGATACACCACATCCTCAATCACCGCAAACCTCTCGCCTGCCTACTGTGCCAATCACACCAGAAAGAACCCGGCCACTCTCTCTTCAGAAGGCGCCCCACCAGCTAACCCTCAACTCTCTCTGCAGCCCATCACTTTTGTGTGTGTCGCCAGCAGAGCAGCTACCCAAACACCTCTCTCTCACTCTCTGTGCTGATCCTCTGTCAGCCTCGCAACAAACCCAAGCACCACCTGTCCCTTGTCTCTGTCTTTGACGTGCTATCAGCCCCACCAGCCTCTGCACGATCCGTGTCCCCTGCTCTGTCTTCTAGGCGACCTCCTCACAGCCGCCAACCTTCTACCATACCCACAGCCACACGCTGTCCACCTGCTTTCACTTCCACATCCAACTCATTATCATCACCTCCAAGGCCTCCCAGTAGCTCTGCGCCAGTCTTTGAAGAAGCCTCTCCCTCCTTTTACAAGGCGGCCACCACCTCAAAAGCCGCCAGCTTGTCACCAGTCCTTCCTCGCGCAACCATACACGCCAACCACCAGCTCTCATCGCCAGCAGCTACTCTGCATAGCCAAACTCGTCTCTTGGCGCCTGTCAACCCTCTTGGCGGCTCCCCGTCGCTACACCAGCCCGGCTTCTCGTACCCAAGGCAGCCTTCTCTCGCCAGCCTGCGTGTTGTGCCCCAGCTACTCTTCGACGACCCTCTTGCGCCTCTTTGTTGTAGACCTGCGGCTGCGCCCCAGCTTGCCAGCGCCCGAGAACCTTTCACCAAGGGCCCTAGTCACTGTCAGCAGCTTTGCCAGCTCACCCCAAGGCGGCTCTCCTGCGCCTGTCGCTCTTCAGAATGACCAAAACCGCCTTCTCACCCGCCGAGAGGCCTGGTTTTTTTTAGGCCACCTCGTTTCTCTCCTCGCCAGCTTCTAGACGTTACGCTGGCGGCCACACAAAACCTCCACATAGTTTTGCTTTTTTGGCCACTTCAATATTATCATTTTTATATTTTGCTTTTAAGGCTTAGAAGATGGCCATCATCACTCTTATACTTTTCACACCAATGCTCAAGGCAACACCGGCCCTTAATCTATTAACTGCTCATGCTTCCATACCTCTTCAAATGCAATCTACGAGTGCCCAATTATCTTAGGACGCACACACATTTCAAGCCATCGAACAGCTGATAGCACCTGCAGAGCGGACCTTCAGTAGACCACTTCCGGACAGGCCTCCTGTAACAAGCTCAACACAAAACCGTCCACCCTGTACACCTGAAGACGCATTCAAAGCCAACCTTTTCACACCTGCCATGCATCCATATGTACACAAGCCCAAAATACCTCTCAGAAAAATGCTTGACAACGTGTGGATTGATGTGGATGGATGTATGGAAGATATGGATGGGATGTGTGGATAATGTGGATTGATGTGGATGATGTGGATGATGAGGATTGGTGTGTGTATGATGAGTGAATGATGTGGATTGATGTGGGTGGATGTATGGATGAGGTGGATTGATGTGTGGATGACGCGATTGGATGTGATTTGATGTAGGAATGATGTGATGTGATAGGGATCGATGAGGTACTATGAGCTAGGAACTATTGAAAAGGCCCTTGAGTGAACAGGTGGTGAGCGTTCTGGTTGCCAATGATGCCATAGGTACACCAATGAAGGAAGGAATTGGAAATTAGGATTCAACTGGATAATTAGAGGATTATGATCAGTAACACTATGGTTTCATTAAATGATTACTTTAAAGATTGTTGAATCTGTGAAAAAGGCAAGTTCATATTGGGTGTGTAAGTGGTGTGACTAGTTTTATGTTTGCATGAATATCTGGCTAGGGGGTCTGGGAACTCTTTTCCCTGGTACCCGAGACAAAGCCTAACCAAATTCCTAATTGGATCCCATCACTACAGTGGTTGGGCGGTTGGCTACTTCTCTTTTCTCACTCTTTCTATCCTCCTCTCTTTCTCTGTCCTCTTTTGCTCTCTCTCTCTCTCTCTCTCTCTCTCTCTCTCTCTCTCTCTATCCTTCTGTTTGCTAACTCTCTCTTTCCTCCCTCCTCCTTGTCTCTGTGACCCTTAACCCTCTTTCCTCGTCTATTTCATTAGTATTCTATCACTGTCTCCCCCTTCCCAACTCATTTTTTATAATCGTTCTTATCATTCATTTCTCAACACAGTACACTTAACTCATTTTTTGTGTACAAGTCCTTTGAGTCTACAAACTTAACACTACCTTATTCATCCACATAATACTTTGTATTACTTTGTATGACATGTTTAGCAAAAACATTGTTGAAACTGTCAATCAGATCTTATTGCAAAACCCCAACATGCATTGCTCTTGCCGTCTCTCTCTTTTTCCATATGTAAAATAAGATCATGACATAATCATAAACAATTATTAAACCCAATCACTTGAATATTTGTAAAAAATATGTTCATTGCACTACAATGATATCTTCATCAAGACACCCTTGTCCGCTTCAAGATCAATTCAAAAAATGTTCATGGCTAATTTGCGCGCTACCATAGCACAATCTCCATATTCTACATAAATCTTTACTATCACTTGCCCTTCTTTTGCATGTTGCTTTAACATGCTATCCCAAAAGTCATATCCACGTTGACATTCACCTGCAAAGAAAACTCTAAATTCCACATAATATGCAGCACCCATAATTTGGAGAACTTGTATGTTTACACCATACCTCACCATGCTATCCCATCTAGGCGTCTTCCCTAGTGCATCATGGTGTAAGGATCAACGATATTATCAAGGTTGTGTATGGTTTATTCCAACTATGCTCATGAAGGTAGTAGTGAGACGAGGGTATATGTCAGCATAAGAGTATGAGATGATTTATTGTAACAGAAAGTGATGTTCAATGGAAACCTTTTATGAAAATTATAAGCACCTCTATAGTTAGTATTTCTTACCTCTTGTCCAAACAACTTTCCAATCTTCATTGTACACCGTACATTCACTAGGGTGTCTAATACAAATCCATATTGCTTAGCCCACACTATCATGGTTGTTGTCACTTGATACATAGTATCGAGGACAATAAGAGAGCCATTGTTATCTAGGATGGTATCACAAATCTTAATCAATAAAGGCTCGTCTCCATCTACGTGGCATAGACATAAAACATGAGAATTTGTACCCAACATATACATAATACCACCTAAGGTATTAATGCTAAAAAAATTCTCTTGATCAACATAGATTCCATGGTGGGATAATGTCATCAGGGTAGCCATAAATGGAACCTCTTGTGGGCAACCTCACTACAATACAATCACACCCTGTGCTT
The DNA here is from genome assembly GCF_041138505.1 of Cibotium barometz. Taxonomy (NCBI): domain Eukaryota; kingdom Viridiplantae; phylum Streptophyta; class Polypodiopsida; order Cyatheales; family Cibotiaceae; genus Cibotium; species Cibotium barometz. The sequence goes on from NC_141088.1 coordinate 46,546,662, forward strand.
ATATTGATACCTTTAATATTAAAGGTCCGGTTTGCCTCTTTTTGTAGCATATCAAAAAGACGTACTAGTTCCTCCTGGACACTCATGGTTCTAAATTTCACGGCCTATCTTGAAAGGATCCCCAAAAAATGCTCTCACCTTTGGAAAATCATGTCTTTCTACACCATGTTGAGAAGAGTTTCACATCAATTATCATTACATGATATAAAAGACACACATTTATTGTCCTTACACATGTGTTCACAATTAATCAATACACCTGTCATCACCGAGGCTTCTATAACAGTAGAGGAGCTAGCACTTTGATGTTGCAACATGCTTAGATTACCGAGGACTACTGAAGAGGGCATATGAGAGATACTCTTACAAAGCATACATTTTGTAAGTGCATGCACTACACATATACATTACATTTTCATTACTACTTAGTAAAATCATACCTGGCAAATTCATTTGGATTGGTGTCAGAACACCTAGGGTAGGTTGATTATTATGTCATAATGGTGCATTTGGCGCTTCACCTTGTGCCAAGGTTATCTAGACCCATAACTTGTTCATCTGCGATAGTATTCCAACCATGTAATAATCAAACCCCTCACCTCTTGCCAAGCATCTCTGAACCCATAACTAAATCATGTGCATTAGTATCCAAACTATTTAATAATAAAGCTAATCAAGCACAAGTAAAAGAGTGCCCTGCCTGTATTTCTGCATGACCCACTTCATCAACTTTTGGGGTTGCCTCAATGGGCTGAGTGTTATCGTCGAAATCGCTTTTGTCATACTCTGATGCAGAGACATCAGAGTCATCTTCTTTCCCTCATGCCTTTCTTCTTCCTCGTTCTTCATGGCATCCTTCTTTGGCACTTTTTCCCCTTCATCATCATCATCCTCTTATCTTCATCAGCCTCTTGATCTTCCATAAGTCCTTTGCCCTTGTCTTGAAGATGTGATTGGTCATGTAGACTTTGAGTCTTCACAATATAAATCACGATTCGAAAAGATATAAGATACAATATTAGAAATAAATTGAAATATGTAATTATATAATACATACCATATTGGATTTCTTTGATTTACAAGCTCGAATGTACATCTCCTTCTCGCTATTGAAAAATTTTCCATTTGGAAAGTCAAGGAATAGTGGGAATATCTTGTATATCCCTACATCCCAAAGTTCTTAACATTGTTGTTGTGTATACATTATGCTCTCATGTCATGGATCGTGCCACTCATTTATGATGGCAAGCACAGTTGCAATATATTTCTCGGCATGGCACTTACGAATCCATCTACATATAATTGTTTTTCTTTAGATTACGAATATAAGAGCACAATAAAGAAGTAAGTAGTCTTTCTAGAGTGTTACACACCTAAACACAACACGCTTAGTAGCTATGATGATAGCAGGGTTTGAAGCTGCTACACCTTGTTTTTTTAGGGACCCTACCATTTTCTCAAACAACTTTCCAAAATATAGTGTCTTGAGATTGGGGAGGTCCTCATAAAATGTATATAGAAAATGTATTTTGTACTTATCTGTTATTTCTACAAGGATTGCCACACCTTGTGCTCCAATCTTGTGCTATATCACTTCTCTTCTTAGCCAACCTCTGAATAAACTTACATTTCCTATGTTGCCATTAACATTATTATTAATACAAGATACAATGCTTTGTATATATCAAGAAAATAGGAAAAATAATTATTACTTGCTCTTTGGGATCTATAAGTCCTTGAGCCTCAGCAAATCTCCATCAATTAAAATATCTAAAATCATTTTTTTTTGTGATTTGACAATGAGCTAGATGTTAAGCTATATAGCCTATCCTCTGTCAAACAATCTGGTTTCTCATCCCAATTCACTTTCACTAGTCGACTGTAACACACAACACCAAAATCAAACAACAACATTAAAACCATAATATGTTGTTGCCTACAAAAAAGACAAAGAGGGAAGATTATAGGCTTTCTTACTCAAAGAAACCTTCTCCTTGTGCAGGGGTTGCAAATGACGGCCAGTCATCTAGTAGCATGCCTCCACTTTCTCTCATCTTTATAAAATGAAGTTCTCCATTTCTCTTCGAACTCATTTGCAGGCAAGGTATCTACTAGGGGGTCAATCTCTCGGGTGTGGCAGCGAGGTACTCATCCTATTATTCACAAGTTACTACATTAGTTTGATAATACATAAATGACCATTATATATTGTAAATGTTAAAAGATAGAAGATTATACCTGGAATACTATTTCAGTTGTACCATGATGGGCGACCCTTTTTTTCTACGTTGAGGCATGCTTCTCCATCCATGCCTTGTTTACATCACTCTTGTGTGCTTCATAATTGTTTCTTTATTTGTTAATCTGAGCGCCCTAATGAGGCACACTTTGTCCACAAGAGATGATAAAACATATCCCACTTCATTTATCCTATGTGGTAAAAAAATTATGAGTTATGAAGAAACATAAAACATACTACACTTGGACCATACTAAGTCAAAGAGATTTAGGACATATATTCTCATAATGTGTACATTCCCTTACCTATTTAAGTGAGATATGACTGTGAGGAGCTCCCCCTCTCATTAAATTCAATAAGGATATGTTGGAAATAGGGTTGTAGAAATGCACACACACACACAATGAAGAAGCTCAAGGGAGCACACAATAAGATAATAGATAGATAATGAATGTGTGATGTACAAAGAAGATAAGTATACCGCAAGATAGGTGTATACTAGCATGAGGGGAAAAATCTCCTAAAGAGGAAAAAAGTGTCCTAGTTGCTCCTATTATGTTCACACACATCACTACCAAATATGGTTACAAATCTCCCTGATGTGAACAAGGGGTGAGCTAGCATTAGAAGTATAGAGATGTGCTAGTCTCTTTGGACTATGATAGGGAGCCTAGACTAGTCCCCAAAGGGAAGTAAGTTTAAGCTTTGCCAAAAGCTTCAAAATTCTCTCATGGGAGTCTTCGTGAATGTCGAGATTACAAGCTCGATGATAGCTGGAGTCAAGCCGCATAATATGTGCTCGCATGGTAGATAGTAGCATGTGTGTGACAATAAATGGTCGCATCCAACTAGCCACAATGTGTGGATATTAGATAGGGTTATTTGGTGTGTGTGGACACAACACATGTAGTGTGTGTGTGTGTGTGTGTCTGTGGACACAACACATGTAGTGTGTGTGTGTAGTCTCCTTCTATTAGATTGCATAGCACTCATCCAATTTTCAAATTCCTTTGCTTCATCAAAGGAGACAGGTTCCTTTTCATCACATATCTAGCAATAAAAGCATAACATTTGTTAACAAGTGATGCATGATAAGAGCCTGTATGTGTTCTGATAGGTAAAGGAGTGGCCAATTTTGTAAGGTCCCTGTCCCCATCGCGCCTCAAATTCAGGGCCGCTAGCAGCAGTGGAAGAAGCACTTCTTACGCAGTTCAGGGTCCCTCACTTGGGGCCTCACCCACGGATATCCATACAAGAGACTAATCCATCGGTTCTTCCAAAACTAAACCCGGAAAAACTTCCCATTGCCCGAAAAGCACAGGCAATTCCTCCAGGATAATTTTTCTCTAACATAGTCAAAAAGTCTTAACTAACTGAACTGATCCGACCAAACCCGTAAGTCCCATAGTCAAATCAGGGAAAGATTGCACTTGGATCATAGAGACCAACACTTTTTTCCTCATTGAGAGGCACAGACGTTGATTCTTTTCCATAAAACATTTTTTGTCCGGGATTTACTTCATCTAGCGTACCATAACAGAATTGACTCTCAATTTAGGGATCCATCAGTCTAGCCATCCAGTCCCATGGGTTAGCCAACCGCCCAACCACTATAGTGATGGGATACAATTAGGAATTTGGTTAGGTTTTGTCCCGGGTACCAGGGAAAAGAGTTCCCAGGCCCCCTAGCCGAATATTCATGCAAACTTAAAACTAGTCACACCATTTACACACCCAATATGAAGTTGCCTTTTTCACAGATTCAGTTGTCTTTAAAACAATCATTCAATGAAATCATAGTCACTGATCATAATCCTCCAAAAATTTTCGGTTAAATTCTAATTTCCAATCATTCCTTCCTCAAGCAGTGTACCTATGGCATTGGCAACCAAAACGCTCACCACCTGTCCACTCAGGGGTCTTTTCGATGGTTCCTAGCTCATAGTACTCGGCAATATTCACATATTAAAATGGAATCTTTGCATTCACTCACATCCCATATCATTCATTTACATCCTGATTCACATGACATCACATCTCATCACATCTATTCTCCTCGCATCTCTTCACCTCTATATTCAAATCACACATCTCATCACATCTATTCACCTCACATCTCATCACCTCTATTCACATCACATCTATGAATCCCTTCGTTCACATCTATCTGATTCACATCACACATCTCTTCACATCTAATTACCTCACATCTCATCACCTCTATTCACATCACATCTATTCATCCCTTCATTCACATCTATCTGATTCTCATCACACATCTATTTACCTCACATCTATCTGATTCTCATCACACATCTCTTCACATCTATTTACCTCACAGCTCATCACCTCTATTCACATCACATCTATCTGATTCTCATCACATGTCTCTTCACATCTATTTACCTCACATCTCATCACCTCTATTCACATCACCTCTATTCACATCACATCTATTCATCCCTTCATTCACATCTATCAGAATATTTCAACTTCGATAGATTTCCTGAATTTTCTCTTTACAAACGGAGTGAATATGAAACGATAGAATTTTCCCTCTCAGAGTATTTACTTATTCATTTATCAAATATTCATGAAAATTAAACATAGAATTAAAGAGAATCTAATTTTGATATAAAAATTCTGTATGCATCTATTTATGCATAAAATCAATTTAATAGGAATAACACTTTTAAAATAAAAAGATTTCCAATATGCATCTTTCTATGCTTAGAAATTGAATCTAATGAAAATAAACCTTTTATAATAAAAAATATCCAATATGCATCTTTTTATGCATAGAAATTAATTCTAGGAAAAATAACACTTTTATATTAAAAAAATATCCAATATGCATCTTTCTATGCATAGAAATTGAATCTATGAAAATAACACTTTTACAATAAAAATATCCAATATGCATCTTTCTATGCATAGAAATTGAATCTAATGAAAATAACACTTGTATAACAAAAAAATATCCAATATGCGTCTTTCTATGCATAGAAATTGAATCTAATGAAAATGACACTTTTATAATAAAAAAATATCCAATATGCATCTTTCTATGCATAGAAATTAATTCTAATGAAAATAACACTTTTATAATAAAAAAATATCTAATATGCATCTTTTTATGCATAGAAATTGAATCTAATGAAAATAACACTTTTATAATAAAAATATCCAATATGCATCTTTCTATGCATAGAAATTAATTCTAATGAAAATAACACTTTTATAATAAAAAAATATCCAATATGTATCTTTCTATGCATAGAAATTAATTCTAATGAAAATAACACTTTTATAATAAAAAATATCCAGTATGCATCTTTCTATGCATAGAAATTAATTCTAATGAAAATAACACTTTTATAATAAAAATATCCAATATGCATCTTTTTATGCATAGAAATTAATTCTAATGAAAATAACACTTTTATAATAAAAAAATATCCAATATGCATCTTTCTATGCATAGAAATTGAATCTAATGAAAATAACACTTTTATAATAAAAGAATATCTAATATGCATCTTTCTATGCATAGAAATTAATTCTAATGAAAATAACACTTTTATAATAAAAACATCCAATATGCATCTATTTATGCATAAAATAGAAATAACACATTTAAAATAAAAAGAATTTCTTTTTGAATGCATAAACGGTGGGGATTATTCTTTTTGAATAACATAAAGATAAAACTTAGTTCCACAAAATTTAAGAAAATTTTACCATAACCTCCTTTGTATGGCTGACCATTTCTCAATTTTTACATTCTAAATTTACTTTAAAATTTATCCCAAGATGAAACAAAGCACTCTAATCTAATCAAATTTTCACTTCTAAAGAGTAATCAATAGAAAAAGTTTAACCCAATTTAATTGTTACTCATTTTAGGATAAAGAAAGGCTGAAATTCTTAATGAAGAGAAGGGGGAAGCCTTTTCATCAAGGCTTATAATCCATAATCACATTAAAAAGTAAAGAATTCAGAAAACCATAGATTAGAATTAAAAAAAGTAGAATTAATAACTAACATGGAGTTTTGTGAGCTTTCCTTTGGCTTGAGGGATTGAGGGTTCTACTCTTGTTTGGATCAAGAGTGGCCACCAATTCTTTGTAGAGGAATTAGTCAAAAACAAGTGAATTCAATATTTTTGGCTCTAGGGAGGAGTAGAGTAACAGTGCATAAACGCTATTAAGTTTTTACAAAGAGGGAGACTTCTATTTATAGGAAAAAGTGAGCCTCAAACCAAGAAAACTGAATCTAGAATTTTCCAGATCAGTTTGGTCAATTTTTGACCATTTTTGGGTCAGTTCAGCTTACTGAACTAGACTTGAAATAGGAGAGAGGAGAGATGAAATATCTCATGTTATTGATTTACAATGGGGAGTAATGATGAGAAAAAGGCACCTCCTTCATGAGGGGGAATCCCCATTTTGAGGTGTCAAAAATCAGGTTTTTAAACTATTTTCCTTGGTCCTTAGTCCACTCTTTATCTTATGTGAGTATTTACTCTTTTTTTTGGGGGGGAGGGAGTGGGGTTCTTTATTTCTTCAATTTATCTCCTCCCTACATTTGGATTAATCTAATTGGTCCCTCAAAACCTTAATCCAAAATTTTCAGAGAATCTGGACCCTTAGGCTAAGGCCTTTTGAGCAGATTATAATTTATTTCTAATGCACCTTAGGAAGTTCTTTTTAAACCTTCTATTTCAGGGGAATTTAGTTTAATAATAAAGGATATTTTTCCATCCAAAGATATCTAAAAACTGAGTTATCTCTCTCTAGAATATTTTCTCTCTCTAGACCAAAACAAGTAGAAACAAGATCTTTTATTATTCTGAAAAGGGGATTGATTACCACTTGAAAAACGCGAGATGTCCTCATCTCGCAGGTGGAGTATGATCTCTTTCATCTTCTTCTTCTTCTTCAATTACTTCCAACGTTACTGCCTTGGAAGTGGACGGCCGATTTGGAAATATCTCTCTTTGCCTTCCCCTATTCTGAGGCAGAGGTCTTGCATTACTTTGGATTGAGACTGCGGGTTGGTCAGAGGGTCTACCGCTGGGATTTTCTTGATTTTGGCGAAAAGAAACCTGATTACTCTGGAAGGAAGGAGTTGGAGTCTGGAACTCCCTTGTTCAAGGGTGAAACTTCTGAAGTTGAATTCCAGGGGATTGAGTTTCGAGAAAATTTTTGAGATCATTCCATGTTTGGGTATTCCGATCCAGACGGTTTGTCTTGCATTGGTCTCTCCATGCCACTCTGGCTGTTTCTACTATCTTCTATCTTACAAGAGCCATTTTGCTCTTCTCATTATACCTGATGACATCGAAGTACTCTTCCATTGCTTCGATCCACTTTTCCACAGCCTCACCCAAGTTTTTCCCTTCACCCTTGAAAGGTCCAGGCTGACTAAGAAGAGTTTTACGAACATCCAAGTTGAGCTCTTCCTCGTCAAGTTGGGGGTTATCATTTCTACCACGACGACCTCGATCCATGCTCCTATCAATACGAAAATTCTTGTTAAGTCCCTTTATTAATGATTCAAATCCGATTTTAGATTCAACTAATTCTTGGGTTCTTTAGATTGGTCAGTTCTTCACAGAATCATGGGATGAAGATATTCATATAGAACTCATTATCGGATAACAATTCATTTAGAACATCTCATTCATATCTTTAACACAATAATGGTCTATTAGACTGAAATTTCCATCTAAACAGTCCTCCATGAGGATTTCAATTATATAGATTTTTTTTTGTCATCCCTTAACTTGATCAACTAGGTCAAGTGTTAACAGTAGCAATTTATTAGCACAATCCACTAATCTCATAGTGATTTACTGAAGTCATTATCGTCATTCCAGTTATGAGCATCATCATAGGGACTCGTTCCATTCATCCTCATTGTGGTTTTGTTCAGCTTATTACATTTCAACAAAAATTCAAGAATTATCATTTTTCAATCAGAATCCAATTCAATTCATCAGTTCTCAACCAGAATTTTAAAATCATATCAACCACATTCGAATTCATCATCTGGATAGCATTTTTGCTTATAATTTCAAGATCTTAGATTTACTTGTATATACTGCCAGTAAAGAGCTACAGTTATACCTTCGGTATATATGGATAGTCACGGTCCTTGGAATTATAAGATAAATACCATCATGTCTAGGCCTCAAGCAAGTCAGGGATTCTATATAATTGCGGTACTTCCATCTGAAGACCCAATTACCAATTTATGAATTTCAGTCTAAATAATAATTTGTATGAATTTATCACACAATTTCAACCTTTTACTGCTACTTCATCAATTTTTGACATTTTTGGCTTCTCACTTGATCCACTTTAGCCAATTTTGCTCTGATACCAGCTGTAAGGTCCATGTCCCCACCGTGCAACAAATTCAGGGCCGCTACAGGCGAAAGTAGCACTTCTTGCGCAGTTTAGGATCCCTCACTCGGGGCCTCACCCACAGATATCTAGACAAGAGACTAATCCATCGGTTCTTCCAAAACCGAACCCAGAAAAACTTCCCATTGCCCAGAAAGCACGGGCGATTCCTCCAGGATAATTTTTCTCTAACGTAGTCAAAAAGTCTTAACTAACTGAACTGATCTGACCAAGTAAGTCCCATAGTCAGATCAGGGAAAGATTGCACTTGGATCATAGAGACCAACGCTTTTTTCCTCATTGAGAGGGACAATCGTTGATTCTTTTCCATAGAATAATTTTTGTCCGAGATTTACTTCATCTAGCGTACCATAACAGAATTGAGTCTCAATTTAGGGATCCATCAGTCCAGCCTAACCCCATCCAGCCGTCCCATGGGTTAGCCAACCTCCCAACCACTGTAGTGATGGGATACAATTAGGAATTTGGTTAGGTTTTGTCCCGGGTACCAGGGAAAAGAGTTCCCAGGTCCCCTAGTCGGATATTCATGCAAACTTAAAACTAGTCACACCACTTACACACCCAATATGAAGTTGCCTTTTTCACAGATTCAGATATCTTTAAAACAATCATTTAATGAAATCAAAGTCACTGATCATAATCCTCCAAAAATTTTCGGTTGAATTCTAATTTTCAATCATTCCTGCCTTAGTGTACCTATGGCATCATTGGCAACCAGAACGCTCACCACCTGTCTACTCTCAGGGGTCTTTTCGATGGTTCCTAGCTCATAGTACTCGGTAATATTCACATATCAAAATGGAATCTTTGTTGAAGATCAGCAAGATCAACCACAACAGATCCATATAAAAGAACCATGGACTCATCCGTTTTGAGGACCAGCAAGGTCAATCAACCAGATCCATGCCCAGAATTCCTCTTCACATACGAGATGTGGGTGCAAAGATCATCATAATCAATGCCCTTTTGCTAGGCATACTCCTTTGCAACAACAAGTCTGATCTTGTAGCAATCAATGCTACCATCTGCTTTGCATTTTAACTTGTAAATCCACGTAGTTTCAATGGCCTTCTTGCCATGAGATTGATTTGTCAAATACCATGTGTCATTCTTGAGTATAGAGTTATACTCATCCTGCTGCATAGCATGCATCCAATGATCATCATCATGTGCTTCCTCAAAGGAAACAGGTTCCTCCTCATTACCTAAAGTAGAAATGAGAACGTGATCCACATGAGAATAATCTGCATGATAAGAACCTGCACGAGTCTTGCTAGGTTAAGGAGCTGCCAACTTGCTATCCCTCAATGTCTGCACAAGCCATTTTGGAATACGCCTAGATTCTTCTATGGCTGCTCTCTCCTCATCCACTACATCCTCAATAATTGCCTCATCAAAAGGCTAATTTGCAGGCTAATTTTGCACTTACAAAGGCTGAATTTCAGCACTTGGTTGAGCATTCAATTGCTCTACATATGGTTGCCCTCCATTAAATAAAGGCAGGAGCGAATCAAACATGTCCTGTGAGCATACATTATGCTATTTTTTGCATGAAAGCATGAGTTGAACTGAGTTTTCAACAAAAACAACATCTCTACTTACCGAAATCCTCTTTGAGGCCTGATTATAGAGTCTATATCTCTTTCTTTCTAAACTGTATCCCACAAATATGCATTTAACTGCCTTATCATCAAGCTTACTGTGTTGTTGCTCAAGCACAAGAGCATAAGCAAGACAACCAAAAACACGCAAATGAGCTACATAAGGCTTCCTACCATTCCAAGCTTCATAATAAGGAGTTTTAGATTGTAAGGCCTTGGTAGGGCATTTGTTCAACACATAGTTGGCCGCACATAGTTGCCTCTAACCAAAAACCATGAGGTAAATCTTGGGCTTTTACCATACATCGTGCCATCTCCATGAGAGACCTGTTCTTCCTCTTAGCCCCACACTATTTTGCTGAGGTGTGTATGGCACTGTACATTGATGCCTTATGCCTTTTTCAGCCTTATATGCATGAAATTCCTTGGACATATACTCCACCCCTCAATCGGAATGAAGGGTGCCAACATTACATTCACATGCATTTTTAGCCATGGATACAAAGTGCCTAAAGCACATAAAAACCTCTGACTTTTGCTTTAATGGATACACCCAGCTATATCTGGAGTAATCACATCAATAAAAGTGACGAAGTAGAGATATCCCCCAATAGATGGTGTCCTCATAGGACCACATACATCACTATGTATAAGCTGTAATTTATTATCAGCTCTCACAAATCCATCCTTTGGAAATGATGCCCGATGCATTTTACCAAGAATACACCCCTCACATACATGTCTAGTAGGGGTCTCAAGAGTTGACAACTCAGACACCATATCGTGCCTTTGAAGGCATAACAAACTGCCATAATTCAGATGGCAAAATCATGCATGCCATAATTCTGCATCACTTATAGCACGACTCATAGAGACTGAGAAAGCATCATGCTGCAACTTCTCAAATACATCCATCTTGTATAGGCCATGAAACAAGGTACTTGAGGCAATGATAGAATAACCATCACTTCTATCCTAAATTGTATATCCGTCAAGCCTGACAAGGCTAAGGCTAAAACTGACAGCAAGTTCTTCTTAATGCCTAAACTTTAGAAAGAGTAAATGCACCCCCATTTGCAAAAATGAGCACAACTCTACCAACTCCTTTGACAAGATATGAGGAAACATTTGCACATGTGACGGTTCCTACACGTGGGGATAGATTCCAGAGATGAGAACAAAATTTTTTTTTGAGGTAATGTGCTTACTAGCACCACTGTCAAAGTACCAAGCATCCAATTCTGCCACTGACATGTATACATCATGAACAAAAGAGCCATAACTACAGTGTACAGTCCATGCCCAATCATCTTGAGCAAAACTTGCAGATTCCTTCTTCTCTGCATTGGTGCAGAGAAGAAGGAATCTGTGGGGCTGGTGCAGATGCATTAGCCACAGCCATGCTCGATTCTTTCTTTTTCTCCTTCTCTAGCCTTTTCTTGCACTCATGTATGTAGTGCCTTGGTTTCCTACAATAGTGACACTTGCCCTTCTTTTTAGGCTTATCACCTTCTTTCTCTACATCCTTACCTAAGGATTCTAATTTTGGCTTATAGCCACCATGCAAAGAAGCTTTACCTTTGCCTTTCTGATTGGCAACAAAAGCTTGGTCTCACCAACTCGCATAATAGATCTGTTTTACCTAGACTACTCTTCTTGGCAAGAGTATTGAAACCAGCTCATCAAATGTAAGGGCATTTGGATTTTCCTTCATCTCATGAGTCTAAGGGTAGAGACAAAACTCTGATAAGAATCCGGCAATGCATTGAGAATTGTGGGCACCAATGTACTATCAGGATATATCTCATCCATACTAGCAAGCTGCTCCTTAAAATCTTTGATCTTGGTCAAGACGCTATCCATTGAGTCTCCCTCATTCATGTGCTCAAACTCCAACTGTTTGCGCAGATATACAACACGTGCTTCATTGTGCACCTGGTATAATGCCGCAAGTGCATCCCATGCTTGTTTTGAAGTCTTACATGACCGAATATGAGGAATAATGCTTCGCTTCACAGAAAGTGCAAGCAATGCATGTGCATGTGCATCTCTAATGAAAAAAAGATGGGGTCTAATGTGAAAGGATGCGGAGTAATGAGAAAAGATTGAAATATTGTTGGAACTATATTTGTTTGTGAAATCTATTTTTAAATGATTGTTTTATGTCAAGAATGCTGGGGAAGCATTTTGACCGTCTTGTGAATGAGGTCGTGGAGACCTATCTGTTAAAGTTGCAATTGCTGATGGGGAGAGTCATCGGAGGACGTCTTGTGTAGCAAGGTCGACCGAGGTCTTGACCACTTGATTAAATGGTGAGCTTCCGGTACAGTGGATGAGGGACCAAGTAAGCGGCCTATGAGTGAAGCGCTAGGTGACCTGCGAAGGATCCTAGAGGGTGCTAACCATACGGTTCTCGGGCTCTGGGTCGCCGAAGATACCCACGAGTACGTCGGGGAAGATATTTGAACAAGGAGTAAGAGTTGTTTTCTGAATTCGGGCATGGATTTGGTTGATTGACCTTGCTAGTCCTCAACGGATGATTCCATGGCTCTTTTATATGGATCTCTTGGTTGATCTTGCTGATCTTCAACGGAAATTCCATTTGGATATTTTTATGTGATTATATTGTCGGGTACTATGAGCTAGGAACTATTGAAAAGGCCCCTGAGTGAACAGGTGGTGAGCGTTTTGGTTGCCAACGATACCATAGGTACACCGATGAAGGAAGGAATTGGAAATTAGGATTCAACTGGATAATTAGAGGATTATGATCAGTAACACTATGGTTTCATTAAATGATTGCTTTAAAGATTGTTGAATCTGCCACCATAGGTACACCGATGAAGGAAGGAATTGGAAATTAGGATTCAACTGGATAATTAGAGGATTATGATCAGTAACACTATGGTTTCATTAAATGATTGCTTCAATGGAAATTCCATCTGGATATTTTTATGTGATTATATTGTAGATAGCCCAAACACCCAAAATCGAGCAGAACCAATCCAAAATGATGCCTCTCCAGAACGTCTGTAGAAACCTTGCAGTGCCCAAAATGCTCCCGAATCGTGCTGCGGACCCCGAAAACTTTGTATACTTTATACTTTGTATACACCACACTACAGTATATACCTTCTTCTCCTAAGAGGGTATCTCAATCGGAGACAGAAAAACAGGGTCGTGATTGAGGAGGGAGGCAAACTACTAGATCAAGTGCCAAGGAAGCTAGCTCTGATACCAATTGTTGGAATTAGGGTTAGGGTTGCAACAATGCACACACACAAGATAGAGAAGCTTGAGAGCACACAAACTCACTAGATTAGAATGAACAAATGTGTGCCAGATACAAAAGATAAGTACAAACCCCAAAATGAGTAGATAAGAGGGTGTACATACGCACGGGGAAAAAACCTCCTAGTGAGGGAAAAAGTGCCCCGCGACGGTTCTAAGTGTGTTCACACACATCACTACCATATAATGCTACAAATACACACACTACTCCTCCATATCTATGCTTGGAGAGATTATCATCTATTATGCATGCATATTAGACTAATCCATCACAAGATAATACAATCTAAAATGAGATTTCAACACTTGAAAAGGGACATATAGGGCTGATAAGTTACTTGAGTTGTAACACGAAGAAATTATCATTCATTAAGCATGCATATTAGACTAATCCATCCACTATGCACATAACCATACTAGTATATATAATAGTTGTAACATTACTCAAGGGTCATAAGATAAAAATATATAAAATAACACTTGAAAAGGGACATTTAGGGTTGATAAGTTACAGTTTGTTATGCACAAAACCCAACAATGCTATACGTTGACATAGATTTTTCCCTACATAAAATCCCAAGACACCATGACTATTATCTTAACTCATTTGATCTTTGTGCCCACTATGACACCCTATTTTCAACATGCCCATTCCCTATATATGTCATCCCCAATTACATTAGCTATTTCCTTTATGTGTATTCCTTCTTCACTCATGCCTCTTTGTCTCCATTATCCTTCTCCCATGCCTCCATGCTTCTTTATATACTGTCTAATAATGCCTCTCCTATTATAAATTCCATGTGCAAGTGCATCTTAGCCTTCATCCCTCCATGCTACCAATGCATAAGTGAACTCTAGCACTGACAATATCTTATTCTTCTTTGCCTTCATGCTAGCATGCATCCAAATGCCACCATGACCCTTAGTAATGCCTCGATGCATCATAGCCTCGATGTCTTCATGCCGACCAGTGTTAAGAAAAGAAAGGGGTCTCCCTATGCTTATGAGATAAGAAAATGGGCTTTAGGTGCTCTAAATTCTATCATAATGTTACTAACCTTTTTTAGGCATAGAATTTTACACTTTTGACATCATGAATGAGCTCAAAAGGCCCAAAAATAGTAGAAACAACTGTAAATGTGCCTATGTTTGGATGATGTTTTTGGCCCAAAAATGGTAGAAACAACTGTAAATATGCTTATGTATGGATGACTTTTTTTGGCCCAAAAATGGTAGAAAAAACTATAAATATGCCCCAAAAATGGTAGAAACAACTGTAAATATGCTTATGTATGGATGACTTTTTTGGGCCCAAAAATGGTAGAAAAAACTATAAATATGCCTATGTTGGATGACTTCAAAAAATTCAGCCAAACATAGGCATATTTACAATTGTTTCTACCCTTTTTTGAGCTCATTTATGATGTCAAAAACATAAAATTCTACACCTAGAAAAGTTAGTAACATTGTGATGGGATTTTCAACACCTAGAATCCCTCTTCTTCTCTCATGAGCATAGGGAGCCCCCTTTCTTTTCTTAACACCAGTTGGCATCATGGAGGCATGGAGGCTATGGATACATCGATGCATTGCTAAGGGTCATCCACACACTCTATGCTTCCACAACTCTATGTCTCCATGCTACCAATGCATAGAAATATTGTAGCATGGATAATACCCTATGCTTCTT
Source organism: Cibotium barometz (assembly GCF_041138505.1). NCBI lineage: Eukaryota > Viridiplantae > Streptophyta > Polypodiopsida > Cyatheales > Cibotiaceae > Cibotium > Cibotium barometz. The sequence goes on from NC_141088.1 coordinate 46,561,917, forward strand.
TGCCTTCTTGCAACATATATTTAGATACAACAATGCCTCCATGACCTTTACCAATAACTCTTAGCAATGCATCCATGCATTCATGGCCTCAATGCCTCCATGAAAACCAATGTTAAGAAAAGAAAGGGGACTCCCTATGCTTATGATAGAATCGTAGTAATTAAGCCTTAATTAATCGTAGTAATTAAGCCTTAATTAATCTTAGTTAAAAAATTTTGATCTTTGATTTGATAATGCTAATGCCCACACATACCTACTAAATGACATAGACAATGCATGGTTATGATGCCTAGATTGAGATTGATTGTGCAATTCAGATCCTAATATGATAAAAAAATCTCAGAAACACAAACTTGAAGAAATTTCTTGAATCAAAATAGTGAGAAATCAAATGAAAACAAAAATTAGCTTTGCAAAAAGAGCATGTACCTTTGCTCAACCTTGATGAGGACAAAGGGAAAATTTTGCAATAAGGAAAAAGGGAGAGATTTGAAGTCTTAAGCTCTACTATAGTGCAACAAAGCTTGTAACATTTTGAGGTTTTGTATTTTGGGCCCACCCAAACCTACATAAGCAAATTTTTTCAATTGTTATAGCCAATATAAGAGTTGATATACACATTTTTAAGAGTTGATGTACATATTTATATTAACGCTTTATAATAATACTTATAGTAGTGTCTCATAAAGTGTTTTAAAAAACATTACAAATAACGTGTTTTATTGTAGTGATTGCAACGTTTGGTTATAGTTTGGTTGTGTTTCACTAAAGCTAATGTGTGCAAAAGAAATAGTTTTATGGTATAAAGATTGTATTGAGTGGTAATTTGTAAGGTGAAGAATCTACAATGAAAAAGGTTGTGGATGTGGATTCTTTGAGTGGTAAATTGTAAATGGTGAAGAATCTAGAATGACTGAAAAAGGTTGTGGAGGAGATGTGGATGCTTTGTCAATTGAGTACCTTGCCCATATTAATCAAATAAATAGTGGAATTCAAATACTATGACCAGAACCACCAACGATAAAATAAACATATAAGATAATAATAAAAAATAGAACCACCACCAACCATGGTAATTTGTAAAAGGTGAAGAATATAGAACAAGTGAAAAAGGATATGAAGGAGATGTGAATGCTTTGTCAATGGAGTACATGGAGATTTTCCTTGCCCATATTAATCAAATAAATAGTGGAATTTAAATACTATGACCAAAACCACCAACCATAAAATAAACACATAAGATAATAATAAAAAACTGAACCACCAACCATGGTAATCTATAAAAGGTGAAGAATCTAGAACAAGTGAAAAAGATTATCGACTACATGGAGATTTGCCTTGCCCATATTAATCAAATAAATAGTGGAATTCAAACACTATAAACAAAACCACCAACCATAAAATAAACACATAAGATAATAATAAAAAATATAAGATTGGGTACAATCTCCCCTCTCCCCCCAATGTGTGTGGCTCCTTCTCCCACACACAGTATTTAAAACATATTATCAAAAATGGCCCTTGTAGCCATTGATAGAGTGAAACAATAGAAGCAAATGCATGGGTCTCTTATTGAGAAGGATGAAATTGGTAGTGATGCATATGAAGAGTATTGTGCACTTTTGCCGCACAAGTCGTAGCTGGGGACTTGCCGGACACCGTATGCGAGCCACGAATGGCTGCAAGCATACAACCAGGGAAGGAAGCTCAAACAGAATGCCAAAGGGTGTGTCACTCACCGCTCAACAGCTGCCTTGAAGGATTCCCGCGTCGCAGCCGTGAAGGAGGAGCCGCCGTCGCCGCTCTACCGCCTCTCCGCCGCCGTGCCGCTACACAGTGCTCGATCGCTCTCTCACTCTCTCTCTCTCTCTCACACACGCAGGAGAAGGAAACCCAAGAGATAAGGCAAGAGCACTCTTGTATTCACAACACATGAGAATGAGGATTTTAGGGTTACATTTGACTCATATAGGTGACTTGGCCGTTCACACTTGGGCGCCCATACATGGCCGGCCGACCCTAACCCTTATCCTACTGATATCCAAGGTGCGCCTCTCATCGGCGATCACCCAATCCCTTCATCCTTAACATATGGTGCCGACAAGCCCGGCCCATGACTCAGAATATTTAAATTAATGACGTAAAATATAGTATGTCGCAATGTCCGCCATGGGTTAACATGCCCCCCTTCCTGATGTAGATTCCGTCCTCGGAAGCTATGGTATGGTAAGCTCGAGAGGGTTGTTGTGGTAGACCGTCTGCAAAACAGGGAAGTAGAGTGAAGGTATGCTGGAATTCAAAAGATATAAAGTGTATAAATTCAAGCGTGTGAGACCACAATGGATGTTGCTATTAGAACTTAGTTTAAGGGTACATGAGTGAGCTAGTGTAGCAAATTAATAGGAGTTTAAAATTATTGAAAGGAATTCAAGAGTTAGCAAGGTGTCAAAGGTTAATCAAGGTTTATAACTGGCCTAAGTCAAGGAAAATAACCAAGCTTAATAAATAAACAGATGACCATACTGTGTCTACTCTAAGAACAAGTAGTTACCACGAGCCTAGGGACACAAGAAACATCAGAGTTACAGGAGCCTTTTGCCTTTATTTTTTTTTTGCACATGACAATTTTTATACACAATGGCGACCTTCCTAAGGCAAAACTAACATCGATCCTGGTACCATGTTTAACACAAGGCATTATCCAGGAATCTATTAGCTCACTTTAGGCAAGGCTACCCCCTACCAACCAAGGCATCGGTCTGGAGTAGAATACTCCTCGCCTACCAAGTATCAATAAGGCGATAGGCCAACATTAAAGCACATCATATACTTGTATTGCCATTTATTGTAGGCTTTTTTTTTTTTAAGTTTGTTTTGATCTTCGCTCCTGAACTAAAATGTGTTCTTACATCTTTTCGATAAGGGGTAAAATCTATATCCTAGAGGTCAACACACACACAGCCAGGTGTTCAAACATTAAGATGGTTTGACCCTAGACCTAAGACAATCGTATTCCAAGGTTAACTAAAGACGTCATGCTGCCTAGGAATATTTCCAATAAAGTTAAGCTCATTAATGATTTACACTAGCATGCAAGCAACTTCAAAAACTAAGTAGTACATTGATAATTTCCATGTGGTCATGCATTATAGTTTATGCAATTGATTGAACAGTAAAAACGAAAGAGAGTGGGTATGGAAGAATTACACCTGTAATTGGAGATCTCCTTGATTTGACGAGACAGCTTGCAATTTGATGTAGATATATTTTGATGAACGTTGCGGCAGTCTCTGGACTTGGAAGCGAACCCACCTCAAACTTTTTAACCTGTACAATCAACTAACAAGCACTATACCTCGAGAGGCACATCAGTGTGAAAATTTCAAGACTCGTTTAAAGAATCTAAACTAGAAAAAACTTGAAAACACTAACCTACCTACCAGTCACCACACTACTACTGAGGATACGGTAAGAGGATGTTGTAGAGTCCTGGCTCTAGCCCTAAGGCTAAGCCTCTATCCGCATCATCCAAATAAATAAAATCAACCTCAGTAGTGCCATGAGTTTCATCCGTCCATTCATCATTGTCAGATATTTCCTTTTCATTTTCCCATCCACATAGACTCATCAAGAATGTAACCATGCGAGGATAGTCATCTTGTGGAAAAGGAAAGAATTGGGCTATCGGGGATATGTCCTCTACGGAGTAGGGGTCAGTCATGGTTAATAGGCGAATTAGCCATTCTAATTCCTCAACATTTTCCTCTCTGGCTAATACATCTATATGATCCCATTCAGTTTCAATTACAGGATAGCACATGTGAAATATCTGAGAAAGGTACAGATGATACCTCTCATCAAAGGCGGGAGTGGATGAAGTGTATGATGATCGTGCATCTGCCATATCTGCAAACACAGATATAGCATCAGTAGGTTTGTGAGACAGGTCAATCTAGTTCTTGATTGTATACGGATATTTATCCTCTTTTTGTGCTCTTGCTCTTTTTACTATTTTTTGTTTTTCTTTTCTTTGTTTTGTTTTTTTTTTTTTTTTTTATAATGTATGAAGCTATATATATACATCCCCTTGAATTTGGCAATTACATGGTCAGGGGAGAAGGTTAAGGAGGAAGCATTAGAATGTCGAGCGTGAGTACATGCTCCCCCTTTCCTTGGGTAGATCATATTATTTGCAATGATGTTGCAGCCTCTTGGAACCAATTTGTCCAGCGGGTCATAGGTTGTGATGTGGGCAGATAGCTTTTTATGACCCTTGTGGCCACATCCAATTGCAGAGATGGTAGTGTACGCTCCCATTGACGAATGGAGGAAATGGTTTCCATCGATACTATTACAAGGGGAGATGTAGGCTCATCGGTTTTTTGTTGGGTGTTGACAAGAGTAGGTGTAGAGCATGTAGAAACTTCTATATGAGTGTGTGCCTGGCATGAGGAGCTAGAAGCTTCATGTGGCTCCCCCCTTCCTGAGCTAGGTGGTAATGATCGATATCGTTTGGGAATCCAAACTAACTCTGGAAGTGGTGCGGAGCACTCTGTTACCTTTCCCTTACCACGGTCTTGAATTGTCATTGGGGTGGCAACAATTGGTTTGCAAGGTTTTACAGGTGATGTAGAGGGATTCACCTTATGTTTAGAGACCCAAATCTGGTCATTCCCCTCGGAGTACCCTTGGGCTACTAATAATTTTTTAGGGATCCATCGCGATGTTACATTGCCCTTTCTCGGGTGGGTAGCTGCTTTCCTTTTACGAGGCTTCTTGGTGGCTGAACGAGATTGAGCAGGGGAAGTAGCTGTTAACGAAGCTTTGGGGACCCATTTGTATGTACTCTTTGGCATAGTAAGTGAAGCTTTAGGGACCACCCTGCCTGTTTCCACTCTTGGCATTGAAGCGTTAGAGGGGTGGCCAACAATCGAAGATGGTTTTGCCACTGGACTTTGTGATTTTTCGTTATCTAATATTTGAGTGGATGACTTAGGTGCGGGATTTTGAGCGGTCAGACCTAGTGTTGGTTCTTGCGTTGTGACTTGTCTGGTTGCCCAATCGATATTGCACTTGGTGGCCATCATCCATTTGCGCCCTAAGATTACAGTCCCTCCCATGGTACCAGTAGGCATAACCAAAAAGCTTTGAATTATGGTTCCCTTGTCATAGGCAACCGGAGTGTGCAGAATTCCTGATACAGGGGTTTTCTTCTTGTTGATTCCTTGAACTTGGATAGAACTCTTGGTTAAAGGTGGTTTTCCCAGTTGACACCACACGCCATATGATAGCAAATTATGTTGAGCTCCTGTATCCAATAATGCATTATACAGCACCTCCCCGTAAGGACTCTGTAACTCAATTGGGTATCTTAGAGGTGGGTCAGATTCCAGTGCATCCTCCTCTGCTTCCTCGAAAAATACTTGCGTAATTCCCAAGTTGGCTTCTCGTTGTCGCCTAGCACGCGGTTGACGTTCTTTGGCTTCGACTCTCGCTTGTATCTTTTTAAGCTCAGCTTGTTCTTTAGCTGCCTTCTTTTGATGGATTGCATGTAACTCCTCCTGGCTTAGGGGGTCATAGTATCTTTTGAATTTACTCCCATTAAGGAATCCAATGGTTTCAACTCCGTCGAGAGTCTCCACTCTGATGGTACCTTGCGGGGTAATTTCACATACTCTATATGGTCCCTTACCAGCATATTTGAGCTTCTTCTTTTCGTTTCGCACTCCATACATCAGGACTTTATCCCCAACCTTGATGTCCTTGTCCTTTAGGTGGCGATCAAACCATTTTTTCCTTCTATCCTTCTCCACAAGGGCATTGTACACAGCCAATTGTCTTTCTTCATTTAGCTGCTCAAGGATATATAGACGCTCTACTAAGGGATTACCATCCCAACCCTCTTGAGTAGCAACACGAAGACTAGGAATGACAAATTCCCATGGCATGACTGCTTCTTGGCCATATACCATTTTGAATGGTGTGCAATTAATAGCCACTTTGTACGCAGTACGATAGGCCCATAAAGCTGTCGTAAGCTTTAGATCCCAATCCGTGCGATGAGCTTCAACTGTCTTTGTCAAAATAGAGATTAAAGTCTTGTTGGTACTCTCGGCTTGGCCATTCGCTTGCGGATAGTAAGGAGTAGATTTATGATGCGATATCATGAAATTTGTTGTGAGCTCCTTAATCACTTCATTTATAAAATGCGTACCATTGTCGCTCACAAGTTCAAAAGGACAACCGAATCGTGTGATTATATTTTCAAAGAGGAACTTGGCTGTTGTCCTCGCATCTGCCTTACGTGTCGCTTTCGCTTCAGCCCATTTGGTCATATAGTCAGTGGCCACAATTATATAGCGAGATTGTGTGTTTCGGGCCGCTGGACTAATTGGACCTACAAAGTCTAAACCCCACTTTTCAAATGGTTGGTTTACTTTGATCGGATGTAGGGGCATCTGATCTTTCCTCTGCGGTTTCTTGTATCGTTGGCATTCATCGCAACCCTTCACAAAGAGTGATGCATCTTGGAACATAGTGGGCCACCAATACCCTGATTGTAAGATCTTTCGCGCAGTTAAGTCTCCTGAGAAGTGACCACCGGCTACGCCCATATGTGCCTCTTGTAAAATGTATAGATACTCATCCTCTCGGGCACAACGCCTAAGAACGTCATCCTTTCCTCTTTTATAAAGAGTCCCGGCTATCAGGCAATAGGGTTCGCATTCTTTGATCAGCTTTCGAGCTAGATCTTTACGAAGCTCCTTGGGTGGAAAGCCATTAACCAAAAAGTTAACAATCTTCTCACTCCATTCAGGCATTGTCTCCACCATGAACAGGGAAGTGTCAGGTAAGTCATCATCAACCCCTGTAGGAGCCTCACCATTGGGTATGCGAGACAAATGATCAGCCATAACATGTTTCTTGCCAGGTCTCACAACAACCGTGAAATCAAACTCAAGAAGAATCAATAGCCATCGTGTGATTCTTCCTGTGGAGCATGGTTTGTTTACCAGATACAACAATGCTTGATGATCCACATAGAAAACAAACTTGGTGGCAAGGAGGTAATAACGAAATTTCCTTACTGCATATATCATTGCCAACCCTTCTCGCTCCGTAGTGGTGTAGTTCATCTCAGCATCGTTCAACTGGCGACTGGCAAAGCTAATGGGGTAGTCTAGCTTGTGTTCTCCAGGTTGAGTTAACACACACCCAATAGCAAAGTTTGATGCATCAATATGCACATGGAAGAGTAAATCCCAGTTAGGCATTCTCAAGATTGGAGCACTCACCAAGGCCTTCTTTAATAGCTCATAGGCACGGTCACATTCTTCGGTCCAAATAAACTCGATGAGAAGCTTATACAATGGTCGAGCTATCTCGGCGAAGAAGAGAATAAACCTTCGATAATAACCAATGTGGCCCATAAAGCGTTGGACTCCCTTGTAGTTGGTGGGTGGGGGTAATTCCAGAATGACCTTGATTTTACTCTCGTCAGTGGAAATCCCATTTTTGGACACTATATGCCCTAAGATAACTCCGTGTTTAACCCAGAATTGGCATTTGAAAGGATTCAAGGAGATGCGATATAATCTACATCTTTCAAATATTTTTCGTAAACACATCAAGTGCTCGTCCCAAGAGGAATGAACACAAAGATCATCTAAGAAAGCTTCACAGAAGTCCCTTAGATATTCCTTAAAGGCCGTGTTTATCAATCGTTGGAATGTTGCAGGTGCATTGGTCAAGCCAAAAGCCATGACGCGAAAGGCAAACACTCCAAACTCCGTGATAAATGCTGTTTTAGCTTGGTCCTCGACTGCAATTGTGATCTGATTGTAACCCGAGTACCCATCTAAAAAGCTATATGCCTCCTTGCCTGCCACTCTTTCAAGCACATGTTCAGAATACGGCAAGGGGTAATGATCCCTTCTGGTGGCTGCATTAACCTTTTTGAGATCAACGCACACTCTGAGTTTCCCATTCTTCTTTGGTACGATGACTATCGGAGAAACCCATTCTGAGTGCTCAATAGGGTATATGAATCCACATTTTACAAGCTTTTCAATTTCCTCTTGTACAATCTTTGCGTACTTAGGATTCATTGGGTAGGGACGTTGCTGGACTGGTTTAGCAGTGCTAATCATTGGAATCGTGTGTTGCACCACCGAGGGTGGAACACCCTTCATATCATGATATGTCCAAGCAAATATGTCCTTGAATTCTTTAAGAAGCTTCGTAAGTGCAGCTTCTTCCGCCTTGGTGAGGTCTTGAGCAATATAAACTGGTTTAGACTCCTCATCCGGATCTGCTAAGTCTATCTCCTTAACTACCGCAGGGCCATCGTAGACACCGCTACTCCCATTGGTAGGCGTTCGTTGGGCTTTTGTGTAGACCACTTTACGTTCCCCTATGGTGAATGATTTGAAATGCTCGGGTGCGGGGTGTAAGTCTACGGGTTCTTGTTGTGCCAGGCTTTTTTCTTTCAATTCCGCTTCCTTTTGTTGCTGAGCCAACTCTTGGTTTTGCCGCCTTCTTGCAGTACGACTTAGTTTCGGCTTCTCTTCGATTTCTAATTGGGCGACGTCATGAGGTTGCGGAATACACCACATGACACTTTGGAGATATTGTCCCCAATTATTAGCTATCTTTCGATGAGCATCAATGGCTCCTACATAACTGAGCCATTCTGCAGTGGATCTTTCCTTGTTTATTGCAGTGCGTACATTAGCTCGATAGCGTTGGCGCTTATGTCTCGTTTTCTTCTTACCAAGTTTTTGATTTTTGTTTCTATCAGATTCGGACTCACTTGGTCGATCTTCACTTTCGGATGAACTGCAGGAGGCCACTGTCCTAGGCCTTGAGCACCTTGCTTCCACATTTGGGTGAATATTTGATTCATTTTTCCCATCAAGCTTAGGGTCAGTTTCTTCTTGAGATTCATACTCAGAGTTGCATTGGTCAGAGTCTTTGCTACCTTCAGTGTCGGTGGAGTTTGCCACTTTCTCGCCATCAGGGGTCAAGTGCATAACACCTATCATGTTTATTGGCACTAACGGTGGCATATCTTGCCCCTCAGGTGTTACCCAGCTTGTGCCTCTATTCCCCCATGTGTCTATGGTTGCCGCTAGGTGTACCCAATCCACGTTATCCGACTCAGTCATACCCGGTAGGACATCCATATAAGGAGAATCTTTCCCATCATCAGTCTCTTTTTTGCATGTATAGCAATACCTTAATGGGGCGGAGTGAATAGTGGTATCCGATCGATTATCAATGATAACCTTGCTTCCTAAAGGATGTGCACGACCATTCTCAAGATCAACTCGAATGACAGAGTCCTGGAATTGTAGGTAGACATGGTTTTTTGACCAGTCATGCACCATTTGTGCTTCCCTCATGAAAGGACGTCCTAAGATCATTTGATATGACATAGGATGCTTGGAGAAATCCATTACAATGAAGGTATGTTTTACCTTGTATCCCAAGACCTTGATCTTGAGGTCCCTTAACATTCCAATAGGTTTAGCTATGGTTCCGTTTGCCATCTTAACCACTATGTTTGTGACTTCGAGGTGAGGCCTTCCCATAGATTCCCAACAGTTTTTAGTCACAATGCTCACTCCAGCACCACCATCAAGGATTCCCTTTAGAGTTAATCCCTTGGTAGTAATGGGGAGGGTGGCATTAGATTCGTCACCTTCAAAGTACTGTCCCAACTTGTTCACAGGTATTTCCACGACCGAATCTTCATCAAAGTTGGGTTGTAGATCCCAATGCTCCCCTTCATCTTGAAGCGTGTCGGGTCTATCCATATTTGCAAATTGTGGTAACCCCGCCTTTAGTTCTCCATTGAGAAATGCCCGAAGAGCTAAGAATAGCTCAGGATCTCCATATAATTTGGATATGATCGTGGTTCTGATCTCGGAGGACATGAAATCCATTAGCTTGGACACATTCAGCGGTACTTTTCGAGACATCGCCCCTTGACTAGGGACTGGTGAAGATGGAATCACTTCCTCCTCGATGGGGTCAGGCATTCCCTCACTAAACATTCTTTCCAGCAAGAAGGGTGTTTGCCCACTTCCGGATGTCCTATCCTCACTTTCTTCCTGAATGATACTAGGTATCGCTAACGGTTTATGGTTCCTGTGAGGTTGAACTTGCGTAGGAAACACTGTGTCTGGAATTTTGATTTTTCTCGGGTTTGGCTCCAGTTCTCTTTGTGTTTCTTCCACCAAACCCCTTAAGTGTTGCACTTGTTCAATCTCCTCAACTGGGTTTGGGTAAGTACCAATCTTTTTCTTGAGGGTTTTTGGCCCACGTGGCTTGTCTTGGGGAGTCTCAGTCAGTTTGGGTGGTCGAGAGGGCATTAACTGACTTGGTTGTGGGGCCGAGGAAGTTTCCTTCTGTTTCCCCTTATTTTTGTACTCGCTTGATTCTCCTTCATTGAGCTCCCGAGTGGGTTCCTCCCTTAAGGTAGTGGCTTTGGTCCCCATGGTTTCTATTGAATCAGAATCATCTTCAGGATCATTCATATACACGGGGTCGTCTCCTGTCCCTATGTTAGTCTTTGAACTGGGCTTGGAGCTCGTGGCATTAAGCGATCTCTTTCGCCGTGTTTTCTTTTTCTTTGCCTGAGCGATTGATGCAGTATCCCTCTCTTCAAGAATGTAGTTTTGATTTTGAAGCATTGACCGTGTAACTACATTCACGGGTACAATGGGTGTGGTTCCTTGTGCTTGGTTGGTGACCTCAACCAAATTCAATGGCGTAATCTTGGGTGCATTAGGATTATGTGGACATTGAGCGATCAAATGATCTATGCCACAACGATTACATGTAAGTACCGGCATTCCCGATGTGCTCCCTTGATTTGGTTGCATTTGAGTGGCGATCTTCTGTAGCCTATTAGGGCACTCCGCTACACGATGCGGTCCACCACACTCGTAGCATTGAAGAGGTGGTCTCCTTGCCATGGTATTAAGGTTTTGCCCTCTTGTGGAAAGAGCAGCCGCTTGATATACAGGCTTGACTTGCCCGAAATGATCCTCCATGTAGTACTGGGGAATCATTTCAAACGTATCAATCCCGTATGGAGCAGTAGGGTCTACCTCCTCTTCATAATCCCCACATGCACTATGTGACTCACAACCCATCTGGTTTATTGGGGTAATCCTTGGATGTGGAGGTTGTGGTCCTAGCACTGGCGGTGGTAACGGCACAGACTGGACTACATTCGGATTCCTTGGAACTATGTACTGTGACGGTTGCTCGATAGGCTGTGCAGGCATTAGTGCGGGTACTTGAGGTGTGTTTGACCAAGCTAGTGGTGCTTGGTTTGCCAACATTCGCTTAAGTGTTAGGCAATCTTTAGATTGATGGCCATACTTACCACATGGATTGCAATTCCCATTGAATTTGACTCTAAATGTGGGACATTCACTCGTGCTATGTGGTCCTAAGCACACCGAACACCATTGTTGCTCTCTTCTTGGGTACATATGGCTATTCTGAGGAGCTCGATTACCCCTAAAGTATTCTTGGAGAGCCTTAGTAAGGTCGGTCACAGACATTTCAGATATCTTGGGCTCCTTGGCAATTGGTTTTACCGTCATTGGCTCGTGCCCAGATACTTGCGAACTAACGGATTTTGTTTCTGAAGACACCTTTTTACCTGCAATCATCAAGTTGTCTTCTAACTGGATTGCATTGGCAGTGACTGCTTCCCACGTTGTAAGACCTCTAATGACTGGCCATTGTAAATGTCCTCGTGGCGCAATCCTCGGATGAATCTATCGAGGAGTTGGTTGTTATTGAAGCGTTCATCGGGAGTGCAGCGAGAATTTAGATGTTTCAATCGACTTATAAAGTCTCTCACTGACTCCCCTTCCTCGCGTTCAGCTTTTTGGAGTTGAGATGCTACCCCCCAAAGCACACCCTCGCGTATGTATTCTTTCAAGAACAATCTCTTGAGAGTGGGGTAGTGAGTGCGCTCTTCAACCCTTAAGGTTCGATACCAATCTCCGGCCTTCCCACTCAAGGTTAAGCCTAAGGCTTTACACTTGTGCAGCTCATTGTGCTCTTCCAAGGAATCACACACGTGTTCAAAGACTTCAATGTGCTTCCTAACATCCTCGTTACCACTGAAGTTTTGAGTGAGCTTAGCCACTTGTACTGCCTTGCTTCTAGGTTCTCTCTCAGGCATACCCCGCATGTTTTCTGCAATGGATCGTCCGATCATCTGAGCAAATGCTGCGAGATCACCTAAGTGAGCAGGCATAGTTGGTGGAGGCACTTCTGGGATAGCCTGGCTGATAGGAGTTGGTGTTGGTCTGAGTAAGTTGGCAAATGACGTAGGATATGATATGTGACTAGGCCTAGCTCCCCTTGGATAATGGTTATGATAAGGCGGTCATGGAGCATACGCCATTGGCATACTAAGAGGCGTAGGAGCTACCTGAGCATGAGTAGCGATAGGTACATAGGGTCGATAGGCACTGGCACGCACTGTTGTAGGTACTGTTCCACTAGGTAGCGGTGTCGTACTAACTACAGCAGTAACAGGTGCACTTTCAGCTATGCTCATCATTGGGGTAGGCATTGCGGATTCCCTAATGGAAAGTTGAGCCAAAGTTGGAAAGCTAAAGTTACTACTCGTGGGCTCAACCTGCATTGAGACTCCAGGCGAAACAACATACGAAGGGTCTATGGGACTCACCGAGGGAGTCTCCAATTGTGATAGGGTTGGTTGTTTGGCCTTGCCCGTATCCAAAAACCTCATAGGGCCAGTGGAAACTAGGTCCACTCCCCTATTTTGCCTCTCAATTTGGATAATTCTATGAATCACCTCACATATCATGTGTTGTTGCTCCTCTAGATTAGTGGCGCTAGATGTAGATCGTAGGACTTCTAACCAACCTACATGGTATGTGTAACCCGTGTATAGGTCCGTTAGAGTCTCTGTGTGTAGATCATATTCCCAATTTTCATTGAGAAATATCCCATCTAGACTTGGTGTGCCAAACGGTTCTCTTGAAGTGGACGCAATGTCACTTCTTATGGATTGGCTTCTAGGGACCTCTACTTTAGGAGGAGCATCGGAATGTGGTAGCTCAGTAGGGCCCTCATTAAACGAAGTGGGTAGAATATCCACATGGACACTCTTTGGGAGGGTAGGGTCCACATAAGATGTGAATGGCGAATCTACTACCTCTCCTTCCTCATTTACTTCGCTTGTCGCATGCTCAGAGCGTGTAGCTCTACTAAAGGTCTCTATTAAACGACTAAACATGCTAGATCCGGGCTGTGGGGCCCACACTGGCATGTTTTGGCTTGTCTCCTCAGGGTTCTTGGTAGGGTGCCCTTCCATGGCTTCTGAGTCGGAGGATGAGTCACTATCCACTATTCGTGGATCTTGGGTTGCACTCCCTTGGGTTCCAGCCGAAGGCCAAGATGCCAACGTGGAGGGATGGTGTGAGCCTGCGTAGACTGAAACGCTTTCTAGTGGTTCAGGCTCTAGCACCCGACCAGAACGTAGATGCATGTGACGTGGGTACCCTACGTGCGTTGGTAACTACCCTTGAAACTCACACAAGTGGTTTCTTAGGTGTTTCGCACCCCGTTTTTACTTGTTTTTGTGTTGTTTTTAACCCGTTTTTGACCCCCTTACTTACGGTCGAACTTGGACTAGGGCGTGTGATAGCTCGAAACGAGCGTATCGTTTAAAGGGTCCTAGTGTGCTTTACAGCACCGTGTTCGCCTATCTAGAGCTCCTGTAATCCTCAAAATAGTCCGTTTCCTTTGGGGGAAAAGGGCAAAAGCCTATTTGCTTGTGGAGGAAAGGGTGAGGGCTTTATCCCACATGCTCACTTTACTCCTTGGGGAGTGGGCTACATATAGGGCACAACTTCCCATAAGCTCTCACTTGAGAGAAAGCTATGGAGGCTCACTCTCCTATATATATATATCAAAAGACAGAGACCGAGGCCGGGGTCGTGGGTCCTGGGTCAATTGGGGTTCTTTCTTTTCAAAAAATTTTTCTCCAATTAGAAAATCTTTCCTCTCCACATGTTTGGTTCTTTCTTTGAAAATAAAATTTAATTTTTTGTTTTTTATTTTTTATAATTTTTTTATTTTTTATTTTCTGTTTTTTTTGTGAGCTAAGTTTTCTAGGGTTTCCTTAGGGTTCAGCCTTGGCCGCGGTGCAGTTCGCACACACAGCACAGATCTGGGGATTCAGAAATCCCTCTCACACGCGGAAACCAGATAACAGAATGCACGCCCACACGCGGAGCGGAAAAATAACAAAAAGAAACAGAAATGCAGAAGACAACTTGCAGAAACAGAGATTGAAAACCACAGAAACACCACAACAGCAACACAGACGCCTTTCCTACAGTAGTGTAAATTAAACTTCGCGCAGCAGCAGCCGAGCTATAAACTGGAGCTTGGTGCAGGGCAACTCCCCGGCAGCGGCGCCAAAAATGTGCGCTTTTGCCGCACAAGTCGTAGCTGGGGACTTGCCGGACACCGTATGCGAGCCACGAATGGCTGCAAGCATACAACCAGGGAAGGAAGCTCAAACAGAATGCCAAAGGGTGTGTCACTCACCGCTCAACAGCTGCCTTGAAGGATTCCCGCGTCGCAGCCGTGAAGGAGGAGCCGCCGTCGCCGCTCTACCGCCTCTCCGCCGCCGTGCCGCTACACAGTGCTCGATCGCTCTCTCACTCTCTCTCTCTCTCTCTCTCTCACACGCAGGAGAAGGAAACCCAAGAGATAAGGCAAGAGCACTCTTGTATTCACAACACATGAGAATGAGGATTTTAGGGTTACATTTGACTCATATAGGTGACTTGGCCGTTCACACTTGGGCGCCCATACATGGCCGGCCGACCCTAACCCTTATCCTACTGATATCCAAGGTGCGCCTCTCATCGGCGATCACCCAATCCCTTCATCCTTAACATATGGTGCCGACAAGCCCGGCCCATGACTCAGAATATTTAAATTAATGACGTAAAATATAGTATGTCGCAATGTCCGCCATGGGTTAACAAGTATTATCTCAATGAGAAAGATGGCCATGAAGATCTTCGTAGAGATGAAAATCAAGAGGCAATTAAGGATAGTAAACATAAATATATAAGTGTTGATGACTATCAAGATCAAGATGTGGATGATATTGATGATGCACATGCTTATAATACATTTGATGGCATATACATTAATGATGCCAATGGATATGACCTGTATGTTGGTGAGCATGATGCATATGCTTATGAGAGGATGACACATTGGATAACCATGCTGGTCCTTTATCGGATGGTTGTGATATATATACATCCATACTGGTCCTTTATCGGATGGTTGTGATATATATACATCCAATGATGATGCTTTTCCTTTTGACCCCGATGGTACATGTGAGAAGAGTGAGGCCTATGTATGTGGGAGAAGGCATTAATTGTGGAGTTTGATTTTAATAGCCTCTCACATGGTTACGATTGGAATAGTTTCATTTTCTTAGTCTCTCACATGATTATGATTGGAATAGTTTTATTGGGATTATCTTTTCCTTATGACCCAAGAGGATACATTGTCAATGAGGGGTTCTGGATGGTTGAGTAGATATGAGTCCTTGATGATATTGTCAAGCTCTCAGGTGAGGGTGGGTTGTAATAAAGCTTAAAAGAGCTCAAGACGAGTTGGGCACAAGGCTAAGAGTAGAAGGAACTCATGGGGGTAAATGGTCCCAAGGCCAAAGGTTTAAGCATATGTGAATGGGGCAAGAAGTTTGGGCATGCCAATGGACACTTTTAAGTGTATTATGAAAAGTGCAACCATGTATATAAGTGAAAATAAGGTTAATTAGTCACTAATTAATATGCTAATCATAATTATAGTTTTCTCACTGACCTTGGCTATGGTGGCTTCTCCCACTTAAGAAGAAGAGTGTGCCCTCTTCTATTAAGTGCAACTGTGCAAACTCTTGTTAATGAGTATTCCACTTTCTTTCAATTCATTTATATTTCCATATAGGATGAATCTCCCCCAATATTCTTCTCACAAATGATGAGAGCAATCAATTCTTGAAAATGAGTAAAGTTCTCTTGAAGTCCAATGGAGGTTTGAAACTGGTTGTATTCTTTGCCAAGACCATTCAAGGTCATGGGCAAATACCATATCATCATCATCTACTAGTCATCCAATAGAAGCAATGGTATTTGCAAGCCCTTTAACCTTCACTGAGTATACCATCACACATACATATCACATCACCTCACCTACTACAACCCATTGTGTGTGCCACATCATCACACAACCACCATCACCCACCTTGTGTGACATATCAACTCACCTCATCATCACACCCCTCCACAAAATTGTGTATCACATCCCCACACATCACTTGAATATGATTTTACATCCACACACGTAATTTATATACTTCACTTTGCATCCACACACACACACACATCATTCAAGCTAAAAGCAAAGAGTAAGCAAGTCAATGAAACTCAACACTCAATTCCTCCAAGACCATGAGCACTCATGTAGGAAGACTCCTACAATAGACTAGCAATTAGTTAGAGTAGGCAACAATGAGAATGAGAGAAATCATAAGAGTAGAATAAGTAGAATCTTGGTGCTAGTACCCCCTCAAATCTGCTTATTTCTCTCCTAAGTAACAGCTAGGAGAAAGAGGGAGGAACATGCAAATCCAACGAGTTACCTTAGGCCTTCAGCCGTGCTTAGCCCATCTGAGCACAATAGTCACTCGCTCAACTAGTGCCCACAAACCTTGGGAAAGACATTTGTTCTCCTATAACGTTTGAGAGAGAGAGAGAGAGAGAGAGGTGGTTTTCCTATGCACAAGAGAGAGCGTACAATGAAGCTCCCTGAGGGTTTTGCTCACAAGTGGCTGCCTCTTGATTCCCCAATCCATAAAGATAATTCCATTTTCATGCACGTAAGACAAGGCCCACATACATAGTGAATTAGATTTAATATGATCTTATGTTATTTTAAATTTATAATTGTGGAAGAATCACATTTCCAAAAACTATCAAACATATTTTATCCTTAATTCTATAAAAAATTTAAAAAAATGGTTTCTTCATATTTGCAATACGACCCAACATTCATAATAAGCATGCGTATTAGGAGACTCTACAACTTCAAATATATATATATATATATATATATATATATATATATATATATATATATATATATATATATATATATGCAACACATTAACGTCATGAGACCGTACATGCAATTCAAGAGTTTTTTAAAAAAATGCAAAAGATGTTATTATATTAGTATCAATGAAAGATACATCACCCACATGTTAAACTTTAAGCTTCAGTAGCTTCCTAAACTTTAAACTTTAAGCACATTATGGCCCCAGCAAAGGCCCCCTCTAGACGGAGTCAAAGATATTCTTTTGCAAGCCTGTAAGCTGGCAAGTAACAATAGAGCTTCCATCAGGAAAGAAGCAGCAAAGATAATCCTTAGGAAGCGATTCAAAAGGTGACCGGTTAGGTCTGCAAGCAATAGATAGATGGGAGAAAAGCTACCCTTTCCTTTTATTAGTTGAACTAAACTACAAGTATCTTTTTCTAATATCTCCATAGATTATATGAACCCTTCAAATGAAAGTTTGGAATCACCTTTCAAATTTGAGGACTGAAGCTAACCCTATGAACCGTATTTTTGTCAATTGGATATTATACAGTAAAAGATGACCATAGTCTAATCAAATGCATCCGAAGATTAATTTATTTAAGAGAGCTCTTGTTTAACAGATATTATCAATTATTCGTGTCTCGTCCAATCTTCTCTCTGGTACTTTTCTCATACTTCGAAACACTTTCTAAGTAATCATGTGAACTCCATAAAGATGTTAAGGAACTTAAGAAAGCTCTCCAATTCTTCCATAGTCTGGCCTCTTGTTGTTGGTACCCACCCAGTCCACATGAGACCTTCCATCGTGGGACTCCACTAGGCTTTTCAATTACTCAAATCCAATGCGTAGATTAGCTTTATATGATTGAAGGGCATGAATCAAGAACAAAAACCATATATCAAAGCAAGTAGTGCAAGACATTCAAATACAGTAGTGCCAACCCAAGAGCTATGCCAGCTGCAGCACCTCTTCCAATTTCCCCCACATTTCCATCTCCAGAACTCGGCACTAGCAGCATGCAGTCGGCTCCGCAAAATTTCGACAAATTGGGGCATCTCAAGAGGTCAGTGGCATGCAGATGGCTCCAGACAGTTCCAATGAAGGGACATGAGGGCACACATGCATGCTCATCCTTTTACCATGTTTGAGGAGGAGAGAAAATGCATTATTTCACAGAGAGGAGTGCAGAACTTTGCTGTACAAAACGAGTAGTGCGGCGGCAGCTAATATACAGCAGAATGATGATGAAAAGATGGTCTCACTCAACCTTCAAACTAGCCACAATGGCTAGGCATGTCAGGAGCAATGTAACTAGCCACATCCACTGGACAGCATGTGTTTGGCCTTTGGTGGATCAGAAACCCAGCCAGTTTTGTGCTTGAATAGCTGGAAGCCATGGCTGAAGGCATCCACAAGCCTTCTGTAAGGCTGCTCTCTGAAGAAACCAATGCAGGCATGTAGATAGGTTAGGAGGTTACTGATGATGATGGCAGCCATGCCCTGGTGAGCCACAAAGCTCTTCCAACACCGAGCCAAGAAGTGGACCTCAGGTGCCGTTTCTGCAGCGACGGGCAGGAGGTAAGCGCGGGCGGCCTGCTTCAGGAGCTCGTCTTTGAGCTCTACCTGCAGCATGTGGGCGGCCAACTTTGGTTTTGAGGGACCCCATATGCTAGGGTTGGCCGAGATGAGGTCTCTCAAGCTTGTGTACTGCTGCAGTGCCAATCCATGGAGCTCTGCTTCATGCGGAAGATGATGACCATGGTGCTCATGAGGGTGTGTGTCGCTCAACCGTGTGGGCAACGTCTTAAGGCGCCGCAGCCCTACCTTCACCTGTATTGCCATTCTCGCCTGAAAGCCAAAAGCAGAACAAACAAAGCCACACTCAGGAAAACAGGAAGATTGAGCCCACAATCGAGCACGTACCTACTCTAAGCAGTTATCTAGTCACGAATTCGTGATAATGAACGCGAAATTGATCTGATTCCAAGCTCATTAGGCGGTAAGAAACTGATTAGAGCGCTGAGTAAAACTTACCTGCTGAGTAGGAAGAGAGGGGGCCTTCTGGAGAGAAGGCTCAGGAGATGAGCGGGGACAGTGAGCCAAGCTCTTTTATCTCATATAAAACTTGGTGCTCGCCCTCCCATTGGCCGATTGCACCGTGACAGCTCGGCGCTTCCACGGGCCCCGCACTTCCCTGCTTCCTACGTGGCATATCGTGCCAGCTGGCCGCCTCCCATCCATTTAAAAACACCTTGCCCCAAACCTTCTTTTGTCGTTTTGTTACATCAATGAAGAAGCATTACACTGATGATGTGGCATGCTATCACATGGCTACCACATGCAAGCATAGAATGGCTCCAACTCTCACACATGCTCCTGCAAGTTGCCCCTCCTCCCCTGTCATCCTTTCCACAATTCATTTTAGCACCGCGCCCCCAATGGGCCTTGATAACAATCTTCTAAACAGTGTCCACAAGCATCCCATTGTGTATAATTTTCCCCTAACGAGTAGTCGCCAAAAAATAATAATAATAATAATAATAATAATTTTTCGCTAACAACAAACCTTTACCATTTTTAAATTTTTGCACAACTAATTCCTAGTTTGTTATTTTTGCTATCTCTGTCTCAATCTTTGCAACATGAATAGGCCATTCCCTTGTGAAATCCGAGATTCTCGAGCCCTTCAAAGTTTTTTAAAACTCTGAGATGGTGCCAACTCAATTATTGGCCCTTTCCTCTTTCCATGAAGAAAAATATGGGTCACATGATCGAAGTGTGTTTTAGAATACTAATATTGATTCCAAGTACTTAGTGAAATGTATTCTTGTTGAAAAGATGAGCATTTATTCTCGTATTAGTGGCCACAACATTACTTGTTATATGCCAAGTATAATACGCTTGGGTATCTATTAGTTACATTCTCCAAATTACATTTTCCAAGCCAAAAAGAAAGCAGCACGTACTTATCCACGACATTACTTGTATATGGCAAGTACAATAAAATAAGCTTGGGTATCTCTAAGTTACATTCTCCAAATTACATTTTCAAAGCTAGAAAGAAAGGAGCAAGTACAGCCTCACCAAAAGTGTATTATGATTCGAGATCTCCCTACTTATGCTACACGAGACTAGGGGACGTGCTACTGTCCCAAACCTTGAAAGTATAGCCTTCAAAGAAAAACCTTATGTAGAAAGTCTATATATCGAGGACTTACTAATATTGTGTGTATGGGGTCCAACAAGAAAGGTCCCTTCTTAACATGTAGGACATGCAAGCTTTGGAAATGTATGTCTTATGTCCACACAATACGACTTATATTAATGAGTAAAAGAATAAAGAGGAAATTATCACCACATAAACAAGAGAGCTATTTACTATGATTATATAATGTGGACATGTTCTTCATTGTGTTTCTACTATACAATAGTTAAAACAAATCGAAGGATGTATCTACATATTCTTCGTTGTGTTCCTAAGTCATTTTGTTCAATTTACTTGGAACAAATCAAAAGAAGGATCTATCATGTAATACATTTTTTAAATTCTCAACATTTTTGCTTATAATTTGCAGCTCATTGGTAAACTATTATCAAAGAATAAAAATAAGAACTCATTGGTAAATCAAATATACCAAGGAGGTCATGCCTACTTCACTAGTGTTATCCGAGGAAAATTGGTAATTTAAAGCTCATTGGTAAACTATTATCAAAAAATAAAAATGAAAACTCATTTTGGTAAATCAAATATACCATGGAGATGTTGCCTACTTCACTACAGTATCCAATTTACAGAGCTCACAGGTAACTTCACTTGATCACTAAGCTTTTGCTAACTTTCTCTTCCTCTATTTTATGGTAGGTGGGTGGGGGGGTGTGTGTGCATGCACACGCATGCATGTATGTAGAATGTGCAAATCATGGTGAATCAAAGCTTGTGAACTTCATCATGTGAAAATTAGGATAACAAAATAAACAAAGATAATGATTAACTCATATCTAAAAACATAATTACGTTACTAATGTCACTTTAAGAGTCCAAGTTACATTCATATATAATGAGCAATCATCTTCCACACAAAATGTGTGGTACCTAGCATGCCAAAACGATGTTGCTTCCTTTCAAGCATGTTACATGTGTGTGTACTATCTCTCTATGGTGCACTAAGGATGCTTACTATGTCATTGTATTTAGTGCAATATCGTGGGTTATCTATTGATTATGAATATATGCTTGTGTTGTAGATTTAGGAGGTTGTGCTTGTGCTTAGACCATACGTGTGAGGATTTGTTGAGTGAGTCCAAATAAATTTTCCGTATTCACATGATAGTAATTGGTTGGAGGTTAATTGCTACCACATGTTAATATTTTTTTGTTGTGATGAGTGATTCCAATTTAATTGTGGCCTAACATTGTGGATTGTATGACTATAGGCTATGAGTACGAGGATGAAGATGATGGGCACTAGACATAAACACCTGCCTAGGTGTCTGGACTATTTTTCTCTAACTATGAGTATATATAGTCTATGAGTACGAGGATGTCCAAACACCTGCCTAGGTGACTGGACTATTTTTGTCTAACTATCAGTATAGGCTATAAGTATGAGGATGTCCAGACACCTGCCTAGGTGTCTGGACCATTTTTGTCTAACTATGAGTATAGGCTATGAGTACGAGGACGACAATGATGGGCACTATACGTAAATACCTATACATAGCACTATACTCATAGCCTAACTATGAGTATAGGCTATGAGTACGAGGACGACAATGATGGGCACTATACGTAAATACCTATACATAATTTTTGGGCAAAGGTTAAATTATTTTTGATACCTTAGACATTATAGCTAAAGGTTGCTTTTGTAAAAGAAAAAGCCGAATTTTGGCAAAAGCACTCTATTAATGTCTCAAAGGGCTATTTTTGATAATGGTCATGCAAGCGCCTCGTGAGTGTGCTGCTTTCGTAGCCTTCTTCACACCAGGTGTCCTCATTGATGGAATCCCAAGCTCCTCATCAAGGCTCATCTCCGAGCCACTAGAATCTCCATCAACAAGAGAATGCCCTGCAAAAATATCAGGCATACCAAGGGGCTCAACCACTTTCTCTTTGCCTTTATGTGATGTACCAACTACATTTTCATGATTGTTATTATGACATAGCCTGCCACTCCATGGTCTATCAACAGAACCACTGGATGAGGACTCTCCTAGTCCACTCAATGACTGTGATTGTTGACTTACATTTTATGCAACCACATTTCCACTTACATCAGCCCCAACAACATCTTTTTCAGCAGCATACTAGCTACTCATCTCATCAAATACAACATCCCTGCTTACCCTCGATTCACGTGTAACAGGATTATAACATCTATATCCCTTTTGCTCAAGGGAATACCCAATAAAGATACATTTTTGTGCTTTTGGATCCATCTTAGTATGTAACTCATCTGGCACATGTACATATGCAATACATCCAAAGACTTTCAAGTGAGACGAATCAGATTTCTTTCCAGTAAACTTCACCTCTAGCGTTGCATCATGTATGGCTACAGTAAGAGTCATGTTCATGATATAAACTATTGTACACACAGCCTCAACCCAATAGCTATGTGGCATATTCTTCTCTGCCATCAATGCTCGTGCTCTCTGTAATGTGCCTATTTTTCCACTCAACAACTCCATTTTGCTACGGAGTGTACCTACATGCAAATTGTCTCCTCTGAATGCCATTCTTTTGCAAGAATTGAGAGAACTCATCAAAGAAGTATTCTCCCCCTCCATCTGACCTTAGGCACTTTACATGCTTTCCTATCTATTTTTCAACCATAACTCTAAAATTATGAAAATGAGTAAACACTTCACTCTTCTCCTTCATGAAATACACCCACACTTTCCTCTCGTGTGGTCCATCAATGAATGTTACGTAGTACCTACAGCCACCGAGAGACATAGTCTTCGCGCATGACCCCATACACTTGAATGCACAACATCTAGCACATTCCTGCTCACATTTCTGTCATGTGGAAATACATGTTTTGTTTGCTTTCCAAATTGACATGCTTCACAAACTTTCTGCATACCTTCAACTTTAAACTTAGGCAGCCCTGTCACAATTTCTTTAGTCTACATAGACTTCATTCTTTGTAAATTTACATGCCCACTTCTCTTATGCCAAATGTCTATATCTGCAACAACTCTTGAACCATTTGCAAACATTGCAGCACTCACTTCAGGCATATTTACATTCAATGTAAACATTCTCCCCACTCTATTACCTTTTGCAACCAACCTCCACTTGTCTTTTGTTGAGATTCAAGCTTGATGATGTTTGGAACATGAAGTACATCTGCAAGGTACTTCACCTTACCATCCTGCATAGAGAATGGCACATCTCCAACATGGGCAATCACCTGTTTCGACAAAACCTGGTCTTTCATAACTCTTCATTTTCTTGAACCACTCACCATGACTTGTCATGTGGCTCGAAGCACTTGAATCAACATACCATACATCATCCTTACATGTTGTTACATCATTTCAGACACAGCATTAACCAAATGTTGCATAACAAACAACCTCTCATTATCCTCATTATTTCTACTAGAGGATGCATAGTTGTTTTGCGGCACTTTTCGATTTTGCATGTCACTCTGCTTCTTATAGCAGTCTGACTTCACATGCACGGGCTTACCACAGTAAAAACAGCCTCGTGTATCATTATGCTGCCTTTGCCAATTACTACGACCTCGTTGGCTCCCCCTGCCTCTAAATAGGCCTCTTCCACCTGTGAGTTGCTGTTGCGAATCTTGGGACTATTGGTGCTCTTGACCACCATAATTCTGATTACGTGTTCGGCCAAGATCTTGGCCACGTCCACGACCTCTACCTCGTCCTCTACCTGCACTTGTGTAGAAGGCCTACTGCTCTGAATTATTTATGTTTTGTGAAGACTGTTGATCTTCACCCAAGTTCTTCTCTTCAATGATCAGCATTGACACGAAATCTGTGAAGTTGGGAATGTTCTCTTCCTAAGTTTGAATAGACGTCTTGAATGCCTTGTATTGTGGCCCGAGACCACGCAAACACACTTCAAACTTATCATCATCACCACCATCAACAGAAACACCAATTGATGCTGCAAAGGATTCCACAATGCCCTTGATCTTCAAAGCATAATCATTCATAGACATATTCTTCTTCTCCACGGTATGAAGCTCATTCTTCCAACTGAATCTTTCGTGCCTTGGTGTTGGTTTCATACAACTTCACCAAGGTGTCCCATGCCTCCTTAGGTGACTTGGCATCCTGTATATGCCCAATCATAGTGTCTTGTATGCTGATAGAAAGCCAATACATGACTTTCCTTGCTCCTTGATTCCAATCCTTGAACTCTTATATTTGCAGTAGTTGGATTAATCTCCGGTCTCTCCAATATCTCTGGTACCTGCTCATGTTCACCTTAAATGTAGTCTAGTAACCTTTTTCCATCAAAAAATTTATCAATCTAAACCTCCAAGCGTGGAAGTTGTTCTTATCAAGCTTCTTTGCAACAATCTGGTTTATTCCATCATTTGACATCTTTTCTACAACACAAATTTACCAACAACAACACTCTTGCTTGACTTGCACAAACTGCTGTATTCTCTACAGTGGTACTATATTGCACCCAAACCGCAGTGCCCGTGAATGCCTACAAATTGAAAAATGGAGGTCTAGACACAACCAAAATGGAGTTGGTAGATGTGGACTAGTCAATGTAGTCCTACTGTCGAATCTCTGGCAAAGATATGTCGGTGCCAGCTACCAAACTTGCCAGTGATATAAATGTCAAATGGTCATGCAGACACCTCGTGAGTGTCAGCTCATGTTGAGCTTGACATTCAACATGTGTTGATATATACCAAATCCACATCATCTGCTAAAACCTTCTCCCTAACGAAGCATAATGCACCTCAATGTGCTTCATCCTAGCATGATAGACTGGGTTATTGGCCAGATGTATGCTACTCATGTTCTCAAAATAAATGATAACGACCCTACGCATAAAACCAAATAGCTTCTGAAACCAAGCTGCCATAGCAGCACCCCTGTACTCTATCTCTGTACTCAAAAAGTTGTTTCTTGTTACTCTAATTCATCTATCTTTTTTTTGTATCTAAAATCCAATGGTAACAAGATACTTCCCGATCTCCATGCTCTAGGTGCATGCTTCAAGCCAAACAAGGCTTTACGTAACCTACACACAAAATATGTATGTGCATCACTATCATAACTTGGTAGCTACATCATGTAAACTTATCCTTTCAAATTACCATGCAAGAATGCATTCTTTACATATATGTGATGTTAAATTTTGATGCAACCATAGCAATGATAGCTCTCACAGTTGTCATTCGCAAATCGGGTTGAATGTCTCTTCTTGAGAGAAGGCTGAGGAGACGAGTGAGGACAATGAGCCAAGCTCTTTTATCTCATATAAAAATTGGAGGTGGGGGTCGGTCCTCTCCCTCCCATTGGTCGATTACACCATGACAAATTGGCCCTTCCACGGGCCCCACACGTCAAGGCTTCTATGTGGCATATCGTGCCATCCTGCTGCTGCCTCCCATCTATTTAAAAACACGTTGTCTTAAACCTTCTTTTATCCCTTTGTTACATCAATGAAGCATTACACTGATGTTGTGGCATGGTATCACATGGCTACCACATGCAAACATATAATGGCTCCAACTCTCACACATGCTCCTACAAGTTACCCCTTCCCCCCCCCTCTTTTCCTTTCATCCTTTCCACAATTCAATAGTACCACCCAAAATGGGCCTTGATAACAATCTTCTAGAGTGTCCTTAATAACGATCTTCTAGAATGTCCTTAATAACGATCTTCTAAAGTGTCCACAAACATCTTGTATATATGTTACACTAGCGTAGTAACGATGCGTCAAGCACAGAGGAGAAGGAGCTCTTGTTCACCACCCAACCATAGAGGGAATGAGGATAGGGATCCTCACCGTGGACATGTATAGTGGCATGCCTGCCCACACATGTCTTGCCACCCTTGGACTACGCCCGGGTCCCCTGTCCCCTGAACCCCATCTCACTCATTGTCCATGCTCCGGCGGATGGTGTCTTTGAGGCTGATTGAGATCCCCATAGCCACTACAAGGTATGTAACATTACTCCCCCTTAAGAAGAGCTTTCGTTCACAAAAATGAACTCTAGAAGTTCTTGATTAGCATACTCTAGCGCTCCCATGAGGATGCCTCATCCTCATGATCTTTACACTTAACAAGTGCCTCTCGATACATAGTGTGCCTCGTGTTCTAATCTTTAAATCCAAGAATCCTCTTAGGTTCGTCTGGAATAGATGGTGCTTCTATCAACTCCACCAAAATTCTTGGAGAAACTACGTTCTCCTTATGGTCAATGGTTTTTCATAGTATATTGATATGAAAAACAGGATGAACTTGAGAGCTCTCCAAAAACTCAAGTTTGTACGCTAATCTAGCAACCTTCTTAAAGATTTTAAAGGAATTGCAATATCTAGGTGAAATATTTTCACACCTTCCCGTCTCTAAAGTCTCCGACTTTGCAGGGACTTTCAAATATACGAATTCACCTTCTTCAAAGGCTACTTCTCTGCAACCCCTTGTCTGCATATGTCTTTGCATGATCTTGTGTGCTACGTATGCTATCTTTTGCTGCCTGCAGCATATCTTACATGTCTCCAAGGAACTCCTTGATCGACTGCAATTTCTTCTAACCATGCATCTATAGGAGATCTCGACTGGAAGTCATACATCAACATGAATGGACTAAATCTAATCGTAGAAAGTTTCAAACTATTATAAGCAAACTCAAAGTGCAACAAGTACTCCCAATTGGATTGCTTTTTAGTGACATATGCATGAAGCATGTCTTCTAACACTTGGTTGACTCTTTCTGTCTGACTGTGGATGATCAGCCATACTCATACTCAGAGTAGTGTCCAACTTTTTGAAGACTTCCCTCTCCAAAAGTGACTATCCAACTTCCTATCTCTTATGCGGGTAGGCCATATATTTCATAGAGATGTTTGATGAACAACCTAGCTAACTCAAGTGTTTTCACCATCTTTTTTAGTAGGAATAAACTTGACCATCTTGGTCAATCAGTCAACCACTACCCAAACCAAATAATTCCCTTGATTCATTCTAGGTAAACCATTGATGAAATCCATGGAAATACTTTCCTATTTCCCTTTGGGAATATCCAATGGATGCAGTAAACCTCCAACCTTTAGGCGCTCATGTTTATTGACCTAATACTTCTTACATTTCAACACGAATTCTTGGACGTACTTAAACAAACTAGGCCAATCAAATTATATTTTGATTAGTGCATAGGTATTCTATATCCCGAGATGACTAGCACTCGGACTATTGTTACTTTGGGTTCGAAAATCACCAATAGTTGGTATGAAAACTCTACGTTTGTCGTGGAATAGTATTTATACTTTTTCCCCTTACAAATTTTATCACACTCAAGTGAACTAGTTTCAAATGGTTGTGAAGGGTCCACCCCCCTGAGCTCTCCTTCTCGGTACATAATCCAAGAGACTCTTCTAGTTACTCCGGACTAGCTCGTTCCTCTTCCCACGTAGAAACCTCAACTAGTCCATTCAGACTAGTAGTGTGGCCGTGTACAGCACATCATACCTCTGAAAAAGATGAATCATGCTCACATAAACCACGTAGTGACTCCAAGAGTTCACTGTTGAAGAGGTGGTGAAACTCAACTTGTTCACTATCAGCATGCAGCTCAGCATATCCACTACTACGTTAAATTTACCTCTCTCTAGTGAGGAGTGTAAGGTCAAACTCATGTAGGATCTCCACTACTCTGTACTCGACAAGGCAACTGTTGGCTGCTTCTTACTGCTCCAACTCATAGCAGCACTCCCAAATCAGAGCATAAAACCACTGGTAGATCTCTTGTCTACAATACTACCAGCCCAATTAGTATCTGTGTACCCATGCAACTGTATCTCTGTACCCACCTCTCAAAAAAGTCCATACTCAACTGTGGACTTTATGTACCTGAGGATCCGTCTAGCCACATCAAAGTGTGGCTTCCTAGGGGCTTGCATAAATTGACTCACAAGTCCAACATCATAGCTCAAGTCTGGCCTCATAATGGTCATGTAGATCAAACTACCCACTATGCTCCTGTATGTAGTGGGGTCCTCCAAAAGCTCACTTGTATCTGCGAAAGCTTTGTGTTCTGCTCCAATGGCACTGAAATAGGCTTACAGCCTGTCATACCATACTTGGACAACATTTCCAAGCCATACTGCCTCTGCAATAGCAAAATGCCATGAGGTGATCTCAACACCTCTATGCCCAAGAAATATCGCAGCTCACCCAAATCCTTCATCTCAAACTTCTGCTTCAAAAGTATCCTAGCATCATGTATGTCTGCATCACTATCACCAGTTATAATCATCACTATCACCAGTTATAATCAAGTCATCCACATAGATAACTAATAGCAGATCCCTTTATCTGTCTTTTTCACATATAGTGAAAAATCTACATTGGATATCTAAAATCCAATGGTAACAAGATACTCCCCAATCTTGTTTGACCATG
The DNA here is from genome assembly GCF_041138505.1 of Cibotium barometz. Taxonomy (NCBI): domain Eukaryota; kingdom Viridiplantae; phylum Streptophyta; class Polypodiopsida; order Cyatheales; family Cibotiaceae; genus Cibotium; species Cibotium barometz. The sequence continues at coordinate 46,590,752 of NC_141088.1, forward strand.
CTCTAGGTGCCTGCTTCAAGCCATACAAGGCTTTGCGTAACCTACACACAAAATCTGGATGTGCATCACTCTCATAAAACTAGTGGTTGCATCATGTACACTACTTCTTACAAATCACCATGCAAGAAAGCATTCTTTACATCCATTTGATGTAAAGACCAACCCTTTGCTGCAACCATAGCAATGACAGCTCTCACGGTTGACATTCTTGCAACCGGGCTGAATGTCTCCTCATAGTCTATGCCATAAGTCTGCGCATAGCCCTTGGCAACCAATCTTGCCTTGTACCTACTCACACTGAACCATCAGCATTGTGCTTGACTTTATACACCCACTTACATCCAATTGCCTTCTTTTCCTTACGTAAAGGCACTAACTCCCATGTTGCATTTGCATCCAATGCTGCCTTCTCCTCATCCATGGCATCTTCCCATTTCTTATTTCCAATTGCCTGTTCAAAGCAAGTGGGCTCAGCCTCCTGTATCTAACCCTCGTAGACCTGCGTACACCTGGATCACCACGAGGTGTCCTCAAAACAGCCTTGCTTCTCCTTACACCAGGAGTAACCACAGATGAAATGCCAAGCTCCTCCTCATCAAGGCTCTGCTCAGAGCCACTAGAGTCACCATCCACATATGACTGACTTGCTGATAGATCAGGCACAAAAGGTTGATCTACCTTTTCCTTTCCTTTCCGTGATACATGTGTACCTGCATCATTCCTCAACCTACCTGACCATGGGCTAATATTGGATCCACGCCTCTCAAGGACTCCCCATACCCACTTAGCACCTGTGATTTCTACTCTACATGTGGTGCAACATTAGCACTTCTTACATCTGCATCTTATGTTGCCTTCACTACTAGTGCATACCAACTACTCATCTCATTGAAGAAGACATCTCTTCTTACTCGCATCTCACGAGTGGTAGGGTTATAGCATCTATAACCTTTTGGCTCCATAGCCATAACCAATGAAGATGCATTTCTCTACCTTTGGATCCAACTTTGTTCTCACTTCATCAGGAACATGTACATATGCAATACACCCAAACACTTTCAAGTGAGACACATCCGGTCTTATGCCTGTAAAATTTGTTCAGGAGTCATACCATGAACAGTTGCAGTGGGTGTCCTATTCATAATGTACACAACAATTGCTACTGCTTCTGCCCAAAAGTAATGTGGCATATTCTTTTCATCCATCAAGGCACGTGCCACTTTTGCAATGTGCCTATTTTTCCTTTCTCTGCAACACCATTCTGTTGCGGAGTAGTGTACCTGCATGTAAACTGCCTCTTGATTCCCTGCTTTCTCAAGAAATCACTGAACTCATTGGAGAAATATTCTCCCCCACCATCTGATCTTAGGCATTTTATTTGCATGCCTTTTTCCTTCTCGACCAAGGCTTTAAATCTCTGAAAGTGAGCAAACACCTCACTTTTCTCCTTCATGAAATAAACCCACACTTTCCTAGTGTGGTCATCACATGAATGTAACATAGTACCTGCAACTTGCAATTGTTGCAGTCTTGGTCGGTCCCCATACATCTGAATGTATGACATCCAATGGCCTTGCACTGACATGCTTTTCATGTGGGAAAGCATGTTTGCCCTGCTTACCAAGCTGGTATGCTTCACATACTTTATGCATACCGTCAACCTTAAACTTTGGCAAACCTGCATAACAATATTTTGGGCCTACATAGACTTCAATCATTGTACATTCACATGACCAATGCGCTTGTGACATATGTCAATATCTGCACAATGACACCTGTTCATGCGCAAACATGGATGCCTTTATCTTAGGCATGTTCACATCCAAAGTAAACATCTTGCTATTTGCACTGTTCTGGCACTGCTCTCCCAGCCACTCAGGATTATTTCTGATGCATTTATAATGAAGTTGAGTACACTGATTTTGAAAAACAGTAATTTACAAGATAAAAACACCTTTAGTCATGTGTAAAAATACATTATTTGTCATCCAATGCATTAGAATTGCTCTTGAAGGGTTGGGGAAGCTGTGCGAAAACAGTGCGAATTTGGGCAACGGTGCAGGCTCAAAATTTGCACTGTTCTGGCACTACTCCCCCAGGCTCCCAGGGTCATTTCTGATGCATTTACAAAAAAAATTGATGGTACAAACTAAAAAAACAATGATATACTTGATAAAAATAAGTTTGCAAAAACAATGATATACTTGATAAAGATAAGTTTGCAAAAACTATATTGTATTCATAGTAGTAAGAAGTGATACATCAACTTTACAAAAGCTTTCTTACAATATTGAGCTTCCTTCTCTTGTTATTGGTGGGCAGAGTGTGCTCAAGGAGTGATTGGGCTATTTCTTGAGGATCCTCTACCACTGCTGTAGAGCCTAAATTTGCACTATTCTGGCATAGCTTCCCCAGTCCTCTAGGAGCAATTTTGATGCATTGGATGACAAACAATGTATTTTTACACATGATTAAAGGTGTTTTTATCTTGTAAACTACTATTTCTCACAATTAGTGTACTCAACTTCATTATAAATGCATCAAAAATAATCCTGAGTGGCTAGGGGAGAAGTGCCAGAATAGTGCGAATTTTGAGCCTGCACCGCCGCCGCTGCTGCAGAGCCTAAATTCACATTGTTCTGGCATAGCTTCCCCAGTCCTCCAGGAGCAATTCTGATGCATTGGATGACAAATAATGTATTTTTACACATGATTAAAGGTGTTTTTATCTTGTAAACTACTGTTTCTCACAATTAGTATACTCAACTTCATTATAAATGCATCAGAAATGATCCTAAGTGGCTAGGGGAGAAGTGCCAGAATAGTGTAAATTTTTAGCCTACATCGCCGTTGCAAAGGACAAATTTGCACTATTCTGGCATAGCTTCCTCAGTCCTCCAGGAGCATTTCTGATGCCTTGGGTGACAAACTAGCACATGATAGACACTCCGTGTTAAACAAACATAATGACACCGAGACATTGTAAGAGAAACTTAAAATTTTAATTATCAAAAGGTTACAAATGAAAGCCAGATAGGCTTGTTACAAAGGGGGGTTTGAAACAAAAGAGTTTCTTCAAAAAGAAGGTTAACATCTAAGATCTCTACGTGTCTCGCTCGCCTTGAATACGCCGAGCTAGTTGCATGTCCTTGGCAAAAATGGTAATCCTCTTTGCATGTATTGCAAGGAGGTTGGTGTCTTCAAAAAGCCCAACAAGGTAAGCCTCGGAGGCTTCTTGCAATGCTTCAAGGGCGATCCCCTGCACACGAAACTCTGTTCTATATCGTTGGAGAATCTCCTTCACTGTGCGAGCAAAAGGGGCTCTTCTTTTATCACAACTCAGTGTTCCTCTCATAAAACTTGATTTCTTGTAGAGCCCTATGCCCTTGGCGCGTCCTTCTCCTTGGAGCTCTCTGTGTTGTGTTGGTGCGTTGGCGAGGTTGGGACTTCCCTGTCTTGAAGAGCTTGACCTTTCTACGCTTGCGCACACTTGCAGGAACCTCCTCTTGGTCTCTCTCATAGTCTGAATCCTCCTCCTCCTATTGCTGTGGTACCTGTGTGTATCAAGTTCCTCCTGGGTAGGTAGGGAACCCTATCCTAGTAGTAGGGTCTTACCACCAGGTGGTGCTGCGCAATGTAGGAATGTTTTCACCAACCGAGTCGAACTGCTCATCATCGGCCTCTCTGTCTTGATCTCTAGGGTGGTTGCATTGTGGGGTCTTCTTCACGCGCTTGCTCCCACTAGAAGGGCTTGCATGTGTGTGTATTGGTGTTGCTGTGGGAGGAGGGTTGGACTCTGGTGATCCCATTGGGTGTGTCCTAGAATCCAAGGGGTCACTCTCTTTCGTGGTGTCACCAGTATGTGGTCGTTGGGTGCCTTGCACTGTGTTTTGTGAAGGCATGGTAACACATGCGGTGTTCTTGGTGCATGCCATATCCATGTACGACTATGCCTATTGTGCTAACGTGGTGATGTGCTGGTGTCCTTTCATGGATGCCTACGTAGATCTTGAGCTCAAGCTCTCTAAAAAGGTGAAATGAAAATGAAGTGAGAGAAGAAACTATTAATAGTTTTTTTTTAGGGCAAAAAAAAAAACCTAACTAAACTTATTTTCTTAGCCTTATTAGATCTAGATTTGTGCTGGTGCATGCATAACCCAATGCCTCCCTTGTCTCCTCATTCGTGCACGCCAAGCACCATGCTTATGGGGAGCATTGGTCTACAACCATTCAAGCCGAGCATGACTTTTTGCAGCCTTGCGTGCCTCTTGCGCAAGCTTTGATTGTTGGGCCCGCTCCCTAACCAATACCCTTCCAAAGATTGTGCAATAAAACCAATTGAACATCTCTTGTAGATAGTTTGTACGTGTTCCTCCCTGTAGAAGCTCCACCTCCATGTCTTGTATTTTTGAAATAAACCCCTCTTGCTTTATAATGTGATTTCTCCATCCCTTGGGTACTCCACATGTCGAGCAATCCATACTTGTTCATGAAATACGCACCATGCACATAAACTATGTGCTGTAGACATGACAATAGAATTTAATTAGAAAAAGTCCAAGTTAAAACACTAGTTTAATTTTTTATTGTATAACTTACCATATAGTGTGATACTTTACTCTCTCCCCAGGCACCTAGCACACTTTTGGTGAATTCTACGATATGTTGTTGGAATGATGCTCGTTCTTGGGCAGTTGTGCTACTTTGATTCATAATGCGAACCATGTTATTGAAATTTATCCAAAGCTGTTTGTGCATATTTACAAGAGCTAGCATTGGACAATCTACATTTGTGGTGATTGCACACAAGTCTCTCCAGAGTCTCCAAGTCTTCTTTGAATTCTCTATATTTGCTGGCTTCTCCAAAAATCTCCTTGCCTTTGCTCCAGTCATGGAGACCTTTTGAGAAACCTCGTATGACATACCAGAGGCCTGCTTATTCACTTCAATTTTCACGTTTCCGCCATGGTAGCATAGAGAATTCAAAAGATGCTCTAATTTACCAAGAGCTACAACTTTCCTCTCTTGTGTAGGCATTATGAATGCATAATCGATATGGCACTTAAGCAATCGATCAAAGATTCTTATGAATGCATGAAGTGTGCAAAAGTGAATATTCTTTAATGAAAAATTAATGATGGGGCTCTAATTTGAATTCCTATTTGGTTCTCCTAGCATATCAGGAGACATGACACCTTCCACCCATCTTGCATTTGGTTGTTCCTCATCTTCATTAGTTGACTCGGTTAGATCTACTGCATCTTCTTGTTGCTTCTTCCCTTTCTTGGGACCTTTCGAGGCATCCTTCCCAACAAAACCAACCTTTTGCATACCTTTTCCATTTGTCTTTTTCTGCCTAGGAATATCAATCTAAGCACTGCAGTATGGACAAGGCCATCTTGATGTTGTGCCTTGAGCACAACCCATTTAATTGTCTTCAAATCTCTCCTAAGATGCCAATCCACCTTGAACTTTCCTATGTTTTGTACATCTAAAAGTTGACCATCAATTTGATTTTTGATTACATCTGTTATCCAGGGAGTCCTTTCAAACATCCATGTCAATACCTCATGTGTCTCCTTCGGTACCTCGAATGCACCAAGCCACTAGACCTCTTTCTCATATTGCACACTAAAACTTGGTTTGGTAGTCTTTTCCCATGCACATATCATGGCCTCATTCATGAGCGTAATGCTCATACATTCCAGCTTCCAACCTTTCATAATTTGGCACTCATCTAGCTTGAGCACAAATGAAAGTGTGCTCCCCAAAATTGCAAATAAACAATAATTTACAATATTCAAAACAAAATAATCGTCCTCATTTTCTACTAAAAAACATGAATAGTAGCAATTGCAAGTTCTCACCTTCTGGTGAAAGACCATAGAACTTCACCATAGCTTGTTGTAGTCTCTCAATATGAACAAAGATGTTATTGTAATCATCATAGTGAAATTCTATACTTGTTGTCTTGATTTTCTTTCTTGTCTAATATTAGTGTGCCCTCAACGTGATAAAACTGTCCTATAGCTCGTTGCACATCATCATATTGATATGCTTGACATTGTGAATCACCTTGAGTGCAGGAAATAAAGTGCCAGTGATTCCTTGTCTTAGAAATGCATCTTTTACAACCTGACGGATCGCTTGGTACCCTTTCATGCTGATTCCAGCCACATCACAAGAATGTTGAATTAATGAAGAATCGATGGAGGCGATAATCTCGCTCACCACATTGCTGAGACAATAGCTTGGCATATTTTAGGACGATGATGGTCAGTAATAATTAAGAGAATATCCTTGGTATTCAGAATGACTTTGACCAAATCCTTCCATCCCTCTTCATTAGAACCACACACCTCTTACAGGGCAGAACACAAATCATGAGTATTTTGTTTAAATCATTGAGTGCATAATGAAAGTTTATGTTACTTACTTTGTTGTACGAATCTTCTCTTTCATGCTCCACCTTTAAAAAACGCAAGAGATTCTATACCAGCCAATGTCTTTTTGCATTCACGACCGAGCACCATTTGGCATTGCTTTGAGTCGTTTGATAAGTTCCTCTAGCCTTTGAATCTTTGCATCCTTCTCCACATTCTCTGCGAGGATCTCTTTCATTTTATCTGATGATGTTTTAAGTCCTTCTTGACATTATAAAAGGGTGAATTGTGATGCTTGCAATTGAGATTGGAGAATATGGGTTTGCCAAGCTCCACTTGTAGTCAATCTTCTGTAGTATCCTAACAAGCCAAGCTCTCCTTCACCAAGCAAATTGCATAAAAGATGATAAATCGCGGAAAGGAGGGTTTGCTCTTAATGGAGGGTCAATTGGATAGAGACGCCCATCAACCCAAAGATCTACATTTTTCTCCTTAGCTATCCTATGAGCTTGGACAAATTATGCATCAGTAGGATGGGCTTTTTTAGAGCTGCCATACTCTTCAAGAATACGAATGTGTAAATCAACCTTCCATTTTCTAGCTTCACAAGGGGCTACACACAGAGCTTGCAAAGGCTCCATAGCTAAGCAGAGGAAGAAGCGAAAGCAGAGAGAGAGACAGAGAGAGAGAGAGAGAGAGAGAGAGAGAGAGAGAGAGACTGTTAAAACTTTGCTGTTGGAGGTTTGTTGTTGGAGATTTAACACAAATCCGTTTTTCTAAGTAAAAAATGATATTTTTGATATACAAATATACTAACATGGAGTTTTTCATCAATAAATTACATTTATGAGAAAAAATAAAAAATAATAATTTTTGAGGTCCCCACAATTTTGGGGTGTAAGGGTTCTTGAGACAGTTAGTTATGTTTATGGGGTTGTGGGGACCTGACAGTTAGTTATGGATGTACTGGCTCCTGACAAGCTTCTGATGTGACCCTTGAATTACAAGCTTTTTGGAGGGAAATTTTTATTTTCATCATACATATTGGTTGGGTGGTGTTTTTTCCACTTCAAAATGTAAAAATTTTAAAAATTAAAAATTTTCACTTTTTGGGGCCCACCTAAATACGAGAATGTTTTGCTGATGTGGAAGGGAGATATGGTGGGAGTTAATGAGAAAGGAGATTTCAAACTGACAAGAAAGATTCAATTTGTATAGAGAGTCAACATAAAAAATCCCAAAAAAAAGTAAGAGAGAAAGTAGAAAAGTCAAAAAGTAAGAGAGAGAGAGTATGAGAATATTCCCTTTAAAAAGTGAAACTAGGGGGGTATGGCTGATGTGGCAAGGCAAAAAATAGGGGTCATCATAGCCTTTGTCTCCCTTAAGCCCGACTTTTTAAGCTCTAATCCTTTAAAATTAGGAATCCTTAGAAGGCCCTTTTTGGGCCCAAAAAATTCCTAATGCAGGAAGTGTGTTGGCATTGTCTCGTGTGGAGAGAACTTTAGGATCTAGGAAGGTGAAGCTCATGTTAGAGCTAGTTCTCGGGTTCCTATATAGCCTTGCACGATAGAGGATGTAGTCTAGTCTAAGGTATAATCGAGTGAAACTACAGCAGTTGGATCTTGTGGGCTTAGAGGAGGTGTTATCATTTTGCTCATTGTGGGGACTCTAGCCTTGCATGTCCCGACTTGCTGCATTTGGATCCTTTCGTGTTTAATAATCCTATATATGCATTAACGGATGCCCTGCAAACATTCCTTCTCAGTCTTGGCTCCAAAGACTACCTAGATAATCTCTTCCCACCAATAACTAACATCGTATGTTTGGGCAGTCCGAAAATATGTAAGAGTTTCTGTTGTTGCATCATACTCCCAGTCTTCTGTGAGTAGACTTTAGTCTAGGATTTGCACACCTAGTTCCCTCTTGAAGGCATGTGCAATGTCACCACTCATGTATGGCTCTATCATGTATTACCTACATATTCCTAGCTTGAGACTGGTTTTGGGCAGATTGAGCTGCCTGGGCCGCTAATCGTTGTTATGCCAACTGGAAAAGTCTCTTCTTCTTTTGCTCTGCCAGCCTAGATTAGTGCCTCTACTACTTGCACTTCTTACAATGTTCTACCGTCAAGCATAAGCATTTGTGCAGAAGGTGGGTCAATGGGTAGAGTTGTCACGGGATCTAAATTTCTAGGGAGATAGAAATCAAATAAATTGCAAGAAATTATTTAAATTCAACAATTCATCAAACATCACATGACCATGATTAAAATATTCAAAAAAAAAACAATTGAAAATACTTAGCTCACAAAGATTCGGCTCCAAGATTGGGTGCAATCATCCCCCCTCTCATGTGTGTATGGCCTATTTTTCTCCACTGTAAGATTCCTCCCCAATCCCTCAAGATGTCCAGTTTCTTCCCTTGTAATCCATCCCCTTTTCATAATAATAAAAGATCTAGTTTCTACCTATTTTGGTCTAGAGAGAGAAAATATTCTAGAGAGAGATAATTTGGTTTTTAGATATCTTTAGATGGAAAAATATCTTTTCTTATAAAAATAAATTCCCCCGAAACAGAAGTTTAAAAGAAATTCCTAAGGTGCATTAGAAATAAATTATAATCTGCACAAAAGACCTTAGCCGTCTAAGGGTCCAGATTTTCTAAAAAATTTGGATTAAGGTTCTGATGGACCAATAAGATTAATCCAAATGTAGGGAGGAGATAAATTGAAGAATAAACGAAAAACCCCCCCAAAAATGAGTAAATGCTCTCATAAGATGAAGAGTGGACCAAGGACCAAAGAAAACATTAAAAAACTGAATTTTTGACACCTCTCAGAGTGGGGATCTCCCCTCATGAAGGAGGTGCCTTTTTTCTCATCATTACCCCCCAATTTTCAATCAATTAAATGAGATATTTCATCTCTCCTCTCTCCTATTCCAAGTCTAGTTCCAAAAAGTAAGCTGAACTGACCCAAAAATGGTCAAAAATTGACCAAACTCATCTGGAGAATTCTAGAATCAATTTGCTTGGTTTGAGGCTCACTTTTTCCTATAAATAGAAGCCTCCCCCTTTGTAAAAGCTTAATGGTGTTTATGCAATGTTACTCTACTCCTACCCAGAGCCATTTACATTGAATTTTCTTGATAATTCAATTGTTTTTGGCTTAATCCTCTCCAAAGTAATTGGTGGCCACTCTTGCTTCAAACAAGAGTAGAACCCTCAATCCCTCAAGCCAAAGGAAAGCTTACAACTCCATGTAAGCTAAATTTTTCTTACTTCTTAATTTTAAATCTATGGTTTTCTTGATTTTCTTGTTTTATAATTGATTGAAGTAAATTCTAATGCTATGCCTTGAATCTATGGTTTTCTTGATTTTCTTGTTTTATAATTGATTGAAGTAAATTCTAATGCTATGCCTTGATGAAAAGGCCACACCCTTCTCTTCTTTATAATTCAACCTTTCTTTATCCTAGAATGATTAACAAAAAGATTAATTAAACTTTTCTTATTGTTTACTCTCTTGGAAATTAAAAATTGTGTAGATTAGAGTCCTATACATCTAATTGGGGTTAATTTAAGTTGAAAATAGAATGATAAAAATGAGAAATGGTCAGCCATACAAAGGAGGTTATGGCAAAAGTTTCTAGAATTTTGTGGAAAAGAAAGTTTATTTTTATGTTATTCCAAAAGAGTAATTCCCACAGTTTGTGCATTCTAAAAGAAATATTCTAATTTACTCCATGTACATATTAACCTATGAATATGCATGGATATCACTGATATTAATTATTAAAATAAATTTCTATTTATAGAAAGATGCCTAATGAAAATTATTTTATTATAAAAGTGTTATTTTCATTGAAACCTTGAATCAGACTATGACCAAGACCAAACTCCTTCGTCAGTTTCGAGGAAAGAAGATCTAACCAGTTTAGAAAAATACACTCAAATCTCTCGCCAAATCTGAAACTAAGTTTGAGACCCTTCGAATTGATCTGTGGATCAAGGTTACAGAATTCGAGGAATTCTGTTTATGAAATTCAGAATTTACGTTCAAGAAGTTTTGGGGATACTAATTCAAGAAATACTCCTTGTATTCAAATGAAAATCAAACTGAAAACTTGCATAGAAACCCTGTTTTCTTAAAGGACTGTCTTACGCCAGAATGCTGGAGGGAGCATTTGGTATGTGTTTTTCTAAGGGAAGTTTGGTTGCAGTAGCTGGCGGCGGGGAGTGTTCAAAGGACAGCTCACGCAACAAAGCCTGCCCAGGTCTTGACTAGCCTCGGTACAGTTAAAATGGTGTGCTTCGCGTATACGATGGACGAGGGCCGATGAAGTGGTCCCTAAGTGAAGTGCCAGGACACCTAAGGAGGACCCTGGAGGATTCTGACCAGGCGATGCACGGGCTCGCGGTGCCTAGGACACCCATGCATATGGCGTGGAAGATATGTATGAAGAGCGAAATGATTATTGTAATTTGTTACTGAATCTCGTTTTGCTGACCAGCTGGTCTCAAGTGATTTTTTTTTTTTTTAGAAACAAGGGACTGGATGGAAATTTTGAGTTATGACATCTGTAACCTGTCAATGGATTGTTTTATAAGTTAAAGTTTTAAAGAGGAGTGTGTGTGTATCTGTATTCGAAAGCAAATGTTAAGAAAGGCATTCAATTATGGGTGGGTGAGTAATTGTCTGGTTCTACCGATTCCAGTGGTTGGGTGGTGGCTAATCCATGGGCCGGATGGGAAAGGCTAGAATTTTAATAAAAATAAAATTGAATAATAGGAATACGCTTAGAACTCCAATAGTTAAATAAAGACTTGAAGACTTCTCAAATGATTAGATCAACAGCTGTGCGCCTGATTTCGGTTAGGAAAAAAGCATTGATTTCTTCAAGTTAAGTCTGTAATAGTTTTCCTTCTATCTGGTTTAATCAGGTGAAGGATAGTTTAGCCTCTTGACCCCGTTAAAAAATTCGTTTAAAAAATCAAAAATGTGGAATCGTCCCCGTTTTCCAAGCAAGGAAAATTTTCCCGGTTTCGGTTTTGGCATGATCACCAGATTAGTCTCGTGTCCGGACATTCGTATCCGGACATTCGAGGGCGAGGCCCCGAGTGGGAAACCCTGCCCTGCGCAAGAAGAAGTTACTTCCGCTCTGCTAGCAACCGGCGGAGGGGGCAGAGGGGTCTCACAGCTAGTATCAGAGCGTTGTTGTAAACTTATGAAATAGCAACAAAAATTGCTAAAAATTTTAAAGTAAATCTGGGAAATAATGTTTTCACTTGCTAAGATTATGTTTGAAATGAATACATAAATTTAAAACTCATAAATTGAACTAGATTTTTAGATGGATACCCCAAATCTGTCTAGCATTCTTGGACTCTCCTAGAGTCGTCAGGATATGATCACCTTTGCCTTCAAAAATCTCATCAACTCTGCTACAACGTGAGAAAGCAGAGTGAGACTCACTCGTCACTTTGAGGATCTATACTTTCCTGATCTTATAGAGCGTCGTTAGCATATGTGATTCTTCAGAGAGCGAAGTATTAACGCCAATACCAATCAGCGTCAAAGACTCGGACAGAATATCTCGCTAGGCATGATCTTGATAAGGCTAGGAGTTATTCATTATGTCCAACTCTATAATCATTCACCCCGAAATTTTAGAATTTCTTGCCGAATTTTTAGACTTCTGAGCCGCTTTATTCCTAGAAGTAGAATAACAGCACCATTATATCAGTGATGAATCGTATATATCATAGCATGTCTCCATTGCAATATTGCCTTTTTATGCGTACGCGATTGAGGCAGTGACTTTTGGAACCGAGACGCTATATGTATATATCAAAAACTTTTGATAGTAAATGATGTTTTGCAAAAGATTCCAAATTGTTTTTGTGATTGTGAATATTGGTTAATGAAATTATCAAAGTGAATCTTGTTTTTAAGAATGGAATAATTATTATTTAAGAAATAAATCTCAAAAATTAAAGTCATAAATCTGATGACAAAGTTAAGTTAACAAAAATCTTGTTTTGTCAGAATCATGAGGCGTGTGGCCCGTGCTAGGTAGCCGGATCCTCTTACCGATGATGAAGAGTTAGATCCAGATGTTTGTAAAGCCCTGCACCAATCCCAACCTGGTCCATTCAAGGTTGAAGGGAAACAGTTAGGAGAAACAGTGGAAAAATGGATCGAGGTAATGGAAGAATATTTTGATGTAACCGGTTATCTCATGAGAGGAGCAAGATGGCTCTCGTCAGATTGAAAATTATGGAAACAGCCAAGGTCGCATGGAGGAGCCATTGCGAGGCAAATTGTCTCGACCGAAATACCCAGACCTGGTCAGATCTTAAAGCGTACCTCAAAGGAAGAGGTTTTGTCCCCCGCGCTTCTTGGAAACCAAAATGAATGAGTTCTTGGAATTGAAGCAGGATAGTCTGGACAATTGAAGAATACCATCACACATTTGCCCTTCTCCTCAAATATTCTCCACTTCTTGATGAAGAGCAACTGATGGCCAGATTCATTCGAGGGATGAACGAGCCATTGGATACTTTAGTGAAAAAGGCCAAACCAGTCTCAATGGCAGAAGCTGTCAGAATGGCAAAGGACTTTGCCAAAGCATTTGTTATTAAGGTCCCGCCAAGGCCTGCACCCTTAAACTTTAAAAGGTTCCAAACTGCGGTAAGTGCTTCAAACTTTCCACCCCCAAAGAGGCAGTAAGGCCCAAATTAGAATCAAGATGCTGGGAGATTCAGAAGTGAAGGAAGACCCTTCCCTTAGAACACTTTCTCAGGAGCCCCATCTTTTTCAAGGACTCAGAGGGATGAGCTTAGAAGTGAGAATAGGTGTTTTGGGTGTCAGGGTTTCGGTCACCAGCTTAAAGACTGCCCGACTCCTACCATGTCAAGAGGACAGGGAAGTCAAGGACCCAAAGTGCAGAGACCAACCCCTTCGTATCAGTCGTCTTGTCAAAATCAGGGCAATCCTAGGAGGAATCCAGCTCACCCACATCTGCCTCTGTTCAGAGTAATCTCAGAACTCCCTCCCACAACTGGGGTAACCAAAGACAAAGACTGCCTAACACCATTAACTTGGTCCGACACATTGATTAGGGTCGAGATGTCCAGAGAGATACTTGTTGACAACATGGAGCAGCAGATGCAGTCAATCCACAAGGATATAAAAGCTGCCCAAGATAGACAAAAGCAGTATGTAGATAAGAAGAGGTCAGATAGAAAATTCGAAGAAGCAGATATGGTCTTCATTCGAGTACGTCCCAAAAGAAGTTCTCTATCTCTTGGGAAGTACAAGAAGTTATCCCCCAGATACTGTGGGCCATATCTGATTACAAAGAAAGTAGGTGACTTAGCCTAGGAACTTCTTTTGCCTCCTCATCCTGAAGACTTCTCAAATGATTAGATCAACGGCTGTGCCTGATTTCGGTTAGGAAAAAAGCGTTGATTTCTTCAAGTTAAGTCTGTAATAGTTTTCCTTCTATCTGGTTAAATCAAGTGAAGGATAGCTTAGCCTCTTGACCCCGTTAGAAAATTCGTTAAGAAAATCAAAAAGGTGGAATCGTCCCTGTTTTCCGAGCAAGGGAAATTTTCCCCGTTTCTGTTTCGGAATGACCACCAGATTAGTCTCGTGTCCGGACATTCGAGGGCGAGGCCCCGAGTGGGAAACCCTGCCCTGCGCAAGAAGAAGCTACTCCGCTACTAGCAACCGAGAATCCGATGCACGGAGGGGGCAGAAGGGTCTCACACCCACACATGAGTATTTACGAGATATTTTATTCCAAATTAGGCCATAGCCTCCAAAAATACAAAAAGGGGTGCTTTTATTGTACGACACTCTCTTATCTTCAAAAATAGAGTGCTCATAAATTGAGGCTTGGGTTTAAAGTATATCACATTTACCAAATATGAAAGATCAAGTCTATGCTTGATAAACTATATCTTTTGCAAAATAAATCAAAATGTGCACAAGAATGCACATGTATTTACAAGCTTGTTTACAAAAATGGTGTGCCAAATAATAAATTAGTGCAACTTCTCCTCAATCCTCGAAATCCTCTTCACCTATAAAATAACCAACAATAAATTGGTGAAATAAATATTCCATAAGCATACAAACCATCATCACACATGTTTTCCAGGCGTAAGTAACCCGGGAATCACCCCTACATAATACGAACCAACTGAAACAAACATTGGAGACCCCAAGCATACGTCAATAACCACTAAATGTATTAATATTTATAATGGTATCACCTACGATATTAACATAATTTGGCATGACGCAAAGATAATCCAAGTGTCCCCGAATTATCTAAGAGGGTAGAATAATATTTTTAAGAGGGCTTAAAATATATTCCCATAACAAGAGTAATAGCAAGTGCAGTAGGAGTTGCTTGGTTAGGGATATCAACATGGATGCTTCCTCCTTTTTGCAACGAGGCTACATCTAATGTTCCTATGGAGTCAACCTCAACTCCTCCATTGATGGGATGGTATGTATTGTAGAGTAGTTCAGAGGCAACCAAAGCCGAACCTCTAAGATAACTCATCATCATATGACCAAACAAACCGGAAGCTAGTTGGGCTGACGCGGCTAGGGTAGGGCTTTGTCTCCCTAGATCTTGAGAACCTTCTATTGAGTCAAGTTCATATGAGGTGTCACTGGTGGCAAGTTTAGGTAGCGGACCTTTAGCTTCTCGCTCTACAACTGTTGAATCATTACAGGCCTCCACTCTGGCATGTAAGATTGTCAGTAGTAGCCGCCTAGCGCACGAACAACTCAGAGATCTTTTGCAGGGGCAAGCCTCTTCGGTGGCCCTCAAAGATCATATACATTTATCCTCTAGGGTGTAGCTACTATCAGGTTGAGTTTGGCTTGCCACAGCGGCATTATATTGAATCATGCAGCTGAGCCCCGTTGCACTACATATGACCCAAGCCTTCTTTGCACTATGGCAGCATGGCTTCGACCTTGTGTCCAACCCACAAGCTAGCGTCCACAGCCTAAAACAGATATCTAGAGAGTCTGTACATGCGTTTTTCAAAATTTCTCTTTTAGTTGCTAGACGGCAACTTTCTTTTCCTTTCTCAATTTTTTTAATATACTTTTTACTTTTTTACGGTTTCGGTTTCGGTTTCGGTTTCGGTTTCGGTTTCCAGTTTCACATATTACCCGAAAAAGAGTAATATTAGGACTTGGATTTTTCCAAGATTCTCTCTTTGACTTGGGACCTAAAAGCCTAAGCGCATTAAATGCGGCCAACCAACTAGTTACCTAAATTACCCAAAAAAAAAAGAGCTAAGTTAATCATCATTATTAGCACTAATATAAAAACACTAAAAAATATACAAAACACAAAAATTAATCTGTTTTACAAATCCTACCCAAATCTTTGTTTTCAATCCAATTTTCTATGCAAGGAGTCAAAATTGGGATAAAGCACATACTTGGAAACCAATTTTTACGTCTATTTAACCAAATTGATTCAATTTCAAGTCCAAATTATGATTATTTTTTTGTACGAAAATGAAAAATGAACCCCAAAAAAAAAATACAAAATTAACCAAGACAAGAATTCTAGAAATTAAAAGACAGTTTTAAGAGTAACAAGAAAAACTAAACACAAATTTTTTAAGATAACAAGATTATGCAACAAAAAACAAGAACAATGCAACACAATTTTAAGAGTAACAAGAAAAACTAAACACAAATTTCTTAAGATAACAAGATTATGCAACAAAAAACAAGAACAGTGCAACAAAATAAAGAGTTTTTTTAGATTTTATTTCTACTCCATTCTTGAAAAAAACAAAAATATAACAGAATCAAACCATTTATAAGCATTCAAAATACACTATGGCTACGCGGTGGAGCTATTCATCGACAACGGTGTCATTTATGGTAACTTCTTACGCCATGGGAAGGATGTATGAACTACGCTTGTCATGGGACTTTGCCTCACCGCCCTCGAGTGCACGTGGAAGCTCAATCGAGAAACCAATATGCCATGGTATAACACACAAAGCACGATCGAGATGAGTCAACTCGTGAATACTCACGGCTTGTCAATCCTCGTAAGCAACATCACGAAAGCAACACTCGAGAGCTCGACCTCCTCATCTCACTGCCGCATACCAATGGAAGCTCAACCCTCCTCACAATTCAATCTCACACACTCACTCTCTCACATACATGTAAGCAAGCACACAAGAGCTCAAACCTATAAGAAAGCAACAACATAGGAGAGTAAAGAAGAAGAGCACCCTATTGAATTAGTATAAGAGAATACAAGAGAATAAGATGTTGGCTTTCCTCTTGCCTTATCTTTTTCATTTCTAGGGTTCACACTATTTGGATGGACAAACTTAAAAATAAGATTTTCGAGCTCTCTAGCCCACCTAGGCTAGTGTAAACACTCATCCAAAGGTAGTAACCTTAACGCCTTGATTCCGTGGTGCACCTTTCATAGACAAGCGGTAAACACACGTGTGAAATATACAATACATGTATTTTAAGTGAATTCTGGCCATTCCAGTTAAGCAGGTGAAAATGGTACGATGGCTGGCATCGACCCCATAGAGATCTCCGACAAAGGTTAACAAACCATAATATAAAGAAAGAAGAGTACATCCTATAAGAAAAGTGCTCTCCTACTATAACATACAAAGGTCGATCCATAGTGTGAACCCGACTACATGAGTTGACGCTATAACTATGCCATAACTCTAGTACATCTAGGTTGTCTTAGGCCTCAACTTTAGATGCAACCTTCTCACACCTTCTATTGCATCGTGCAATGAATGGGTGTGGAGTTTTGAAAGTGTCCCTAGGACACTACTATTAGAGTCGTCCTTAGACTTTAGGAGCAACACTCAATCAACATAGACTATGAGAGATCATGATTGTTTCCACCTTCTTTGGACACTCATCTAGCTTTGAAGAGCTAGTCACAATATCCATTTGAGAGTCCCATCACAAGAAAAAGGGGAGGGGAGGGAGTTCAAGAAAAGCCCCTACATGTTGTGCCTCCAACTCCCACTCCCACTCCAAGGTTTGTGTGTCAGATTTTAAAATCTCTCTTCATACTCCTTTTTTTATTGGTGATGTTGCTGGTACCTCCAGGCTCCACTAGAACGCTCATTTTAGTGAGGATTTGGGGGACTTTGAGAAAATAGGGAGCCTCACTAACCCTTCGTGTGACCAGAAGTCAAGTGGTGTAATCCATGTATGGCTTGATTAGCTCACAAGAGACTTATTTCCCAAAAAATGAAGAATTTTACCCCCATAAAACTAGCGGATGGAGAAAAACCAGACATTCGTGTCCATGGGTCTGCAAGCGTTAATATATACAACAGACCTACAAAATTGCCATTTCACCTGTAAGAATAATTTTCCAATTTGAAAAAATATACAAACTTTATTGCATTTTAGTAAAGATTTAGATTAAAAGTTTTTAAGTTTTCAAGAAAAATCTCTAAAAATTTGAAGCCAAAAGTTCGATGGTCTATTGAGATTTATTTTTTGGTGAGCACAAGTATGTGTATGTGTGCAATGCATGGCTTGTAGGTGTAACCATATAGCATGTAATCATAAGCAAATGAGATAAAAGAAAAGATACAGACACAAAAGAAGGAGATTAATATTTGAACTACAACTAAATAAACATAAATTTTAAAAAAATGAATAATATATGAAAAATTTCCCAAACGGTATCACATGACGATGTGTTAAGCCTCAGATTGTTGATCTGAGAATATTCCCTGCTATTATAAATCAGAATTACTGCTTGCCCCAGAACACAAATCAAACAATCACCAGAACACGAGTAAACAACCAAACAATCAAAACACACCAACAGGATCAACGAAGGAGTTGGCCTTGTTGATCATATTATGTGTGCCCTTCCCACATTGCTGGGAACTGGAGACATCGCTTTTCGAATGAGCAGAACCATCCTGATCCAACGAAGTAAGGGGGACAGACTTGATGAGCACTTCCGGGTCACATTCAGAAGCAAAAGCAGTTGTTTCCACTCGAATAAGCTCCAACCTTTTCCTCTCCGCCCTCGATCCAATCACTTGGCCCAAGATGGAAGCTGCAATTGTAAAAGCCATTGCGTACTTGGGCATGTGGACAGCTTTCCGTAACATTGCCACAAAGGGTACCGATGCATGTACAGCAGTAAACCATGCCGGTGAAAACTTCTCTGTATGTTCCCTCCATATCCCTAGAGGCACATTTATTGCCATCCCCAAAAGCCCAACTGCAAGCACCTTCATCGGTAAGGGTTGGGGTCTTAAAGTCTTCACCGTGGCTGTTCGAGCCAAAGCTGCACGTGCTGCAACTATGGCAGGTGGGCAGCGAAGTTTAATGTCTGATGGAGGTTGCAAGCATTTGGCAACCAAAGGCAAAACTCCACTAACAGCACGGAAAGACTTTGCAATGGGGCAATTGCCAGTCTGTAACCATTCATTACTCAAAGCTTCATGATCCTGCTTCAAAACACACCACACCGCATAAGCTCAGTTACGCCTACCAGCACACAGCTCCCAATATAATAAACTTTAAAACGTTTCTCATAAACAATAAGCAGGAATGCAGCATTGCCATGTAGATTAATGGAAAATGACGATGAACCAAATCTCAGCACTGCGCTGTTCCATGAAGATGTCTTGATCTCAGCCATCCATCACAGGTGAATCCCTCTCATCACATGGACTCCATTCGCGTTTACCATGACCGACTGACCACTACGTGACATGACACTTCTTGGCCGTTACTCATAAACATAGTTCATATCATACGTTTCATACTGCCATTCGTCAGGGAGAATGATAGGTATGATAGAGTATGATTCAGCTCCCGGTGGAGTTTCATATGTGGGGCCTTAAATTTGGGGCTATATATGCATGTGGGAGTTGGGACTAAAAAATATTGACAATTTGACACTTGAAAGTTGAAACTCGAAGGCTGAAACTTGGAACTTGAAACTTGAAGGCTGAAAACTTGAATGACATAGTACACAGTACATACTATGTACTATATGTACTAATATGTGCAACACATTGGTACAGAGCAGGGATTTTTCTTAGTATACTGCCCACTGCCCAACCTGAGGCCCGGGTTCTTTACAGCCCAAGCCTCAGTACCTTTAGGATGCAGACCAGCCACGATGTCACTTTCAGCAAAAAAAAAAGTCCCAAATTATTTATTTTTATTTTTATTTTTAAGCAAAAGGCAAGGCCAGTTTTATACATTGTTTTACCAGATGTTAGCAAACGTTTGCTTCACCAATCATATGAGTATGATATGAACTGTGCTCCAGTTCTCTAAGGTTAAGAAAGGATGGCAGCATGGCTGTTATAGCAACAAATGCATCTCTGATCTCTAAGCCACTTGGCTAAGTACCTCTGAATCCAGCCATCGAAGGCACCCACGCTCTGCCTGCGGAGTCCATCATGAGCATTTGGCTTGATATCATTCATACCCTCCGCGGCCAGTGGGGGAAGTTGCAGGGTGGCTCTGACCACATGCAGAAGCGGCGGGAAGCCTTCTTGAGGTTCTGGCGGCCTGGCCCTTTTCTCACAGATAGAGATGGTGTGCCCACTTGGCACTACAAACCACCTGTGTGGTTAGTCCCTCCCCTTCCCCCTATATGAGATAGCCTTCTCCTCATAAAGCAGCCAGCCAGAGGAGAGGAGCATCTTTCTCCACCCCTTGATTTCTTGATTTTCACCCCGCTCATGGAGGTGAGTTTGTACCTAGCCATTCGTGGTTGTATTTAGCCCTTTGTGGCTGTTTTCTGTTAACCGATAGAAGGATCTTTTTTTTTTAAGTACCTCTGAATCCATCCTTTGAAAAAATAAGTATAAAAAGGTTCCATGGTAAGCTATTTGTGAAGACCTGTCAGTAAACTGATTGTGAGGTTGATCCATTCATGATTAAAAGCAAGGACCTGCAAGGTGAGCTATTTGTAAGGAGACTAACTAGGACCTGTCAGTAAACTTATTGTGCAGTGACTTCTACCATGAGCTTACCATGGAGGCATGGAGCACCTTCTTGAGCATCTACCGAAGTGAAGCAAAGGCCCTCCAAGGTGAGGTTGATCCATTCATGATTAAGAGCAATGACCTCCAAGGTGAGCTATTTGTAAGGAGACTACCTAGGACCTGTCAGTAAACTTATCGTGAGGTGACTTCTACCATGAGCTTACCATGGAGGCAAGGAGCACCTTCTTAAGCATCTACCGAAGTGAAGCAAAGGCCCTCCATGGAGAATCTAGTCACACAGAAATCGCAACCATCCCAAGCAAACTGATCATGACTGCTTGGCATTTCTTGCAGGTTCGCCCCGAACTTTTGAACCCAAGATGCATTTTGGACCATGGAAGGTGAGCCAGTTGAGTAACTATGCTCCGAGAGTCCAATGTGAAAAGTAGATGTACAGAAAAAAGGTGAGGGGGTGGGGTTTGACCAAAAAGCCAGCATCTACGTAGGAAAATTGTAATACATACTGTCATGATGTAATTAAAGAGCAAATCCCACCTTGCTGACATGCCATTTCTCCAGTTCAATCCCTGAAAGATTCTTACGAATTTTCATGCTCAGGAACTGCTACCCACTGTCGATCATCAGTTCCACACGTGCAACAAAAAAGTGTACAGGTACAAATAGCACAAAAGGCATGGGAATGCTTTGAATGTCAGGGAATAGAAAGAGAGGAGCAGCTAAACTTTGAAGAAGATTGTTGGGAAGTATGTCTGCTCAAGGGGCATGACAGGCTCAGCAGTTAGGCAGGCTGGGTGTAAAGGATGGGCCAACACAGCACGAAAAAAAAATGGACAGCAGATCAATATGTTGGCTGCTTAATGGACTGCCTACAAGCAGGCAGCTGACTGAAAGCATCCCCATTTCACTTCAGCGTTCCACCTTTGCCAACCCAGTTCAGCAGCAGTTCTCAGTAGTGCTTCCAATTGTCTTTAGATATCAGTACTTAATACAGAAAAACAATGTATCGAGTTGGTAGAAGATGGTGCATCCATCATCATTAAATCACATCCACTCTTCACTTCAGCTCATGCAAACAACCTCATGCGATAGACAGGTGCCATGTCCTTCCTGGTCACCTGTGAAGATGTTGGCACCCAGCTGCCTCGTCCAATAGTCCTTGTTAAATCCTGCTATTTTGCCCTTAAGTGGTCAACTATTTTATTGGCCAATCAGTAGACCTGCCTGCCAGCACAAGGCAGGACTGAATAACCCAAAAGGACCATCCTTTCTGCACCTGTCCATTCAACTCAACAGCACTTGTCTGCAACTTCAGTGCTTCCTCCTTTAATCAGTACTTTATAAAGCAAAAACAGTACATCTTAGTTGGTAGACTTGATGCATGCATGGTTATTAAATCACTTCCACACTTTACTTCAGTTCATGCAGACAACGAACAGACATTTCATACAACTACATAGACAAAACTTTTCAGAAGGTGTTTGTGCATACTCACAAATGAAGAGGATTTCTTGTCGGATTGGCGTTCCTCCTCGTTGGATCGATTCTTTCCTTTCATCTTGTTTCTGTTGGCCATGAAGCCATCAAAACCAAACAAACCAGAAGCCCCGAAAGCTGAGAGACTTATAGCTGCTGCAGAAGCAGCTAAAGGGTGGAAATTGACGCCTGTCAATTCAGCATCTGATGAACAAGAGTCAAGGTCTCTTCCTGCTACTTGCGAATGCACAGACAAAGGTACCATGCCATTGCGACCATGGAACAGCTTGAAACCCAGCTCAAAATTAGGGCCATCCTCAAAGATTGGTCCGTGATTCCCCTGTATATGATTAAAACCAGCTGATCAGCTTTTGCAACATTTCTTACTAGAACTACAATAAACAGGTGGACAAAGAGTTGATTTAGAACCTAGAATTTGTACGTGCATGAAATCTGACCATACAACTTTACTCTCTTAGAAGTAACCATGCAGCATCAAACATCAAGAAGCTGGAGGTCATGCCTCCCCACATTACTGCCTAGCGGCACACCCATTCTTCTCCAGCCTGCCAGCACACTGTGCGCTCTTGCACAGCCCTTCCACACACCCTTCCGCGATTGCCAGCTATTTTTTGCCACTTCCCTCTTCTTGCCCTAGCGTTAGCCTGCACATATTGCCACCACCCTTGTCTCCAGTCACTTTTGGCACTGCCCATGGAAGAACTACCATACCTGCAAGGTCACCCTATTGCTTTGGTTGATGGCACATGGTGATGTGTTAACCGGCAGGGAACAACTGATTTGTTATAGAGTCGTGGAGAGGAGGAAAAGTCATTGCCTATGGGTTTGTTCTGCTGCACAACAAATTTGGTTATAGATAACAAGCCTGGTTGCACCAGGAATACAACCACATAAGCCACAGAGACAAACCTGTCATCTGCTATGAGAATCTGAGAAGCATAACACAAGCATTGTTCTGCAATTTATAACCACCTCAGGCTCAACATGCCCCACATACCCCATGGTTCTTCACAAGAGATGACCAACAGCATGGCATATTTTGTCAAATGCATCATTTGTAGACAAGGATACATGTCTCATGACCAGTAGGGACCACTGGGTTTAATGTTTAGAATTATCAGTTGTATTCTACATATGGATAAAGGCCCCAAGTGTATGTCCCCAATAGAAACTCTATTGAAAGATACCTCTATTGAATAGTTCAGAGGTAACTTGTTGATGTAGAAGGAATAGGATGAAAAGTGTAGAGACCAGTGATAAGCTGCTCCTCTTTGAGCTATAAGATGATGTACATGGCCTTTTTTTATGTGTATGATACTGCAATGAAATTGCTTGTTGAATCAATCTATGCATTCTTATGATTGTTTAGAGTTGTTCATCATGGATTTAATCCTATGCATTGATCCACCTTACCTCTCTACCATATATAACTATCACTACAAGACATGGCCTCTCGTCTGTACATCAGTAGTAGGAAAACTACAGGACATGATGTTCATTTGGATCGTAACCATGTGGAAAACCTCCTTGGTATATTGTGGCAATACAGATGGTTTTGCTGATGGGTGGGCATAATGTGGGAATAGACAAGTTTGCAGGAAGAGAAGACGGCATGGCTCCAAGGATAAGATGGATATCAACACTACAAGATGTACAAGTTACAACACACACAAGACAACCTAGCTCCTCGAAACAAAATGCCACCCTGAACAACAAAGAAATCTGCTTGGCTTCGAATTCCTACAACAATGTGCGATGAACTCCAAGTATATAGAAAGATGAGCTGTCGGACAAACCACACCCATAATCCCCCCACAGTGGACTATGAACACATCACATCCAAAACCTCAGACAATGAACTTGGAACACATCATGTCCATAATCTCTGCTAACCAAGGAATGAATTTGAAACGCATTCAATCCATAGCTACCAAAGTTGACCTTGTCCTGCCAGATTTTTCATGCTTGGAACTCCGACTCACGATTCCCGTGCACCAAAAAATGGAGCTACTAACAACCCCCTCTCCAACCCACAAGCCTCCTCTGGTTGGAAGCACATGGGGAAAAACCATCTGTATAACTAGAGAAGAACACCATCCTAGTCCTCCTAAGCCGGAAGCACCTTGGGAGCCCTAGATGAGTCATTAGAAGCATCTGAATCACTGTCCTAAGTCCTATCTTTGCCCTTCTTCTGGGATGAAGACTTGCCCTTGCCCTTGTCCTTCTTCTTGGACAAGCAGCCCTTAGACAAATGTCCTTTCTTCCCACACGAGTAGCAACGACTTCGACCTTTCTTTTGCATTGTAGCAAGTTCCTAATCCTAACCCACGGCCGGTGAGACCTTCCTAATGGTCCGCACAAGCACCAAGTGCGCCTTCAAATCACGATCCTCCCAGTCTTGTAATTCCGCAAGGAATTCATCCTCCTGAACCTAGGTCCAATGCCTCAAGTTTTGAGGACGCTCGGGTTTCTTCTCACTACCCTGAACAATATTCTACAAACCCTTATGAATGAACCAGACCTGCAGATTCAACTTCCAACGAGCAAAGTTGGGTCCATCCAACTTGTCCTCCTTGTTCATACAGGGGGGAGCCACATCCACAGCAACAACTAACGCCGCGAAAAACGCAAATCTCTACACTCCAAGACTTCTCTCGAGCACTTTCCAACGGAGCGAAGCAAAAGGACCAATCAGCCCTCTCTCAAAACTGAGAGAGAAAGGAGAAACGCAAGAGGGAGGAGGGGATGAAAACGCAAATAATGGTAGCCCCTTGAACCTAGGCGATTGATACCATGTAGGAGTATGAACAGGTGGAAGCATAGACAAAGCGAGAGAGAGAGAGAGAGAGAGAGAGAGAGAGAGAGAGAGAGAAGAAGAAGAAGAAGAAGAGACAAAGATTGCAGACAGGATCACTTGATTGATAAGCAAGAGGCTTACAATGGTGACAGCCAGCAAATGGTCATTACAATGTGCTCAAGGATCGGATTTGACAAGTGCCGCCCTCTTGTGGTGCCCAGACTTGTGCACTCCTGAAACCTAGGGGCCCTAGAGTCTACTCTATCCAAGCAATCAACAGACACAAGTGCCAAGAAAGATAAAAATTTGCAAGTTCACTAGGCTCTAATACGAACTGTAGAACACATATGCTTATGCGCTAGGGTTTTCAGAGATAGAAAAGAGTGCATGGAATCACATACTGTAACTCTGTGTGGGTTAGCACGGGTTTCACAAAAATACTTGTCCATTAATGCAATTAAACACTTAAATTGGCCATAGCCTTAAACATATGGCGCTTAATTTCACAAAACGGAATTAAGCGCCACTTCATCCTTGAAATCGTCATGCCCTTGCTGAGAAGCACGAGCCTCGGTACCCAAATCCAGAACACTAGGCGCTAGGGGTGCCGACTCTATCCTGTCAAGACGGTCATATATGGCCTCCACACTTGCTTTGAGAGATAATGTTAGAAATAATGTGATCAAGCCTAGAAGTATAGAGTTTTACCTTAGTGTTTAAACCTTCATGATTGGGTTGATATCTTGGTGGAATCAATCTTAGTAATATAAAACCCTAGTGAGATATGGATAATTTTCATGTAGATGTGTAAGTGAAAACAATAGCAAGTACCACTTTCATGGTATTTTTGTTGAACTGAGTGGCTGTGTGGGAGTCAACTTGCATGCTAGGCGGAAGCTTGGAGATCTATAAATCATGCTAGGCGGAAGCTTGGAGTTCTTAAGCTTTTGTGGAATAACTTTGTGCTTTGTGGAAAACGTGTGCATTGTTGTTATGTTTTTATATCTAACAAGTAATACATGAGGCAAAGATAATGCTTCCAAAACAAATAGTCCCCCACTGCTTCAAACATGGCTCCGACCATAAAAAGCGTCAAAAGTTTCACGACAGAGACATGCATGAAGCCGTCTGGCTTGACAAGGAGTTCTTGACCACATATCCAGCACTGCTAGCACACTATCTAAAAACAATGCACATCCCATCAACAAGTTAAACAAGAGGGGATGTCACAAGGATCCTGCACTTGGATGCCACGTAGACCTACGGCAGGACACCAAGCATTTTGTGAACCCTTGTCTAGGGGCGAGTCGCTAATGTATTGCCTATCAAAATTTGGCTCCCTAAGCATGATTAGTTGTGATGTAAGAGCATCATTACTTCCAAAAGCTCTTCTTTGGGACATGATGAATATTACTGCGACTAGCCATTCTGTCTGTCTTTCGCCAGTATGACTGGTATTGGCCAATAACAATGGTACTACTTCCCGCTAGTGTGCTAGAATGACTAGAATTCCCTAACTCCAGTTCAATTGGAACCTGCTAGTATGACTAGTTGTTACTTTCTCTCTACCTAGTTTGACTAGATGAGAGGCGTTTCACAATGTGCTCGGTAAAGTCGCACTTAAACATCCCCCAACCAACCGCTTGGCTTAAAACTCTTCTTGAGAGAGTCGTGGCTTCAACATTCTCCCACTTGAACTGTTCTTACTCCATGTGACCTTCACAGCCCCTTAGCTGGAATTATCCCCCCCATCCCCCTCACCCCCTCCCCTCTTTCTTCTTTTTTTACCCCCTTGCTCAGATGTCAACGTGGCAAGCCATGAAGGGAGCCTCCCCCTCCTTTTTACTCCCTGTATAACAAGGTTGTAATGTGGTTTTTGTCCAAGTATTTCTTTGTCCTTCCAAGGCCTAGTGTTACCCTTCATTTTGAGGAATCAAAGGAATTTTGGTGTTGTTATTTTTTAGTTTCTAAAAACTCTACACATTTGGAGATAAGAATCAAATATCTTATCTCCAATTAAAATATGCGGCTGCCAACGTTCTTTCAAACATGTATACATCCTCATTGTTAAAGCAGTCATCTCAACATTTTTTTAAACATGTATACATCCTTGCTGGCTAAAGGAGATCCCCGTCTTTATCTCCAACTGTCACAAAATTTCTCATTGCTTCTGTTTTCTATTGTTCATGTGTGGCAAATGGAGCCTAACATGATATACATGTATGGCTTGTGGAGCCTGACATGGTGTGTTTGTATGGCATATAGAGCTTGACATGACATTACATGTATGACTCATGGAGCCTGACATGATAGTACATGTATGGCTCATGGAGCCTGACATGATGTGATTTCCCGAGACTAGCTATCTTGGTGATCTTCTATAGCATGTGTTGTCCATGGGACCGGGGACACCTGGGCACCCTGTGGATGTTGTGCGCACCTGTTTAGGACTGACAAGTGGTCTACATGTGTTTTACAAGTGGTAAGTGCCCCTAAAACCCCAATTTACAGCTTTATGATTTTACATACTAATATTTATGGCTGCAGGTCCACACTCACTTATAAGTGACCGGACAACTTATAAGTTGTACACACTGGGCAAGACTATTTTAATACACGTGGCGGCCAAAAGACAGGCACTGAACAATAGTTGGGCAATATGCTTGTAGGTGCCCCATCCTAGACCTAAAAAGCACACGATTGAGTTATTATTGGCGGGCAAGCTCTATTACTAAGGAGAACTCCAGTTTTTGCTCATGCGCATGCTTTTCTGGAGCATAGGGAGCTGGTCGACAAGATCTAGAGCCAAGTACCACCGACTACCACGTCAAATACCAACCAAGTGGAAGGAGGGAACTAGTTGACTATTTCTGGAAGTGTTTCTAGTGCTGGCCAGCTGTTTACAGCCCTGAAAAAGCTGCTGGTCGAGGCATCTAGAGCCCCAGAAATCTGGTTGTTTTGTGTGGGAGACTTCCTCGGCTGATCGGTTATCTTCCAGCTTGTAAACCTCTACTGGTCGACTCTTTCTGTGGCTACTGAGAGCTGATCGACTTCTGAAAACATCCCCTCAAGGCTGGTCGATTTGCTCTGTGAGCCAGACAAGTGGAAGATGGAGTTACAGGGCTGTCCCAGGCTGATGTGGGAATGTTGTAGGCCGTCCATGGTTGTCCTGCATGTGCTCTAAGCCGGGAAAGCTGTCTTGTTCTGAGAAGGGACATTGAATTCAACATATGTTTTGCTTTTGTTTTCATCTTGTACAGGAAGATTGTCACATGCATCCCGCACTTGGATGCCACGTAGACATATCTGAACAAGATGGTGCAGGACCTCGAGTGGAAACTGGTCCCATGTGAGCCCAGTCCAGACGAGTCAACCAGGGTTCCACTCTATGCGTCCGAGGTTAGGTGTGCATTGTCTTGCACATGAAGCAATGCCAGTCTGTACTATGAGTCTCCCTCTAGATTGATGTCAGAGGATCTGTGTATCTTGTCTACGACCGGGTGCCGGACAACTGTAGGTGCATTTAGGTTGCATATAGAAGAGGGGCAGCCCTTTTGGCTCCCCCAAAAAAGGACGTAAAACTCCTTGCATGTCTCATGGGAGGGCTTGGAGGCCACCCTAGAGAGGGCCAAGAGGCCCAAGGAATAGCCCATGTGCTGTTGGCCAACCCTCAGGTGGCCAGGACAGCAACGCGGCCAGCCCTAGGGGGCCTGGGCTGCCTGTCGGGCAGCTTGTAGGCCTTGGCCAGCCGGTCGGCCAGGCCATGAGGGGCTGCGTGCAGTAGACTGGCCAGTCCACAAGGCGGCCAATGCCTAGCAAACAGCAAGAGTCCTGGCGGCCAGCTTGCTTGTGAGAGTATAAAAACCCAGCCAAAAAAACGATTCATTTATCTCATTTTTCACAAGGGATTGATGCTTCCAAGGGCCAGGACAGCCAAGGGGACAGCTCCGATCAAGGTGAACATTGCAGGTCAAGATTCTCTCTTTATTTTCAGATTTAAATCATTCTAATAAAGCAAATACACCATTTGTGGAGGGGGCCCTACAAAGGGTATCCCAATACTGTGTCCTCTTCTCTCTCTCTCTCTCTCTCTCTCTCTCTCTCTCTCTATTTTTCTACACATCTGCTTCAGTTGTGTGCGTTATATTCGTCGTGAAAGATTATTGAATTCTGAGCATTGAAGTTACCAATTCGACCACGAAGCTTCCGCATGTCACATTGGTATCAGAGCCTTCTTCAAGTGTGAAGATTCAGCTAGAAAAACCAAAAAGAAAAAACAAACAAAGAAAACAATTTTCTCGCTTGTGGTTGGTTTCTAGACTCCGGTGGACCACCCCATTTCGGTGTGACTCCTATCCCTCGAAGGACGGTTGGTTTTCAACTTCCGGAAGTCTCCCACACACACATAGTAGCTAGTCAGATTGCGCTCTAGAAAGGAAGTGCATTTTCCTGCTATGGCGAGCCACGACGACGAGAGAAAATTTTCTCGCTTGTGTGGTTGGTTTCTAGACTCTGGTGGACCACCCCCTTTCGGTGTTCCTCCTGTCCATCGAAGGACGGTTGGTTTTCAACCTCCAGAAGTCTCCCACACGCATAGTGGATGGTCAGATTGCGCTCTAGAAAGGAAGTGTATTTTCTTGCTATGGCAAGCCACGACGACGAGAGAGAACAACAACCTTGGGACCAAAGTGCACCAGTAAGCATGAGTGTACACAGGAGATGTTCCGGCCGATGATGCGAGTAATCGCAGAGCAAAACAGGATACCAAATTGGAAGAGCAGAAGGTGCAGATCATGGCCTTGGAAGAGCGCACCTCTCCTCCTCCCTCTCCTTCCGTTTCCCAGATTCCAAATCCTCTACTACATGACCCTTTTGAAGGGGTACGACCGCAGCCAAGTTCAGTGCTCAAATTGCAGATGTGAGCAATGGAGATTTGACAAATGAAAGACCATGCGGCAGTAGCCATGCTGATGCACAAGACAACGCCAGGCGACGTGTGGAACACGAAAGTACCTTGCAGCTTTGGACGCAAGAATGACACCAACGGCTTCCTCGGGTCATTTTCTCGAGAAAATGAACTTCAGTAAGTATAATGGTAAACTCAACCCCACAACTCTTTATTCTTGGTTGCATCAGTTTGAAGCATATTTCCCCGCAATTAACAGGGTGATCTTGGCTACTTGGTACTTGGAAGGTGAGGCCATTCCTTGGTGGACCCAACGGGCTCATGCCCACACCATGGTGGCTTATGTTTGAAACGAGTTTGTCCTCAACCTTAAGCGGCGGTTTCTACCACCCCATTGAGCGACTCGAAGACGAGTTTAGGGGTGCGCGTCAAAACGCGCAACCAATCGTTCAGTTTGCCAATAAGATTTCAAACTTATGTTTGCAATTGGGCTTATCTGACAAGGACGAGAAAGGGCAGTTCCTTTATGGCTTGGGCATGCAAATCCAATGGGAGGTGCATATGTTTAGGCCAACCACCTTCGAAGACGCACTCTCGCTTGCGCGGAGTGCCGAAATGAAGCATAATGGCGGAGAGTCGAAGGCTTCCCAGCTTGCCACTCCCAAGGCAACTACCTCGAGGGAAAAAGGCCAAAACCAAACAGAGTCTTCCCAAGGAAAAAGCACAGGAGCCTCTAGCTCCAGGAACTCAACCAATGCACCCAAGCTTACTCCATACCAAAAAGCTCAAGCAGGCAAGATCGGTAGTAAATTGAGTACTAAGGAGACAGCTCAGTACAAGGAGAAGGGTAGGTGCTTCTTTTGTCATACAAAAGGACACACTTCTACGAAGTGCCCTAAGAAGACTACCACTCCACAAACAACCACCCCACCCTCCACAACTTCAGTGGTGAGCCCAGCTCGCACACAAACCCCATCCTTGTTAGCACACTATCTAAAAACAATGCACATCCCGTCAACAAGTTAAACAAGAGGGGATATCACGAGGCTCCTGCACTCGGATGCCACATAGACCTAAGGCTAGACACCAAGCATTTTGTGAACCCTTGTCCATTGATGTATTTCCTGTCACCATTTGGGTCCCTAAGCATGATTAGTTGTGATGTAAGAGCATCATTAATTCCAAAAGCTCTTCTTTGGGACATGATGAATACTATTGTGACTAGCCATTGTGTCTATCTTTCACCGGTATGACTTGTATTGGCCAATATGAGTGGTACTACTTCCCTCTAGTGTGCTAGAATGACTAGAACTCCCTAATTCTAGTTTGATTGGAGCCTGCTAGTATGACTAGTTGTTACTTTCTCTCTACCAAGTTTGACTAGATGAGAGGCATTTCACAATGTGCTCGGTAAAGTACCAACCGCCTGGCTTAAAACTCTTGTTGAGATAGTCGTGGCTTCAACATTCTCCCACTTGAACTGTACTTACTCTACATGGCCTTCACAGCCCCTTAGCTGGAATTATTCCCCCCCCCTCCTCCTTTCTTTACCCCCTTGCTCAGATGTGAACGTGGCAAGCCATGAAGGGAGCCTCCCCCTCTTTTCTTACAGTCATTCCCTGTATAACAGGTTGTGATTTGGTTTTTATATTTCTTTGCCCTTCCAGGGCCTAGTGTTATCCTTTGTTTTGAGGAATCAAAGGCCTTTTGGTGTTGTTATTTTTTTAGTCTCTAAAAACTCTACAAAGTTGAATCAAATATCTTATCCTAAATTAAAATATGCGGCAGCCAACATTCTTGCAAACATGTATACATCCTCGTTGTTAAAGCAGTCATCAACATTCTTTTACATCCTTGCTGGCTAAAGGAGATCTCCGTCTTTATCTCTAACCTTCTTGACTAATGTTTCTCTACATAGCAGGACCATCTGCTCATGCACATGGCATAGCTTGTATGAGGCCTACTATGAAAAATCATGTCATCGGATAAAATTTGGAAGTAATATATAGACTCATGAAGCATAGACGAAGCATTAGGCATCCTACATATGATTTATGTGTGCCAATGCAAGAAGAAGACTTACAGGTGCCAAAGGAGGCCTTGTTGTTGTGGGCGACAAGAAGGTGAAAGAGGTGGATGCTCCGATGTTTCTCAGGAAGGGGCACATTTGCACGCCTTCCGCAACCATGCGATCCCACGACAAATCCATGTTATCAGGAGAGGGGGGTAGAGAGAGAGAGACTGTGTGCGCGCGTGCGAGCACGTGTGCGAGAAAGACAGAGAGAAAACGAGCGTGTATAACTCTTCGAGGCTCAAGCCGCTGAAGAAACCCTCCACTATGGTGTCGTGTATTTAACACGAAGGTGCCTCCGGAGGAGTTCATCCCAAGCACGCGCCTTCATTGCGAAGGTGCCTTCGGACTCCGGAGGAGTTCATCCCAAGCACGCGCCTTCATTGCGTCACTGCATGTGTAAGTACCTACCCTTCTACGGCCTTTATTTCGGCAAGTGACCACCTTTTCATACCCAGTTTCTTTGTTACCCATTTCTTGAAGGTGTTGTGAGTGAAGGCATATAAAATTTCACCCCAGAAGCCTTCATCTTACAAAGGATTTATCCAATACAGGTAGAACCTATATTATCTCTCTATTGTGCTTCTAGATCATGAATGGTTAGCAATGACATTAAAAGACTACAAGGTGGTTTCACGAGGTTACATGCCCAAGCTCTCCTTTCACACGAATGAGTTGCAAGACAACATAAGGTGTTTTTTGTTAATGAGACCACCCGATGTAAGGTTGTGCTACTTCTTGAAGATATGAGATTGGTCAAATCAATAAATAAAGTGGTCATTTATATGTATAAACTTTTTGAGAGTAGGCCCGTTTTTTAAATAGTTGGGATTAACATGAAAAGGTTAATGGACATACAACCTCAATCAAGTGGCCTCGCCTTGAATGCATTTGTAATGGGACATGACAATTCAACTAACAAAGAGTCGCCGCCTCATTTTGAAGGGATCATCATTATGTGGCTATAGAGCTTGAAGGGGGTGCATCATCATAGTTGTTTACAAGAAATGTTCTTTTCTAAGCAAAACATATTCAAACTTTGAGCTTTATGGATTTTGTTTGTAAATTCGCACATCACATAGCCAAGTTATAACGAGAGTACAAGTTTAGAAAAGAAACTTTACAAGTGGAAATGAGAATTTTGTCCATTGTTTGTATATACATAACTTGTTTGTATTGAGTGCATTTATAACATGTATACGCGATTTCTATGCAGATTGGATTGTTTTGGGCTAAGCTATCACTATCTAGCACATATAACCTAATAAGAATTCTTAGATCTCTACTTGGAGTCATTAATGTGGCATGCATTCTTTTTCTCCTTTTAAAAAAGACTAAAGCACATGATTAGTTGAGTAAAGGTTTGAGAATTACTTTTGAATTTAATGTCCTAGTATTTTTTTATAATTATTGATTATGTATAAACATTTGGGCACATGTACTTGTAATAGATTTTTATTTTTGTTACCTATTACAAATATGAAAATGTCAAAGATTTAAGTAATATGTAGTTATTAACAATTTTTTCTTCTTGGTTGTTGAAACAAAAAGAAGCCAAATGGCATCTCCTTGTTTCCACAAATGCTTGCCACACAGCAATAAGTTCACCCATGAAGGACACATGATGTACTTCATGACATTACTTAATAGCTTTTTGTAATGAACCTTTCCTTTCTTGTCTTCCATCTCATCATTAACATCAGCAAGTGAAGCATGTGGAAGACAATGAGACTAATTGACAAACATATCATCTTTAAGCAATTTTATCCCCATGATTGACCTACCCACTATCGTTCATAAAAACCAATCTTCAAAGTTGACTAACTCAATAGCCTTCAAGTAGCTCTTAACCAGATACGAGAGATTTTGAACAAGCACTATCTAGTTATACAATAGTATACTTTGTGTTTTAAGCTAGATATCATTTATGAAACATTGTTTGGTTTAGGAGGGTTTTGGTACTCTATCATACTTCATTCACTACCTTGATTAAAGAAAATCAGTCATCTTACTCCCCAAAATGTGTGCTTCAGTTGAAGCAACTCTAAAAGAGATGAATGAGTCTTCGAGAGACCACTCCTTTACTGTACACAACATCTCCTTCTTTCGAATATGGAGAGTACCAAGATGGAAGAGAGGGAAACTTCACCTTTGGCCAATAGAGGGCCAATAGACTATTGAAATGAGTGATGCTAGAGTGCCAAGTCACCTAGTCAATAGTCTATTGGCCAATAGAGGGCCAATAGACTATTAAAATGAGTGATGCTAGAGTGCCAAGTCACCTAGTCAAAGTTATCCCACATGAGAAAACAAAGCCAACATGTACTCACCTCATATAAAAGGGGGTCATTTCAAATATATCACTTGCACTTATCTCAAGTCTCTTTATGTATCCAAGCTAATTTATCTTGGTATCTAATTATACTTTAGTGCATCTTAATTAGCACACACTCATGATGAGTTTTTTTTTCATTTCTATCCACCTTGATTAGTGTTGTCATTAGTTTTTTATTAGGTAGATGTCTTGTTCATTAGGAGAGCTTGATCTATGATTCTGAACATGGTATCAGAGCTTGGTTTTGCTCTCCTAGCTTAGCTTAGCATTTATGTACATTATAAGCATTAATTTGCCATTAAGATTTCTCAGTGTGATTAGGGTTTTCCGAATTAGGGTCCTTCTCTCTTTTCATCGTAGCTTCCCCTCCTTGTTGTTGCCTTTGAGATGAGAGAGAGAGAGAGAGAGAGAGAGAGAGAGAGAGAGAGAGAGAGAAAGGTCTCCAAGGGAAGGAAGAGAGAGTCTTCAAGTAGATTTGTGTGAGCAACAAGGTGAATCTTGGCTACACCAAGATTGAGAAGTTTGTAGTCGGTGCACATAGAAAAGAGGGAGAAAGCAAAAGCTGTACACTTAATAGAGGAAGCAAGGCTACTAGCTTGTTGTGGGCAAGTGGTACAACAATTCAAACCTCTCACTGAGCAACTTCTTTGTTAAGCACGCCAAAGACAAAGACACACTCAATTGCCTATGCGTAGGGAGAAGAAGGCTGACTCGTCCAAGTGACCATAAATAAGTAGAGCTTCCATTGTGTTCTCCATAGCTGCATTCTGATTAGTGCGAGCCATGACAACAAAGCTTGTAAAAAGGCAAAAGCTAAAGTGTAATAGAGCAAAAGCAATAATGGAGTCGATAGTTAGATATCATTTACAGCCACTTGCAAATACCATGAACAAAATGCAAGTACAAGGATCTACGACCATTAACCATAGAGGGAGTTTGCTAACATGATTCACTTCTAGTTGTGTGTGAGCTACACTCTCTTCATAAAATACTAATGTGCTAATGATTTTGACATATGCATCTAGCGAGGCCAAACTAGTGACTATGTATTACTAGTGATATTTTCTATGTTGCTACTATATTAGCGTATTTTGGTGTATTGCGTTTGTGCCTTATCAGATACGTGCAAAGGATACCGACGGAGGTGTCACACGTGTGCGAGGTTACTGACTGAGTTATTGCACAAGTTATGAGTAGTGCGAGGATACCAACTGAGGTGTCACATTGTATGGGGGTCACCGATTGAAGTGTCGTATGGATTTTGTTGATGCAAGTATTTTCCACACATGAACATTATTATTTTTTGATTGTCCTTGAGCCAAATGATTGTACATATTATTTATCCACACTTGTGTGCAACATTGCTATTCTATTATGTGATAATAAAATATCAATGCCATCACATAGTAAAATAGCAACGCCATCACATAATAATAAAATAGCAACACTACCTACAAGTGTGGATAGATAATGTGCATAATCATTTGGCTCAAGGCTAACCAAAAATAATAATTCCATGTGTGAAAATTTCTCTATGATAATAAAATAGCAACGCTACGCATAAGTGCTAATAAATAATATATACAATCATTTTGCTCAACGCTAACCAAAAATAATAATATTGTAGAAAATACTTGCACCAATAAAATCTATACGACACCTCAATCATTAAGGTGACCCTCATATAGTGTGACACCTCAATCGGTATCCTCACATTACTCATAACCCGTGTGACACCTCAATTGGTATCCTCGCACTACTTATAACCTGTACAACATCTCAATCGAAATCCTCACACTACTCATAACCCGTGTGACACCTCTATTGTCGGTATCCTTGCACTACTCATAGCCCATGCAACACCTTAGTTGATATCCTCGTACTACTCATAGCATGTGCGGCACCTCAGTCGGTAACCTCGCACATGTGCATCACCTCACTCGGTATCCTCGCATATATTACCTAAATCCATAATAACAATCAAATCATGTCAAATGATAAGGCACAAACAAAATACATCAAAATACACTAGCATAGTATCAACATGGAAAATATCACCCACAATACATAGTCACTAGTTTGGCCCTGTCAATAACACTAACACATTAGTATTTTATTGGTGAAATCACTCACGATACCAATAAGTTAGCATGACACAATGGCTTCTAAGGCTTACCTAATTATCTATAGAGGCATATGTTAACAAATCAACAACAATGTACTACAAGAGTTACTATAACATTCTATAGTTATGAGGCCTAGTACTTTGACTCATTATTGCCATTGATAATACATCATTAGCATATAGCACAAGTATGATAAGATTACCTTTCTTATTATGTCTAACATAAAGGTTAGAATATAATAAGTTTTTCTCAAATCCTTGAGATTTTAAGTACGTATGGTTCTTGTGGTACTAGGCTCATGGAACTTGTTTTAAACCTAAAGAGCCTTGTTCAGCTTATACACTTTATCCACTTGACCTTGGACCACAAATCCTTTAGGCAATCCGTGTACACTTCCTTTTTAAGATCCTATACAAGAAAGCCATTTTCACATCCATTTGGTATAGATACTAATTGAGGTGTATTACAAGAGACACGCTAATGCGATTATGTTAAGCTTAGCAGTTCGTGTAAAATTTCCTTAGTCAATGCCTTCCTTTTGGTCATAACCTTTTGCTATTAATCTAGCTTTGTATTTTTTGATACCCCATCACTTTTGAGTTTCGCATTAGAAATCCACTTATCAATATAGTGGATTTTTCTAAAGGTATTTAAATTAACTAGCTCCCAAGCCTAATTAGCTTGAATGCTCTTGTATTCATTCATAGCTTGAATGCTCTTGTATTCATTCATAGCTTCTTCCCAACCTTTGTTTTCTTTGACTTATTCATAACTGTTTGGCTCGAGTATCTTCATTATAATTGGTAACCAAGGCATGATTATAAGTCAATCTATCATGTGAAAAACTTGGTCTTCTTGATCTTCTATGGATTACATTTACGATTCCTTAGAATCTAGCGAATCAATCTTGTCTTCAAGAGTCTAAGCTAGTAACTAAAATATCTTTCTCTTGGATATTTTTGATTGTTTCCTTTGACTTATTCATAACTATTTGGCTCAAGTATATTCATAATTATTGGTGAAGGCATGATTGTAAGTTAATCTATCACATGGAAAAACTTAGTCCTGCTGATCTTCTATGGATTAGATATATGATTCCTTAAAATCTAGAGAATCAATCTTGTCTTCAAGCATCCTGGTTAAGCTAGTAGATGGAATATCTTCCTCTTGGATACCTCCAATTGCTTCAACCTCGCAAACCATCAGTATTCATTTGAATCTTTAGGGTCCTTGCTAAATAATACAACATCTCTTGAGAAGAAAGCTTGTTAGGACTACATAACTTATAAGTTGTGCTAAGGCTACACAACTTATAAGCCTTGTGTTTTGACACCATATCCAATAAATATACACAACTTATAAGCCTTATGTTTGACACCACATCTAGTAAATATACACTTTTTGGATTTGTTTTCTAGCTTCTACCTTTTAACATCCAGAATATGAGCATATGTAGTGCATCCAATATTTATAGATGAGAAACTATTAAGCTTTACACCTATGAAAACCTCTTCGGAGGTTATATTACGAAGTGATCTAGTTGCACTTCAATTTTGGAGATACATAGCTTCTGCTCATATGTTGGGTACATTTTTTGCCTTGATCATGCTAGATGCTTATCTTCATCCTCTCAAAAAATCCATTTTGCTGAGAAGCATGAGGAGTCATGTATTGGCGCTTAATTCCATGATCTTGACAATAGTCTCTAAATTGATTTAAGGTGTATTCTCCTCCTCCATCTTACCTTAGGGCCTTAATATGTTTTCCAAATTCTTTTTATAACATTTTCCTCCTTGAAATGTGTGAAGGCTTTTGATTTACCTAATAAAATAGATCCATGTTTTACAAAAAAATCATATATTAAGGTCATAAAGTAGTGCTTGTTACCAATGATCATGGTAGTATTTATTGGTCCATTAATGGTCTAAACGCACTAGATCTAGGATTGTGGTCCTTCTAGTGGATTTTTAAGGGATTTTTTCTCTATGTTGTTTCCCCACTATACAAGCCTCCCAAATTTCTTATTGAATTGTAGATTTTTCTAATGCATAGACACTGGAACTTTGATAGTTTACGTGTCCTCCTTAGAAATGATATCTATATGACGTGCTTTGTATTTGGGAATTGCATTTGGAAATGGAGACATCAAGTTTGTACAACTCTCCTTCCTCAAAAATTTTCACAAGCACTATGTAAAGGAGTTTTGCTTATCCCATGCTGATTGAATTCAGCCTTCATATTCTAATGAGTGATGGCACTCACAAACATACAATTTTCTTTTAGATTGAGGACATGTCAAACATTGGTGATTTCCTTCATTTTTCTATTTAGTAGTACGATAGGTATTTTTCCTTTCCCTTTTATGTTATAGATAGTGTTGTCACCAAGTAACACAATGTTATCCATGTCCTTCTCCTCAAGCTCGATTCATGTGTCAAGAGCTTATCTTGGCCTTACTAATGCAAGTGTCATTGTTGGGGTCTTACCTTAGAGCTAATTGCAACCTCTCTATATGGGTGCGCTAGCTCGTCCATCATGTCCTCACTCAGTTGTCACACCAGGATACTCCTTGTCATCGAAGGGGTGAAGTTAGAGATCTCTATGCCTAGATGGATGCAAAAAGAGATGGTTCTTTCTCGTAAAAGGCGGGGGATGAAGAGGAAGATAATGTAAGTAGAAAACCTACAACCAATCCTATCTAGCAAGCATCCTCAAACACATTCAAGATCAATAGCATACATGTAAGTAAGTAGAGGGAAGGGGAGATCTTACAACAAGTATTCTATGTATTGCTTACTGTTAAAAATGACTCATATATAAATCACTAGTTTTCACACTAGGCCAACCAAACTTAAAAATAGTTTGGCCTTTATTACTAGTCTTAAGGAAGTATGTACATGAAGTCCTTAGGCTTTTCCTATTTGATATTAACATAAAGTAAGGCCGCTTATATGTTCTAGAGCCATCTTACAAAAAGGATGAGTGCTTGTTCAAGAGTGGGTAAGATGGCAAAGCACCTTATGATATAGGTCAAGCAGGTAAAACCATGTTAATCTACAAAGTGGTTTTACATACACCCCTTCCTAATGGTGTGACCGTGCATCCTTGCCTCAACTAAGTTCATGGTAAAGTTGCTACTGTAGGTGTGGATGGTCAAGGATATGCTTGCAAGTTTAAATAATATGATTTAGGATGGATCTCCCCGCTAGATGCATGACAAAGTGGTGAGAAGCTTTGGATAGCCCTAGTGGCAAAGTGTCAAAGTGGCATGGAAGGTGATACGTGATGTAAAGGGTCTTCATGCTAGGCCTTAGTTGGTTGTGGAAGTGGCATGGACCCTTCAAAATTAGGTAGTTGGTAGAAATTTCACACCCTGATCAAAATGAGCACCAGAACCACCATGGAATGATTGGCATGGGTAGATGATAGTCCAGACCTTTATGGCATGACATGAGAGTATATCCCAATCTCATAGTGTAATGCTTAGAGATGAGGCTTCTTTATTGTAAATATGTTGGCAAGGGTAAGGTTTTATTGGTGTGGAAGTGGAGTCGAAGCAAAGGTTGCATGCATCAAAACTCTTTGGATGTACTTGCACGGTCGAGGGTCAAGTGATGGGTCATAGGATGGGTGAGGCTTGTGCACACCATGGTCCCCCCATCCAAATATGGACCTAGAGGGTTAGCATTAACAAGGTTAGTTTTTAGGTGCATGTGATTTTGTGGGTGCCATGAGATGCAAGAAGTGAAAAAATTCTAATGCATATACTGAAATATGCAGGTGACATGTCGAAGGTGTGCTCATGTGTGTGCACTTATCCAACATGAATACTTCTCTAACTTAGCTTCTTTCTTTAACTCTCACTGTTGCTGCTTGCTTTGACATTTACTTGACATCCCTTTTCTTAGGGAGTCAAGATTATTACATTGTTTAAGGCATGACGGTGGACTTTGATCATGGGCTATTGCTGCAATGGAGCTGGGTGGCCTCTATGGCTTGAGGGATTTGGCATTGTTGAGCACTTGGGATATAGATAGTGTGGATCAAAGGGTGTTGTAATGAAGACGAGGTTACAAACCATGGTCCCCCCATCCAGAGATGTATCTAGATGGGGGAGCATCCTGATACATCTCTGGATAGGCTTATGTCCGCCATGGTCCCCCCCACCACAAATGTATCTGGATGGCTACTATCTCTTAACAAGAATGTGTGTATATGTGGTGTAAACAAAACAACATAGACATCTTCTTCAACCTCCTTCTTCACCTTGTTCCATTGTTCCCTATTTCTCACATGTAACATCCATTCCCATCTCACTTATCTTCTCACTCGCTTTTTCTTATCTCTTGGGCTAAGGGTGTGTTCACACCTCACACACACACACACACACACACACACATACTGTGGGATAGATCTCAACACCCCCCCTCAAGTTGAGAATAAGCTTGCACATGTTATAGGCCCAATGCCTCTCTGAAGTACTCAAATTTTTCTTTACCCAACGCCTTGGTAAAGATGCTCGCAACCTGCTCATTGGTCTTCACATATACCAAGTCAATCTCACCATATACCACCTTCTCCTCCCTGATGAAGTGGTAATGCACTTCTATGTGCTTTGTTCTTGCATGATAGGCCGGGTTCTTGGCCATCATGATGCTACTAATGTTGTCACGGTATATGACAACGTATATGACAACACTCCTATCAATATAGATTCCTAAGTTTGTGACTAGAGTCCTCAACCATGACTCCTCACATGTGGTAATGGCTGTTCTGCGATACTCTACCTCTATGCTTGACAAGGCTACGGTAGGCTGCTTCTTACTACTCCAACTGAGCATAGCACTACCTAGCGAAAAACCATAACCACTGGTAGATCTCTTGTCAGTAAGTGCTACCAACCCAATCTGCATTTGTGTATCCATACATGCACTTATCTCCCCCTTTTGCATAAAACATCCCATATCGGGTAGTGGCTTTCACATAGCGTAAGATCTATCTAACTGCATCAAGATGACTCTTGCATGGGTGTTGCATGACCTGACTTATCACACCAACATCATAACTCAAATCTGGATGAGTAATTATATGAGACTCCCAACCATTTTCCGATACATAGTCACATCCTGGCCATAACTTCCATCATCAACCAGCTTGACATTCTAATGAAGCAATGTATCCACTGGCTTGCATGCAGTCATGCCATACTTTTGTAACATATCAAGTGCATACTGCCTTTGTACCATCCATATACTTGTAGATGTATTAACCACACCTCAATGCCTAAGAAATATCTGAGCTCTCCCAGGTCTTTCATGTCAAACTCCTTCGATAACCGCTTCTTGATGGGTGGAAATTTCAATAGTATGACTTCCCATAATGATCAGGTCATCAACATATATCAATACCAAAACCAAGCCACCATCTGTCTGCTTCACATATAGGGAATAATCAGCCAGGTTGAAATTCATGCTCACTCACAAGAAACTTACTGATCCTCTTGCACCATGATCTCAGTGCGTGCTTGCTTCAGTCCATATAATGCTTTCTTCAGTCGACACACATAATGTGTGCACTTTGGGTGTACATATCCTTCGGGCTGATACATGTACACCTCTTCCTGTAGATTCCCATTTAAGCAAGAAATTTTAACATCCATTTGCCACAATTGCTAGCCATACATGGCTACCAATGCAATTACCATCTTAATGGTAGTCATCTTCACCCCATTACCATTAAGATGACTACCATCTTAATGGTAGTCATCTTCACCCCACTAGACTAAATGTTTCATCATAGTCAAGGCCATGGGTTTGAGGATAATCCTTTGCAACCAACCTTGCCTTGTATCTCTCCACTATAACTTTTTATACCCATTTGTAGCCAATCACTTTCTTTCCTTGTGGCAATTTCACCAAGTTCCATGTCTCATTTCTCACAAGAGCATCCATTTCCTGATTCCAGTCTAGATTTTTGGCAACTTTTGCGAAACATGTAGGTTCCTCATGTTGCACTCTCGAGACCATGTATGCATAATGCATCTTCATGTACCCATTGTATGTAAGCCTATCAATTAGGTACTTCACTCTATTTGACCATCTTAACTGTGGTGCACTATCACTATGTACTTTAGTTCTTACATGTGGTGGCATATACTTGTCTTTATCCACATACTTGCCATCTTTGAGTCTACCCTACTCTTAAGGGTTGACACTACCAATGCTTTCATTCGACTGTGATGGTCCTACTTGATGGACCAGCATGTTAAAAATCAGCCCTAACATCATGCTCTTCATATGCATCATCAACTATAACAGGTCTAGGCTGGTACCATGACTCCTGCTCACTCACTGAATTGTACATCACGCGGCTGATGTAAACTTGCCTCATATTCGGTTAAGGCATTTGTACCCCTTCTTCTCCACTGGGTAACCGAGAAAGATACATTTCACAACTCGTGGCTCCATCTTCTTCCTTACTTTACTGGGTACATGTACATAGCAACTTGCATTTTCTTGTGTAATTGATTTGAATGCCATGTTTGAGGTTGCCTTTGTTGGAAGTTGGCTCCCAATGGCCATCTCTAATCATTGCTTGAATGGACATTGGGTATGGTTTTTTGTCATAGACACCATAGACTTTGGATCATGTGATTGAATGGTTGTAAAAGGGTATTTAACATTGGCAAAAATAGCAAATGGGTAAAGGTATCAACTAGAAGAAGGTGCCTCATGCAAGTGGGCATGTGGATATTCAATAGCCTAGAACTACCCATGTGGAGATGATGACATCACTGCTTGTGAATATTAATGCTTCTACCTTGGCCTATTTAAAGGCTCTTTTCATCAATTAAATTACACG
The DNA here is from genome assembly GCF_041138505.1 of Cibotium barometz. Taxonomy (NCBI): domain Eukaryota; kingdom Viridiplantae; phylum Streptophyta; class Polypodiopsida; order Cyatheales; family Cibotiaceae; genus Cibotium; species Cibotium barometz. Next base: position 46,633,762 of record NC_141088.1, read on the forward strand.
CATTTTTCTCTGCTATCATGCTCATGGCTAGCTATGCTTTTGATCCACCATAATCGTTTAATTCAAACATGGTATCGGAGCCGCAACGTACTGCTCTTGTGTGCTCGTTTCCTACATTCAGAGCTACGGTCGTGTTCAACCATTCAGAGCTACGTTCATCTGATACTCAGCGGCGCATTGGATCCGGCAATAGCAACAACGACTTGCCTGCCCAGACTACTAGCTAAGCTGCAACGCTTAAACCCTCCCCACTCGTGCTGCCAGCGGGCTCAGCTCCACCTGGCTCACTAGCGAGGCAAGGGATAGGGAGGTGTCGCCCAACGTCCGCCGGCCACTTAGAGATTCGACCCGGCACCTAACCTCCAGCTCTCTTGCTCTTCGCCTGACAGCAAGCATCCACGTTAGAACTGTGCTGTGCTATATGGGCACTACTCGCTCCTCTCACATGAAATCACTCACACACACTCACTATCATGCATTAGAGAGAAGATTAGAGAGAGACTTAGTAAGAGGGAAAGCTTAATTAGATAATGAGAGAAATTGCCTTATATACATGGCCATAAGTGTTCACACGCACTGTGGCTAGGTAAGTGCTCAAAGCTCATATTTAGCCTATTGTTTGTACATTGTTTCATCTCATAATACATTGATACATTACATCCTAGCGTACTACCATATACTCTTCGAGTGAGAAACACCAATAATTATCCGTAGGGCCGCATCCATCCAAGTTTGAGATTTGGACACCATTTCTTCATGGCTTATTTGTACATGAATTTGGTGTGTTCATCTTTAATATTTGATGTAGATTACTCATGCTTTGGCATATAATTGGGTGTGGTAACCTTGTTTACCCTAAAATGTATATTACTCATGCTTTAGCATGAGTAATTGGGTGTGGCAAACCTTATTAACCCTAAAATGGGGTTAACATCCATTACGACCTCAATGATTTTAAAATTTGGATTTGAGGCCATTTGGGACCCCTTTTAGCTTTGCAAGTTTTTCACATGCACTATGTGAAAGTGTCAATTTTGATTTTGTATGCCCCAATTTCTAGCTTGGTGTAAAGTTACATAAATTTGGCTATAGGACAATCTGTGCAAAGAACCTCTGATTTGCAAGTTTTTGGTGGATGTATGTTTATGTGACTCATTCACATAAAGTTACGGTATAACAAGTTTACAGTAATACTGCTATGTTAGAGATTATAGGTTTGGTGTAAGTGTAGAAGATTTTGTAAACACTATTTTATAAGTTGCAGGTAATCACGTAGTCTATCCCAGATTATGAGCGAGGAGCTGGAGAACAACTTGCATGGAAGTTCAGGATGAGAAACTTCCTCATGTGAAAAGGATACTGGGAGTTTATTTTAGTTAATAAGAAGGAGCTAGAGGTTTCTGAACAACAAGCACATAATTTTAGGTCATGACATGAAAGAGCTAGTAAAGTGATGTATTGGTTATCTGCTAGTGTATCAAATGCTATGATTAGTCATATATAGGGTGCATTGACACCTAAGGATGCATGAAATAGCTTGGTATATACAAGATAATAAAGATGTAGTTAGAGCAAGTTGCATAATGTATAGGGTGCATTGACACCTAAGGATGCATGGAATAGCTTGGTATATACAAGGTAATAAAGATGTAGTTAGAGCAAGTTGCGTAATGTATAGAGAATAAGATCAGTATTAGTGATTACTCATTAAAAGTTAAAGGGATTACAAATGACCTTGGCATTATTGGAGCTATTGTTGATGGCAACGACTTGGTGTTGGACACATTGAATAGGCTTGGCGTTGGTCACATTGAATTGGCTTGGCAACGAGTTTAAACAGTTTTGAACATCTATCTGAACTTGAGAATACTTCCTAAACTTCGAGGATCTTATAGCCCTTCGTACCTTACTAAGATGATGAATATGTCTAATAAATCATCCTTTGGAAATATGCAAGAGCAGGCCTTCTACACAAACATAGGTAGAGGTAAGGGAAGATCCTCATCTAGAGGCCATGGCAAAGGTCATTTTGGAAACAAAAATCATGGGTAGCAACAACATGGATCTATAGTACAAACAGGAGGAAGAGGCCACTCAAGAGGTAGGGGGAGCCAGCAAGGTCGAGATGGATGGCAAAGAAACGAGAGTGAAAATAGCATAGAGTGCCACTGTTATGGTAAACCAGGTCATATGGCAAAGGATTACCATAAAAAGCAGAATGACATTAAAAGCGAGAAGTAGGAGCAAAAGAGAACTATGCATCTTCAAGCAAGCAAGCTAAAGATTGAACTGAGTTATTATTTATGATGTAGTACATGTTTAGTTCCATGACTCAAGAAGTAAGGAACCCTAGAGATGCACAGTATGTTGATTTGGGTGCTTCTAGCCACATGACTAGTCATAGAGAGTGGTTTAAAGATAAGTAAAAAATGAAAAACTCACGCTATGTGGAAATAGGTGATGATGCTATGCATCCTATTACGTATGCTACTAAGGTGCCATTGATGGCACCTAGCATGCACCTAGAATAACCACTTGCACGCAAGTTCTATTTCACGTTATTACAATTTTGTTTTATGTCGAGAATAACCACTTGGAAGGCAAGTTCTATGTTATGCTTGCAGGAATAATGCGTGAAGAGATACTTTTGGGACGTGGATGGATGGGACACAATCGATGTTAAATTGATTGGGACTCAAGAATGGAAACACTACAACTAGCCTCAAGGCAAGTTATAGTCCTCATGTGACAGATGAAGAGCTAGAGCCACCCAGTTCCCTTCCACAAGGTGACCACTTTCCATCACCAACCATAATCACCCTGCTTCCCGACCAAGATAAAACCATACCACCAAAAGAGAGGACTCTACTTCACCAATATAGCCCATCTAATCCAAACGCCTTATCCCCACCAAGCTCTGCAGGTGGCAACTCAAACCTTGGCAACCAAGCCCATTAACAGTACTCCCTTTACTAACACCACTAACTGCCAGCAGTAGCAACAGGAACCCACTCACTCTTGTTTCCCCCAACCCACTCATGAGGGTATGATAACTCTATAGATTTATTAAAGATTTAATCTCTCCACTCAAACCTTGGAAAAAACCAAAATTTTGGCAAACTCCAAAGCTGTTATTCCTCATCATAGGGGCCTACTCTCAGTAGATAAGGCAGCCACAAGCCCACAAAAATAGGGAGAACATCCATCAAAGACCCTCGCAATTACTGCAAAGGAATCATCCCCACCCACCTTATCCTCAACCTGCCCAACTACTTACAGGTGGGTGCCAAAACCTCTTCTCACTTCTATAAGGGCAACCAACAAATTTGGTTATTGTTGCACGACTATATTGATGCCCTGCATCGCAATGAGTTTAATGGCAGCCAAAGCAAGCCAACCATTGCCACCACTACCCCTCTACAGGATAAAGTGAAAGTAAAAATTCAACCTAAATCCATGGCTACGCAACCCCCATCCCACTGTCTCCACTAGTGACATCCCATTAACCTCGGCTACCCCACTTGCTCTTATCATTCGACTCCCTCGTCACCCCCTACTCAACCTCTTACTTCTCCCACCCCTTCTCACCACCACAGCCTCATGATGAGCTTCTAACCCTCATGATGAGCTTCTAACCTTGTCTAACCCTCATTGGACCCATCTTCTTGCTATCTCTAATTGGGTAAGGTGTCAATACAAAACTTGTAATGGGGTGCTAACAATGTAGTCTTAGGGTGAAAAACCCTCAGAGGGTGCCCTTAAAAAAAATTCCAAGTCTAAATGTATGGCTGTTCGATTCAAGAGCCATAGACATTCCTTGATCCAATCATGGTTGTTCACTTCAAAGAGCCACGGCCGTTCCCTTCTCTAGCCCCACAACCATTCACTTCAAAGAGCCACGGTCTTTCCATGATCCAGCATGGCAGTTCACTTCAGTGAGCCACGACTATTCCCTGATCCACCCACTTCAAGTGCCATGGTCGTTCACTTTAAAGAGCCATGGCCGTTCACTCCAAAGAGCCATGGCTATTTACTTATCCATCTAAACTTTCTCATCCAGTAGTAGCCATGGCCGTACCTTTCTGTAGCATGACTGTACCCTTTTTGTAGCCACCACAAGCATACCTCTATAAAGCCATGCTTGTACCTACGAAGCCACGACTGTACCTTCCTGGAAAATCTATAAAAGGGCCCACCCACCTTCATTTCACTTGCTTTTCTCCTTGCCCTCTACCTGAACTCTTGCCATTTTTCCTCCCGAATTCTCTTAGCTTCGTGCCTTAGTTCTCACCCTGAGCACTCATGGCTTCTCTTGCATAGTTGACTCATCTGATAAGGTCCTCGCTCATGCCTCCTAGAAGAAGCACATGCATGTAGGACACCGCTTCGAAGAATATGGGAAGCATTTGACACAGCTTTCCCACTTGGAAGAGGCATTGAGATGAAGTAGGTCGATGGCCACACCATACACAGCTTCATGAAGAATACCCACAAGGTTGAGAATAAATTTATCTACTATATAGAACCTTGCTATTAGGCCATCACCACCAAGTCTGCCATTGTCCACTTCTTGGAGAGCAGATAGGGCTTGTGGCTTACCCACCCTGCAGCCTTGGGGGCCCGACTTTCTCAAGTGTTTATATTTCCTTGAGAATTATGATGCTAACCATGCCACAGGGCAAGTGTTGGATAACAATGGCAACCTCCAAACACTCCATCTCTCCCTTGATCTTATTTGGGATGCACTCCATGTCCCACGAGTCGAGAAACCTTACATCAAATACAACAATGTGATGCGCCAAGTGCGCGATGCTTTCCAGGGGCTAACTACAAAGGATGGGGTTGAATGGCAGAGCATTACCCACCCCGATGTTAAGAATATAAGTATGATTTGAACTCATGGTGGATCAAAGCATATGGAAAACATGATTAGGAATATAATTAAAGATAATACAAAAATGTGATTAAGATAGTAGCAAGATAATGATAAGTGATTAAGCACAAAAGCCACATAATCTCATTGCACTAGAGTTGATCCAAGTAAATCCTTTTATAGCCCTTATGGAGCTCCCAATGTATGCTTTGTGTGCACCCTAGTGCCAACCATGTGTCCATAAATGCTCACACTATATGTGCCTCTTTGCCCTTTCCATGTGTGATCTTTTTAACCTTTGAGTTAACCTTTTACAAATGACCAAACAAATCAACCTTTCCCAATGTACCCTTAGTCTATTCCTCTTTATAATGTGCATGATCATCCCCTTTCTCTATTCATGTTGCACCCTCACACGTTGTTTTTCTCAACACCTTCCCTCAATGTGATGAGGGTCTAGCTAACATGTATTAACTTGACCTACACTCCATACTCATGTGGTTGGAGTGGTCCATCTATGTTGCTCTATGAGCTACAATGTTGGCTTTGTCTTGACACTTTACACACCAGGAGAGAAGGGTTACAAAACTAGGAGTTAGGAGCCATGCTCTGCTTATATCATCTACAAGAGATGATCGGTGTTGCCTCTATCCTGCAAGGCCACATCACTGTCTTCCTTCTTTGACATTACATTGGCTTCTTTGGCTCTCTTTTTATGCCAACAATCATTTGCTATGTGACCAATCTTACCAATGATGACAGGTTATCTTTGTCCTTGGTCCTTCTCTGGTCCTCGGTCTCCTGGTCCTCTTGAGAAGAGTGCTTTCTCCTCACTGTATCTTGAACTGAATTCCCTCAAATTTGCTTCTCTTCTTCTATGAGTGCTGCTTCCACTCCTGTAATGGTTAGATTTTGGAAGTTCTTCAAGGTAGCCACTAAGGGCTGCTTCCACTCCTACAATGGTTGGATCTGGGAGGTTCTTCAAGGTAGCCACCACTAAGGGCCCATACTCCTCAAGTGTCATGCTTTTTAACAATATGGCTATGAAATCCTCTTCTTATACTAGTGCCAGCCAAATGTTGAGTTATACTCTTCATTTTGTTAAGGTGTGCTAAAAGTGATTCACTATCCTTAATGTCCAAGCCAAAGAACTGTATTTTCAAGCATATTTTTGAATTCCTTTGCTTTGCCCCCCAAACAATTTCTCTAGCTCATCCTAAGCACCCTTAGATGTATCTTGTGATGCAATGTGATGGATAAGTCCGTCTCCTAATGCTATTGCACTGATAGCTAATCCCTTTTCATTCCAGCTTAACCATGTGTTCTTTTCATCCCCTTCATCCGGACATTTTTCCCTTCTATTTAGAATGCCCCATAGCCCATCCTTCATTAACATAAATTTTATTTTGACTTGCCATGTGTGGAAGGACTCCCCTTTTAACTTATCAATCACAAATGACATAGTCATTTTAAGGTTGAGAAGGTCAACACTTGAGTACTACTCAAGGTTAGTGTCTAATCTCAATACAAGGGAGATTTAAATGCAAGCGACCACTTCTTAATGTAAGACTTAGTTCCAATTTTCTAAATTTACCCTCAATTAATCCTAATGACTATTAATTATATTTTAATGATAAGATTAGTGCCCAAAAACTATGATTCGCAAGCTTGTGAGCTTGGATCCTTCAATTCAGCTTGTAGGAGCACTCCTTTATGGGGATTTTTGCATACATTGGAGGAACTTTATGAGAGGATTAGGCAACTATAAGATTATACCTTAATTTTCAAGAAATCAACGCTAATGAACTGTAAACGAATGACTAAATTTCTCCTCTTGTTGTGGCGCGTACGCTTGATGATTTTTGATAAGACTTGGGTTGTGAGCTCCTTAGGGCATGCACAAGGAGCTCACAAAAGGGCTCGGCTCGATTTAGCTCACAGGCGGAGAATGGCACACAAACATAGACTGTGAAGAATTATAAAAATTGAGTTAGATGAGGAAGAGGTGCTCCTAAAGTTTGATGGCAAATGGTGAGGAGATGAGGGAGAATCAAAGGCTTGAATCTTAGTCACAAAGGGGGAAGATTAAGATAAATGAGAGCTGAGATGAGAGCTGAGATTCGTAAAATAGAAGTAATTAAGAGCCATGGAGAGATGAATGGATCTAATATCATGTTAAGAATTCAACTATGATTTGAACTCATGGTGGATCAAAGAATATGGAAAACATGATTAGGCATATTATTGAAGATAATACAAAAATGTGATTAAGATAGTAGCAAGATAATGACAAGTGATTAAGCACAAAACCTATGCCTCCCACTCACATCCTCCACATCCTCCTCCACCCCCACCACATCCTCCTCCTCCTCCATCCCCACCACATTCCCCTTCGCAACCTGGTCCCTCATCTCAACCCCCACCCACCCACTGCTGCCCACCACCACCCCTTGGAACCTCCCGCCCTCCACACCAAAATCCTCTCAGGCACTAATTTTTCCTCCTTTCTCCCCTCCAACCACCACCTTACCCCTTTTTCCCTTGCCTTCTATGACACCACCTCAAGTAACCCCTCACCCACTCTCCCATCACCCCCTTCATCCCTCCATCTGGGATTGGGGCTGCCTATACCTCCCAAGGATATACCTTCTTCATTGACACGTCCCCCTCCTTCCTTCATTGCCTCTCTTGGCACACTAGCCTCATCCTCAGCTGCCCCACCTCCAACTAACCTTCCCTCATCCACCACATTGGAGGAAGGCAAAATCCCATTGCAACCCTTGTCAGAGCATGAAGAAGTGGATCTTCTGACACGAAGAAGTGGATCTGCCCCCTCAATCCCACTGCAATCCTTGTAAGAGCACGAAGAAGTGGATCTGCCCCTTAACCCACTCAATTGGCATGACCCTTTGGATCAAACGGAGTTCGAGCAGGCTATCAGCATCTTGCTTGACTGCCAACTCTAGCAAGCACCCATCACCATGCTCACCGATCCTACCTCAATGCCAAACATGACGCTTGGAAGTGTTAGCACCCATACCAACAATGTGACGGGTACAAACAACCATCATCAGATACTTGGCCCATCACATTTGAGCTCATGGGTGAGCAACTAGTCTAGAGATTCCCCTCCTCTTCAAACCATATATCTGGGAGGAGTACTGCAAGGCCTCTCTCGTGCGCTCCAAATCAACCCCGCGTACCTCCCCATTCGCAGATGCTGGGCCTGGGACCTATTCCGAACCGAGCAAAAGGAGAACCAAAAGTTGCAATTCAACTTCCCATGGTTTGCTCCACCTATGTCCTTGAACCCCTGCTGCATGGAGGCCAACTTGATCATATAGATGCATGCCTTCATCACCCACACTATGATTAGGTTCCCTATCTTGCAATCATGGCCACCATCAAATTTTTAAACCTAATCATCACACTCTTGGAAGCCTTTCCATAGTGGGAACACTGCCCACAGGGACCTCAAGGCCTCACCTTGAAGCAACTCTTAGTTGATATATGAGCGCATCCAATGGATGCTTGCCAACCATCTCCATACCTTTGAAGATATCATGGAGATGGCCTTTTGGACGAGCTCTATAAGGCCTTCCCCATATATCCCCCCCATATCCGAAATTGTGATATGGCTTCGTCTAGACCTACTTCCTCTACTACCGCTAATTCACTCCAGCTCTCCGAGGATGGACCTGAATTAGGGATGGGGGTATGTTAACCACACTAGTTAACATTATTTTTAAGTGTGGTTATGTTTCATGTAACTCATTTTGATGTAACTGCACTAAGTGCTTCATGTAAAAGATATATGGGATGACTGAGCTTACGACTTCTGTAATGTCTCGGCCATGAGAATGTACCTAGGTTACATAGAGCTAGAAGAATCAGATTTGGGCTGTCAATTGTAGAATGGGTGGCCAACCATTGTAAAAAGAGAGCTCATGTATATAAGTAACTTATGAAATATGAAAAGGGACAATCCCATTATCATATTTGAGTTCTTCCCTCTCTCTATCTCAATATTTTGTGGCTATGGTGGTAAGGTTGTGTAGATCTATGTCGCTTACTTGCTTGATTGTGGTGTGTGCATGAAGGTGATGTTCTCATTGCTCGCCTCTTCTTCTCCTTCTCCTTCTCCTTCTTCTTCTTCTCTCTCTCGCTCTCTTTCACTCTTGCACACATGAAGGCATTGAGTAGGAGTTGAGCTCTTCATGGCTCCTCACCTAGCTTGTGGAAGCTCCACTTTAGTGACACAAGTTGTGGTGGAGTGAGTCCCTAGCAACCTCACATAGGGGAGTTAACCCTCATTAGGGTTGGCTAATTGCTAGTTCCTGAACCGTCCCTTTCATAGCCTTCTTTCTCTTCTCCTCACCCTCTCTTTTGTGCAAGGAAGCAGGTTCATTTTGGTTAATAGATGTCTACTATTGTATTGGTGGGATCTTCTTACTTTATGTGGGTTTCCATAGTTCCTTCTCTCTTTGCTCCTCACCTATCTTGTGGAAGCTCCACTTTAGTGACACAAGTGGTGGTGGAATGAGTCCATAGCAGCCTCACATAGGGGAGTTAACACGCATTAGGATTGGCTAATTGCTATTCTTGAACTGACCCTTTCATAGCCTTCTTTCTCTTCTCCTCACCCTCTCTTTTGTGCTAGGAAGCAAGTTCATTTTGGTTAGCACATGTCTACTAGTGTACTGGTGGGATCTTCTTACTTTATGTTGTTAGTCGACAATTACATTAGGAGGATGTGGGTTTATTTCCTTTGGAATAAGTTCTTGGCAAGTTTAAACAATGGCATAAGCTTGTGAAGAATGAGATAATAGGAAAGAAGGTGAAAAAGTTCCATATAGATCGAGGAGGAGAATTTCTTTCAATGGAATTGGATAGCTACTGCAAGAAAAATGGCATCAAGCACCAACTTACCACACTGCTCACACACCTTAGCAAAATGGTGTTGTAGAATGCCATAATCAAACCATTGTGAAGATGGCAATTGGTGGCTTGGCAAGGTTAATGGTTGTCATGGTGGTACTAGAGTCCACCACCATGATATGTAGACATTAGAGCTTGTGCCTATTGAGGAATGGCAAGGCCTATGGTTATCGTGGTGTTGGAGTCCACCTTGCTGGGTTTTCTTGGTACCAATAATGAGTCATGTCATGGTTCTTGTGCCAGTAGCAATGAGCATAAAATTGTTGTTGTCTAGTCTTGCTTGAGGTGCTGGCTTACCCTACCATTGATGGCCTAAAAGCTTTAGTATATTTCCATGCTTATGTCCTTATTAGGACTAGTTGGGTACCCTTGGCTGATGATGCTTTAGATGATGCGTCCCCTATATTGGGTAGATTATGCACTATTGCCTCATGGTGGACAACAACACTCATCGAAGATATACTTCTACATCCTTGGTCTTTGACGAGGCTTTGGATGATGCATCCCCTATCTCGAGTGGACAACTTATATATCCTTGTCTTGTAGATTATGTACTATGTCTAAACAACTTCTTCATCCTCATCTTGTAGATTATGTACGAGGTCTATTGCCTCATGGGTAGCAACACTCATCAAAGATGTAGTTCCTAGACCTGTAGAGATGGTCATGAAGCCTCTTGCTCTTAAGATTGATCATAAATTGGTCTTAAGAGCAACAAATCATTCATTTTTCCACAGATGCTACATCTCATATGGAGATACATGGTTTAGCAATGTAATCTTGCATTGTTTCTCCCTCCTTTTGCTTAAGGTTATATATCTATGTGTAATGAGGCTCCATTTGGCTCCACAGTGAGTGAGAATCCCACTAAGAAAGTGTGTCTCAAAACCTCGTAAGCCTTTTTGAAGTAAGTTAGAGACCTAAACCATTACCTTTAAGACAACAGTTTAGGTCTTTGCCTACAAGGAAAAGTCCGAATGAGAAGATATTGGTGAGATCATCAATCTATCCCATAAAGTTGTAAATTTGATCAAACTTCTCCAAGTACTGAATGGGATCTCTAATTCCATCAAATTTGGATCATCCTTGAGATGTGGATTGGATTAGTTTTGCCCAACTCTAAGCCTGACGGTGTTATGTTTATCATAATCCCCATTCCCATTTTAAATGCTATCCTTAGCATTTCTTTTAAGTATTCATGTGTGGCAGGGAAACATAAGGAGGTGGTTGCATGAAACCCTTTGTTTTAGGGTATGGTACCTCTTGCCCCATGGGTTGTGCAATTTGCAATGGCACTTGTCCTACATTGGCCTGGCTTTGAGGTTATTGGCTTGCTATGGCTAAGGATACGTGATGAGATTGCTCTGATGGGTCGTCAGGTAGTCCTTGACATTGGCTATTTACCCTTCCTCGTGTTTCATGCTCCTTGTCCAAATGGAAAAGAATTGCAACTTGGTTTTGTGGTTTGGTGAAGGTGCTTTTATAATGAGCTCTTGTGGAGAGTGGGACTCTTGTTTGCACTATTTTATGCATTTTTTGTTGGCTGTATTGGGGAACATCAAAAGAGACATGTCCCGATTGCTAACTCTGGTTGTTGGGGTGCTAGTTGGTTGTGCCTTAGGATGAACCCAGTTCAGGATGATCGACACAAAATATTTGACACATTATGGCATCCAACATGGTTTGACCACTTTCTAATGGAGCAAACCTTAAGGTTCTTGGTCCCCTCGCTATCACTCTCATTGGAGATCTGCCAAAAAATGAGGTAGTTTAATGCTTCATGTAGTTTATGGTGCAGTTTATAGAGCTAGTTGGTGAATCTAGAGCTCAGAGGATTGTGGTGGCTCCTAGTTTTAGGTGTTCCACTATTCCTGTGCTCATATCTATGTTTCGTTAGCTCATTTCTTCTCAAAGCTCCTTGCTTAAGGTGGATCTTAAAGGAGTCTAAAATTTTTAGTTCGGGAACCCATTGTTGAGTGCAGGTTGTTTACTGGGATCAAAGGATTGGTGGGTTTGAGGAAGTTCAATTTGATGCACTACAGTTGATTGTATTATTATTTCTAATAATTAGTCTAGATTGGGTTTGCATTAAAGCCTTTTAGTACTTCTGAAGCAGGTTTGAAAATGTTTTTTTTTCTAGGCTCATGTTTGCAGAATCACATCACGTCTCGAGACTCATCTGTACAGGGTCATATATATAGGTTCATGTCTGTAGGTTCACGTCTCCAAGCTCACATCTGTAGATTCACATGTCCAAGCTCACAGGGGTGGCTACAAGCTCATATCTTTCTTGTATGATCTAGGCTCACATATTTTCCTTTTATGAAATAAGCCTACCTAGGGTATAAAGTTTTAAGAACTGGGTCTATGATAGGGTTATTGTGCACTGATTGGTGCACTTATTGGATAATAATTATACTTTAATTCTCTAATAATTATGAAGGATAAGAAGTTTTCTTGAAATTTGTAGCTCTGCGAATAATAGTACTTTAATTCTCCAATAATATTGCGAAGGATGAGAAGTTTTGTTGAAATTTGTAGCTTTGGAACATATTGTATGTGACAGGAAATTCCTCAAAGGACATAAGTATAACCTGACAAGGCTTCAAGGCAGAAAAATTGGTCAATACAATGTTAGGTATACCTACCTCTAGACTCATATCTCTAGGCTCACATTTGTAGGCTCATGTGTCTAGATTCACGTGTGCAAGCTCACATCTCATGTGTCTAGCTAGGCTCATAACTCACATATGTCTGGACTCACGACATGTGTGTAAGCCTAGTCTTTTTACGTGAGACTGTGGGCTTACATCCCTAACTCGAGAGTTAGTTTGGCATGATTTGTGGAGGTTTTTGAGATTTTTTGAACTTGATGGGGGTGTTTAATGGTTCTAATCCTAGTTAATGATTATTACGCATGTAATTAAGTGTTTTTTAATGTTGGATTTCATGCTTCTAAGTTACCAATTCAACATTGTATGAAAAAATATGAAATATATAAATAAAAATTTACTATTTCACTTTAAACCACACCTAATGGAACTTAATGATCATGTTTTAGAGTGGATTCCACTCTTAATCACAATTCCTAGGATATTTCTTGGTTCAATATAATGAAATCTAAGCCTTTGAGCTCCAAAATCATATAAATCACCACTGAATTAGGGTTTTTCCCTTCCAAGATATAAAACTAGAATGCGTTAATATTAGTAAACTTAAAATCCAAATTAGAATCAACAATTAAACACATCTTATGACTCTAAAGCCCTTTGTTTTTTGAGTTGTGACCTCCTAATCAATATGGAGAAGTATTGGGTAATCCCAAGCTTGGAATGGATGGATAAGTAGAGCTAAGCCCTGGTAATGTGGTGCCAAATATGTTCATGTCAAGAGCTTACCTTAGCCATGCCAAAGCATGTGTTGTTAGGTCTTACCTTAGAGCCACAATTGCAATTTCCCTATGTGGGTGCGCTAGCTCGTTCCTCATGTCCTTACTTCATTGTTACACTATAATGCTCCTTGTTGATGGGGTGAATGTAGTGCTCTCTATGCCTAGATGGAAGCAAAAAGAGAGGTGAATGTAGTGCTCTCTATGCCTAGATGTTCCTTTGTGATGGTTCTCTCTCACAATTGGTGGGGGCTAATGCAAGGAGAAAACCTACAACCAATCTTATCTAAAGAGAATTTAGGGGAGAGGGAGAGCTTGAGTTCCTTGTTGCAAGCAAATACACACACATACACACACACACAAGAGAGGGCAAGACACACGAGAGATGGATTGCTGAATTTTCTTCTATCTTCTGCTCTTCTCTACAACCATATAATTAAAATATAAGAGTACATACTATAAAGGAAAGTACTCTCCTACAATAACATACAATGGTCGGTCCATAGTGTGAACTTGACTATATGAGCTGGCACTGTAAGTATGCCATAGCTCTATTACTCCAAAAAGTGGTTGTCACATAGCCTGTTATCAACTAGCAGCATATCAACCATAATCTCACCAACCATGTTGGTGGCATAAGTGTGGAAGCTATCACCCCAAGCAGGTCATCAATGTCTGCATCACTAGTTGAGCTTAATATCTCAACACTCCCCCTCAAGCTTAACTCCACACATTGCACTCCAAGTAATCTTGTGAGCCTATGCAGATTCTCTCTGCCTAATGCCTTCCTGAAGATGTCATCCACTTGATCTTATGTGCTGATATATATTAGATCTACATCACCTGCTAGAACCTTCTCCGTCTCACAAAGTGATAATGTACCTCAATGTGTTTCGTTCTAGCATGGTATACTGGGTTACTGGCCAATTATATGCTACTCATGTTGTCAAAATAAATGAAAATTGTCCTATCCATGGGCTCACCCATATCACCAACAATGAGTAGCTTCTGAAACGAAGCTACCTCACAAGCTCCATATAACAGCACCCCTATACTCTGCCTCTGTACTCGATAAAGCAATTGTTGGCTGTTTTTATGGGAAAACTAGGCTGCTGAATTTGGTTGTTAGTAGAGGATTGGTTTAGAGCCATAACAAGCTCAGCTGAGTCAACAAGAAATAGATAATGTGAGCATTGTGAACAATAGTAAGCCCTGGATAAATTGTTAAGGTCCATTGAATGCTAATACATTTGAAAAATAACCTTTGTTAATGGTCCACTGAATGCTAATACATTTGAAAAATAACCTTTGTTAATGGTCAAGCCGACAAGGCATAATCAGCAAATGGAGTGGGCTGATAGAAAAAATCTGACAACCCAAGTGGGGGCATCACGACATACATCCAACTAGACCATGAGATATAAGGTAACCTCTCAGCATGGCAATGTAAAAAGGATGTGGAATCCCACAGAGATTGATGTAATGAAACTTGAATTATGCATAGTGACAAGGCACCAAGATGATTAATGTAATAGTCTGACTCCATTAGCATCCATGTCAATGAGTTACAAAGGTGAGGCGACTCAAACAAAGAGCTGGTTCAGCATAAGTAATACATGTTAGCAAGTAAAAGAGCACTGCATGCAGGTATGTGTCCAAGACATAGCACAATTGAGGGGTCAAAGGCATAAAAGACCACATACATCACCAACAGCAATACACATCATGTGTCCCCCCTCAAGAAAAACAACTCTGTTGACAATTAGTTGAGAATTGATCATCATCAAGATCAATGTCAGGCATAGCACCAAAATTGACAATCCTGATTCAGAATACCGATCATCTCCAAGATCAATGTTAGGCATAGTAGCATCATGCAATTCTGACAAGCGTTTTCCCCTTTGCCAACAATGACATATAAGAAGCAGAATCATTGCATCAACTGTTAAAGTCATCAGACATTTTTCACAGTAAAGACATGGGAAAATGAAGTATTATCTAACTGAAAATCCTATATGTGACAAGTGTTTTCCCCTTTGCCAACAATGACATACAAGAATCAGAATCACTACATGTAGCTATTAAGTCATCGGACATTTTTCACAGTAAAGACATACAAGAATCAGAATCAGAATCACTACATCTAGCTGTTAAGTCATCGGACATTTTTCATAGTAAAGACATGGGCAAATTGAAGTATTATATCTAATACAAGCAGTAGCTTTAAGTGACCTTGAGTACCTCAAACATCTACTCAATGCATATGCAAACTTACCAAATCAGCAATCTGCAGGTGGAATCAATAGGTTGAATTAGCTCACCGAAAGCTGACAACAGCAAGATGGTAGCAGACTTGGAATCAGGAGGTCTGATGTTAACATAGAGATAAAAGGGCCAGTGCTGATGTAGAGACAGATCCAAATCTCATGAGGAATAAGAAGATTTGATGTTGACATGGAGTTAGTAGTTTAGAGTTTGCAGATCTGATGATGCTGACGTGGATTCACCAGATCCAATGCTAACACGGAGTCACCAGACCCAATGCTAATGTGGAGTCAGTAGATCTAAAGCTAGTGTGGCATCAGCAGATCATAAGCTAACATGGCACCAACAGATTCGAATCAGTAGGTCTGAAGCTGAAGTAGAGTCAACAAGTCAGAAGGTAACATGGCATCAACAAGTCTGAATCTGACATGGAGTAAGCAAATCCGATGCTAATGTGGAGTCAACATATTTGATGCTGACATGGAATTAACAAGACATAAGTTGAAGCAATTAACAACAACAAACACTAAACCAGCTAATGGAGGGAATCTTAATTGGCTGAATGAATCACTTGGATGGACGCTGAAAGCCAAATACTGAGTGTTGAAGGCAAAATACTGAAATCCAGATGTCGACGAATGGAGATGGCTGAAGCAGAAAAGGTGTCTGCTGATTGGGTAAACCTGGCCAATGGAGTAATCCTAGCCAAATACTGAGTGCTGAAGGCAAAAGACTGAAATCCAGATGTCGATGAATGGAGATGGCCGAAGCTGGGCAACTACTAAATCCTGACAATTGAAGGATTGAAAGTTGTCTATTGATGTAGAAGATGTAATCAAATGAGGAACATTGATGGCGAAAGCTGAATGCCAAGCGTTGAAAGCTGATTGCTATAAATCGAAAGTCGCAATCAAGTGCTGAACGTTGATGGCTGAAAGCTGAATGCTAAATGCTAAGTGTTAAAAGGTGATTGTTGCTGAAACCAAATGGCTAAATGGTTGAAAGTTGAAGTTGAATTGCAAAAAGCTGAAGCTAAATGGCAGAAAGACTAAAGTTGAATGACTAAATAACTAAAGCTTGAGAGCCGAATGCTGAATGCCATAAGCCAAGTGTCAAATGCTCAAAGCTGAAACAGAAATATCTCAATAGGAATATGAAGTCAAATGCTTTAATGCAGAATGCCTAAAGCAAATTGGCTGAATGAGGAAAGCCAAATGCTGAACGGTCGTGAAAAAGTCGACTGAAACAACTGATATAAAGCATGCTGAAGTTGAATGTTTGAATGCGGAATGCCTAAAGCAAAATGGCTAAATGAGGAAAGCCAAATGCTAAACGCGGCTAACCAGGAAAAGTTGACTGATACAATTGATGGATGAGAAAAGTCCAAAGTCGATAGTTGAAAGATAAAGGTTCAATTATTGTGATAGGGAAAAACCAACGGAAACAGTTAAATGGCTGATAATTCACCAAGTATAGCTGAAGCTGAAGTTGAATACTAAATGTGGAAGTGCTGACTGAGGGAAGCCAAAGGAGGCTGATCTGCTGACTAGGCCAAGCTGGTGAACACAAATTAATGCTGGAACAAGAAGAATTGACAGACACAGAAGTCTAATTCCAAATGGAAAGTTGAATGGCTAATTGGGCTAAAGTGACAAATGCAAAAGTCCAATGTCAAAAACTAAAAGCAAGTACTCAAACATCAGCAAACAATAATAGAAAACGCATGCATAACTCGATAGATATCAAAATCCAATGTCGAAAGCTTCTGAAAGCTTAAATCGAGTGTAGTGCTAATGTGTGGGGTTGGCCTGAATGTACGGTAGCATAGATGAAAGCCGGAGAATACATAGAGAAGGCACAAACCCTAGATCTGTTGTTTGCAAGTGAGTGATGCAAGAGCTTACCTAGAAAACCAATAGGTGGGTACACCAAAGAGGAAGGCATCAAGGCCATTAGCAGGAGTTGAGGCAAGAGGAAACAAAAATTCCAGTGAACGGAGATGACAACCGAATGTGAATGACACCAATAACACTGCTCTAGTACCAATGTTTGATGAGGGAGAAGATGCTCTCTACACTCACACAGATAGACACGGACACACAGTGAGACATACAAGCTCAGAGAGCAAGAGAGTCAAAGCTCAATGATGGAAAGTACTCGATGATAATTATCTCAAATGAGTGGAGTACAAGAGTACTATAGCCCTTGCCCTTGCCCTAGGGCTGATGTGGCAACACACAAGAGTACTATAGCTCTTGCCCTAGGTATATAGTACAAGAGTAATATAGCCCTTTCCCTAGGGTTGGTGTGGCAACACACAAGGGTGTGTTCACATGGGGAAAGAACCCTTGCCAACATAAGGTAAAAAGTGCTCGTGTGTAGGGTTGTTCACACCAGGGACTTCCAGGCTAACAGACATTACTAGCCCAATCAGTATCTGTGTACCCATGTAGTATCTCTGTGCCAACATCATAGAAAAGTCCCACCTTATAGGCACCTCCATGCCTGTGAGAAGATAGCTCCTTAATCGAAGATGTGTAGCTCTCGGAGCTACCTAGGGGGTGTCGTACCTAAACAAGAAGGGGAAGAGATGATGATGCTCTTACCCATGTACCACTTCATTTCTTCCTTTCTTGCATTTTTCTTGCCTCTTGCTTGGCTCCTTAGCTCTCACACGAATCGAATTGGAGCTCTAATACCATAAAGAGAATGCGGGGGAGAGGAAGAGCTTGAGTTTCTTTCACACAAGAGAGAGAGCAAGACACATAAGAGATATGGATGGCTAAATTTAATTTTCTTCTATCTTCTTCTCTTCTCTATAACCATATAAATAAAAGATAAGAGTACATACTATAAGGGAAAGCACTCTTCGACAATAACATACAATGGTCGGTCCATAGTGCTATATGAGCTGGTGTTATAAATATGCCATAACTCTAGTACTCCAAAGTGGCTATCACCACAATCTGTCATCCATTGGCGGCGTATCAACCATAATCTCACCAGCTATGCCAATTGCATAACTGTTGAAGATTGCTTAGCTAAACATATAACCTTGCACACAAGAGAGAGAAAGAAGAAGAGAAACAACCATGCAAGGGTTGAGTTAGAGATTTGCACCCTAAGAGGATTAACTCCCCTTTGTGAGGCCGCTAGGGGCTCACTCCACCACCACTTGTGTCACCCAAGTGAAGATTCACAAGCTAGGTGAAGAGTAAAGAAGGAGCGAGCTATGGAAAGCTCAACCTTCACTCCATGCCAACATGTATGCAAGAGGGATCTTGGTACAGGGAGAAGAGAGGGGAGAGGAGAGGAGAAGCTAGATCATCACACCATTAACATGCACACACAATAACAACCAAGCATGCAAGCATCTACAACACAAACAAGCATCCACAAGCTCAAGAGAGTGAGAGAGAGAGAGAGAGAGAAAAACTTAATTGAGACTAATAGGATTGTCCCTTTTCATATTCCATAAAATGTCTTATATACAAGAGCTCTCATTTTACAATGGCTGGCAGCCCATTTACAATTAGGGGCCCAAAACTAGCTTCTTAGGTCTATGTACATCTCATTCCTATGATTGGCATTACACAAGCTGTAAGGTCAGACATCCCATATATCTTTTATCAATTAGTGCTTTGCACGGTTACAAAAAGATAAGTTACAAGAAGTGAGGCCACGCTTGAAAAATGATGTTAACCGGAGTGGTTAACATACCCCCTTCCTAACTCAGGTCCGTCCTCGGAGCTAGAACGGATCTAATGGTAGTAGATTTAATAGGTTTTGACAAAGTCGCGGCGTGAGGTAGGATGCAGGGGCGGCTCGATGGAAGACACGATAGCTTGTCTAGAAAGTTGTCTCCATCATATCTTTAAATGTTTAGAGGTGCCAAGTTGGCATCCACTGTGGACGTGCTCGTAGTAGCCAAAGATCTACTTCAGTGTTGGCCCTTTGTTGATGTCAAAGGTCAAGCATTGTATTCCTCATGATAGTGGTTCCAGTCGGGAAACGTCTCCAGCAGCGTGATGATCAAATTGAAGAATTTGATAGTAGTGACCACTACATAATCTGGCACCTGATCATATCTTTGGATAAATTCATGGATGCGCTGTAACATGTCTTCAGTGCATGGCTGTTGGGGTGTCGGAGGAGAGAACCATGAAAAGTTGAATAGAAGTTTCAGGTTCTTTTTCTTCTTGTGTTGGAAGAGACTCTAGAACCATCTTTGTTGGATCGACAGGTATTCAGGGTTTATTCGAAGGCGCAGTGCCTTGCAGTATTGTTGCCATATGTATGGCTTCAGTAGGAAAGGCTGTCGCTAGGCTGGCTGCTCGCCCATGAGATTGAACGTGAAGGAACGAGCAGGGATGGGTGGCCGATGGTAGCCACCACGTTGTCGAGGGGGATGCTCATGTTTCCAGTTGCGATGCTTTGCGCGTCGATATAGGGATGCATGACTTGGATGTCCAAGTGATCTGTGATCTTTGTGAGCAGCTCCGCCTGGAGTTGTCGATAGAGAAGGATCCGAATTGCCTGCTCAAACTCTGTTCGATCAAGCGGGTCACGCTAATTCAGTGGGTTGAGTAGAGGGTCAACTTCCTTGCGCTCACGTGGTGGTGGTGGTGGAATCTTGCCTTCTTCCAAGGGTGGAGGGAGGGGTTTCTTGGTGGCGGCAGTGACGGGGTTGGAGGGGTGGGTGATGATGAGGAAACAATGGCGAGGCTGGCACGAAGGACTTGGGGAGGCCTGGTCAATGTTGAGGGTAATTTGGTAGGGGCGGTGGAGGCCTAAGTTTAGTGTTAAGGTGGGAGGTGAGGGGGGGGTTGGTGAGGGAGGTGGAGTGGGAAAATGGATGAGTGTAGAGGATTGTGAGGGGAAGAGGGTGAGGGTTGTGGTGCCAAGTGGGGGTGGGGTGGTTGTGTACTGGTGCTGGGGTGAGAGGATCTGGGGGGAAGAGACTGATGGGAGGGAGATGAGGGTGGTGGTGGTTGAGGGGTTGGGCTCCTAGGGTGCCATCTCCTCCGTCGTTGTCGTCGTGGTCATTGTTATCTTCTTCGTCTGAGTATTCAGGGCTGTGAGCACTCGAAAGAAGACTTTGGTCTCCATAGCTTCCTCGGAGATAAACTCCATTGGAAACGCCACATGTGAGTCATTAAATTGCTTAATTCCCATGGCTTGCATGACCTCCATCTGGATATGACATCTACAATAAAGAATCAAGAGGCCAACTGGAGTATGGGGGGATATCATCTCGGCAAAGGGAGCAATACGCTGCATGTATGATCTCCCATCCGGTAGTGGTAGTGGAGGGCGTTTTGTCTGTTGGGATGGGTATGGGTAAGGACACAACCCATCCAGGATAGAGAGGTCGATTACATCATTTGGCTCCCTAGGCATCCCAAAGTGCAGGAGGTGCAAACCAACTCATGAGGTTTGCTTGGAGAGGGTGGGTAGGGAGATCGAAGAAGATTTGGGGGTGGGTGATGGAAATGAGGCCCTGGAAGAAGAATTGAGCTAGGAGGGCAATGCTGTGGAGTGGGATCTTGGTGGGGATATATGCATATGTGGTGTCGGAGAGGGGTTTGTCGATGAAGATGTTGTGTTGGAATAAGTTAAGGCAGACTGTCCTATAGTGGAGGTCAAGGGGCTGGCACGGGCTTTGGAGAGGGATGGTGAGGATAGGTAGCTCCGTCTCACAGTGTCCATCAAGGCATCAACCTTCTTCTTAGTTGCTGGAGGGGCCTATTGGTGGTGGTTGTGCGGCTCTTACTTCCGCAGCTTCCAGCTACGCCTCTTTTTGGTGGAGCGTCTCCTCTGTTATCTCACCGTAGCGCTGGAATTCGAGATTTGTTCGGTTGAGGGCCTCTTCCACATGGTTGTAGATCTTTGCTGGAAGCCTCTGGCTGTGGCGTGGGTGAGAGATAGGTCATGGTTAGGCCGTTGTGTTGCCTCCTGTGCTGCTTGGAGTTGGTGATGGAATTTTGAAATAGAGGAGAGGGCATTCACCAAATATTGCTCCTTTTCATCGAGGACCTGTTGTAGATGGATGTTGTTGAGGGTGGATGTGTACAGCGCATTGATCAAATGCTGCTCCTTTTTGTCGAGGACCTACTATAGATGGATGTTGTTGAGGGTAGATGTGTCCATGGCCTCTGCATTTTGCTGCTCCTAAGCCTTCACAAGCAACATTTGTTGTTGCACCAATGAAGCAATCTCTTGCTGGCAATAAATGTAGTGTGTCATCTGTGTGATGAGCTCACGGGCCATGTATGAGAAGCCCTAGGCAAAGTTTGGTACTTCCCCATGTGATTCACGGATGCTTTTTGCATAAGCTTCACTGGATTTGAAGCTACCAGTGTGTGCCCAACGGAGTGTTTCTACACGGTATTGAAGTGGGAGGATTGAGGAGAGGAGGGGCCCGCTTCTGATGATGAGTGATGAGGGGGGAAAGGAGAAGATTCTACAGGGGGTGGGGTTTCAAAAAGGTTATGTTCCAAAAAAGCTTGCCTTTGTGCCTCCTCCTCAATGGCCTTGCGTTTGGTGTCTTTAGCTTTTTGGTCTTCGGGGGTGGGGCCCTGGTTGAGGGAGGGTGGTCAGAAAGGGAAATTTGGAGAAAAAAATTGGCAAGAGTTTGGGTAGGCTGAAAGCAGAAAAAGTGAGGAAATGAGAGGGTGGGGCCCAGATATATAGTTTTCACATAAGGACACAGCTGTGGAAAATAGATGGTATAGGCATGGCATTTCTAGGAAACGGGCGTATTCTTGTGAATGGTATGGGCATACCATTTGGATATTTGTTTGGTACGGGCATGGCATCTGTTTGGAATGGGCGTGGCATCTACTTGGAACGGGCATACCAATTGGTTGGAACGGTTGTGTCCTTTGAGTGTTGAGGTTGGAATGGGCATGGCAGTTGTAGCTGAGGATGGAACGGTTGTGGCACTTCAAGTGGAGGTTGGTATGGCCGTGGCATTTGGAATTTTGAATGGTACGGCTATGGCAAATAGGATTTTTTTTAGGGCACCCTTTGTAAATAGGTTTTGTACTCATAAGCTATGTAGCCAGCACCCCATTGCGGGTTTTGTACACACTGACTACATGCCCAATTCGCCAAATGGAGGAGGCAATTCCAATTAGGAGATGGCAAGGTTGGGAATTCCTTGGGGGGTTCAGAGGCTGGTGACGAGGGAGTACCTGAGGATGGAGAGGTTAAGGGTTGATTGGGAGTACTCCAAGAGGGAGCTTGACAATGATGGGTGTAGGAGTAGCCAACAGTGAGGGTATATCTTTGGTATGGACTATGGGCTATTGTTGAGGGGGAACGGGGTTATCGTGAAGCTTTTGCTTCTCTTTCTCCTGTGCATTATTGGTGGAGGAGGCCACTTTGGGTTTCCATTGAAGGGGGTTGGTAACTGTGGGGAGTGACAAGAGTTGGAAGTTGGTTCCTTGGTGATTTGGGGACCCAAATGTGGTGATTGCCCTCATAGTAATGTTGAGCCTGAAGTAGAGGTTTTGGGATCCACCGAGAAGTTGTTGTTGGGCAAGGCTAAGGGTATGAGTGAGGATAGTTTGGCCTTGGAGAGTGTGTGGGCTGACATTTGTCCTGTACCCTGTGGGCTTGGGGTTGTCAAATTGGTTGCCTACGAGGGGGACGAGGAGATTGGGTTGCGGATATATAAGGATGAGAGTTGGATCTTTCCTTTGGGGGATCCATAGAGTGGAAGCACTTTTATAATACCCTTGCATTGTTAGAAGCCTTTTAGGTACCCACTGTCGACGAGAAGGCTTGCCCTATATGCATTTGTTATTGTTGTTAGGAGGGTTAGTGTGGTTAGTGTTGTGGGTGGGGTCAGCAATAGCAGTGGGGTTGGCTTTTGAGAGTTCAGATTGCTGCCAAGTGGAGTAGGGAAGAAGATGTGAGAGGCACTGGTGCATCGGGAGTGATGAGCAGCCTCTTTTTGAGCGGTATGGATCTGTGTGGATTGGAGGGTGGAATGATGGTGGTGAGTGGAGGAGTAACTTCTTGGCATGAGGGAGAAATGGGTATGGGTTCTTCGTCCATCATGAGGATTGTAACTTGGCTGGAGGCCACAGCTATAGGGTAGCTGTCCTTGCATCCTAGTCTATGTTGCACCGGTTGTGTCCATCCAACCTCTTCTGAGAAGTATCTCTTCGCGCATGGTTGGACACAACCTCTTCTGAGAAGTATCTCTTCGCGCATGGTTCTTGCAGGCATCACATAAAACTTCCTTTCCAAGGGATTATTTCCAATGTGGAACAAAAGTGTGACTGTGCCTAAGCAGTGAACTTCTTGAGATACCATTGTTGTGACCGTGGTGGAAAGAGTGTCTTTAAATGGGGGTTCCCCAAAAGGGAAAGCCATGTCTCATGAGAAATTAAATTGTAATCACCCTTGTATTTACAAGAGCTAATTTTTGGGCAAAGCTCGTCGAGGTGGTCATTCCTAACCATAACCAAGCAAGCTTCACCTCCCATTCTTCCTCTTCGAGGTCTACAACTTGGGCCATGTTGATCACTCTTCTGCCTAAGTTTGGCTTGCCTCGCTTTATTAGCCTCTTGTTGGGTTGTGTGTTTCATTTCTTCGTGGTCCTTTTTTCTTTGTTTTTGTCATGAATGGCCCTTAGGGTTGTTTTGGTTAGTGGGCCATAGTAGCGTTTTAATTTGCTACCATTGAAATATCTCACCATTTTGACACCGTCGAGTGTCTCTATGCACACAATGCCTTTACAGGGTTATCTCAGTAAAAAGGTTCTAAGCCTCTGAGCTTGAGTTTCTTTTTATGTGTTTTGGTGATGAAGAGGAGGACCATGTTGCCCTTGTTCATTTTCTTGTCCTTCAGCTAGTCATCGAACCATTGTTTACGTCTTAGACTTTCTACAATCATGCTATATACAGCTAGGAGGCGTGTTTTGTTAAGATTTTCAAGCTCAAATATGTGATAGCCAAAGACATTCCCCATGAGTTTTTCTTGTACATCAATGCGTAAACTTGGGACCAAGAACTCCATTGGCATAATTGCTTTAGTACCATAGGTCAAATTGAAGGGTGTGGCATTGGTAGTAAGCAGCCTTGTAGGAAGTTTGATAGGCCCAAATTGCTACCAGCAACTTTTGTTCCCAATCGTTGTGGCTGGCCGCCGCAACAGTTTTGGTGAGAATGGCACATTGAACTTTGTTGGTGCTTTCTGCTTGGCCATTAGCTTGGGGGTAATATGGGGAAGATTTTCTATGAGTGACAAGGAATTCTTGTAAGAGGAATTGGATTACCTCATTAATAAAGTGCGTTCCATTATCACTCACAAGCTTAAGGGGCAACCGAAGGGTGTGATTATTGACTCATATAGTAATTTTGCAGTAGAGTGCGCATTAGCTTTATGGGTAGCCCAAGCTTTGACCCATTTTGTACAATAGTCCATGGCAGGAAGATTATATATCTAGCTTGAGTGTACCTAGCCGCAGGACTAATGGGCCCAATGAAATCAATGCCCCACTTTTTGAATGGTTATAAGGACACAATAGGGTTTAGGGGCATACTATCCTTAAAGGGGGATTACCGCTCGTTGGCATTCATCACACTGCTTGACGTATTCCGCTGCATCAGCCATTAAGGTGGGCCTCCATAACCCGGTTGTAAGGACTTTGCATGCAATGATATTTGGCAAAGTGCCCCCTAGCAGCACAGGCAGAGTGAGCTTGTTCTAGAAGGAAGACATATTCATCTTCACGAACACATCGTCTAATAATCTTGTCTTTCCCTTGCTTGTAGAGTTGGCTTGTAATGAGTTGGTAGGGTGCCGTTTGTTTAATGAGGCGTCGGGCACGGTCTTTGTTTAGGAGGGGGTCAACTGGTGAGCCATTGGCTAGAAAGTGTGCTACCTCCTCACCCCACTCAAGAATTAAACATAATTGGAATAGGGCAGCATCTGGTAAATCATCATCAACTCCCGTGGCTTGCCATTGGGGATTCTTGACATGTGGTCTACCAAGACATGCTGTGAGCCCTTCTACACTGTGAGCCCTTCTACACTGTGACAATGAAGTCAAACTTAAGCAAGCTCAGTAGTCACCTGGTGATTCTTCCTGTTGTACACAGGGCTTGTTTACCAGGTATAGAAGAGATTGATGTTCTACAAAGGAGATAAATTTGGTCGCCAGGAGACAATGGCGAAACTTCTTAATGGTGTAAACCATGGCCAACCCTTCCCTTTCAGTCGTGGTATAATTTCGCCAGGAGACAACGACGAAACTTCTTAATGGTGTAAACCATGGCCAACCCTTCCCTTTCAGTCGTGGTATAATTTCTTTTGGCCTTGTTTAGCTAGCGGCTTGCAAAGCTGATGGGAAAATCTATTTTGTTGGCTAGCACACATCCAACAGCAAAGACAGAGGCATTGATGTGGACATGAAAGATAATGTCCTAGTTGGGGGAACTTAGAATAGGAGTACTTGCTAAGGCTTTCTTAAGGGTGGTATAAGCCTGTTGTTGGCATTCCTCTGTCCACTTCAAAAGGATCAAGAGTCCGTAAAGGGATCGAGCTATATCAACATACATAAAAATGAAATGCCGATAATAGCCAACATGTCCCATGAAACACTGGACTCCCTTAAAATTGGTGGGTGGGGGTAGCTCAAGGATGATCCCCACCTTGCTATCGTCCATGGAGATTCCCTGTTGGTGGGGGACAATGTGCCCTAGTATGACTCCATGCCTAACCCAAAATTAGCATTTGAGTGGGCTCAATGAAATGTTGTACAGCCTACATCTTTCTAACACCTTATGTAAACAGTCAAGGTATGCCTTCCACGAGGAGTTGACATAGAGGCATTTCCAAAGATATTCCTTGTACACATTTGCTGGAAGGTACCATGGGCATTGGTCAGCCCAAAAGGCATGGCACAATATATGTAAGTCCCCATTCTGTGGCAAAGGCTATTTTGTGCTGGTCTTTGGGGTGTCGATCAATACCTAGTTGTAGCCAAAGAATCCATCAAGGAAGTTGTAGGCTTCCTTTCTTGTGACTCATTTGAGCGCGTGCTCTGTAAAGGGTAAGGGATAGAGATCCTCTATGGTGGCGGCATTGACCTTTTTGAGGTCCACACACACTCTTACCTTCCCATTCTTTTTGGGCACTATCACGATGGATGATACCCATTTTGTGTGCTCTATTTCATAGATAAATCCGACGTCAATGAGTCTATCGATTTCTTCCATGACCATCTTGGAATACTTTAGGTTCATAGGGTAAGCTCTTTGTTTGACCGGTCTCGCTCCATCGACCATCGAAATGGTGTGTTTCACTACTTCGGCAGGTACACCCTTCATATCCATGTACTTCCAGGTGAAGCAATCTTGGAATCTGTGAGTAGAGTGATGAACTTAATCTCTTCCTTGTTAGATATGTCATCACCAATATGTACCGGCCTCAGGTCCTCTCGAGCCTGCCAGGCTAATTTCCTTCACCTTGGCTGGACCATCATATGAGGTCCCTGGTTGTCCGTTGTTGTGGGACCTTTGGGCCGAGTCATATTGCACAAATCTGTCAACCATCTGGAAGGTTTTGAAGTGTTTGGGCACTTGTTTGGTCTCTTTTGCCCTAGTGCTTTCTTCTTCTATCAAATTTTGGGCTTCTTTTTCCATCGCGCTAACTTCTTATTGCGTGCTATACGCGCAGAGTGACAAAGCTTTTCGGGTTTAGGTTAAGGATCAATGGGCTCCATTGTGTTTGGGGTGTTCATGTGGACCAGAAGGAAATTATTTATGAACTTCTTTTGCCATATGTGGTTGAACTGGTCATGTGCTTCAACTGCCCCTATATATTTTAGCCAATGGTGTCTGAATCGGTAGGGAAACATAGCGTTTTGGCCCAGGGAATCCATTAGGCTTGTGAGTTCTATGTGAGCATGTTACCCATGATGGTTTCGCTTTATCATCCTGTTCTGGTTCCTGAGTGGCGACTTTAGGCAGTATGTAGTGCTAAGCATGTAGAGAGATGTGATCTCTTGCCCATCGACTAACCTGGTTCCCATGCATCTTGGCGACTTTAGGCAGTATGTAGTGCTAAGCATGTAGAGAGATGTGATCTCTTGCCCATCGACTAACCTGGTTCCCGTGCATCTTGGAAGTATGTCCAAGGTAGTAAGGATATGCATCCAATTCTAAGAGTCTTTTGGCTCCGGAAGGGGTGCACATTCCTCACTATCCTTTTCATAATTTATTGTTTTATGGCACATTTGACACAATAGATGGACTGCAGTGGATCCGATAGTTGTTACTGAGTTCTCTGTGAAGGGTCTGCCACTCATGGGATGTATCTTTCACGTGTGTAGGTTGATCTTAACTGTCTGATCTTTCCTTCGAATGTAGATATGGTTTGTATCCCAGTTGTGGATCATTTTGGTTTTCCTCATGAAAGGTCGCCCAAGGATGCAGTCATATGAAACTCGCTGACATTCGAAGTTCATCACACCATAAAGGTGTGACGTGGAAGGTGGATCCAAGGATCTTTTCCTTCAATAGACCAATGGGTCTAGCAGTGGCTCTGTCAATGAGTTTTACTACTAGCAATGTTGTGTCATCCATGGCGGGTGCTCCCATTTTTCCTAGCATTGTTTTGTAACAATGCTCACTCCTAGGATTGCTGTGATGTGGAGGCCGTCGAAGGTTGTCGCAATGTAGCATTGAGCTCATCGCCTTCAAAATATTGTCCGAGCTTATGTACTTGAACTGTGGGGGTGCCAATGATCTTGTGGGGTTCAATGAGCTCGTCTTCCTCTAACTCATTAGAGTTGTCTAGCTCTATGGACTCTTGCATGCCTGCCCCAAGGCGTCCCTCCATCCAATCCTTTAGATCCTTCCATAAGCTTGGGCTACCTTGAAGTAAGGTGCCAATGGGGATTTGAATCTGAGAAGAGAGGAAGGAAGAGAGACCAACAATGTCTCTAGAAGCAGAGGTTGTTCTATGTAGGTTGTTCTCGAGCATCTAGTTGTTCGTGCTTGTTCAGGGACATTCTTTGGGGCTAAGACATTTGCTTGCTCCTGGTCTTGTTAGGTTGATGCCTCTGATATAGCATGAGTTGTTGTGGCCCTCTATCTATTCTATAGTTGGTGCAACAAAGGGTGGAGCAGGGTTGCAAATGTGGACACTCCGTGCTGGTATGGTTAGCTTGACAAATCGGGCACCTTACTAGCTCCCTCTTTAGATAGAGATTAGGTTGGCCAATCCCGATCTCAGTCCTCCAATGTTGGGTCATTCGCTGCATCAATGCAGTGGCCAACTGCTCAACCTGTTGTCCGGAGGTGGACTCCTTGCTCTTTCCATTAGATCTGGTGCTGGTGGTCTTGAATGAGGCTTCCGATGTACCCTCATGGTGTTCTTGGGAACGTGTTCCCTCTTGAAGTTGTCCTTGAAGTCCTTAGCACTCCTGCAGCATTTCTCGAAGGAGGTATGGGCCAAGGCATACAAGGAATTGTGTAGGGGTATGTTGTCCAGACCTTCCAGAAATCTCCCTCTTAACCTTTCATTAGAGAACTTGCCTCTAGCACTATAACATGAGTGAGATATCTGACTTTGTTCATGTAATCTTGGATGGTTTCACCATCCTTTTGTCTAACATTGTGTAGCTGCTCATCAACAGGAATCCATCTGGTTCTTTGACGAGAATTGTGTAGCTGCTCAATAGGAATCCATCTGGGGTGAGGCCAAAGACAATCACCTTAACTTGATTGTCCAAGTGGCCAAAGGCTTCACAGATCTGGTTAACATCTCTAAGTGTGGGATGGGGTCTCCAGTCCCATCGAACTTAATTAGCTTTGAGATGTTTGCAGGTTTGTTATGCTCTAATTTGGGTCATGGTGGTGCTGGTTGAGCTAGGGCTGAGGGCGTGATGCCCATGGCCACCCCCTCCCTATTTCCATGGCTATTTCCATCCCCCTCCCTATTTCCATGGCTATTCTCAACATTTCTGGTGTTAGCCTTGGAACGGGTGCTAGTTGGGGAATGATAGGTGGAGGAGCTGGGCCAGGTGGGTAATAGACCATTGGAGGCCCTTCTCTCATGGATGGATTGGGTTGTGCCTTATGTGGCCCCATGTGGTGGGTATACTCTCCGAGGTGGGTATTGTTGATATACAAGTGGCCCAGGCTGATGTCATGGGGCCGGTAGGCCCTTTCTCTTTGATAAGACATTTTAGGCCCTTGGGAAGTTGGATCTGGCCCTGGGTTTAGTATGGGTCTTTGGGGCCTAGAATGAATCAACCACCCTCGAGATGGGCATGGCTCTCCAGACTGGTGGATTAGTTTTGGGCCCAGAATGAATCAACCACCCCCGAGATGGGCATGGCTCTCCAGACTGGTGGATTAGTCTGGGTTTGCTGCCTCTTGCTTTCCCCTATTCCTGCTTTGGGATATAGAGGCGGCATGGCGGTGTGGGCTCTCTTTCCTGTTGGTGTTCTATACCTCTTGCCCTAGGATATGGCTCATTTGAGACTGTGTGTTTCCCAGGATAAAGTTGCGGAGCCTCGAAGCAAGGCTTCTCTGTGAATGTGTAGGAGAGGTGGGGTCTTACTCTTGGATAGGTGGTTTGTCCATATGTGCTTCAAGTTCTCCTATTTCGAGGTGAGGAGTTTCTCGTCCCGTTGGTAGGGTTATCTTCGCTCTCACTAGTGCTGTCAAAGACTAGCACCATTTGGCTCCAAGCTGTATTGACCGATGGGTTTGACCTTATGAGAGAGGGAGCTTTAGGAGAGTTTATATCGTCAAAGAGAGGGTTGTTTCGCACCAATTTTCTCGAACGTAGGTGCATGAATGTGTGGAGTTACTGTGCAGGACCCGCTTGTGAACAGTCTGTTTTTTCCCTCTTTTTTGGGAATGGTACGGCCATACACTTTAAGATGGTACGGGCATATCCTTCTCAAAGGGAAGATGACATCGGCGTATGGTTCCTGGAACACACGTGTGTGGCTTCAGGAAGGAACATGCATGCGCTTTTGGATGAAGAAGGTACGGGCGTGGTAAGCAGAGGTACGAGCGTATGCTATAGGAGAGGGAGAGATGGTATGGGCGTCGCAAAATGACATGGACGTACGATTGATGTAGCCAGGGGGCAAAAGAAAATGACATGGGCATGGCAAGGTGAAGGGAACAGGCGTGGCATGTTGGAACGGGTGTATGCTTTAGAAAGGGACGGATGTGCGCTTCAAATGGTACATGCGTACGCTGTAAATGGTACGAGTGTACACTGTAAAGTTTTTAGAGATTTTAATGCTGCAAGGCGTGGCATGTTGGAACGGGTGCATGCTTTAGAAAGGGACGGATGTGCGCTTCAAATGGTACATGCATACGCTGTAAATGGTACGGGTGTACACTGTAAAGTTTTCAGAGATTTTAATGTTGCAAGTCTAACTGCCACCTATAAATACTCTGACAGTGCAGTTGTACCCCTTGTTTAAATACAATTTATGCTTACTTAATTATTCCCTTTGTAATGCTCATCACTGCCAAATTGATGGTTGGAGGTCTCACTAGGAATGGAATGGGTGTGGCAAGTTTGCCACGGCCGTTCACTGTGAATGGAACGAGCGTTCACTTCTCAGAGGTTCATCCAGAATGGTCCCCACCACCCTAGAGTCGCTCCATCTTCAGTGGTCAAGCAGGATGTTGTTGTTGTACATGTCATCTCCATTTGTTGTGACTGTTTAGATATGGAGGAGTTTTCCCACGCTAACACAAAGATATGTGTTCTGACACTTGACAATTCATAGCATCTACGCCATGCTAATTGCTAAACCAACTGCATTAAATTGCATTGATTGGATTTTTTAGTTATCCATATACATTTTTTTACTCATACATCAGACATGATCCCCAAAAGTCATTTAAGTTAACGTCTATGCATATGTTTAAAATTGTAGGATGGACACTTTAAAAAATTACACCATTGTACAAGTTCAACTTGTACACATATTTGTACATGTACAAAGCTTGTACACGTATGTTTAAAATTTTACGATAGGCACTTTAAAAAGTACATCATTGTACAAGTTCAATGTGTACACATATTTGTACAAATACAATCATATGTTAACAAGTCATACGACAATAACATTGGTATATCGTACATGTCTAACTTGTACCTGTGTATAGTTTAAAAAGTACATTAGATAATTGAGCCAAAAAGTACACATATGTCTTTAATTTTACATCACTTTGCTCTATAGGTACACGTACAATTATAATTATATGTTAGATTATTCTATCAGTATACGCTATTGCGTACATTTGCTCGGACGTTTTTAATTGGTACGTCAAACATCTCAAATTGTCCGTTTGTGTATCCAATTATCCATGTAGACATAAATTGTCCATTGCCTCTCCTAATGTGTCACATAAATTTTTTTATCAGTATACGCTATCAGTACTATGCGTACATCTGTTTGAACGTTTTTAATTGGTACGTCAGACATCTCAAATTGTCCGTATACATATCTAGCTGTCCATGTATTGCCTCCTAATGTGTTGCTTGTTTTTGAGGCCAAACCCCCCACCAAACCTCAAAAGTGGACGATCCACTTGAACAAAACTCTCAAAACAAAAAAATTATTAGAAACAACAATTTGATCAACTATAGTACATCAAATCATACCTTCTCAAACCCATTGAGCCTTTGGTCCTATCAAATGAGATCAACATTTAACAGAGTGCTTTCTAAACAAGAAGGGAAGCTTTTGTTGAGTCTACCTATAACGAGGAGTCTTGGGAAGAAATGAGTCAAATGGTCTTAGAGATAGGTGGAGGAACCAAGCACCAAGATTCGCCAAGCCCCAAATTCACCAAACGAGCTTAGTAAACAGTGTTGTCAACTTAGAGATGGGTGGAGGAACCAATGACCACCAAACGACCAACCAAGAGAGGGAAGCACCAAGATCCGCCAAGCTCCAAATTCACCAAGGAGCTTAGTAAACAGTGCTGCGAACTTCATGAAGAAGGCATTCAACCTTCACCAAGCTCCAATGTTGGAGCAGGAACAATACCATCAAGGTTCACTCCAATAGGAACTATGCAAACCATGTCAGATGCCACCTTATTGTTTTGCTAATTTTTGGCGTCAATTCCAAGTTGGGAGTGCCACAAGCAACCCCATTACCTCCTCTATGGGTAGAAGAAGGGACAAGTCTCTTTTGCAGCACCATTATGAACAAGCAATCCACAACATAACCCAGAAACCAATCCTTCTCGTTGCACACTGTGCAAAGTAGGAGTGTAACCTCTCCAAGGGGGCCACTTTAGACACTTTTACACTGTAGAACCAAGTTCGAGTTTCTCTAAGTTTGGATGATGAAGAGAGAAGGAGGGTACCTGCTTTAATTATTCCATCTTTTTTCCTTTCCAAAAGGTTTAAGGTATATCTTGTGTTTCTTTTGTTTCCAAAAAGGTTTACGTGGAAAGAAAAATAGATTATTTCAATAATTTCTATTATGCTTTGTGTGAGAGTGGAGATGGCTTCCCTCTATGGTTAGGGTTTTCAATATACATTAGGGTTTGCTCCTGTGTGTGTGTCTCCTCCCCCTCTACTGTTCTTTCAACATGGTATCAGAGCCTTGTGCTGTTTATTAGGGTTTATGAGTGAGTGAAGAGAAGAGGGAGAAAGAAGCTGTGAAGAGAAGCTGTGAAGCTTGCCATTGGAGCTGTGAAGCGGAGCACACCAAATACTATCAGATCTGAGAGCTTGGCCTACCGGGTAAGGTCTTCTAAACATCCTTGAGCGGATTGTAGGTGATACAGGCAAAAACAAAGCAATTTAGAGCAACTCAAAGCAAAGCAAATTTTTGGTTTTTGGAAGCTTTCCATTAAAGCTTGAAAGCATTGATGTATGGTGGAAATACATGCAAATCTGGCAAAACAAACATGTATCTGACAATGAGAGATGTATTGGCAATCCCTATGCAAGCCTTAAACAAATTTTGGAGCAATTTACATGCATTTGAATGAGTGAAATTATTGGTTTTTTGAGCTCTCACAAAACAGAGAAAAGGAGGTGAAGATTTGATGCATTTGGAGTGTGTTTTTGGCTAAAATCCAACCATTGACTGGTTGCACACATACTAAGTGTCTTGGACACTTGTAGACATCTTCAATTAATACTTTAAACCTTCCCAAATCCCTGTAGAGCAGGCGGCGCAGCTCCTACTGTGAAACAGGGCAGAATTTTGTTCATTTTGGTACGAGGAGATCAATTACTCATTGGTTGCTTGATACATTTCACAATTGCTTTAGCAATTGGTTGCTATACACTTTGGAGAAGAGGGCTATGTGATTGGATTGATGAATTATGCCTAATTGAGCTGGGAATGAGCTGATTAAACAGGCTGTCCACAGAGAAACAGAGCAATTTTAATTGAGCAATTAATCTTTGGTCTTATACAATTGGACAAATTCCTCTTACATGGAGTTGATGGACACTATTGCTAAGCTAATGAATGCCTGGTTGCTTAATTTGGACAAATATTGAAGAAATTAGAGCCATTTTACTACTGGTTTTTTTGGTTTTTCTGATTTTTCCCAAAACAGAGAAAGGGGTTTTCAAAAATTGATATGTACACATGTCAGATGGTGTTGATACTCTACATTGAGGTTGTTTAGGTGTCAGTGCAAGTTGTCCATACTTGATTGCACCACTACATTGTGATTTGGGGCCGTGGAAGCGCATCAAAACAGGGTATCTCGGACTGAGTGAGTCAGTTCATCTTGGATGCATACAGGATGATTTTCTACATCAAATTTGAAGATTGGTGGTTACTTTGGAGTATCTGGAACACTCATTGGAGTGTGGTTGAGCTGAGGAAGGCTCGGTTACAGATTTGGAAGAGTGCGGAAGGTGCACATTAAGCAAACATGTCGGATAATCCAGTACAGATTGTTGGTGAAAAGCTGGATAGGAAGAACTTCCAGGCATGGAAGTACAGGATAAAAAGTTTCTTGAAAGGAAAAGGATTTTGGAATCTCATTACAGGTGCTGAGCCAGAGCCTAAGCTACCTCGACAACCTACACAGCAGCAGCTTATTGCTCATAAGCAATGGTCAGAGAGAGCATTCAAAGTGCTGCATTATCTGTCTATATGTATTTCTGATGCTATGCTCATACACATACAGGATGCTGAGAATCCCAAAGATGCATGGGATACTTTGGTCAAGATGTTTGATACAGATACGAGTGCTCGCAAGTCTCAATTACGACAGCAGATACACAATGTGAAAAGGAATAAAAGGAGCATACATGATTATGTGCAAGAAATCAAGAAGTTTGCAGATGCATTGGCCACAATAAATGCCCCCATGCCTGATGATTTGGTGAATATTACCTTGCGTGGTCTTGGCAAGGAATACAAATCTTTTGATACATCTATCTCCGTGAGGAGTACAGGTTTACCAGACTTTGATGAGTTGGTTTCACTCTTGCTGGTTGAGGAAATCAAACTCAGTGATTCATTTCTGGATGCATCTACTAGCCATGATGATAATGGCAGAAA
Organism: Cibotium barometz; assembly: GCF_041138505.1. Lineage (NCBI taxonomy): Eukaryota > Viridiplantae > Streptophyta > Polypodiopsida > Cyatheales > Cibotiaceae > Cibotium > Cibotium barometz. Next base: position 46,668,772 of record NC_141088.1, read on the forward strand.
TCAGGCTTTCTACTCGCAGAGAGGCTTTAGAGGCAGGGGGAGATTCACATCACGTGGACGTGGTGGTAATGGTCGTGGATGGCAGGACATGCCTCCACAACAGAATTTTCAGCCTTCATATGGTGCTCAAGGTGGTTGTGGATATACACCTCAGAGAGGTAGAGGTAACCCCCGTGGGTCGAGAACGTTGGCAAGGCCAAAAAAATTCTATGCAAGATGTGGAATGCCATTATTGTGGCATATTTGGACATATGGCGAGAGATTGTTTCCGCAAACAGAATGATTTGAGAGGGGGTAGAGCACAACGTGGTGGTCATTATGGTGGAAATTATGCACAACATGGTGGAAACTATGCATCAAGCAGTAATGATGGCACTGCAAATCATTTGTTTGCCATGAAGCATGTTGTGGGTTCTATGACGACAAATGCTGAGAATGATGACACATGGTATATGGACTCAGGAGCATCAAACCATATGACATGTCATGGTGAATGGTTTGAGCATATGAAGCCTATGGATGTCAAAGGCTATGTGGAAACAGGTGATGATACCCAGCATGTCATTACACATGTTGGAAGTATACCATTGGTCATACATAATGGTCAAACAAAGTCTATGTCTGATGTATTGTACGTGCCTTCTATCACAAAGAGCTTGGCCTCAGTTGGTCAAATGGTGGAACAGGGATTACAGGTTCGTTTCAACGAGCATGGTTGCTTCGTTGAGGATTTCAAACATGGATGTAGAGTCATTGCTAAAGGCAAGAAAGAAGGCAGATTGTTTAAGCTGGATGCTGGAATTCCTGAGCTAAAATCAGCCATGTTCTCCAAAAGTAAAAATGTGGTACAGGACATTGATATGTGGCATAAGAGGATTGGACATGTCAATATATGGAGATTAAAGAACATGCAAACAAGAGGCATTGTCAGTGGATTGCCTAGGTTCAAATATGATGGGAATATGCATGTTTGTGAAGCCTGTCAGTTTGGAAAGCAGACAAGGTTGACGTTTCCTAGAGAAGGAAATATGAGTAGCAGGCCACTTGAGATATTACACAGTGATGTATGGGGTCCGGCACAAAACCCATCTATCAAAGGCAGTCTATACTATGTGACATTCATAGATGATTTCAGCAGGATGACATGGATATACTTTCTGAGAGAGAAGAGTGAAGTGTTGGAAAAGTTCATGGATTTCAAAGCTTTTGCAGAAAAGCAATATGGCTGTTGGATTAAATGTTTGAGGACAGATGGAGGTGGTGAATACACCTCAAAAGCTTTTGAGCATTTCTTGAGGAAGCATGGAATAAGAAGACAGTTGACTTGCAGGTATACACCTCAGCAGAATGGTGTGGCTGAGAGAAAGAATAGAGTCATATGTGAAGTGGCAAGGGCAATGCTTAATGAAAAGGGCATGCCAGATTACTATTGGGCAGAAACATGTGCTACTACAGTGTATATACTGAACAAAACACCTACAGTAGCCATTCATGGCAGAGATGCGGCTTACAGGTTATAGGCCAAACATTGGACACCTCAAAGTCTTTGGATGCATAGCTTATGTACATGTGCTTGATGAAAGAAGAAGGAAGTTGGATCCTAAGGCAGAGAAATGTGTATTTGTTGGATATGCACACGATCGAAAGGCATACAAATGTTATAACCCACAAACTAGACAAGTGGTCATCTCACGAGATGTGGTGGTTGATGAGCTTGCTAGTTGGTACAAAGCAAAAGATGAGGGTGTCATTGAGTCACTTGAAGCTGATGTGCCTGTGAACTTGCCACCACAAGCTGATGTGCCTGTGAACTTGCCACCACAAGCAAGTTCTAGTTCTACTTCTATGTCTGGGCCAGCAGAGGCTGAGAGTAGTACTATACGTCCATGGTCAGGACGTTTGAGGCATGAGAGTGTGAGCACTGGGAGTAGTGCTATGGATAAAGAAAAGAAGAAGGTCGAAGGAATTGGAATCACGGGTTATGAGTCATCTAGTTCAGAGAGTTTGGATGAGGAGCTTGGCATACCTGTTTTACGCACACCTGGTGCTAGGCAGGACAGATATGTGCCACCACATGCTAGAGTTACAGGTGTACAGAGTGACCCGCATGCATTGCGGAGATCACAGAAAGTCAGATATCCAGATGACAGATTGACATATCGAGATTTTGCTATGCACTATCTCTGCACTATGCATATATGACATCTATGGTGAAGCATGTGGAACCTACATGCTATACAGAGACCATCAGGAGAGCATGTATGGGAGAAAGCAATGGATATAGAGATGGACGCATTGGTCCATAATGACACATGGGACTTGGTTGCATTACCAAAGGACAAAAATGTTATTGGATGTAAATGGGTTTACAAAGTGAAGTGCAAATCTGATGGTTCTATTGAGAGACATAAAGCAAGATTGGTAGCAAGCTAATGGCTAGGAAATGCATCAAATGGATGTCAAGAATGCATTTCTAAATGGAGATCTAGAAGAGGAAGTGTATATGGCACAGCCAAAAGGGGTATGTACACCCAAGATATCCCACTCACGTATGCAGATTGAAAAAGGCATTATATGGTCTGAAGCAAGCACCTCGTGCTTGGAGTGATAAGATGAGCAGATATCTTATCTCACTTGGTTTTCAGACTTCTACAGGATTCTTCACTCTATGTGAAGAAGACAGAGCATGGGATTGTTTTACTCGTCATCTATGTGGATGACTTGATTATCACAGGTGATCATAGTGCAGATGTGATGCATGTCAAAAAAGCTTTGAGTGGGCAATTTGACATGAAAGATCTTGGTGAGTTGAGATACTTCCTTGGAATTGAAGTGGTCAAAGATCATGCAGGTACATGGTTAGTACAGCGCCAATATGCATTAGATATGTTGGCAAAGTATGGCATGACAGGGTGTAAGCCTATGAGTACACCTTTGGAGCAAAATGTGAAGTTACGGACTGATTATGGCGAGGAATTGGATGATCCTTCTATGTACAGGAAGATGGTTGGTAGTCTCATATACATGACTATCACACGCTTGGATTTGAGTTATGCTGTGGGGCTAGTACGCCAGTTTATGCAGAGCCCCAGAAAACCACATTTGGATGCAGTGAGACGCATCATGAGATATGTGAAGACCACTGCACATTATGGTCTACTTTATGAGAGTGGTAAAAGCTTGGATATACATGGTTACACAGATGCTGATTGGGCAGGTAGCTCCTATGACAGAAGGTCTACTATTGGTTATACTTTTACACTTGGAAGTGCCGTGGTGAGTTGGAGTAGCAAGAAGCAACCTACAGTTGCTTTATCCAGTACAGAGGTGAATACAGGGGTGCAGCCATTGCTACTTGTGAGGCAGTATGGTTAAAGAATCTCTTGGAAGATTTATGTGAGCCTATTGATGGCAAAGTTGTCATTCATTGTGACAACATGAGCAGTATACAGTTGGCAAAGAATCCAGTATTTCATGCGAGGACCAAATACATAGAGGTCCATTATCACTTTGTCAGAGAGAAGGTGCTAGATGGTATAGTTGATCTTCAGTATGTGAAGACTGATGAGCAGGTGGCAGATATCTTTACAAAGCCACTTAACAGGGAGAAGTTTGAGTACTTTCGGATTATGTAGGGAGTACATGGGATGAGCTTGAGGGGAGTGTTGAGAGTCTTGATATCCCAAGCTCATCTACATCTTCATCAGCAGTACATCATGAGCTTGAGAGGGGATGTTGAGATTCAAGCTTGATGTCAGTGTGAGCCAGCTATGCTATGTGCTGGCAAATTAGGTAGGAACATGTGTGAGACATAAATGACCGCGTGTCCAGCTGGTCATAGTGTATGAACATTAGCTAGGGTTAGAACACAACTCATAGAGTGTTGTGTGTATTATGGATTAAGACATTATGCTTTGTGTGAGAGTGGAGATGGCTTCCCTCTATGGTTAGGGTTTGCAATATACATTAGGGTTTGCTCCTGTGTGTGTGTCTCCTCCCCCTCTACCGTTCTTTCACCATAGGAACTATGCAAACCATATCAGATGCCACCTTATTGTTTTGCTAACTTTTGGCGTCAATTCCAAGTTGGGAGTGCCACAAGCAACCCCATTACCTCCTCTATGGGTAGAAGAAGGGACAAGTCTCTTTTGCAGCACCATTAGGAACAAGCAATCCACAACATAACCCACAAACCAATCCTTCGTTGCACACTGTGCAAAGTAGGAGTGCAACCTCTCCAAGGGGGCCACTTTAAACACTTTTACACTGTAGAATCAAGTTCGAGTTTCTCTAAGTTTGGATGATGAAGAGCGAAGGAGGACCATCTAACATGTACCTACATACCTTTCTTTAATTATTCCATCTTTTTTCCTTTCCAAAAGATTTAAGGTATATCTTGTGTTTCTTTTGTTTCCAAAAAGGTTAAGGGGAAAGAAAAATAGATTATTTATACGCGGAGAATTCTTCGCAGAATTCTTCCCTCCCCTTTCTCCCGCCATACCGCGTAAAGCATATTAAGTAAATCATTAATAATAACTACCTTGAAACCTCCGCGTGCCTGTTTGCCGCCAATCTTTCCTCGCGCTGCCAGTCCGTCGTCAACAGACGCTTGTACAGACAGGGCTATGGCAAGCACATTTGCTCCGGGGGAAGTGCGGTCTTATGTAAACTGAACTTGAGAGGCAAAGGGGCATTGGGAAAAAGATGGAGACGGTCCGCTTAGCCATGACAAGACCTTCAGAAAGTGTCTGAAGGTATGCGGCCCTTGGTGAAGATAGAGATGGTAATGATTTGCTGATTTAGCCTAGCGATGGCGGAAACCGAAGCATAGTTTTGGCCTGAGAGAGAAGGAGAGAGGTCGTGGATAGGGCTATTTGGAAAAGATGGAGATGGAGATGGTGATGATTGAAGCCCTGGCTATGGCGAGGCGCCCAAAGGAGAGGAATGCTTCTGCAGGATCTGATGTGGCACAGTTCAGCTCTGACGTGAGGATGGCTACGGCGATGGTACAGCCATCATCATCATTGTTATCATCACGATCATCATTAGCAGAAGGGGTCATGGCTAGGTCAACGCCACAGCAGATGGAAGTTGAGATGGCTGAAGCTCTCATGGCTACCATAGATGTCCGGGAGCTTGAGATGATGATGGTCATGCTCAAACCGTGGGAATCCTGCGAAAAACAGAGGGGGAAGTGGCGTAGAGGGGAAAGGGCTACTGTGGACATGGAGACAGAGATGGTGTTGCTGCAGCAGACGGAAATATAGTCAGTCTGTCACCGTGTGGCAGTGACACAACAGATGAAAGAAAATGTAGTCCACCACCATGGTGTCACCAGAAAGAAACTTCGACATGGAAAGCAATCTCAGACGGAAATGTTGCCTGTAGAAACCCCTGGTACAGGGAGGATTTCCCAACCATCGGCAGGGCTTCTCCATTGATGCTGTAGGCGCCTTGCTACCCTCCTCATTCTTTGTCAAGCTGCAGCTTTTGCTCCAGCCCTGCCCTGCTTTGTCTCTAAATTTACTGTTTTTGCCTCCATTTTGGACGGATTCGAAGCTCCGCTGTGATCTATGTGCCGTCAAACTCCATGCCCCTTGCTTTGTTGGTCAGTTGTATCAGGTGTATAGATTCTTTAATCTTGGGGCTATGCGAAATAATGTACCTTAGCCTTATCTTTCAAGTCTCTCTGTAATAGGCTCACATTGCATTCTTGAGAAAGGACATTCTTGCTGTGATGCTTTGTTCTCTTCATTTGTGCTGTTCTTCATGCCACTGTACATGGTGCGATTATTAAGCGATTGTGTATGTGGAATTCGGTCTGATTATGCCCACTGGTCCGTTTATGTCCCTAGTCTCATAGTACTACATGATGTCTGAAATTTAAACATCGATGTACACTGATCTTTTAGGATGGCACGCAGTAATTGCCACGACGATCCTCCTCGTACATGCATGTTGGCAGCAAGATCCCCATATCCTCAGCTCTACACTATTATTCTCACTATTCTTGCCACTACGATCCTCCTCGTACATGCATGTTGGCAGCAAGATCCCCATATCCTCAACAAGATGACCATATCCTCAGCTCTACACTATTATTCTCACTATTCTTGCCCTTGCCACAACGTTCACCCACGTATCACTCTCTGCTCTCTCTCTTTGAGTACTTAGCAGTCTTACAGTTTGTATGCTTGGTCTCGCCCTTGACTGGGCTAGTGTTGACGAAGGTTGAGGATCTGCAAAGAACAACTAGCGATTGAAGGACATCAGCAAATGTCATCAACTTGGGTGCGTGTTTTTGTGGATCACTTTGTATTTGTAGGATCCCTCTTACTCATGTATTAAATTGACAATGATTTAATTCAGGAGAGGGAAAATGTGGATTATTTATGTACTATATATATTTCATCAACTTGGGTTGATTTTTTGGGGGAGATCTCCCTTACCCAAGCTCATAGATTGGAAATCTCCCTTTGTCCTCCTTGATTACGCATGAATTTTGGAGAAGCTATGTGTTTCCTGCTCATAGGCCCTTAAAGCATCTATCCAGGTTGTTTGCATCTTGAGGCCCTTAACAGACCGCCTAAGGGTGTCACAATACCACCCAACATGTGGGCAGCCAAAAAGTGCCCTGTGCACTCTTGAATGGGCATACCCCATTACACACCAACTGCCCATGTTGCGTTATTAAAAAAGTGACTGCCCATGCATGGGCGTCCCCTTTACACACTGTCCTTCCTCAACGTGCATCTCACCTTTAGCATGTTAACCTGCGTATACATACAACATGTAAAGAGCTTGAGTCATTGCATGCCTACTCCCAATTTGGTGCTCAACACATAAGATACAAGTGCAAGTGCAAGTGCTCCTACTGTCTTACTATACTATGGAAGAATGAATTGGTAATCAATGATCACTTGTAACTTACAGGATGCTTCCAAACTTTATCAATACCCTGCAAAAGCAATTTCCATCCATACAAATAGATAGTTGGGGACTTGGACCCCATCACCATAGTGACTGTGGCTACATCTTGCTCTCTTTGAGAGGAGGGGAGGGGATGAACTAGATTTATCTTACCCCCTCCCCTCCTCCCATCTACAAAAAAGAATGAGGATCAGTAGTAGGCATATGAAATTTAAAAACCAAATAAACATAATTAAATAATCCAAAAGATATTTGGGAGATATTTAATAAAGCCAACAAAATATGATGTCTTAGAGAAAAACAAAATATGATGTCTTAGAGAAAAACAAAATACCAACATTGTGTCCAAAGTCATAACATCCAAGCATTGTTTCGTCCCTACTCACTATTGTCACTCTCATCAGTCGAGTCATGATCACCAAATACAATTCTCACATTTGTCCTCTCTCTCTTTATACATAACTCTAGCAAGATTATCGCTCCTTGCAGCGCCCCCAACCTGGGATGAATCAGGCGGTGCTGTTTTTGATGATTGTACCCTCTACACAATCGATGAGGTCTCGGTTTGCACCAAAGCTGTAACCTCAGCAAGACCCACTTGTAGCCCATTCTGAATGATTGGATCCAAAGCGAATGCATCATTGTTTGCTCTCTCCACCTCCGCTTGTGCCTCTTGAACCCAGTCCTCATCAAATGAATCTCCATGCACAATCATTAGGGAAAAAGGGAGCTCATTTTGGGACCTTTTACGGTTTGGAAAAATAAGCTCTCAACCAATGAACAGAGGGCCAACGTAACGTTAGAAATTCACAAAAATAAGAGAAAATAGATAAAAGAAACAATATTTTATGTAGGTACAAGCGTGCTACATTAATGTGGAGATTGGTTTTTTATTCTCACAAGATCTTTGGACATGAAGATAGAATCTAGTCTGACATTTTCTCTGACAAGGGCCTTCCCGCTTCCACCTTCCTTTGAACTTTGAAATGTTGTGCTGCCTTTCCTTCGAAAGGTCTACCATTCTACACCACTGCCTCATTGTGCAGCAACCTCTTCTTTTCCAAAACTGCTCCCTTGATCCTGTTTGGCTTAGAGTAAGATGTTTCTTGTCAACTGTCTGTCTGCCCACTTTCTCTTTCTTGAAACTTCACTTTGTTATCTTGTTTACATTACTTTGCTGTGGTTACAGATTCACAAGGTCTCCATGGTGAATAAAAACTATGGCCGTTCTTGTGGAAGACGCTCTGTGGTTGGATGATAATGCTATGAAGGCAGAATTATACCACACATCCTTATCCCGTCGACCTGCTTCTTCTATTTCTTCGGTAGAGAATTCAAGTACAGTCAAAACGGAAGGAACTTGGGAAAGGTTTAGTGTTTCGAAAGGAGCATGGGTGCTCATTCAACCTAGCAAAAGAAAGAGACCCCAGACAAAAAACATTTTCTTGGCATCATGGAAGGGAAGAGTACGAGATTTTAAAATCACCAGATATCGGTGAAAGAAGTTTTGATTCAGCATGTGTACATGCATAAAGAACTTGTCTTGCGAGACTATCCAAATGATCTTCCGCAACACAGGCCTAATTGTATATTTTTCTATTGTGGTTTTGTTCTTTATGAGGTGTATGGATTTTTAAGATAAAGCTTTCTTTCTTTGCTTATTGACATTCTTGTGTTATTTTATTTCAGATTTATACCCTTCATCGTATGAGACATGGCAAAACATCGATTGTATTCTGGGATTTATAGATGTTTTGCATGGATCGATAGGAGAACAACAATACCAAGGTCGATGTGCAACAGAGCTACCTCAATCCGGTATATTTTTTACTGATCGTTTTTATCAGTTGTGGACAATGCAAACACACATGGTGTGTTAAGAAAACAAGACCTTCCGGCATGGAATTCAGTGGATTGGCCTCTCCCACATTTTAGTATTACAGAGGCATATAGGGCCAAGCTTTTCAAAGAAGTACAGAAAGCTCTGAGGCCCAATATTGCCACAAGGATAATAAAAATTTCTTTATGCATGCCTCTCACAGTTTTTGTAGACTTGTTTAATACCTTTCCAGTGAAGTTTTCAAAAACAATGTTCACAGTTAAAGCAACAAGTCTGGCATGCATGCCACAATTTTTGGATAAAGGTTGGGATAAGAAGACATGTAGTTCAGTGTTTTGTGAGGTTGTCCAACCTTCTATGCAACTGAAGTACATGGTTGCATCACAAAATTTTATTTTTTCTTTTTATTATAAGCGCAGTCGAATGCTAGGTACAAAACTAGTCCCAATGGATCAAGATGAAGATTCTTTTGGTGCAGAAAATAAACTTCTTGATATTGATGTTGTTGAGAATGGTGATGTGCTAGTCAATATCTCATTAAGACAATGTTGCTCCCTAGCTCAATTGCACAATGACATTCTATTTGAGACAGAAGGTTCTATTTCAAAGGACTTTTTATTTATCTACAACAATAAGAAGGTATACCATGTGACTTATCCTAGTCTCATTAAGCACTGCTATTAGTTTACTTTACCCTATTGTTTCATATTGCTTTTTTGCAGGTGCTCAAAAGAAGAGAGAGTTCAATAAAATGCAAAGACATTGAAAATTTAAAAATTGAGATAACACAGACTCCATAAACAAAGGTATTATATTCAATAAAGTAAAATTATGTACAGAAGTGTTTAATTATATATGTAGAACATATTCTTGACAACAATTTTCTATTTATCTACAGGCTGATCTAGAGGCTGCTCTACATGGTCCAAGCTCACCGTATCATCTTTATTTGGAGAATCTATTTTCTGCTGCTCCATCCTGTCGTGTACAGTCTCTTGGTGCTGCTCCATTGTCTCCTCTACTGCCCCTGAAGCATCTGTGCTGCTCCATCATCTCCTCAATAACATCAGCAGAGCAGAGCAGGTCCTTGTTCTTGTGGCTTCTCCTTATCAGCACTAGGTCCTTGTTCCTGTGGCACCACATCCGCATCATCTGTGTCATCAAGGTGTATGACACCTTCTCGGACTTTAGAGCTCTCACCCAACTCGACAGCAGCTGGTACAATAGGTTTGGGGGAGGCATACTTCAAAAACTTCCAAATTATATCATCTCTGAAACTATATACATAGTTCGAGCAGAAGCTATCTTCTCTCATCTGCAATGAGATATGATGATTTAGAACACTTTGTACCAATATCAAATTTTTTGAAGCTAAATAAAAATTATTTTTTCTTACAAGCTCTGGCTGTCCTATCTCAAAATAGCTTGAAAGTATATATTTGGCACTAATCAGCACTCTCCAGCCGCGCAGCTACTTGAATCATCTTGTTGTGGTGTCTGGATAGTTGGAAAGATATGTTAGAAACTATTAATATCTGAACAAAATAAAATTATTCAATAAGTTCAAAGGCATAGCATGAAATAGACATCAGTAGAGGGAACGACTTTCTACCTTTAAATCTATTGGCTCTATTGAATCCAAAATATTGACATTAGGAGGACAGTGATCCAATGCATCTAGAAGCCTTCTAATACAACTGCAATACATATAATTCAGTTAGTGTGCATTAAATCCAAATAATGAAGTTTAAAGTTAAAAATAGCACACAAACCACTTACAATTTCACCTCTCTGTGTGTTTTTCTAAGAGAGTTGAATAAAAAGCATTGCTTCTGCTGGGGATGTCAATAGAAGCAAAGCTCCAGTGGTGGTCACTGCATAAGGAAAAAAGCATTAAGAAATCAAAGGCTACAAGAGTTCTCAATCTTGAAGAAAAATCCCAAAAGAAGCAGTCACCCACATACTTGTTATGGTATGGAAGTAGCAAAATATCGACATGATCAAAATCACAGTGTCTGAACCAATTGGAAATATCCATGGGAGTTTCCTTTGGATCTCTTAACTTGAAGAAAATTGCAGGATCAATAATATGAACTGTATGCTGTACAACATGGTTCAGCCAGCTTCTCATCATGCTACATTGGACAAAACAATAATTAGGGTAAGGTGTAAAGGAGGAGGTACAATAAGGATTGTTTTGCAAATAAATATAAAATAAAAGACACTTACTAGAGCATTGCAAGAATGATAGTATCTGAGCAATACTCATTCTTATGAGCCAATGCTGCCAAGCATGGTTTTGTCAAGTCAAAATTATTCTCTAAAGTTTCATCTTCAATATGGACAACTATGTTAGAGCCCAGCTCCTGAAACCTTCTCTGTATCTGCAGCTCCATCTGTACAGTCTCCACATCTATAGCAGATTTGGATTCTTCTATTTGCTGCTTCAGTGACTCCTCATAAGCAGCTTTCCCTATGTCTTTGAGTGGGTTACTTCAACAACCTTCACCTTATCTACCTTCAATTTCCTTGTAGGTGGAATTAATAATATGTCTCTCATTTTTATGTCCTGCCATTCCACAGGATGGACCAGCTTGTCATACCTTCATCTCACTCTGGGGACAAAGTGTTGAAGTCTTTGGCCATCAGAGTTACCCTGTGAGCATGGGCTGCTACAAGCATTGCATCTTCAAAGTATTTCTCCAAGTAATCCTCTGCCATTTCCTGTAAGGAAAGAATGGCAGTCCTGTTCCACCTGAAACCAAAGTGCCAACTATCACATATTTCTCTCACTAGTCTCTGAAAAGGTGCCTTGGGGATTGCAAAGCCTATAGCTTTTTGTTACTTTCCTGATCTCCTTTAGCACACCTGTAGAATGTTTTAATCTCTTGGACTTTTGCTGGAGCATGCTCATTGGCTTCCCCTTCCTGCCATGTGCAACTCTTCCCTTTGGAGGCACACTAGATTCCTTGATATCTGCCCCAGCTGCTGCTGCTGCTGCTGCAAGCCCTGGCCCCTTGCCAGCCCTCCTTGCAGTTGCCTTGGTTCTTGCCATCACTCTGAAAAGCTGCATACAAAGCAATGGAAAAAGATTACAACCATGGAGAACATGGAATGATACAAGAAGGCAATGACAAGGTGGATAAAGCAACATTTAATAATTTGTAACAAAACGCGATTTTGATAATTTGAAATTCCTAACAGCTCACCATCGCGTTTTCCTGCAAATACTTGAAACAACATGCTATTACATTCCTACAATGAATTCTCTGTCTTTATAACTACAAACAATATGGATTGAGTTTATGCAAGGAGTATACAGCCTTGAATAGCCTAGAAAGATACAAAATCACAATGATAGGGGTGGATGAAGCAGCAGTTTCAAATTTGCAACAAAATGCGATTTGGGCTGTTTGAGATTCCTTAAGCCCCCTCCTCGCGTTTTACTGCAAATTCTTGAGGCAGCATGCTGGAGCATGCCTTTAGTCATTTCAGTGTGTTTACAACTTGGTGCAAGATGGATTGAGTCTATAGAAGGCAAGAAGTGATCAAGCTCTCACTCAACAATCCCAATTCAAAAGTCTTCCTGCTTCTCCTTGCAGTGGAAAAAGCTAAGGAATGCATATAATATTTATCATAATATCTAAGCTACATCACATCAATCAGTACCTTACCCTAATATACTATTAAACAAGAAGAAAAGGAAATAGTGTCTTACTGACCTGGAAGCTATCTGTAGGTGTGTTGTGCTGGTGATGAGTATCTTGTGCTGGGGATGAACTTGTGCTGCTGGTCAGGATGCTGATGGTGTAGAGTAGGGAGGTAGAGAGGCAAGAGAGCTGAGTTAGGAGAGATTAAACAGGAGTGAATAGATTATTGCAAAATACAAATAAAGTAGCTAATAAATACCACACGTGTGGAATGTAGTCATTTTTTCACACGTGTGGGTCCCACCCAGATCTTTTGGAATTTGAAATTTGACACGTGTGAAAGTCACTTTTTGCCTTGGAAATTGTGCCAATCATGATTTCATAATCAGATCCATTAACACTCTTCCCTCCCCGTCTTCCATCCCTGCCAGCACCCTCCCATCATCCTTTTCCTTCCTCCTCTGATCACTTCCTACCCAACACACTCCATCCACTCTACTGCAACCTGTCTGAAGACTACTACCACTGCCAGATCTCCAAGTTACCTAGGCTGCAGCTCAAGTTTGGAAGAGAGCAAGAGAATCACCAGGGCAACTCCAACAGTATGGAAGAGGAAAAGAAAGGTCAGAGATCTATATTCTTTTCAATGTTTTCTGATATATATTTCTTCCATCTATAGAATTCTTGAATCTTACTGCCTAGGAATCTGGTACATCACCCTAGGATTTGATTAGAGATGGATATGAATAGGACTTAGAAGTTTTCAACAAAATGCGAGGAGAGTGCTTTACATTTTCCAAATGGTCCAAATCGCGTTTTCCTACAAATTCTTATATTAGTTTTAGTTTTCATTTCTTCCTCTTTGTTTTGCTCTCTTTTGCCCTGGGGAATTCCTCCTAGTATCATTTACTGTCCAGAACATTGTAAGATGTTCCTAGCATTTGATTGGAGATGGATGTCAATAGAAATGGAGAATTTGCAACAAAATGCGAGGAGAGTACTTGACATTTTCCAAATGGCCCTGCATCGCGTTTTCTTGCAAATTCTTGTGTCCCTTTTGGTTTTCACTTCTTCCTCATTGTTTTGCTTTCTATGTCCCTGGGGATTTCTTTCTTGATGATGAGAAAAGTTTTTGCTTTGGAACAGTTGATTCTCAGGCCCCTCCTTTCAAGAGGAAGCTGGACTTTTCTGCTGCTATACTCAGACCACAGCAATCACCAGGTGATTCATGTGTGCTCATGAAGAGAGTTGTTTGGTGATATCCTATACATTCCCTGATTGCATATGTTAGTATACAGAATTCATGATATATAAATTTTTGTTCAGGAAAAAGCAAGAGACTAGAGCAGAAAGGTGAGTCTTCCCTTTCAAAACAAAGGGAACCAGAAGAGGACAAATCTCCAGATTTGCTCCTATTTGACTTTCTTCACAAGTGCAAGGCTCAGAGGAACTTCCACATATACCACAGTATTTTCAACAGGGAGTTCACTATGAGCTCTGTTTTGGAGCATCAGAGAGATTTTCTTTTAGACCATTGGGATACCTTCAAACAACTGACAGAGGCAGGAAGAATTGTGGAAGGTGAAAAGGTTTTTGTGCATATAAATCATATTGTCTCCATTGATGACAGGCTGAGGTACCATGTGAATAGAAGATTTGACAGCCTGCCTGAGGAATATAAATTCAGTTGTAACTTGCACACCAGAAAGTGTAGAGTGCTTGAGGAAACCATGGCATTCCTTATGTACATTGTCTTCCATCAGCAATCTCTAGAAGAGCAAGGGCAGGAGGCTGAAGAAGAAGATATATATGTAGGCGGAGGTAAAAGAGGATATTCCTGTGGCAACAGATATCGCAGATATGGCAGAGCAGGAAGAAGATATCAACCTCGAGGATGAGGGGCTGCAAGTGGCTGCTCTTGACCTTGTTCAACTGAGGACTGAAACTCTTAGGGCAGCACAACCAGTTGAAGATTTTGATGTTCAGAGTAGCAACTATGCAGTGCCCATGCTTCCAGGTGTCTTGATTGGTGGTAAAGATTATGTTTTCCTCCATGATATAGAGTGTATGTTCAATTTGAGGGAGGACTATGTCATTTCCCTTATTGCCCAGGCTTCAAGGCTTGATAAGGAGGTTGGCATAGAGGATGACCATTCACTACTGGCTTTGGAAACAACTTTTGATCCTGCAGAGGCCCTTACTATTTGTTTCAAAGAGGCTGAAAATTTCCAAGAGCCAGATGAAGCTGCCTTCCAGCTCACCCAGGAAGCTATGAATCTCTCAGCACTTCATAAGGAAAAGCTTAAAGAAGAGGCTGGACTGGAGGGGAGAGGAATAAATCTTTGGAAAGATGAACTTCTTGTTGCTGATGAAAATGAGAAGGTATGATCTTATTACTTCAAATCAAATACTTTATCTTGTGTTTAAATGTTTTGTAGTTATGTATTATTGTCTCACTCCAATCTTTTGATACGTGGCAGCTACAAATTGAGGATGACACATTCCTCCAGAGAACAAGTGGAAGCAGGCCGGCTGGGTTTGGCAAAATGTCAAGCCTAGCTCATTATATTCATGATCTAGGCAGTGCTAAGATCTTGATTTACC
This sequence comes from Cibotium barometz, assembly GCF_041138505.1. Taxonomy (NCBI): domain Eukaryota; kingdom Viridiplantae; phylum Streptophyta; class Polypodiopsida; order Cyatheales; family Cibotiaceae; genus Cibotium; species Cibotium barometz. The sequence goes on from NC_141088.1 coordinate 46,683,796, forward strand.
ATAGGCAGTTGAGCAACAATGGAGAAGCCATTGTTTACTTCTTTAAATGTTTGTCTAGGGTTTTAGGTGGACATGATCTTCCATGGCAAAAGGAAAAGATCATTTTAATAGAGAGGTTGTCCGCCATAGATATATTTGGGGATTATGTGAATAAGCAGGCCTCTAGGGCCTCTTACTTTTTGTCTTACACTTCTTATGTATTAGCATGTGGTGTTAAGGAGCCCAAATGTCTGGAGGGCTATGGAAAACACAAGCTCATAAGGTTTTGAGAGCCACCCATGATTGCATCAGGCCACACAATCCAAGAAGAAGAACACGTGGCCCGATAGCTGAAGACAAGGATACCCCTCTCAGACAAGGATACCCCTCTCAGACAAGCAACAGAGGCAAGCATTGATAAACAGACAGTCGACATCAAGCCAACAAGGAAGAAAAAGAGTCCAGTCAAGTTCAAAAAGAGAGTTCCGACTGGCAGGCCTTGGGTTTAATAGGATTTAGTCATCAAATATAGCACAAACATTATGTTGAAGTTGAACTGATTTGTACAAAGTCTTTGATCCTCATCAGTTCCTTGTCCGTATGGACGATCAGTACCCTTTTGCATTTGTCCCATCACCGTACGACACTTCAGTACTCTTCCCACACTCAGTAGCTTCTAAAAGCGTTTGACACTCAGTACCTTATTGGTAAGGATCAATAGTGTGTCTAGCATAATTAAGTAGTATTGATTGAATTTTTTGTGTGTAGCTCATGGATGTATTGATGCTTGTTAATATAGATCACATGTTTCACAAAAGAAATACTTTTGATGGAGTCTCAAAACATATAGGCATAACACCAAGAGTCACTTGTTCCACAGAATAAAAATCTATTGATTGAGTTTGAAAACATGTGGACATAACACCAATAAGTTACAAACTACTATTCATGTTTACTTGTCCATTTATGGTTTCTAAATATCTTCGAATCCCTCCATTGTCTATGTCTCTCTGCTGCCATTGAATTGTCCAAAGTTTGTCTTCGTCTTTGCTTTTGGGCTAGAATAAAAGCAAGCTTGACTTTGGAACTAGCAACTTTTCTTTTAGCATGCAGCCTTTGTAGAATGCCTCGGTAAAACCATTGGAAGACTTCCTTCAGACTATTTGCCTTTTGACTCCCTCCATAGTGTTGTGTGTGTCTGAAAAATGCATTACGTGCCATGTAGTGAGACCTCTCCATGCCTTGGGTAGACCAAATTGCTGGGCATCCATACTTTTTGACAAAATAGGGAAGGTGGTTGTAGATGATATGCTGTTTTCACAGAGACATAAGAATGCATAGTAAGTTATAAAAGAAAAGAGGATCACACTTAAGTAAAAGAAGAAGACATCACTTTACCATGTAGTGAGTTATATTGCAGGCTATCCACGCGTCTTTCATTGACTTCCCAAAATGTTTAATTGCCTCTTCAAAGTTCTTGTAATCACTCTTTGTCCATGTTACATTGTCACAGAACATGAAGAGTTGATCAAGAGACCTCCACACCTCTGCCTTCACATTTCGTGCTTCCCCATCTGCCTCATGATCTTTCACGGCATTATGGACTTGCTTCCACAATCCATAACTAATCGTTGAAACTGTTCTACCTTGCCTTACTTGCTTACTACTGTGTTTGGGTCGAGACAAGAATCTTCTTGCCTTAACACCACCAATAGAGGGCTTGATTGGTACCTCCTTGCCATTGGTAGACTTTTTAAAATCCTTTGTGATATGAACATCACCTCCATGCAGACCTATATCGGATAACACTTTTTCCAATGCATGAAGAGCATCCTTTCTATTTCTTTCGGGACGGAGTTTCCAGGCAAATCCAATATACAAAAATACCAATTTCTCAATAATTCGACATAGAGCATGCAATGTGCATATGTGAACATTACATAGTGGAATGTCAAGAATGGCCTTGAAGTCAGGGTCAACTTTATCTCTATTAGGTGCTCTCTTCCACCATTTGGAATCCATTACTTGAGCTGATTCTTTGCAGTAAAGACAAGGAGACTTTGAGTTACCTCCTTTACTAACGTTATACATGCACTTAAGTGTTTTAAGATCCCCCGCCATGTGCCACTCTACTTGAAAATCACCTTTTCCTGCAACATGGAGATTCTCTCCTTGCACTTGTCTTTTAATTATTCTTGGTATTTCCGTGTGGTGAAACACCCAATCTAGTGTTTCATGGTCTTCTGTCTTCACCTACAAAACAAAAGTCTTACTATAAAAGATTTGAAAACATTGACTAAAATCAAGTACGAAACAAAAAATGATCATACCTGGAACGAGTCTAACCACCATATGTGTTTCTCCGACTGCACACTAAAATACTTCGAACTCACTTCAGTCAATGATGTATCAAGTGCTCCATTCATCAATGTAATAGTAATCCTTTCCATTTTCTTTTCCTTTACAACCTCACACTCATCCAGTTTGATAACAAATTTCAAAATGCCTTTGCACTCTTCAAATGTTATTCCATAAAACTCGACCATTCTTCTTTGAAGTTGTTATAGAGATCTACAAATATATTGTTCCAAGGGTCATACACAGTGGTTCCTTTACCACCATGAAATATTTCTTCAATATGGATATATTGTCCAATAAACTCATCTATACTTTCATTCAAATGACCTCTTATCTTCCACACGATTGCTGGATTTGGCAGTAAAACTCGATTAATCCTTTGATCTCTCAAAGTTGAGGATATCGCATGGAAAATCAAACTATATCCCTTCCTGCTAACTCCACTAACATCAAGAGCCTCTTGGATTGTAGTACCATCAACTTGATTATTGGATATAAAGTCCTCTACAACATTGCGTTTGATTGTTTTGTATTTTTTTTCTTCAATCAAACCTTTCGCTACACCACAAGAAAGCAATCCTTTCATTTGTTTAACTGGAAGAAGGTTGGGATCCATATTTTCTTTTGCAGGCTCCAATAGTTTCCTATAGTAACAACATAATATGCCTATATTATTCAACACTTCCAATCCTGTTTTGCGTAATTTTTCATTTTTTGGAATGTTGAATAATACAGGCATTTGAGAGCATTTTTGAGTATAAAAAGCCCGCTCCACAGGCATCCGTGAACTAGATTGAATGTAGTTCCAAAAGTATCGCTCAGGGGATAATCCGTCCTTACTTCCTTTAAATGGAGGAAGCATCCAAAACCTTGCAGGGTAAGCACAATCACCAAGTAAACAATAATTGCCTAAGCTGTTTGATTCACACCTTTGACCTAGATCACTTCTTTGGAATACATTCCAATCATGCATAGAACTTGCCCAACCAATATCATAATCCCAAACCAAGCAGTTAGAAGCAATGGTCATCAGTAAAATTATAGAATGAAACCCCTTCCGATTAAAGTAGTCCTCATGGTGCACATGAGGGGTAATAATTGGAACATGGCTACCATCCACTGCACCAATAACAAACGGAATGCCATGTATTGCCAGAAATCCTTCAGCCATGATATGCATTCTATAAGAAGAAGTCCATTTAATGTATTGGTCATGAAGACCTGATGTGGAGATTGTCACAAAACTCCAGAATGATCGTCTGGCATGAAGACGTGGAAACCCCATACAAATCTGCTATTACTTGTAAGTTTGATCCTGTAGCTAGACGGTGCAAAGCCACACATACACGCTTCTCCACACTAATTTCCTTTTGATAGTTAGTGTTAGACCGTTGCAAGCGAGGAGCAAGCCGTGCAGTCAAGAAGTGAAATGTTTCCTTGCTTAATTGGTGTAGAGGCCTTTCTACCTCTCTTGGTCACAGAGGCTTTGTTAGAAAATTCAACCTCCTGCACCTCTGCATCATCTGATTGTTGGACTTTACGTTTTATTGAAAGTTTTTTTGGAGCAGAAACCCCATCCACATCACTTCTCCCTTTCGGAGTCAAAGATGAGATGTCCTTCTCTGCTTGTGAGGGTTGCAGACTTTGATGCAGAGACTGATAGTAGCTAATTGGGTTGGGCCGTTGGTATGGTGTAAACGTAAACGGTGAACCACCAAAAGTGAGCAAAGGAAAGTAGGATGCCTGAGAATATTGGGAGTATGAGGGCATGTACTCGCTGTGTTGCAAGTTATGGGAATCCATTGGGGGATTACTAGAACGTCAAAATAAAGGGGTTAATTCGATTGCAAATACAGCATGTTGCATAAAATAGATCACCTTTGGAAATAGACGAATACAAAACATGCAAAAACAACAGCATGTTTTCTGTAACATGTGTAGTTTCTAGAGCTGTAGAAAAAAAAGCAGAGATGTTGCAGAAAATACAGAGAGATGTAGAAAAAACAAAGATGTTACACACCAAATGCCGGTTGGTGGCACGTGGTGTGCTGGGCCAATGAATTCAAGAGCATGCAAAAATAACATGTTTTCTGTAACATGTGTAGTTTCTAGAGATGTTGCAGAAAATACAGAGATGTTGTGGAGAATAGAGAGAGCAAGAAAACAACATGCTGAAAATACAGCATCTTGCAGAAAACACAGAACCTATGGAGAACATGCAAAAACAAACGAATACGGAGCATGCACAGAGCGTTGAGGATCTAAATCAGAAGAGATAAAGTTAAAAGGGTATCTTTACCCTAAGATTTTACACATCTAATCATTTGCCTCAGATTCTCGCTAAAGTCATTATAATCTAAAGTCCTATATGCATCTTTCTCTCACTTCTAGAGAGAGAATTTCTTAACAATTCACACAACTTCTCCAATTTTTAATTCTAGAGTCAAAAAGGTTTGTATCTTCATTTTGTGAATTGCACACCTTAGAAATCTAGAGAAAGAGAGTTTCTCATCTTTCTCTCTCTAAAAATATACTCCTAAATTTATTGAATTTATTCTTGTTAAGGTGCTCTAAACTTATTTCAGAGATTCAACCCTACTTTTCTAAACAAGATACTTAAAATCTCTTGAGTTGTTAGAGATTAACCGAGACTTTCTCTCTCTAAAGTTACGCCTCCTTCGAGAGAAATTCACTTAATCCAACCATAATTGAATCAATCTTGATTTTTAAAATTAAATTTAAATCTTCCTCGACCTTAACTCTACTTACTTAGATGGTCATTTATCTTTCTCTCACTAGAATATCTTCTTCTCTCTCTACAATTCTCCTTGTTTCTTCTTCACTCTCTAAAATTTCTTATACTAAATTTCCATAAAAATTCTAAGCACTCATTCAATAATTTCTATTTGCTCTAAAATAATTTCTTACACTATGTAAACTATTTTCTCTCTCTGTAACTCTAATTTCCACTTTATCTCTCTAGATATAGAGCTAACCCTAAAATTCACAAATGCATTAGGTCAGTTTTCTCTCTCTAGAAATAAAGTTAGCCTAAGGCATCATTCATAATTTGATAAATTAATATTTTATCCTAAATTTTGGGATTTGAGTATCTACATCTAGACTATCTAAGGTTTAAAACAAAAAAAGTTGCTCTAAGTTTTTTCTGCATTAAATTAATGCAGAAATGAAAAAACACTAGACCTTAGTGGTCTCTGGACTAGGAATTTATATTAAAATTATTGAAATACATTGTTAATTTAATTATTTAGGTCACTTTGCATTGATGCAGCATGCAAAAAACCTACATAGGATAACAAGCTAGATGTGGAGCTGGGGCTTTAAGGGCCTATACACACACTAAGCAGGAAACACATAGCTTTTCCTAAATTCATGTGTAATCAGGGAGAGGATAGGGGAGATTTCCAATCCATGAGCTTGGGTAAGGGAGATCTCCCCCATGTGCCCAAGATGATGAAATATAATACATAAGTAATACACATTTTCTCTCTCCTGAATTAAATTCATATTAAATTACATTGTCAATATAATACATAAGTAAGAGGCATCCTACAAATACAAAGTGATCAACAATTACATGCGCCCAAGTTGACGACATGTGCTGACGTTCGTCACTCACTAGTTGTTCTTTTTTGTAGATCCTCAACCTTCATCAACACTCACCCAGTCAAGGGCGAGACCAAGCATATAAATTGTAAGAATACTAAGTACTCAAAGAGAGACAAAGAGAGAGAGAGAGAGAGGTGCAGCGGCTGTAAACACAATCTCACACAAGTAACCTAACCTAATGTGTGTATTAAACACAGTGAAAGAATGCAAAACTAATTGTCTCAAGTTAAAATGATGATCAAGCTGCTAATCTCAGCTCATGTTGCAGATGAAACTATTGTTCAAGGGCAAACGCTAACTGCCAAATCCTTCTCCTCGCTCTTTCCAACCGCCTATGGACTAGCTTACTCAATAAAGCTAAAGTGCAGGTGTTACTTTATGATGAACTAGTGGGACTTGCTGCTGTTGTTGTAGCAATCTGTCCCCCCCTTCTCCTTTCACACTCGTGCCAAATGGAAAAATGAGATGGCCACCGAGAGTGACGTGGGTGAATGTTGTGGCAAGGGAAAGAATAGTGAGAATAATCATGTGTAGAGTTGAGGATATGGGGACTCCTTTAAAAAGGGCCTTATGGGGGATTGGTCGGCCTCTTACTAGATTGCCTATCCAAATTACCCAACTTGCTGCTTTATCCACCTACTTGACATGTGTGCCCACATGTGGCCTACTAATCATTGCTTTTTTGGGTTATCCTACCCGCCCACACGGGATTGCCCAATAGGTTCGATGGAGGTGATCACAAAAGTGGTCCTAGCTCTGCTAATCCTAATTTGACTCTCCATTGATGCGGCATGCAAACAACTTGCATAGGATGATAAGCTAGATGTGGAGTTGGGGCTTTAAGGGCACATACACACATGGAGCAAGAAACACATACCTTTTCCTAAATTCATGTGTATATCCAGGGAGAGGACATGGCAGATTTCCAATTCATGAGCTTTGGTAAGATTTCCCAAAAAAAAAAGGAAAATAGTACACTTTTAAGCAAAACATTCATGCGTGGACTCGCCTAGAAGAAGTGTGTAAAGCCCCTCAAAATGGCTACTTTTTTTTGCCCAGCCTAAATGGGTCTCTATAGCGTTCTTTGACAATGCGAGTATATTTCCCCTCAAGGATGCACTTAGACTTAATTGCTTCCCTCTTCACCACCTTCTCCCCAGGACTTGATCTTGCCAACATGCATGCACAAGGATCCTTGTGGTGGCAATTACTATGTGCCATCGTGAAAGATCAGTGTACATCGATGTCTAAATTTTAGACATCATGTAGTATTGTGAGACTAGGGACATAAATGAACTAGGGTCACAGACCAGTGACTATTCCTGGCATATCATACTGAATTCCAATACACGATCGCTTAATAATCGCACCATCATGTACATTGGCATGAAGAACATCACAAGTGAAGAGAACAAAGTATCACAACAAGAATGTCCTTTCTCAAGAATGTAATGTGAGCCTGTTTTACAAAGAGACTTAATAGATAAGGCTAAGGTACATTATTTCACATAGCCCCAAGATTAAAGAATCTATACACATGATACAACTGGCCAACAAGGCAAGGTGCAATACTAAGTAAACCACTTAAATAAGGATTAACTAAACCATAATCAAAACACTAATCACAAGATAATTGCATTAAATCAAGCTCTTAAAATGAGCCAATGATTACATGATTTTATAGCTCCCAACAAGAAGCCTTTATCCACAAGACACATGCACCCTTGTGTCATAAATCCATCCATGTGTTCATAAATTCTCACACTACATGTGCCACCTTGTTCTTTCCATATGTTATCTTTTTGACCATTGGCTTCACCTTTTACAAGTGACCATACAAATCAACCTTTGATCTAGGACCCTTAGTCTTTCTTCTTTCTTTTTAATGTGCATGCTCTCCCCCTTGCTCTACACTTGTTGCACTATGGTATCACATTTCTTAACACCCCCCCTTGGTGCCATATTGGGTATAATTTTTAGGTTTTCACTCTTCCTCTCTCTCTCTCTCTCTTTGTGCTCGGCTACTTTGGCCCTTGTGCTACTTTGGCTATAAATTGCAACTTGAGTGCATCATATGGCCTTAGAGGCTGATTACAACGCTTTTTGTAAAGATAAGAGGGGTGAAGAATGCATGCTATTCAATTACTGGTTTTTTAGCTTATTCTTCACTTCAGACTCAGAGGCTTTGAGCTTGTTCTTCTTGTTTGCAAATGACTTAACTATGTTCCAAGCTTTTCCTAAAAGCTCTTTCTTTGCTCTTACACACACATGCTTATTCCATGCGTGGTCATTTGGCCGCATTAACTCAAGGTTACATCTTTTTCTCACTCATGGTCGAGACTTTGCCTGCTCATATTGGTGGCATTTCTAAAGGTTACACATTTTGGTGAAAAGATTTTTGTTGGTGATGTAGTAGATGCGCAAGGTTTAGCCAATTTTGATGATGTTTCCACAGATGAAGAATATGGTGATGATTTCCTTGCCAAAGACATGTAACTGGACCCCCCATGACACTCAAGTACATTAAGATCCCATGTGAATAACCACTTATGAAAGAGCCTTCACACCAAAATTTTAAATGGGTTTTAATCTTAGCTACACAAAAATGATTTTTCTTATCTTTTCTTCTCTCAGTTGTGGTCTACTTGCCGAAGTGAATCTTCTAGTTTTGATTGAATGCTTTGATGACTATGCCTTTGTTTATTTCTAATGATGCATGGTGAGTTTCTCATGTTTCTCTCTCTAAAACTTTACCCCTAAATTTATTGAATTTATTCTTGTCAAGGTTCTCTAAACTTATTTTAGAGATTCAACCCTGCTTTTTTAAACAAGATACTTTAAAAATCTATGAGTTAGAGATTAATTGGGACTTCCTCTTTGTAAAATTATGCCTCCTTTGGGAGAAATTGGCTTAATCCAACCATAATTGAATCAATTTTGATTTTTAAAACTAAATTTAGGGATTTAATTCTTTCTCGACCTTAACTCTACTTGCTTAGTCAAGTATTTTTATTTCTCACTAGAATATCTTTTTCTCTCTCTCTACAATTCTCCTTGTTTCTTCTTCACACTCTAAAATTTCTTACACTAACTTTTCATAAAAATTCTAAACACTCATTCAATAATTTCTATTTGCTCTAAAATAATTTCTCACTATATAAAATATTCTCTCTCTCTACAACTCTTATTTATACTTTCTCTCTCTAGACCTAGAACTAACCCTAAAATTTATAATTAATTTCTAAACCTTCTAATCTCATCTTCTTACTCATAAATTAGTCTAAATGTAATTCTACATTGAAATAATGCATTAGGTCAGTTTTGTCTCTCTAGAAATAAAGCTAAGGCTTCATTCATAATTTGATAAATTAATATTTTATCCTAAAGTTTGGGATTTAAGTATCGACATCTAGGCTATCTAAGGTTCAAAACAAAAAAAAAGTTGTTCTAAGGTTTTTCATATAGAAATGAAAAAAAAAGCTAGACCTTAGTGGTCTCTGGACTATTTCATTTAGAAACTAAGAAAATTTAATTCAGATTTAAACTATCAATTTTTAATAAGAAATAACAAGCCGCCATGTGTCCTCTTACCGGACTGCCTATGTGGACCTGCCCGACATGTGTGCTCACACATGACCTGCTCTGTTAATCTTTGCTTTTCTGGGTTGTCCTGCCCGCGCACAACTCGCGTCGCACAAGGCTGCTCGACAAGTCAATTCGATGGAGGCGGCACGTGGTGTGCTCGGCCAAGCCATGCATGTAGGCTTTACACACCGCAGGAACTCTCCCTCGATCATGGGCCACGCTGGCCTCCACGCATCACCCCTCCTTCGCCTATACGTGGGCAGCACAGCGGGACATGGCTGCCCAAACTTGGGCACAACACACTCCACCCAATCCGGCTTCTTCGCGCGTCGTTGATGGACCATCCTACTCGGTTTCCCGCCACAGAGCATTGATAAAATCGCTGCAGACCAATTTTCCTAGCATGCACAATCAGGCAAAGTGATCTCCAAGTACCTGCGTATTTTTATTCTTGCTCTCTGTATTTTATAGCATTTGTCTGTATTATCACAATATCTCTGCAACATGCTCTCTGTATTTTCTACGTATTTTCTTCAACATGCTAGTTTTTCAGCATGTTGTTTTCTTGCTCTATGTGTTTTCAGAAAAATATAGATGTGACAGAAAACATGCTGTTGTTTTTGCATGTTCTGTATATTCGTTTGTATTTTCTGTGTTCGTTCTACAAACGATTTTATAAATGCTATGTGCATGCTCCGTATTCGTCTGTTTTTGCATGTTCTCCATAGGTTCTGTGTTTTCTACAAGATGCTGTATTTTCAACATGTTGTTTTCTTGCTCTTTCTATTTTCTTCTACATCTCTATATTTTCTGCAACATCTCTAGAAAATACAGATGTTACAAAAAACATGATGTTGTTTTAGCATGTTCTGTATTCGTCTGTATTTTTTGTGTTCATCTGCAGCGATTTTATCAACAACGCTTTGTGCATGCTCTGTATTCGTTTGTTTTTGCATGTTCTCCCATAGGTTCTGTGTTTTATGCAAGATGTATTTTCAGCATGTTGTTTTCTTGCTCTCTCTATTTTCTAAAACATCTCTGTATTTTCTACAACATCTCTAGAAAATACAGATGTTACAGAAAACATGATGTTGTTTTTGCATGTTCTGTATTCGTCTGTATTTTCTGTATTCGTCTGTATTTTTTGTGTTCATCAAAACCTTATAAAGATTTAGAACAAAAAAGGATATTCTCTTAAGTAGAATGAGGACCTTGTTGGAAGTTGGCTCCCAGTGGCCATCTCCAATCATTGCTTAAATGGACATTGGGTATGGTTTTTGTCATGGACATCATAGACTATGGTTCATGTGATTGTATGGACGTAAAATGGCATTAGAGATTGAAGAGATATTAAATAGGTGAAGGGATGAGCTAGAAGAAGGCACCTCATGCAGGTGGGCAAGTGGAGATTCGATGTGCTAGAATCTAGCTTACATGGTGACCACCCATGTGGAGTGGATGGCATCATTGCTTATGTACTTTAAGGCATCAACCGTGGAGATTCCATGGGCTAGAATCTAGCTTACATGGTGACCACCCATGTGGAGTGGATGGCATCATTGCTTATATACTTTAACACTAGTTCTGTAATTGGACACTTAAGTGTCCTGAGACACTAAAGTGTCCTGAAAAGTTCTTGAATTTTTGTGGGCAATCTATTAAGAGTTTTGAAATGCTTAACATCCACAGATGTTCCTCAAGGCCCAAAAAATCCTTGAGATTTTTTAAATTACACTTTTCTTAGCTTTTGCAAGGTAATATTTTAATTTTCTTAGACACATGCTGATAAAATGCATGATTTTTGCTGTTTTCAAAATAGTAGTAATTTGGACATAACTTTTAGAAGGGACATAGTTTGATCATGAAACTTGGCTTGATGGAAAGCCCATGATGTAAACTAAATCCTGGAATCATCAAACGATAATTATTGGATAAATTTTTGACTCGCTAATATTGAAATGACGTTTTTTATACAGGTGGAGCATGAATTTTTCTCCTTCCATATGCAAGCTAATAATGTAAAACTTGAGGTGCACCCATGTTATATAGGGTAAATACTACTTTGTTTTGAATTTTCCAAAACTTTAGAGCCACTTTTTGGGCCTCTTCTCATACATGGCCTTTTGCGCAACCTGTTTTTAATACATAAAATGTCTAATTATGAGCCTAATTTTGATTTTCATCAAAGGGGAAAGCTGTGTAAGTGCATTATTTGTTGTAACTATAGGTGTAGACTACTTGTGCAAGCATAGTTATGATTAGTTTTTGATAAAAGATGATCAAATTTTGTATTTTATTTTTTATAGTTTTTTTAGAACTAGGCGATAAGAACCTACTTAAGTGGAGGCTAAGTTAGTGTCATACACATCAAATTAAGGCTTCTTTATCTCATCTCAAGCATGAAAACCAATAATCAACATTCTCATTGATAGGGCTACATTATTTTTTAGTGGCGTGATTAAGTTTTGATAATACGCATTACTTTTGCTGATTTTATGTAACTTTTTTGGAAAAAAATTCTAGGAAAGGAAAATGATTTTTTTTGGTGAACTTCTATCTCCTTGGACTGATGTATGCTATCAAAATATCTTGGGAAAAATGCTATTGATATTATTGGATTTTTTTTGAGAGAATGATGCTTGCATATTTGGAAAAATCCTGAAAAATGTTCATTTTCAAGACATATGCTACTTTGTTGCTTATGTACTGCCAAATAAAAAGGCATTTTATATGTTTAGCATTTTTTACATAAGCATAGGGTTATGTTCTACATGCCCAATGAAGCATTTTGGTTTTTAAAGCCTATATTAGGAGTTTGATTTTTTTTTTTGCAACCCCCAAAAAAGGACACTTAAGTGTCCTGTTTTGGTACCAAACTAGTGTTAAGGCATCAACAGGCCCAAATCAATGAATGGAGTTATCAAGCTTTTGCACAAAAACTAGCGTTCTCATGTTGGCTCTAAGCATGTGATTAAGCATTAATACTTCTCATTATTTGCCTTCCATCTATGGTGCTTAGCTTAGGTTTTGATCCACCATAGCTTGTGCACTGCTAGCTTCTCATCCTCTGTCAGAAGTCCAACTGCAATCTTTTTTGTTAGATGTCCAACTGCAATCTTTTTTGTCAGATGTCCATGAAAGAAGGTGTTGTTATACCTTTTATTGTTCAAGTAAAAAGGATAGCTGAGCCTATGGCACTCCAAAGTACCAACACAATAGCTAATATGCACGGTACAACTTACAGACATGTTTGATGTTACTGGACGTGTCCATATGTGACCATCATATTTTTGCTCCATTCCATCCATATTTCCAATTTTGCCATATGTTGGTGGAAACTCTAGGATGGAATCACCATCATAATGTCTTGGCACCTCTTGTACTTGGATGAATCGAGTAACTTTTTCCAACAATGAACGTAGAAGAGAAGGTTCCTCCTTCTTACGAAGAACTGAAAGTATACTCTCTGAAGCAATACATTCATCTTCAGAGATATTGTGCTTTGAACCTTTTGGATTGCTCGTGCCTTCACCTGGTTGCAAAACAGTTGTTGCTGAGCCATTCAAGTCACTCTCAGAGGAGGAGCTCGAGATATGAACATGGGTGTTTTGTGTCCCTAATTCTTTATCCACTGAAGTCCGGACATCTTGGGCAATGTCATTAGCACTAGAATCAAGACTATCAGCAGCACAGAGAGGACTACATTGTAGCATATATGTTTTGCTTCGAGTAATATCTACGAGGTAGTTTTTATTGGCCTCCATATCATAATGAGTGATGATTTCCTGTAGGATTCCATTGGTCCTAGTAGCTTTCACTCCATAAAGGGCATGTGATGAAGGCAGAAACCCTTATAGATATCCATGACTGACAAGCGTGGTTTGGTGGAGAAGTATCAAAGTTTGAGATTTTTTGCGTAGCCATCAAGCTCCCACTCAAAGGTGACAGTGTGCTCCATAGGGAAGGCAATATGAAGATGCAGAAAGGACATGAGAGATGAAAATGTGAAATGAAAATATAAAAATGAAGGAACAGGTGGACTTTATGAAATAAAAATAGAAGATCAGGTATCTAGGTGGAGCAATCACACGATTGAGAATAAAGACGGTTGAAATGATAATACAAGGTGGAGCAATCACGATTGAGAATGAAGGCGGTTGAGAATGATAAAACAAGGTGGAGCAATCATGATTGAGAATGGTCATGATAAATTTTTTTATATAAAAAATATACAAATATACATGTATCTACAAATATATAAAAAATATACAAATATATACATTTATTGGTTCTAAGTATTATGTTTATAAAAGGCTAGTCTCTTTGTAAATACACACACACACACACATGTCTATATTTATATATTATATTGTATATATTTTAGACTAAGAATCTATTAGGATATATGTATGTCTATATTTATATATTATATTGTATATATTTTAGACTAAGAATCTATTAGGATATATGTATTTTAGTGTGTGTGTGTGTGTATTTACAAAGAGACTAGCCTTTTATCTATTTTAGGATATATAGATATATTAGACTATATATCTATTAGGCTACACACACACACACACACACATTTATTAAAATACATATAGCTTAATATGTGTGTGTGTGTGTGTAACCTAATAAATACCTAGACTAAAATATATATATATATATACATTAATATATATATATATGTACATATATACATAGCCTAAACTATATTCTCTCTCTCTTTTGAGCCTAATATATATATATATATATACATTAATATATATATATATGTACATATATACATAGCCTAAACTATATTCTCTCTCTCTTTTGAGCCTAAATGTTTAAAAAAGTTTTAAAAGAGCATGAGTTTTCTCTTTGTTGTACATCACATATTCTCTCTCTCTCTCTCTCTCTCTCTCTCTCTCTCTCTCACACACACACACACACACACACATACACACACACACACACACGCACACACACACACACAATTTCAATAACATAAATAATAGAAAAGTTCTAAAAAAGTATGCCACGCATATTGAACCATTGAAAAATGTGTGTGTATGTGTGTGTCTATCTATAGCTTAATACATTTTTAGCCATATATATGTGTGTATGTATGTATCTATCTTTAGGCTATATATATTTTAGGCCACACACACAAATATATGGTACACATATTTTAGGGTACATGTATTTTGCTGTGAAGGTGTGGATACTCTCAACTCAGCAGGGGCGAACGTGCGAACGCATCTGTGAAAAGAGGTATTGTTCTCTGTACTGTTCTTTTTCTGTTAAATTTTGAGCCGGCGGCTATGTTGGAGGTGGCAGTGGTGGAGAAGATGCCCGGGCGCTACGAAGGTGAGGGTGTCGGCTATGTTGGAGGGCGGTGGCGATGGTGAGGGTGAGGGTCATGATGCCCGGGCGCTGCGGAGGTGAGGGTGTCGGCTATGTTGGAGGGTGGCCGGCGATGGTGAGGGTGAGGGTCTAGATGCCCGGGCGCTACGGAGGTGAGGGTGTCGGCTATGTTGGAAGGCGGCGGCTATGGTGAGGGTGAGGGTCATGATCTCCCCTTGCCCCCGTTGCTCCAGCCACCCCAGGCTCTGCCGGGAGCCTGGGGTGGCTGGAGCAACGGGGCAAAGGGGAGATCATGCCATTGTCTAGCGACACGAAGTGAAGGTTTTCTTCTTGAGATTGATTTGAAGAAGATTTTGAACAGCGGCTCTCTTGGATGCGCTTGTGGTTGTGCTCTCTCTTGGATGCGCTTGTGGTTGTGCTCATTGTTGACAAAGGTGACGATGAAGTTGTGCTTGATGAGAGCCTCGGCAAGCTGCACCATGGGATTGATCTATAGGGTATGGTATCATCACCGCATGAAGCTTTCTCTACTATTACGATCTTGACTGCTGTTTTTGTTCGTGGTTGAAGAAGAAAGATGGGTGGCTAGCAGGCTTTCGGCCATGGCTTCAGCTTGAGAGGGCAAGTATAAGGTTGCCATGGCCAAGCTATAATGAATGTGTGTGCGTGAGAGCGAACGTTTGCAAAGGTGCGCATGTGTGATGGAGAGAGAAATTGTGTGCAACAGTGTGTGATGTGGAGAGATCATGACCCTCACCTCCGTTGCTCTAGCCACCCCAGGCTCTGCCGGGAGCCTGGGGTGGCTGGAGCAACGGTGGGGGCAAGGTGAGGGTTTGTCCAAGCAAATTGAGGGACCGCGGCGGCGCTGGGAGGCGGAGGCAGTGGCGCTGGAGGCCAAGATAGAGGTGGTGGCGTTGGAGGCAGAGATGGCGCTGGAGGCCGAGATGAGGCATGGAGGCATAGGAGAGGCAGTGGCGCTGAAGGCGGAGATGGAGGTGGAAGGCGAGGTGGATGGAGATGGAGGTGGAGGTGAAGATCAAGGTGGTTCTCTAGTGCACATCTCCCCCCTTGCCCCCGTTGCTCTGGCCACTCCAGGCTCTTGGCAGAGCCGGGGGATGGTCTGCCGGGAGCCTGGAGTGGCCGGAGAAACGGGGGCAAGGGGGGAGATGTGCACTCTTTTATATGTGTTTTAAGGCATCATGTGTATTGTCAAATTCAATTAAGATACTAAGCTTGCAAGCATGTGTATATTCTTCATACTCTATGTTTTTTTCTTATTCTCACAAGGTAATCATCTATACAACTAATCCCAATGTGCATGTATGGATATAAAATGATTGTAAATCTAAGCTCCATAAAGATTCTATTTTCTAGGATCGTAGCACTCTGTGAACTCAAATCATGACAATCTTACTCAACTCAGTGATTCCACTCAGCTTAACAATCCTACTCTTGGACAATTTCACTCAAGACTGATTTGATGAGATCCCGAGGGATTCACTAACAGGCCCCTATTTAAGCTTATAAGGATACCTTTAAAAATGAACGTCACCCCCCATCCTTGGTACCCATATTTGACTCTTCCCTTGGTAGTATCCCTCGACTACTACTATAGGTGGAGGATGGAGATGAGGCGATGGTGAGGGGGAGGAGGCCTCTTGTCCTAGCCCTTTCTTGGCCTCTTGGATCTCTGTTAGCTACCTTTGTAGCTTTTCCACTTGATTGGCTTATGCTCTCCTCAAGATTGTGCGGTTCTTCCTATAGTGGTTCTTGCTAGCTCCTCAATTCTTCTGTGACTTTGTGCTCTAAGAACATGCCACATTTTTTTTCCTTATGATTGTTTGTAGTTTGGACATTTATTTGGGGACATGCATTTATTCAAGTAATCTAATACTCCCTACATCCAGTCCGATTCTATGGTTTCCAAAAAACTAGGTGGGCCTGGCACTATTGGGGCTGGTTTGGGCATGGTGGATCCAGCACAGTGGGGCCCATTAGTTGATGATGGGTGAATGTTTCTTTCCTAGAGGTTTCTTTGAATAGGGCCTATAGTTAGAGCCCAATCTTGGTTTTGGTATCCGGCCTTGTGAGCTTACTGATCTACTCTTTGAAGTTGCGTGCTAGCCTCTAGAGCTTTCACCATCCTGAATGTTTTCTTAGACATGTAGTAAGGTTTGTGTGTGAGGTTGATGTTTTCCTATAGACATGAAGTAGGGTTTATGTGTGAGGTTGATCATCTCTATCTGTCATTCAGCTCAAACTGTTTGCTACTCATATTCAGAGACAGATGGCTCCAAGAAAAGCAGGAAAACAACAGGCCAAGATGAGATTCTACTAAGATTGTGTTTTAATGTTTTTAGATATGCTTACTTGGGCTTGGTGTGTGTGTCTTACAGACAACAGGGGATACTCACTTAGATCTGGGCGTGTTTGTTTGACTCTTTAGCGAGGAAGCTCAATCATGGACACCTATGTCCTCACATGTATTTCCTGTTAGAGAGGAAATAGAAGCGCATAATTCTCTTGTTCATGAGGAAGAAGCGCTTGTGTTGGAGAACGAAATGAGCTCACCTCCTCCAACTCACACGGAGATGCCTGAATCTAGTACTGGTCAAGGGGAGACCCATAGAAGGCTTCTTGGAAAATCTATTGAATTGGGATTGCTTGGTGATGTATTCACTAAGTTTTTTGTGCAGCGTAATTCCTCTACCCCATTGGTCCCTTTATGCAAGCTGATTCCAAATGAAGCCATCCGTACAGTTTCTAGCCAGCTTGAGGTGTTTCGTGATTCCTTTGACTGCCATGGCTATGTCAAAACATCTCCTCCTTTTTTAGTTTTACTTACACGTCCCGGAAGCTCTATGTATTTCGCGGTCACACAAATAGACTTGCAAGAATGGGGACCATACTGGGTGTTACAACATGACAGATTTGAGGATAAAATCAGAGGAACTGAGTGGGAGGTGGTAAGAAGTTTCTTGTTTGGGATGGCAATCATCGTGTGAAGGCATGGATGTCTCGAGTGCGCGAAGGTATGTTCTTTTGAATGCCATAGAGTGATTTTATGCAACATCGTGTGAAGGCATGGATGTCTCGAGTGCGCGAAGGTATGTTCTTTTGAATGCCATAGAGTGATTTTATGCAACATTAAAAGTAATATATTGTAATATCTTTATTTTGTTTTCTCTAGCTTGGTCTCATAGCCCCTCACGCCATGTCCGGGTCAAATGTCAATTTTTGGTTGTGGACAAGAAGTAAGAAGGAGAATTGCTATTGGCTTTGCGACCTCAAAATGAGTAAGTGATCTCTCTTTACTTAATTACGGACATTGTGAAGTCATTGTTAAGTTCTTGGCTCATTGTGACTCTTTACAAAATAGATTGGTGCACACTAGTGTTACACCCACATTGTCACATGAGATCTTCATGTTTCAACGATTTGGAATGGCGGACAAATCATCCATATTGGACTACCTTGTGAAGACGTAAGGAGGTGGGCTTTAATGGAGCTTAGTTTGGAGCGACGAAGTGGAGAGCAATGGTACAATGCTCCAGCTACAATCTTGGCACAGCTTGTGTGGAAGGTAGTGTTTGCATTTCCCATCTTTTATTAATAAACGGATTATCAATGTTTTTTAATCGTGTGAGTGATAGTGAGTCCTTTTCGTTATATGTAGACATCGTTTGAAAATGTGGTGAAGCAAGCTATATCATGCATTGATAGACATGCCATGGGGTTACAAGAATATGAGACAAAATGTGAGAAAGCCAAACGTGGTGTAGAGCAAACATTTCAAGATAGAGCGTACAAGATGCTCATAATTGCAAACCCATCCAATGGTGATGCATTCTTTCAACTCGTATATAACTATGATTGGTCTAAGAAGGGATTGGTTGCTCTGACCAAAGAAAAGCTCTACACAATCGCCATATCTCGGATTTCAACTCAAAGGTATGTCACATGTTAACATAAACTAACCTTAACATCTAATCTCTTATGGCTTTGGTATGATGCTGAAATAGGAAGACGAAATTGCTTCAAATGCTTATGACCAGGAGGGCAAAGGACAAGGTAATTTCGGAGATGTTTAGGGATAACAAAAAGACG
Organism: Cibotium barometz; assembly: GCF_041138505.1. Lineage (NCBI taxonomy): Eukaryota > Viridiplantae > Streptophyta > Polypodiopsida > Cyatheales > Cibotiaceae > Cibotium > Cibotium barometz. The sequence continues at coordinate 46,702,804 of NC_141088.1, forward strand.
CTGCTGCATATGAAGAAAGAGTTGTATTGGGAAGAGCTAATAGGGGACTCTATTTTGGAGGGTTTATTGGTATATGATGATGTTATCTACATCCCACCATTTATGCAATGGGTGCAAGAGGAGCGATCGAAACACATACCATGGGCCTTCCATGAGGTGTGGGCAAAGATTGGAAAAGTGAAGGAAGGCCAAAAGCAACCTGAAGTGGAGAATGCCGCAAAGAGGGTTTATCTACAGGTATATATCTTCTAATGCCATTCTATTTTTGTAGAAAATACATATACGCATTAAAAAAAATATTTTAGTGCTGTTTGTTTTATTTTGGATATGTAGGTGGGTGCAACTACTCATTGGCCAAGGTCTAATGGAAGAAGAGATGGAAGCAATCAAAGAATGGGTAGATCCAAATTCCTCGGAAATAATGTACCCAAAGGAATGGGTTGAGAGAGGGGTTTCTGATTGGGAATATAAGAGATGTCCTTGGTGGTTAGACTATCCTCTAAATCATGTGCCTCCAAGTGAGGAGCTCCTAGACAAAGGTACTTTTTTGCTTTCTACTGAATTATATGCATGTAAATGTATATGTATATGTAAACCTTCCTACCTATGCAAATACATACCTATACATACATATAAATATATATAAACTATCCATATGCATATACACATTAGATACATATACATACAGATATATACATATACAAATACATGTAAACATATATGTACATATGTACATATACATATGCATACATAAATACATATGTACATATACATATGTATGCATATGTACATATACATATGCATACATAAATACATACCTACATACATACACTAAATTATATACTAAATTCCTACATACATACAAAGTTCATGTTACATTTAAGATTTGGCATGTTAGATTTTAAAGAAACATTGTTAAGTTTTGAAGTTTATTTTGGGATTTTTTAGAAAATGCAAAGGAGATGCTGTCCAAATTTTTACAAATTTGTACATACATACATACATATGTACATACATAGTTCATGTTACATTTAAGGTTTGGCATATAAGATTTTAAAGAAACATTGTTAAGTTTTGATATATACATACCTACATACATATACATATAAATAGATACATATACCTACATACATATACATACACATACATATACATATACATATGCATATACACATACCTACATACCTACATACCTACATACATATACATATACATATGCATATACACATACATATATGCATATACATATAAATAGATACATACCTACATACCTACATACATATACACATACATATACATATACACATACATATACCTACATACATATACATATACATATGCATATACACATACATATACACATACATATGCACATACATATACACATACATATACATGTACATATACATATACATTTACATACATATACATATACAACAAGAGCATACATCTACATCGTCTCAAGTGCAACGTGAGAGGCGAACAAAGAGACGTCTTGACATTATGCATGATATTTAAGAGGGAGACCCCACAAATGAAGATCAAGAGAGAGACCCTCCAGAGCATCTTCTCAAGAGGGGGAGGTGTCAGGAAAATGTGACATCATGGACATGACTAGTAAGAGTACTTTCCATCGCAAATTTATTTTGAGAAGTGTGTGCTTTCGAAATGCATCTCATTTTTTGTCTTGTTTACTTGCAGGTGAGAGATGTTCTTCACACATATTGCTAGTAGACGTCCACACTCTTTCGGAGGGCTCAGATATGTGAGATCCCTCTGCCCCCTCCGAGGCAGGGTTTCTCACTCGGGCCTCGCCTTGAATGTCCGGGCACGAGACTAAGCTGGTGGTCACTCCAAAAACCGAAACCGGGAAAAATTCCCAAGCCCGGAAAGCAGGGACGATTTCATCTTTATGATTTTTTTTTAAAACGAATTTTTCTAACGTGAACAATCTATCCTTCAACTGAATAAATCAGATAGAAGAAAACTATCACTGATATAATTTGATCATTTTAGTAACTTCAACGCTTTTTTCCTGATCAAGGTTAGGCACAGCCGTTGATCCACTTATTTGAAAAGTTTATCAGGGAATTGTCTAACTATTCGAATCTTAGCGTAATTCTAAGATTTTTCAGTTTGATTATTAAAACTCCACTGATTCCAGCCTAACCCCATCCGGCCCATGGGTTAGCCACCACCCTACCACTGGAATCGGTGGTGGAACCAAACAAGTACTCACCCACCCATAATTGAAATGCCTTCCTTAACTTTAGCTTTAGAAAACAGATACGCACACACTCCTCTTTATTAAACTTTAATAAAAACAATCCTTGATAAACAATTTACGGGTTATACATGTCATACTTCAAAATTTCCCATTGAGTCTTTGTTTCTCAACAAAACAGTATCACTTTGGACTCTCCGTTGAGACCAGTGAGTCAACAACGAGATTCAGTGATAGATTACAAAAAACATAGGTCCATCATATAATATCTTCCTCGACATACGCATGCATGTCCTCGGCACTGCGATCTCGTGCATAACCTGGTCAGAACCCTCCAAGATCTTCCTTAGGTGTCCTGACACTTCACTCAGGGACCGCTCGTCGGCCCTCGTCCATCGTACCGGAAGCGCACCATTTTAACCATACCGAGGTTGGTCAAGACCTTGGCAAGCCTTGCCGCGTGAGCTGTCCCTCGAACACTCCCCGCCAGCTGTTGCAACTTCCCTTAGATAAACATATATGCCAAATGCTCCCTCCAGCATTCTGGTGTAAGACAGTCTTTTAAGAAGGCAGGGTTTCTATGCAAGTTTACAGTTTTGATTTTGCTTGAATACCATGAGTATATCTTAAATCCGTATCTCGTTACTTCTAGATCCAATTCTCAATTCTAAACAGAATTCCTCGAATTCTGTTAACTTGATCCTTAGATCAAAATCACAAGTCTTAACTTAGTTTCAGATTTGGTGGGTGATTTGGGTACATTTTTCCTGAACTGGTACATCGTCATTGATTGAAACTGACGAAGGAATTAGGTTTTGGTCAATAGTCTGAGTCAGAGTTTAGGTCTGGAAAGGTTCTTCCTAAAATTATCTTTCTCGAAGGTACTATCTCAATCTCTTTTTTTTTTCTAAAATTTCTTTCAACGAATATTTGTTTACAGATTTCAAAAACATGGATTTCTTGAGGAATATTCATTTACGTCGATCTCCGATTAAAATTTATCTTTATGCATACTTCTATGCATTAAAATCAAATATGATAAAAGTAACACTTTTATAATAAAAATTTATCTTTTATGCATACTTCTATGCATTAAAATCAAATATGATAAAAGCAACACTTTTATAATAAAATTTTATCTTTTATGCATACTTCTATGCATTAAAATCAAATATGATAATAAAAGTAACACTTTTATAATAAAATTTTATCTTTTATGCATACTTCTATGCATTAAAATCAAATATGATAAAAGTAACACTTTTATAATAAAAAATTTATCCTTTATGCATACTTCTATGTATGAAAATAAAATTTGATAAAAGTAACACTTTTGATATAAAAATTTATCCTTTATGCATACTTCTATGCATGAAAATAAAATTTGATAAAAGTAACACTTTTGATATAAAAATTTATCCTTTATGCATACTTCTGTGCATGAAAATAAAATTTGATAAAAGTAACACTTTTTGATGGCTTCAGGAAATGGCATTTTGTAAGAGCGTAGGGCTATTGGTTGAGCTCCGGGGGTCAATTCAATCACATGATCTATTTCCCGAATTGGAGGCATTTCAGTTAGCTCTGCTGGGAATAGATCATCAAATTCACTTAACTATTTTGGTTCTTTAGCTTTAAGCTTTGAGTCTACAAGGTTCATTTTGTAAGAGCGTAGGGCTATTGGTTGAGCTCCGGCGGTCAATTCAATCACATGATCTATTTCCCGAATTGGAGGCATTTCAGTTAGCTCTGCTGGGAATAGATCATCAAATTCACTTAACCATTTTGGTCCTTTAGCTTTAAGCTTTGAGTCTACAGGGTTCATTTTGACAACATAAATTTGCTGCTTCTTCCTAAGTCCTTTCAGTAACCTGGAAGCTTTTACTAAACTGAAGGTCTGGGGATCCGAAAACTCCAGTTCCATGGACTTTGTTCCCGTGAAGGTCATGGAAGGAAATGGTTCCATTGTGACAGTGTATGTCAGCTTGATTTTTGTGGAGCCAATCCATTCCAAGGATTCCGTCAAAAACTCCTAGAGGTAAGACTTTGAACTGACAATCAGTTACATTACCATCTAGATTGAACTGGATAAGATCTTTCTCATGGGTGAGTGAAAAGAGTCTTCCCACTGGCCAATTCAACTTGCATAGGTTTCCCTGATTTCTGTTCTAAGACTAGCTTACGTAAGCATCCAGGGGAAATGAATGAATGAGAACTGCCTAAATCAATCAAAAGCTTAAAAGGCTTACCCTGATACTCTGCTGGAGTATGGATGATGGAGAACTGCTGGTTAGGCCCTTGATTTTCAATTGCAGCATAGATCTGCCCTTTTTCCTCTTCTACTACATCTAAAATTGTGACTGCTCTGGCTGCTGCAGTCTGAGGTAGAACTCTTTCTCTTTTGTTGTTCCAATTCTGGGAAGGAGTTCTGAGATTACTCTGGATAGAGGCAGATGGCTGGGCTGGAATTCTTCTGGGGTTTCCCTGGCTTGGGCGAGACAGACCCTGACCCTGATTAGACTGGAATGAAGGGGTTGGTCTCTGAATTCGGGGTTCTTGACTTCCCTGTCCCCTTGACATGGTAGGAGTCGGGCAGTCTTTTAAAACTGGTGACCAAAACCCTGGCATCCAAAACATCGATTTTCAGTTCTGAGGTCATCCTTTTGATTTTTTGAAAGCGGTGAGGTTCCTGAGAAAGTACTCTGGGGGAAGGGTCTTCCTTCACTTCTGAATCTTCTTGCATCCTGATTCTGATTTAGGCCTTGCTGCCTCTTTGGGAGTGGAAAGTTGGAAGTACTTCCCTGGGCTTGGAATCTCTTAAAGTTAGAGGGTGCAGGTTTTGGTGGGACCTTTACTACAAAAGCTTTGGCAAAATCTTTTGCCATTCTTACTGCTTCAGCCATGGACACTGGCTTGGCATTTTTGACCAGTGTGTCCAAGGGTTCGTTCATTCCTCGAATGAACCTAGCCATGAGTTTCTCTTCATCAAGAGGTGGTGAATATTTGAGTAGAAGGGCAAAGGCCTGGTGATATTCCTCGATGGTTTTGCTCTCCTGCTTTAGTTCTAAGAATTCGTTCATTTTGGTTTCTAAAAATCCAGGAGGGCAAAATCTCTTTCTTAGATAGGTTTTTAGATCATTCCAGGATTGAGTATTTCTGTCCAGAGACGATTGGTGTCACAGTGGTTCCTCCATGCTACCCTGGCTGTTTCCACTATTTTCAGCCAGACAAGAGCCATTTTGCTCCGCTGATTGTATCCTGTGACGTCAAAATACTCTTCCATAGCTTCCACCCATTTCTCCACAGCCTCGCCCAGGTTCTCCCCTTCTCCTTTGAAGGGTCCTGGCTGAGTCCTATGAAGAGCCTTGCGAACATAGAGGTCAAGCTCGTCATCTTCAGCAGAGACAGGGTCTGGCTGACGACCATGGTTTCCTCGTCTCATGATTCTGCCAAAATTTATATATTAATAAATTTTTATTTTGATATTATTCATGAGATCATAAGACTTAAGAGTTCGAAAAACAATTTCTTAAACAAGACAAGATCTTATTGGAGATCTATGACATATGTCCGATAACAGATTTTTCTTTATCACAGCAGATCGTCCGCCCCGTAAACAATCATTTATACAACAGGAAATTTTTCTCCGGAAAACATTTTTTTATTTATATAAAAGTTGCATTATGTACATAGAGCAGCTCGGCTCCAGAATTCAAAATCTCCTCGAAAAATGCATATGACGACGGTATTGGGCCATAGCCATGCCCTGATACAAACGTCCATTTACTGACAAGGGAGCTATTATATTCCATTTAGGAATAAAATAAAAAAGAAGTCTGTAGACTTGGCATGTAAGCCTGAAATTCCGAGGCGTCGAATGATATAAAATGACGCCACGTACCATTTTCAGCTTTAACAAGATCATAGCCAATGAGAGGTTCTCCCACAGCATTGCACCGCGGTCGCAAGAGGCGTGGACATATTGCCCTGCAAACCACTTATGCTGAAATCTCTCCGCTGGGTTAGGAAAATATAAATCCTCGAAATGGCATGCGAGTCTTGTTCGGCTTATTCGAATTGAAGCGGAAGAGATGAGATGCTCGAAGGCAAACGCAATCATATCTTGAGACTGGGTGAGATCAGGAATACCATATAAATAGGGGACTTCCATCTATAAAAACAATTTCTTTGATTAAAATTTCTTCATTAAAGAAGCTTACGGAATGAAAATACATTATGAAAATGCTTTTTCTGAGTTCTTATTATCAATTTGAGATAAGAATTTATTTATCCTTATTAGCTTTCAATTTTGCTCTGATACCAACTGTGAGATCCCTCTGCCCCCTCCGCACGAGGCAGGGTTTCTCACTCGGGCCTCGCCCTTGAATGTCCGAGCACGAGACTAAGCTGGTGGTCACTCCAAAAACCGAAACCGGGAAAAATTCCCAAGCCCGGAAAGCAGGGACGATTCCACCTTTATGATTAAAAAAAAAAGAATTTTTCTAACATGAACAATTCTACACTATCCTATATATATAAATTAGATAGAAGGAAACTATCACTGATATAATTTGATCATTTTAGTAACTTCAACGCTTTTTTCCTGATCAAGGTCAGGCACAGCCGTTTGATCCACTTATTTGAAAAGTTTATTAGGGAATTGTCTAACTATTCGAATCTTAGCGTAATTCTAAGATTTTTCAGTTTGATTATTAAAACTCCACTGATTCCAGCCTAACCCCATCCGGCCCATGGGTTAGCCACCACCCTACCACTGGAATCGGCGGTGGAACCAAACAAGTACTCATCCACCCATAATTGAAATGCCTTTCTTAACTTTAGCTTTAGAAAACAGATACGCACACACTCCTCTTTATTAAAATTTAATAAAAACAATCCTTGATAAACAATTTACGGGTTATACATGTCATACTTCAAAATTTCCCATTGAGTCTTTGTTTCTCAACAAAACAGTATCACTTTGGACTCTCCGTTGAGACCAGCGAGTCAACAACGAGATTCAGTGATAGATTACAAAAAACATAGGCCTCCAGGATCCTCCTTAGGTGTCCTGGCACTTCACTCAGGGACCGCTTCGTTGGCCCTCGTCCATCGTATCGGAAGCGCACCATTTTAACCATACCGAGGTTGGTCAAGACCTTGGCAAGCCTTGCCGCGTGAGCTGTCCCTCGAACACTCCCCGCGCAGCCAGCTGTTGCAACCGAACTTCCCTTAGATAAACATATATGCCAAATGCTCCCTCCAACATTCTGGTGTAAGACAGTCTTTTAAGAAGGCAGGGTTTCTATGTAAGTTTACAGTTTTGATTTTGTTTGAATACCATGAGTATATCTTAAATCCGTATCTCGTTACTTCTAGATCCAATTCTCAATTAACAGAATTCCTCGAATTCTGTTAACTTGATCCTTAGATCAAAATCACAAGTCTTAACTTAGTTTCAGATTCGGTGGGTGATTTAGGTACATTTTTCTTGAACTGGTACATCATCATTGATTGAAACTGACGAAGGAATTAGGTTTTGGTCAATAGTCTGAGTCAGAGTTTAGGTCTGGAAAGGTTCTTCCTAAAATTATCTTTCTCGAAGGTACTATCTCAATTTCTCTTTTTTTTTTCTAAAATTTCTTTCAACGAATATTTGTTTACAGATTTCAAAAACATGGATTTCTTGAGGAATATTCATTTACGTCGATCTCCGATTAAAATTTATCTTTATGCATACTTCTATGCATTAAAATCAAATATGATAAAAGTAACACTTTTATAATAAAAATTTATCTTTTATGCATACTTCTATGCATTAAAATCAAATATGATAAAAGTAACACTTTTATAATAAAAATTTATCTTTTATGCATACTTCTATGCATTAAAATCAAATATGATAAAAGTAACACTTTTATAATACAATTTTATCTTTTATGCATACTTCTATGCATTAAAATCAAATATGATAATAAATGTAACACTTTTATAATAAAATTTTATCTTTTATGCATACTTCTATGCATTAAAATCAAATATGATAAAAGTAACACTTTTGATATACAAATTTATCCTTTATGCATACTTCTATGCATGAAAATAAAATTTGATAAAAGTAACACTTTTGATATAAAAATTTATCCTTTATGCATACTTCTATGCATGAAAATAAAAATTGATAAAAGTAACACTTTTGATATAAAAATTTATCCTTTATGCATACTTCTATGCATGAAAATAAAAATTGATAAAAGTAACACTTTTGATATAAAAATTTATCCTTTATGCATACTTCTATGCATGAAAATAAAATTTGATAAAAGTAACACTTTTGATATAAAAATTTATCCTTTATGCATACTTCTATGCATGAAAATAAAAATGATAAAAGTAACACTTTTGATATAAAAATTTATCCTTTATGCATACTTCTATGCATGAAAATAAAATTTTTTCTAGTATACATTTTTCTAAGTCTAGAATGAAAATAACCCTTTAAGAATACTTATACGATGGGGATTACTCTTTTTAACATAAAATTTAATTACTAGAATTTTCCTTTTTCTTAATTCATCAATTATGCATAATATAAAAATTTAATTTCTCCATGATTACAATGAAATTCTTTCAATTAATCTAGGATGATAATTCCTAGAAAATGGTAGGAAGTCCTTTTTTCATGCTTTGAATGAAATTATTTTATGTGTAAATTTTTACAAAATTTTGCCATAGCTCCGCTGCTATGACTGATAAATCTCAATTATTTTAAAAGATAAAGCTTATCTTTAAGGGAATGATTAGAATGATCCCTAATTGGATCATTAACCCATACTGGATTGAATAAAAAATATTCATGAAATACATAAACTAAAAGCATAGAAAAAAAGCCATTAATTTGGTCTCAAGCATAGATTAATCTTGGATTAAGGAAAAGCTTTATGAAAAGCTTCATTTGGATTGAGAATGGGTCATGAGTATGACCATTTCTTGAGTGAGAGAGAGAAATTACATAAAAACCATTAGAATTAAGCATAAATGGAAATTTATGTAATTCTTTACTATCATTAATTAATTAACTTCAACAGCATTCATCAAATTATGTAACTCTTCACTACCATTCATCAATTAACTTCAATAGCATTCAAAAACCATTCCACTTAAGCTTCTCAAGCTTGATAGGGGTTGAGAAGAGAGAAACATTGAGAAATTATAGAAAAGATCAAAATTCATCATTTACCTTACAAATTGCTTGATTCTTTGTTCACGGTAGAGGCCCCCAACCAATCAATTGGTTTAGTATGTTGATGGAGCCAGCAATGGGGATTGAAGAAAGAGGGAAGTGTCAAAAACTAGTGAATTATTAATGAATTCACAGTTCTTGGCTTGGATGGAGTAGAGTAACAGTGCATAAAACACTATTGAGTTTCAACAAAGGGGAAGGCCTCTATTTATAGGAAAAAGTGAGCTCCTAACCAAACAAACTGATTCTAGAATTTTCCAACTCAGTTTGGTCAATTTTTGACCATTTTTAGGTCAGTAGAGCTAACTTTTTGCAACTAGACTTGAATTAGGAGAGAGGAGAGATGAAATATCTCAATTTTTATGAGTTTAAAACTCATTCAAGCATGTGAAGTATGCACCTCCTTTAAGGGACTCCCCTTCCTTACATATGTGTCAAAATGGAATCATTATACCCAAAATATCTCATTTTCTAAGTAATACTCATAGTTTCTTACTAATAAACTTTGTACATATTCAACTCTTTATCTTATGTAAGCATTTACTCATTTTTGGATACCCAAAATATCTTATTTTTTTTATATACTCATAGTTTCTTACTAATAAACCTTGTACATAGTCAACTCTTCATCTTATGTGAGCATTTACTCATTTTTGGGTATCTTCTTTTACAAAATTGGATTTATCTCCTCCCCACACATGGATTGATCTTATTGGCCCAAAGGAACCTTAATTGGACCATAATCCAAAATTTTTTGAAAATCTAGACCCTTAGGCTAAGGTCCTTTATATCTATTTCCAATTAATTCCAATTACACATTGAAAAATTCTTATTGAATTTCTGTTACAGGGGAACTTATTTTAATAAGATGAGTTATTTTTCTATCCAAAAATATTCATAATCTAGATATTCTCTCTCTAGAATAATTTTCTCTCTCTAGGCTAAAACAGTTAGAAATAAGATCTTTTATATTTCTGAAGAGGGATTTGATTACACGGGAAGATGCTGGACATCTTGAGAGGCTGGGGAGGAATCTTATAAGATAGGTAAAAAGAATAATTTCACCATATATTTAGTTTTCCAAGTTATACTTACCAAAACCAGACATCATAAATCTTTTATGTAGTGTGGAAGAATTCTTGATGAAGATTCCCAAGGCTCTATCTCATAGAGGTGCTCCCTCAGATACAATGGCTCGCCTCGTATGGGCTGACTTTCCTACAGGCTTACAGGTTGTTGATGTAGATACAGATGGGTGTCCCTCATGGAATCAAGTTTCTTCATCATTGATACGTGCCACACTCAGTTTTGTTGGTTTGTTTGTGGTTGATGAGGGTTGGTTTGTGTGTTTGAGTCTAATGGATTAACTTCCTAAAATATATTCCATGGGAAAGAAAGTTGGATTGGTCATGCATCGAACAATGTCTGTTCATGTGGAATCAAGTTATTTGTATGAGAATGGAGAATGGGTAAGTCATAATCTCTCAAATATTTCCCTTTATGTATACGTGTTATGTGGTATGGATATCCAAACATAATGTTTTCTCATTTTATGGTAGGTGGATACATTGGCGCTTAGTATGTTCTATCGAGTAAATTGCCATGTATACGTGTTATGTGGTATGGATATCCAAACATAATGTTTTCTCGTTTTATGGTAGGTGGATACATTGGCGCTTAGTATGTTCTATCGAGTAAATTGCCATGTCCCTATTATTGTTTTCTCGTTTTATGGTAGGTGGATACATTGGCGCTTAGTATGTTCTATCGAGTAAATTGCCATGTCCCTATTATTGATCGCGAGGCTGGGCAAAATGTTTCAAAGAAGTTATTCAACGCTCAACGAAATTTCATTTTTGAGAAGAATAAGAAGCATCCATTCCAATGCACGATGGTCCTGGAGCGCTACATTCGAGGTGGTACAGAAAGATCTCCTATGTTCTTTAGGTGAGATAATTTTTATTCTGTTCATTTTCATAGCTACTTTTTCAAAATACTTAGATGCACGTTTATGATTGCATTTCATTGTAGGTGGCTAAGTGAAGGAGATGGTGTCTTGGACGTTTTTGCGGGATGTGGAGGCTTGGGACGTGCATGCCAGGAGTTAAAAAGGCACTATATGGGGATAGAGAGACATGGAGGTAGCCAAAGCATGTCTGGGAGATTTGTCATTAGGTCAGGATGACACGTAGAAGAATGCTATAATTTGTGGATCAAAAGACTTTGTAATCGAGATTGTCATGGTTTGGAAGTTTAAAGATCGACATATACATTTTTGATCTTTAAAAGATTGTGTTATATATTTAAGTAAGTAAGAAAGTATGTATATATGTTAGTGCTTCGTAGGTAGCCCTTGTATGTATGTATGTATATGTATATGTACGAGGTGTATGAATTTAGGTAGATATATGTATATATATAATTATATCAATAAGTATGATGTGGATTAAAAGACTTTGTAAAATCAAGATTTTCATGGTTTGGAACTTTAAAGATCGGTATATACATTTTTTATCTTTAAAGGATTGTTTTTTATATTTAAGTAAGTAAGAAAGTATGTATGTATGTATGTATGTATGTATGTATGTATATTTAAGTAAGTAAGAAAGTATGTATGTATATATGTATGTATATTTAATCAAGATTTTCATGGTTTGGAACTTTAAAGATCGGTATATACATTTTTTATCTTTAAAGGATTGTTTTTTATATTTAAGTAAGTAAGAAAGTATGTATGTATGTATGTATGTATATATGTTAGTATGTAGGTAGCTCTTGCATGTATGTATGTATATGTATATTTTGTATGTGTATATGTATGAGGTGCATGAATTTAGATAGGTATATGTATATATGTAATTATACATATTTAAGTAAGAAAGAAAGTATGTATGTATGTATGTATGTATATATGTTAGTATGTATATGTATATTTTGTATGTGTATATGTATGAGGTGCATGAATTTCACATACTCACTAGCATGCATTAGGGAGAGATATTGGCAAGAGGATTAGCAAGAGCAAGACTTAATTGCACAATGGGAGAGTGTGTTGTATTATGAGAGTAATTCACTTATATACACGGCCATAAGTGTTCACACTCACTTAAACTATGGCCAGCCGGGCACTTTAGGCTCATAAGAGGCCTAATGCTATTACAATGACTACTCTCATAATATATCCATGAAGTACATCACTTAAGACTTTATCCTAACTTGCTACCACACGCTCATAAAGCGGGAATCACCATAAATACTCCGTCACATCATTACGGACGTCAGTCCAAGTTGTAGCTTTAGACACTATTGCTTTATATCTTGAATGTGTATGACCCTTTGGTGTATCTACCATGAATCTTTGATGTAAGATAATGGCGGTAGCTCTTGTTAATCCTAGAATTGGATTAACATTCCCCCCTTCTTGATGGTGATCGCGTCCACGTGATTGCGTCGAAGACCTTTGTGTGGGAAGAATGAACAAGCTTTGTCAATGGCTTTGATGTTGAATGACGTTCAATGGTCTTTGTTCCTCCGGAAGGAATAAGAAAGATAGTTAATGAATGAAAGTGGTGTATTGGGAACTCCTAACGGAGTGGGGGGTTTTTGCAAATGATTGCATTTTTTATATTTTGTGGGGCTCAAAAAAAATTTTGGGACTCAAAATTTCTTTTTTTGGCAATCATCGCGGCAAGGTTACATGTGATTTTTGTTAGTGAGTTGTAGCTTTGGATACTATTGCTTTCATATCTTGAATGTATGACCCTTTGGTGTATCTATCGTGACTCCTTGATGTAAGATAATGGCTTACAATGACTACTCTCATAATATATCCATGAAGTACATCACTTAGGACTTCATCCTAACTTGCTACCACACGCTCTTGAAGAAGCGGGAATCGCCATAAATACTCTGTCACACCATTACGGGCGCCCATCCAAGTTGTAGCTTTAGACACTATTGCTTTATATCTTGAATGTATGACCCTTTGGTGTATCTATCGTGACTCCTTGATGTAAGATAATGGCAGTAGATCTTGTTAATCCTAGAATTGGGTTAACAGTTTGGACTTGCACAGTGGAAACTTTTGGGCTTTCCAGGAGTGATTTTTGGACTTTGCAAGAGGGAGGCTACCAAACAAGTAAACCCAATTGTACTACCAGATCTACCCTTCATGGAAAGCACTCTACCCTTCATGGAGGGGACATTAGGAAATTTTTGAGCTCATTTTGGGGCCCTGTAAGGAGGTTTGATCGGAATATTCCCTCCAAAAAGAGGCACTGGATAAAATTTTTGCAAACGAACTCCAAATTTGTCGGACCTCACATATTTAGATTCTACTCTTCAAAAGCTATCCATTGATATATAACACGATAGGGTTCGGAGAAGGGACAAGATAGATACCTAGAAAGATTCCTTTTTGCCTAGGGTTCGGAGAAGGGACAAGATAGATACCTAGAAAGATTCCTTTTTGCCTAGGCAAAAAGGAATCTTTCTAGGTATCTATCTTGTCCCTTCTCCGAACCCTATCGTGTTATATATCAATGGATAGGCAAAAAGGAATCTTTCTAGGTATCTATCTTGTCCCTTCTCCGAACCCTATCATGTTATATATCAATGGATAGCTTTTGAAGAGTAGAATCTAAATATGTGAGGTCCGACAAATTCGGAGTTCGTTTGCAAAAATTTTATCCAGTGCCCCTTTTTGGAGGGAATATTCCGGTTAAACCTCCTTATAGGGCCCCAAAATGAGCTCAAAAATTTCCTAATGCCACTCTACCTTCCATGGGGAGTGCTCTACCCTTCATGGGGAGCCATAACAAGCAGTAAAAAGAGGGCTGAGAAACGTTTTACCTGCAAAGAGGGTTGAGAAATGTTTTACTAGATGTGTCAAGAAGAATGAGGAATGCCGGTGTAGCATTAAGCTTTGCTTGGTAGAATGCAATGTTTTTTCTTGTTTGTTAAGGTGTGGTTTGGCTTGCCAGGTGCTTGGTATTCTCTACCCTCCATGGGGAGCCATAAAAAGCAGTAACAAAAAGAGGGTTGAGAAATGTTTTACCTGCAAAGAGGGTTGATAAATGTTTTACCAGATGTGTCAAGAAGAACAAGGAATGCCGGTGTAGCATTAAGCTTTGCTTGTTAGAATGCAATGTTTTTTCTTGTTTGTCGAGGTGTGGTTTGGCTTGCCAGGTGCTTGGTATTCTTACCAAGGGGCATTTTGTTGTCAAAGCCGAGGGCTTGGTGGCTTTAGTGCGGGTGGTCGATGGCTTTGTTTGTGGATGGTGGAGACCTCTCTCTCTCTCTCTCTCTCTCTCTCTACTCTTCCTCTTTCTTTCTCACTCTACTCTCCCGCTCTCTCTCTTTCTTTCTCACTCTACTCTTCCTCTTTATTTCTCACTCTACTCTCCTGCTCTCTCTCTCTCTCTCTCCACCGGATTGGATAGTAGATTCAGTTGAGGTGGTGCGGTCATAGTGCCTCTCCTCTCTCCTCATTGTGCGTGGTGGAAGGTGGTCTAACAATAACGGCAAGGTTGATCACTTCCTCTTCACTCTTCTTGATTCTTACCATATATTTAAACCAATCCAAATCATTCAGGGATGCCTGCATCATTAGTTTTTCGACCCCAAAAGGTCTTCTCCTAGTTGTTATGCACGTGTGTAGATTCGATGACCGCTTTTATAGATGCATATTTTTTGGCATTCGAGGTATCTTGATCCTAATGTTGGTAAGTGAGACAGATGCTTGAAGTTCATGGAAATGTGCACCATGTTAGGGGCCTCGGCCAACGCTCTGCTTTGATCCACAACATCCATGATGACCAAGAGCTTGGAGTCAGCAGGAGGAGGCTTAAGCAAGGGCCATGGGTAGATGGAAGGAAGCTTGAGCTTGGAGTGGGACCATGAACAGGGGCTACATCATCATAAGAATGTGAGGGAGAGGATGAGATTCAGCTCCTTGCAAAAGCAAACACACACATACAAGAGAAGACAAGCACACACAAGAGAGATGGATGATGGATGAATTTTCTTCTATTCTCTTCTCTTTTCTACAACCATAACATAAAAAGATAAGAGTACATAGTATAATAAAAAAATACTCTTTTCTCTTGTCTATAACCATAACATAAAAAGATAAGAGTATATACTATAAGGGAAAATACTCTCCTACTATAACATATAAAGGTTAGTCCATAGTGTGAACCCAACTACATGAGTTGGTGCTATAACTATGCCATAACCCTACTACACCAAAGTGGTTGCTCTCACATAGCCTCGCAACATGTCGCCCATAATCTCACCAACCCCCAGACAGTGGTGTAATTGTAAAAGCTATCACCCAAGAAAGTCACATTAATGCCTAGTGGGGCTCAATATCTCAACACTCCCTGAGATCAACTCCACACATTATACTTCAAGTAAGCTCCTGAACTTTCATAGCTTCTATGTATCCAATGCCTCCATAAGGATGTTAGCTACTCGTCGATCCTCTGTGTTGAAATATACAAAATCTACATCACTTGCTAGAATCCTCACAAAATGATAATGCACCTCAATGTGCTTCATCCTAGCATAATATATTGGGTTACTAGAGCCAGCTGAATACTATTCATGTTGTCACAAATAAATGACAATGACCCTATCCACGAGCTCACCCTTATCACCAAGTAGCTTCTGAAACCAAGCTACCTCATGAGTTA
The DNA here is from genome assembly GCF_041138505.1 of Cibotium barometz. Lineage (NCBI taxonomy): Eukaryota > Viridiplantae > Streptophyta > Polypodiopsida > Cyatheales > Cibotiaceae > Cibotium > Cibotium barometz. The sequence continues at coordinate 46,718,966 of NC_141088.1, forward strand.
CCATGCACCCCTATACTTTGTTGAGAGAATGTGGTGCTTATGCTAGATCAAGATGAGTGGAGGAGAGAGACCAAAAATACAAGAATAAATCTTGTTTATTAAGTTGCTTATGCATACAACTTGGCCTTTACACTCTACATAATGCCTTCTAGCGTTGCCTTTAAATAGGTGAGCTAGTGGACCATAAGTCCATTCACATACACACCCTTCTCCTACCCTTTTACATGACCTTAGTCTTTTAATACCCCCCCTCAATACCAACTATAAAAGAATTGGAATAGGTGGTATTGACCATAGGTTGCCTTTATAACATTAGGTGTACAAGGTTAGGAATATAGGTGTTACATTGAGATTTAAAACAAGTGCGCAGTGGAGTTAGAGGCTGATACAAAGTTAGCCTCTGACTCTTTGCTAGGACATTTAGAAGAAGTGATATGTCCCGTTTGTTTACACTACTTGTTACATTTCACCTTGTTGGGATATTTGATCCAACAATTATTTGCCAAATGTCCTACCTTTTTGCAATGGACACACCTTACTTTGATCACTTGATGTGACAAAGCTTGTTCGATATTCGATGAAGTTGTTGGACTTGAAGATTCAGCTCCTCCCTTTGGCCTCTTTTCTTCATCAAGACAAGATTGAATGACTTCTTCAAGGGTGGGATTAGGTATGTTCTTCAAGGTGGTGACTAAGGTGGGGTACACCTTCTTGACTACTTTTAAAACCACTACATCATCTTCATCCATTCTCGCATTCACTAATGCAAGTTGAGCCATAAGGCCCTTCAAATGAGAGATAAAGGCTCCAATTCCATCTCCCTCTTTGAGCTCCAAGCTGAAAAATTCAATTTTGAGTGAGATCTCGGAATTCTTACCACACGAGCTCCATAGAGCTTGTCAAGCTCATCCCATTTCTCCTTTGCAGAGCATGATGATGGCTTGTTCCCTCTCATCATCTTAATATATCTTCAGCCTTAGTTTGATCAATAACCTTAGTGCCGGAAATGAATGGCCAAAAACCTTTGGACATCATCTTATACTTGACAAGAACTTGCCAAGTGTGGAAGCCCTCTCCCGAGAACTTCTTAATTTGGGTGTTTTCTTTTGACATTGGGTATTGAAGGGAGATTACAAGAGTGTTAATGGGCTGATTCATGAAGAAGAAAACTAGAAAATTTGTTTTGTTTTTGGCTTAAGTAGAAAGAGAATGGCTTATAAGAGTGCAACAACCCTTAATCAAGCCAAGGATGTTGCATAAAAGGAGATTAAGTTGATGAAGCTTATGGTTTAGCACTTAGGGTGTGTGCCCAACCATAAATTTTGATGGAGATGAGCTTCATTAGTGTCAAAGAAACACTTTCTTTGGTGATTACGATCACCATTAGTGTTTAGCAACACTATTAGTGCTTAAGAGCACATTTTTTAGTGTCAAATGACACTTGCATTGGTGATTAGATTCACCATTAGTGTTTAAGAACACTCTTAGTGCTTAGAAGCACTCCGTAATGTCAAGAGGCTCCCCTTTGCTGATGGCTACACCCTGAAAAGATGCAGGGGAGAAGAGAGCAAGATGCAGGGGAGAAGAGAGCTTGAGCTCTTGGAACAAACAAGCACACACACACTCACAAAACCCTAAAAGAGAACACACAAGGTGAGAGGCTAAAAATCTTCTTCTTCTTCACACAACACTCAACACACCATATACAAAGATAAGAGTACACATTATATGAAAAGGTACTCAACCAAATACATACTAGGGTTCTCTATAGTGTGAACCTAACGAAATGAGCTGGCGCTATAACTATGCCAGTCTCTAGAATGACTGTCACACAGCCTGTCATCCCACTGGCCGCATATCACCCATGATCTCACCAACCATGCCAGTGGTGTAAGTGTGGGGTCTATCCCCTAGGCGGGTCATCAGTGTCCACCACCTCACTAGATAAGCTCGATATCTCAACACTCTCCCTCGAGCTCAACTCCATCTCATGTACACCAAGCAAAGCCCTGAATCTGCGGAGCTTCTCTGTACCCAATGCTTTGGTGAAGCGACCTGATCCTGTGTGCTGACATAAACAAGGTCAATGTCTCTTGCCAAAACCTTCTCTCTGACAAAATGGTAGTGGACCTTTATATGCTTCGTGCGAGCATGAAAAACAGGGTTCCTAGCCAGTTGTACACTGCTAATGTTGTCACAAAAAATGACAACTTGTCTATCCATTAAGAGACCCAAATCTGCAAGTAGCTTTCTCAACCAAGCTACCTCACATGCTGCCATAGTAGCACCTCTGTACTCGGCCTTTGTACTGGATAGAGCAACCGTAGGCTGCTTCTTGCTGCTCCAAGTCACAGCAGCACTCCCCAAAGAAAACATGAAGCCACTAGTCGATCGTCTATCTGAGATATACCAGCCCAATCAGCATCTGTGTACCCATGTATACATATCTCTGTCCCAGTTTCATAAAATAGTCCATAATGCAAAGTAGACCTCACATACCTCAATATGCGTCTCAATGCATCCAAATGTTGCTTTCGAGGAACTTGCATAAACTGACTCACCAACCCAACAGCATAGCTCAAATCTGGCCTGGTGATCATCATGTAGATCAAGCTTCTTATTATGCGCCTATACATAGTAGGATCCTCCAAAATCTCTCATGAATCTGCACTCAACTTGCCATTTTGATCCAATGGCACTGAGATAGGCTTACAACCTATCATACCATACTTGGACAACATGTCCAAGCCATACTGTCTCTGCAGTAATCCAATACCATGTGGTGACCTAATCACCTCAATGCCCAAGAAATATCTGAGCTCCCCCAGATCCTTTATCTCAAACTTCTGTCTAAGCAAGATCTTTACATCAAAGATCTCTGCATCATGGTCCCTCGTAATGATTAGGTCATCTACATAGATGACAACAACAAGCACAACCCCTCTATCACTGTGTCTCACATATAACGAGAAATTTGCATTAGCTACATGAAAGCCAATAGTGACAAGATATTCAGAAATCTTGTTAGACCATGCTCTTGGTGCTTGTTTTAAGCCATACAAGGCTTTTTTCAACTTGCAAACATGCTCGGGGTGACACATCCTCATAACTAGGTGACTGCAACATATACACCTCTTCCTACAAATCCGCGGTGCAAGAATGCATTCTTTACATCCATCTGATGTAAAGACCATTGCTTTGATGCAGCCATTGCTATCACAACTCTCAGTGTTGCCATCATGGCAATCGGGCTGAAAGTTTCCTCATAATCAATGCCATATGTCTGCGCATATCCTTTGGCTACCAATCTAGCCTTGTACTTGCTTATGCTTCCATTACTGTTATGTTTTACTTTGTACACCCACTTGCATCCAATGGCTTTCTTGCCTTTAGGCAATTGCACTAAATCCCAAGTCTCATTTCCATATAGTGCATCCATCTCCTCATCCATAGCTTTCTCCCAACACACATTTCCAATAGCCTCATCAATGTATGTGGGCTCTATAACCTGTACAACTTTTGCCATGTATGCATAGTGATGTGCCACATAACCATCGTAGATCCTTCAAGTCCAAGCAAAAGGCAAAGGTTGGATGATAAGGAGCAACTGTCGCAGCTCAAATCCTTCAAAGACATGGATTCTCAACGCTTCATCCAGGAAACCATGGAAGGTTTAGAGGCACTACTTCACGATCCACTTACAAAAATGGATGTTGAGACTAGTACAAACTGGGAACAGAAGCAAAAGGTGTGGCATTGCCACCTATTGACAATGCACATGTTACATGATAGGAATGCCAACCTATGGAAGCACCTGAAAGATGCCAATGCACAAGTACAAAACGTAAAAGCAACTCTGGCATCAGTAGAAGCAACTCACAAAGAAATGATCATGAGAGCTTAAAGGCAGCAGAACAACAGGAAAGCAGATATACGAGGCCTTGGAAAGTAATAATCTTTTTTTAAGTCAGACAATTGTACAGAAGATCAACAAAAATGCTGACTTAAACACAAGGCTGGAGCAAGCAAAAGAGAAACTTCAAAAATAGATAGCCCACACACAGAGCCTCACAACTATGCATGCCAGGAAAATAAAGGAGTGCCAAGATAGTGCAAAGACCAATGAAGATATGCCTCAACAACAAATAGAGCTTCTAACAACCCAACTCAAGGCCAGAACAAAAAAGAGTGCAAGGTATGCAACAAGAAAGAGAACAGGCAAAGAAAGTGCATGTAGGAAAGATCAAGGCCCTCAAAATGAAGAAAGTGCATGTAGGAAAGATCAAGGCCCTCAAAATGAAACCATCAGCACCAACCAAGTAGAGGTGCAAAGGAATCAAGAGACCATCTCACAACTGACAGTACAATTATAAGATGCACAAAGATTGGCAGCACAATGGCTTAATCAGATTACTGAGGTACAACAAAGGGAAGCCACTACCAGGAGAGAACAAGAAACTGCAACAAGAATATTTGAGGAGATGGATGCTGAATGAATGATCCGAGAAACAACCATCTCCAACCAACTTAGCAATGCTGACACTCACATGCAGGATCTGGCCCGTCGACTTGCCGCACAAGAAAGGAGTCTATGCCCAGAGCCGACAGATGATCTACGTACCCTCCTTGAGCACGCCTCGGAGTTGGAACAGCTGCCAGTAACTCCTCGGGCCCCTCCTCACACTCTTACCTTGTTTTTATCTACACTAACACTCTCATTACTTCAGTATGATAAACTTAGCTGAAGATATAGGCCTAGGTGAATTAACCCTAATTAAACAAAATACTGAAAGGGATGTTGACCCAACAAACATTATGGGCATTTTGAGGGGGGACCTTATATTAACGAACTCTCAAGACACCTTCTTCTATCCCTTGCACCCCATAGTGCTAAACCTTCGTAGTTGGTGTCGCGTGCTACAAAGTTCCGACATCCTGGACAACAGTGTTGACAAACTCGATTTGTTTTTTCCAGATGTCATACCAGAGACACCATCCAACTACGAGGTGGTTGCAAATACTTAATTAGTCATGGATCTTTTGTGAGTCCATATTATATTACCCTGTCAAAATCCTTAAACTCTATACTCATATCCGCAAGCATTTAGAGGCTATGCTCACCAATGTAAGATATAATTTTGATGCCACTCACATAAATTACCCGGATATTGATAATGAGAAATTCCTGAAATTCAAAACTTTTTTAAAGCTCATAAGCCTAGCCACCCACCCCCTATCACTCGTCAAGGTGAAGAAGAAGGTCCCTTTTCATTTTCCAAATACACTTACCCTATCTATTCTAATATCGCCAATAGGCTTCTCAATCCTTATCCTAGCGCGCCGCCTACTACATCTTCCCAAGCTGACTGTATCTACTCTTCTCTCTCTCCGCCAAAATTAGATTTTCCCACTAACCCTCTCGCCCCCGAGGAGGTATTGGCACCTATCCCATCTCCACCACGGTAACCTCAGGAGGTACAAGATCTGACTCCACATGATAATATTGTGCCCTTCACTGAAATAAATGTCTTGGATTCTTTGACAGCTATAGAGTATGAGGAGTTTATTATAGAGCAGGCAATCCACTTTTAAAGCCAAAGCTCATGTTCCAAGTACTGATGTAGATTACTCCATTCGATCCTACCCGACAAATCATGCCAGAAGCATACTCTACAGTCACACCCATAAGGCAACATTATGTTCCATACCCTCTCCATGCCCCACATCCCGACTTAGAGGAATTACTTCCCTTGGTAGGAGAAGGAACATTGTGGGCAAATGTCACAAAACACACAAGGCTCGCCAACCCTCACTTAGCAGACTTGCTGGAAATTTGACTTGTCACGTTCATGATCAGCTATTGTTATAGAAGATGGAGAAAGCGACATCTTATACACACGAGGGTGGATACACCACCATCCACACAAATGAGGAAGTGCCACAACTAATAGATTTTGGAATTCAACCCACATGGTGGCAAGAGTTTCTAACTATTCTAGAATACAGAATAGTCTACATGAGCGCACCACCAACACTGCGAGTGGATCCATTGTACATGCCTATCAAGAGACGGTGGATGCCGATAGAGTTCCAAGAGGCCAAACACAGAACTCTCATGTTTGTTATAACTTCCCTATCTTCACACCAGCAACATTTGGCCATATTCAAGAACAAAGACAACAATGCTGACCTGGATTAGAGCTTGGCGTAGAATACCTAATCCTGCCATTGTGGCCAGTGTTAGGTTCCTAAAATTATTGGTGGTACTCATAGATCAAACTTATGATGGCTTTGAAGCACAACGTCTGCAGTTCTTTGACATGAACCAAGGGCCTTCAGACAGAGGAATGATGTTGTATTACCACCACTTACGATGTCTTCCAGCCTATATGCATCTTATATTTGAAGACATGATTGACATTGGATTTTGGAAGTCCCACTCAGCATTCCATCGAACACTCCAGAAACTCAAGTCCAAATGCAAATTCTACCGACATGAATTCGGTGACCAGGTCTTCCGACCTCAGTAACATGTTCTAAGGACAGAACCTACATCAGGAAGGGGGGAATGTTAATCCTATTTGGATTAACAACATGATCCTCAATTTAGGACATTAATAAGTGTCACGCAAAGGCACTATAAAGGTTGTACATTATGAGATATTGGCCACCCAAGGCCTAGTTAGTAAGTTTTGGGCGCCCAAGTGTGAATAAGCACCAATTGTATATAAGGCATTTTCTCATAATGAAAAGGATACAATCCCCTTTGTGCTATTGAGAGCTCTCCCCTTGTGACTTGAGAGAGAGTGAGGAGTGAGAGAATTCTAGCATTGTGTCCCTTTCATGCTTGTTCATCTATGTTTGTATGAGAGAGTGGGAGAGAGTGTGATTGGTTTATGTGACAGTGTGAGTGACTCCACGGTGACAGTGTGGAGGTGGAGCTTGGTGTTTGGAGCTTGACAAGCGAGCTTGGAGGCCTCAAGGGACTCGCGATCAAAGCATTGGTAAGTACCCCATGACAGTTGTGTTCTCTTGCTCATCCATTAGGTGAATGTGTAGAGTTCCCTCTTGGAAGTGTGGAAGTCCATAACAGTGCTTTAAACATAAAATAGAGTGATATAAAAAAAAAATATTGATTTCATCAAAGAAAAATAATTCAAAGATCCTTTTAATAATAGTATATAAAATTTAATAATTTGTTGAACATTTCTAAATAATCCATTGAATCGTTGTAGAGATAACACATGATTATAAAAAATCATGAAGTTGGGAGTTTATTGCCCAAGTAATAAAAATCCCTCTATGGATATGAACCAACAAATTAAATTAATAATTTTCTCAAATGTGAAAGACCTAAGTGTCAATGAGAAAAAAAATCATATTCAATAGTTTTATGGTCTACCACACCTCCAAGAGGGAACTCAATGCATTCACCTAAAGGATGAGAAATAGATCACAACCATCATAGGGCACTTATCAATGCTTTGAACTTGAGTCCCTTGAGGCCTCCAAGCTCATTTGTTAAGCCCCAAACCTCCAAGCTCTCCACCTCCACGCTGTCACACCCATAGAGTTGCTTGCACCGTCACATAAGGCAATCACTCTCTCTCACTCCCCCACACAAGCATGAATCATACAAGCATAGAAGAGGCACAATGCTAGAATGCTCTCTCTCTCAAGACACAAAGAAGAGCTCTCTATAGCATAAAAGGGGATTGCATCTTTTCATTATGAGAAAATGCCTTATATACATTTGGTCCTTATTCACACTTGGGCGCCCAAAACTCACTTAACTAGGCCTTGGGTAGCCAATATCTCATAATGTACAACTTTTATAGTGCCGTTTCATGACACTTATTAATGTTCTCAATTGGAGGAGCATGTTTGTTAATCCAAAATGGGATTAACATCCCCCCTTCTTCCTAATGTAGTTTCTGTTCTCATAACTTGTTACCGAGGTCTAAAGACTTGGTCACCGAACTCATTTCGGTAGAGATTCCTTCATGAAGCTTCTTGAGTGTGCGTCTGAACGCTGAGTGAGAGCACCAAAATTCTGTGTCCACCATATCTTCGAACGTTACATGCATGTAAGTCAAAAGACACCTTAGACGACAGTAATAGAGCATCATGCCATGGTCAGATGGCCCTTGATTCATGTCGACGAACTTCAGTTACTCAACTTCATAGCCATCATAGTACTCTTTAGGCTGATCAATCAAGACCACCAACAATTTAAAAAATCTAACACTTGTGAGCAACGATTGCTGGGTCCAAAATTTGTCGCCATGCTTGTATCCATGTAAGCATTTGTTTCCTTTGCTCCGGTATGTCTAGAAATGTTGCTAGCATAAAGATCGAAAAGTTGTAGCAGACATGGGAGTCACGCTGTTTCACTTCCTAAAACTCCAGTGGCGTCCATATTCTCTTAATTGGCATGTATAATGGGTCAATCCGCTGTGTTGGTGGTGCGCACATATAGACCTGGTTGTACTCTGGAATTGTTAATTACTCTTTCCTCTAGTTTGGCTGTATTCCAAAATCTTCTAATTTGAGTTGCGCCTCATCTGTGACAATGGTGGCATAGCCGCCTCTTGTGTGTATGGGGTGAGCCTTCCTTCACCTGCAGAAGCAGTAGCTGATCATGAAGATGACTATCCTAATTTCCAGCAGGTCAGCTAATTGTGGATTGGGCAATTTTGTGTGCTTTGCCACATTTACCCATAATGTGCCCTCTCCAGCCAAGGGAAGTAATTCTTCTCAATTAGGGCGAGGTACTCGTAGAGGGTATGGCACATAGTGCTCCTTTGTTGGTGTGACCTCAAAGTAGGCTTCGCATGATTCGTCGAATTGGCTCAAATGGAGTGACTTGCATGAGAACCTTGAGCATCAACTTGGGCTTTAAAGAGGATTTCCAGCACGAATGAAGCCCTCATACTCTGCATCAGACAATGATTCCAAAATTGTGTCGTCAGTGTGAAGGCTTCAATATTGTCATAGGGAATAGGACAGCGTACCTCTTGAGAGTGCCATTGGGGAGACGGGTGAGGTGCCAGTATGTCCTTGGGGGCGAGAGGGTTAGTGGGAAAATCTATTTGTGCTGAGGAGTAAAAGTAGAGAATATCCAGTCGGCCTGATATGTGTTAGTAGGTGGTGGTGTATTAGGATAGAGGTTAAGGAGCTTAGCGACATTAGAATAGATGGGATAAGTGGACTTTGAAGATGAGGATGAGGATTCTTCCTGACATGACCTATGCTAGGGAGTGGGTGGCTAGGCTTGTGAGATTTTATAAATTCTTATAAGTCAGGGATTTCTTCTAGACTGAAGTAACCACGATATAAGGGTTAGTTCACCTAGGCCTAGGTCTTTAGTACAATAACCCTCTCTTTACTTCTTGTAGTTTAGTATAAATCTATTTGAAGACCTAGGCCTAGGTGAACTAACCCTTATATCTTCAGATAGATTTATATCATACTAAAGTAAAGAGAGGGTTATTGTAGATAAAAACAGAGTGAGAGTTTGAGGAGGGGCCTGAGGAGTTACTGGCAGCTGACCCAACTCAGAGACATGCTCAAGGAGTAGGCGTAGGCACCTGTAGGCTCCAACCACCACTGACTTCTGTCTTGGATCGCCAACCGGCGTTCTAACTCTTGTAAGAAGCAAGAGTCATTGTTGCTGAGGAGGTTTGATATTTTGCAGTTTCATGAACCATCCTTGTAGCATCTAATTCCTCGAATCTCCGGGTTTCATCCTCTTGGGCACGCCTGGCTGTTGCTTCACTTTCTTGAGCTTCCGTGATTCTTTGGAGCCTTTCGGTAGGCAACCTCTGACTGTCTTATAGTTGATGTGTAAATTGTGCCATTGCTTCTTGGTGGGCCAATTCTTTCCTTTGCATTTTGAGTTGACTTGCACTTATAGTGTCGTTAAGTGTCCTTAGTTTTTTTGCATGTTCCTTGTTCGATTGTTCTCTCTTGTGCTATAAGTGAGTGGCCTTGTCCTCCACTGCTTTAAGATTGGAGGATAGCTATTGGATCTGTCATTTGCAGCTCCTCGTGTTTGGCCCTGGAATTGTGCTGGAGCTCTTGTACTTGGTGGGCATGAAGTGCTATGAGCTCATGGATGTGGGTGACCTCCTTTTGAAGTTTCTTTTTAGCTTGTTCTAACTTTGCCTTGAGGTTTGCATTTTCTTTGATCCTTTGTACAATGGTTTGGCTAAGGGCCACATTATTGCTCTCCAGTGCTTTATATATGTTGTCTTGCTCCTCTGCCTTCAAGATTTTCATTATGACATCTTTATGTGTGGCTTCGGTTGGCGGCCAACAAGTGGTCCTTTAAGGTTTGCACTTGTGTGTTTGAGTCGTTAACTTGCTTCCAAAGGGCAGTGTTACGATCATGGAGCATGTGTGTTGTGAGGAGGTGGCAATGCCAGACTTTTTGCTCCTGCTATACCATAGTGCACTTGTGCTTGCGCCTTCTTCGAGTCCAGCCTATGGTTGGTTCAATAGCTCATCCAAACCTTCCATTGTGTCTTGCATGAATTGTTGATAGTCAACTTTTTGTAGGGAGGCCAGCTGGGGTAGTCTTTCCTCATCTTCCAAATGCCTTCTTTTGCTTGGGCTTGATGGTTTTGCACTTCTTGGTCTTTTGCTTGCATCATTATGGGTTGTTGGTTCATGCACTTGAGCCATTGCCATCTCAATGCCTTGTGTTTCCTGAGCCTGTACTGGTTACTAATGCTGCTTGTTCGAGCGCTATCTCTATCAGTGTGTCTACCAGAGCTGAATCCTTAAGCAAGGATAGGTCCATGAATATCAGCTGTGCCTGAGCTCATCGGGGGAGTAACTTGCTGCATGGGCTCTTGTATGGCTGTGACTGTGGTTTCTTGCAATGCTTCTTAGTATGTTCAGATTTCATGTGCCACCTTAGCCTCTAGTCTTTGTGATTCTACAGTTATGTCTGGGATGATCCCCCTCATTTTCTTTTCTATCTTTTTCTTGGTTGCTCTGGCAGTAGTGCCAGGTGCAGTTGCTCTGTTGGTTCGGGCTTTGGGAGAGGCCTTTTTGCCACATGATTAAGAACTTGGGTTAGCAGGTCGAGTTGTAAATTTTGGACTGGTGAGCCTTCAAATAGTTCTCCATTTCTCTATGAATATAGTAGGCCCATTCCTCCTTCTTCTCTTCATGTACCTTAGCGATTCTGTTCAAAGGAACCCTATTGTATCTATCCACCGGCTTGACCTACATTATCAGTGACATGGCCCTGTAGGCTTTCTTTGTAGCCTCATCCCAGATATTCTCGTACTCTGCTCCATTGGAGTTATAAGAACTCTTCTTTAGCATTGCGTCCAGAGGCATTTTGTCAAATGTGTGGGCATGGACTTTGATTGCTTGGTGGAAGCTACAGATCATCACATATGAGTTCTTCCATGAGATTAGGAGCTACTCTATGTAGTGCCGTCAGCCTTTGTGATAGTGCCCCGTTTGGTGCCCTTGTCACTCATAGGTCTTTATATATTCAGCACAGAGCTCCGTGTGTCGATGCTTCTTGGGAGAATTTGTGTCATTCTCCCCAAAGCCTACCTTCTCCAGCTTCGCCTTGACTTCTGCCTCTTCCAAAACTTGGAGGCACTCTGGGCTGTGGTAATGTAGTGTGGCTTTTCCATGGGCCGTAAGGGCTTCTTTACTGATGATGGCCCCATGAAAGGCTTGGGCATATGGGCCCAAAAAATTCAGCTTAGGTACCTACGCTGCTGGTTTCTTTTTTCTGACTTGCTGGGGAGCCTGTAGCGCTGGCTTGAGTGGTAGCTGGGGTCTCTACAGCTTCTAATTCTGAGGCTGACATCTCGATAGATGACAATCGATTATAGTTGGAAAATCCGAGAAGGACGATGTAGGACGATCAGAAACAGAAGCGCAAGCGAGTAGCTATGGACACACGATGCAAAATGATGAGAAAGGAAAGAATTTTGATTTTATAACACAGCCATCGGACAGGGCGGCTACCTTAATGAAGAAAACCACGTGGCATCTTTCGATTGGCCTGTGAGAAATGACCGTTTCACGACGTGAACCTTTGTGAACTAGTTCACAGCGTGAACTTTTTAGGGTTGGCTCATGACGTGAACTTTTTTAACTAGTTCACGGTGCGAACATTTTTGAATCAATTCGCAGCATGAACTTTTTTGGATTAGTTCACAGCATGAACTTTTTTGAACTATGAATGCGTAAGATTGATACCTTCTATTTTTTTATTTTTCTTCATGCTCAGTCATTCAAACGTGCATATAATGAGTGAATGATACCCACCAGCTTATCTTGTACCCATTGTGCAACAATTGGATACCTTCATTTTTTATTGCCACAAAAACCAAGGTGACACCTTGGCACTTCTGGGTAGTTGTTGATGCAGTCATTTTAGCTCCATGTGGGAGTTTTTGATTCTTCCTTCCACTCAACTGAACAATGTTGTTACTGGGTCTTGTGGTTGGGGGTTTTTTCTATGTCCCTTTGCTTAACTTCTCTTTTTCTACCTTTAGGTTCCTTGTTCAGTTCTCTGACCAAAGTGGTTACTGACATTGCTTTAGTAATTCCCAACCCATTTTGTTAAGTTATCTTTTTTCTCCACACCAAGGTTAGCAAAGTTCCCACATGGGCTGGGAGTTGAGATGATGTATGCTTTTACTACTCTTTCCTTTGTTACCGGAACTGCTTTTGGTGGTGGCCACTAAGTGGGGTTTGGGTACCCATATTTTTGTATTGCCTTGGTAGTATATCCTTGTGCTCTCAGTAAGTCTTTTCAGACCCATTGCTTATGGAAACCTTGTGGGCTATTGGTATGCCTAGAGTCCTACCAATCTGTTTGTGTAAGCCAGGTCTGACTTTTGATTTATTTGTGGATTTTTCTTGCTCCCCATATTATTCTTCTTCTCATTCTTGTGGGGTTGGTTTTTGAGTTGAACCTTGGACACCCACTTCTGTGTACCCTAAGACTTTGGGTATTGTTTATGTAAGTTTTGTGGGATTGATGCTTGTTCTATCACTATGAGTTGATGTTACTATATTCAGTGTCGTTTTTTCATCAATCATGATCTGTTTCCCTCTATTTGTCAGGCTCCATAATGGTATGGACATGACCTTGTCGCCTTGTTCAACAACGTTGTCCTCTTTTCCCATTGGATATTGCATTTGTTGGCGCACAGATCCAAATAAGGAATTATTTCTGATGGAAATGTTAACACTTAAAAATCCCTCAACTAGACACTGTGTACTTGCACATCAATGGGTTCATCCAATGCTACCCATGTTTCAAACGTGATAAAGTTATGACTTGATTATGTGTCTATTAGTGCAATGCTCGTTGTTGCATGGCCTTTAACTGTAGTAAGTTCCACCTTGAGTCGTGTTGGCTCAATGTTCAGTTCCTCTTTGTTCGAGAGAGTCAAGGAGGCCATGTTGACATGTAATAGTCTCTTCTAGGGAGTAATTGTTTAGCTTTGGCCTCCCTTGCCTTAGCCTCCTCTTGAGCTTGCTGGATTTTTTCCTTTGCAAGCTGTTTTTGTTGTTTTAAGAGATGTTCTTGCAAGAGCATCTCTTGGGTCAGTGGTCCAAAATATTTTTTGATTTTGCTTCTATTGATGTAACCCTCCATGTGTATGCCGTAAATTGTCTCAATTCTAACCGACCCCTGAGGTGTAATCTCAGACACTCGGAAGGGTCCTAGGTCTCTAAATTTGAGTTTCTTTTTCTTGGTGCTTCCTACACCATACATGAGGACAAGGTTCCCCATTTCCAGTTCTTTTTGTTTCAAATTTTTGTCAAACCAATGCTTCCTGCATATAGTTTCTCGACGACCATGAGTCCATGTGATGGTATTAGCCCAGTCTCATCAAGCTTCTCTAAGTCAATTAGTCTTTCAGCTAATGCATTCTCCATCAGATGTTCTTGCACTGCAATCCGTAAGCTCGGAACTAGGTATTCCATAGGCATTACTGCTTCAACACCATAAGCTAGACAAAAGGGAGTGTATCATGTCTCGCTACCTTATATTATGTTTGATATGCCCATAGGACTGCTGTCAGCTTATGTTCCCAGTCCATTTGCCAAGGTTTTTGTCAAGATAGTACACAAAATTTTGTTTGTACTCAATGCTTGACCATTAGCCTATGGATAATAAGGTGATGATTTCTAATGGACCACTAAGAATCCCGCAAGTAAATGATCAATCACCTCATTAATAAAATGTGAGCCGCGATTGACCATTAGCCTATGGATAATAAGGTGATGATTTCTAATGGACCACTAAGAATCCCGCAAGTAAATGATCAATCACCTCATTAATAAAATGTGAGCCGCGATCACTAACTAATTCTAATGGGTAGCCGAACCTCGAGATAATTTTGCTCGTATAAGAATTTTGCTATTGTTCATGCATCAGCTCTCTTCGAGGCTCTAGCTTCTGCCCATTTTGTGAAATCTGTGGCCACGATCACATATCGGTGGATGTGTCGTCGGACTAATAGGTCCAACAAAATCTACTCCCCATTTTTCGAAGGGTTGTCTTACAATAATAGAGGTGAGTGACATCTTGTCCTTTTGTTGTGGGATAGCGAAACGCTGACATTCTTTGCACCTTTGACAAATTCTATGGCGTCTCCAAATAACGTAGGCCACCATAATCCTTCTTGAAGTACCTTGCAAGCCGTGATCTCTCTAGCAAAATGCCCGCCTGCTATCCCTGAATGAGCTTCATCCAATATGGTGTGACGAACTCATCTTCTCTCACACATCTTAAGCACATTATCTTTTCCTAGCTAATATAGTTCTCCATATCAGTTGTGATAAGGTGTAGCAAGCTTGATAAGCTGCCTCACTTTATCTTTGTTCAAAGGTATTTCCTGCAAAAAACCATGAGCTAGATAACTCGATATTTCCTCGCTCCATTCGGGTACCATGTCCAGTTTGAACAAACAAGCATCAGGGCGATCATCTTCGACACCAATTGTTGGTTCCCCATTTGGAATTCTTGACATATGATCAGCTAACACATGCTGTGTTCCTTTTCTTACCATGACTGTAAAGTCAAATTTCAACAATAATAGTAACCATCGTGTGATTCTTCTCATGGTGCAAAGCTTATTCACTAAGTACAATAAGGCTTGATGGTCCACAAAGAATACGAATTTGTTGGCCAATAGGTAATGTCGATACTTCTTGTTGTTGATAGCGTAAACCATGGCCAATCCTTCCCTTTCTGTGGTGGTATAGTTCACCTTTGCATCATTTAACTGATGACTAGTGAAGCAGATTGGATAGTACACATCCAATAGCAAAGTTTAATGCATCGATATGCACATGAAATATGAGATCCCAATTGGGGGATCGTAGAATTAGTGCGCTAGCCAATTCCTGCTTCAGTCGATTATATGCTTCCTGGCATTCCTCATTCCATTCAAAGACAATGAGTAGCTTGTACAATGGCCTGGAGATTTCAGCATAGAAAATTATGAAGTGGCAGTAATACCCCACGTGGCCCATAAATCTTTGCACACCTTTGTAATTAGTGGGCGGTGGAAGCTCCAATATTAACTTGACCTTGCTATCATCCGTGGATATATTGTTCTTTGAGACAATGTGTCCTAATATCACACCATGTTTGACCCAATACTAACACTTTAAAGGATTCAGGGATATACGATATAATTAACATCTCTCGAACACTTTCCTTAAGCAAGCCAGATGGTCCGCCCATCGAGAGTGTGCACACAGATCATCAATGAATACCTCCAACCACTTTTGTAAGTAGTCTTTGAAGTCTGTGCACATCAATCATTGGAATGTTGCTGGGGCATTGGTGAGACCAAAGGACATAACCTTGCAAATGTCCCCCACATTGTATTGAAAGCTCTTATACTGGTCTTTTGGTGCTATGGACACCTGATTATAACCGGAGAATCCATCCAAGAAGCTGTAGGCTTCTTCACCAGCCACTCTCTCCAAAACATGTTCCGTATAGGTTAGTGGATAATGGTCTTTCCTAATAACTATGTTGACCTTTTTAAGATTAAAACATACCCTAAGTTTTCCATTCTTTTTAGCACTAGTTTTAGCCTAGAGAGAGAAAATATTCTAGAGAGAGAATATTCAAATTTTGAATATTTTTGGATGGAAAAATATCTCTTCTTATTAAAATAAGCTCCCCCGAAACAGAAGTTCAAAAAGATTTTCAGAAGGTGCATTAGAAATTAAGTATAATTTATTCAAGAGGCCTTATTCTAGGGATCCAGATTTTTGAAAAAATTCAAATTAAGGTTTTGAAGGGCCAATCAAATTCATCCAAATGTATGAAGAAGATAAATAGAAGAAATAAAGAAAATCACCCCCAAAAATGAGTAAATACTCACATAAGATGAAGAGTGGACTAAGGACCAAAGGAAAAGCTAAAAAATGTATGAAGAAGATAAATAGAAGAAATAAAGAAAATCACCCCCAAAAATGAGTAAATACTCACATAAGATGAAGAGTGGACTAAGGACCAAAGGAAAAGCTTAAAAAATTGGATTTTTGACACCTCACAATGGGGATTCCCCCTCATGAATGAGGCGCCAACTTCACATGTGCAATTGAGTTTTAAATCTTTAAAAATTGAGATATTTCATCTCTCCTCTCTCCTAATTCAAGTCTAGTTCCAAAAAGTTAGCTCAATTGACCTAAAAATGGTCAAAAATTAATCAAACTGATTTGAAAAATTCTAGAATCAGTTTGTTTGGTTTGGAGCTCAATTTTTCCTATAAATAGAAGCCTCCCCCTTTGTTGAAAAATAATAGTGTTTATGCACTGCTACTCTACTCCTCCCAAGCCAAGAATTGTGAATTTATTAATAATTCACTAGTTTTTGACGTTTCCCTCTTCCAAAGATTGGTGGCCACTCTTGTTACAAACAAGAGTAGAACCCTCAAACCATCAAGCCAAAGGAAAGCTCCCACAAATTATGTAAGTAGAAATCTTGTAATTTTCTTTATTGATTTTTATGCTTTTCTAATTTTTATGATTGTTTGAAGTGATAAATGGACGCTATGCCTTGTTCGAAAGGCTTTTCCCCTCTCTCTTCTTAGAATCAACCCTTCTTTATCCTAGTTAAGTGATAATTGTTGGAATTAAACTTTTTATAATATTTTCTTTTTTATAAGTGAATTTTGATTAGTCAAGATTACTTTAAATCAATTAGAGTTAATTTTTAAGATAAATTAAGTAGAAAGTTTTGAAAAATGGTCAGCCATACGAAGGAGGTTATGGTGAAATTTTTGGAAATAAGTATTATCTTTTATTATGCTAAAAGAGTAATCCCTATCATTTCTATACTCTAAAAGTGTCATTTTCATGCATAGAAGATGCATATTGATTGTTATTTTTTATATGCATAAAAGAATATTTTTTTAATTATGAAAGTATTACTTTCATCAAAATGGATTTTTATGCATAAAAGAATACTTTTTTTATTATGAAAGTGTTACTTTCATCAAAATGGATTTTTTTGCATAAAAGAATATTTTTTTTAATTATGAAAGTGTTACTTTCATCAAAATGGATTTTTATGTATAAAAGAATATTTTTTTAATTATGAAAGTGTTACTTTCATCAAAATGGATTTTAATGCATAAAAGAATAATTTTTTTAATTATGAAAGTGTTACTTTCATCAAAATCGATTTTTACGCATAATTTTTTTTAAATATGAAAGTGTTACTTTCATCAAAATGGATTTTTAAGCATAAAAGAATAATTTTTTATTATTATGAAAGTGTTACTTTCCTCAAAATGGATTTTTATGCATGAAAGAATATTTTTTTTATAAAAGCGTTACTTTTATCATTATTGATTTTTATGCGTAAAGGGATGCATAAAAGAATTTTAATTATTATAAAAGTGTTACTTTTATCATTATTGATTTTAATGCATAAAAGGATGCATAAAAGAAATTTTTTTATTATAAAAGTGTTACTTTTATCATTATTTTATGCATAAAAGGATGCATAAAAGAATTTTTTAAAAAAATTGTGAAAGTATTACTTTCACTAATATCGATTTTTATGCCAAAAAAAAATGATGCATAAAAGAATTTTCATATCAAGATAAGAGTTCTCTTAATCCTATGACTAATACCCATGAATATTGATAAAATCCTATGACTAATACCCATGAATATTGATAAATGATTAGTTTTAAATTTAGTAAAGTGTAATTGAAATATTACCATTTGATAAAGATAGTTCTAGACTCAAAACCTGAATCAGACTTTGACCAAGACGTAATTCGTTTGTCAGTTTCAAGAAATGACGATGTGACCAGTTCCTGAATCTATACTTAAATCACCCACAGAATCTGAAACTAAGTTGAGACCTTTGATTTTGATCTAAGGAAGGATTAAGAATTCAGAATTCGAGGAATTCTGCTTGAGAATCCAGTCCTGTGATCTAGAAGTCTTGGATACGGAATTAAGATATACTCATTGTATTCAAAAGAAAATCAAAACTGAAAACTTGCATAGAAACCCTGTTTTCTTAAAAGGGTGTCTTATACAAGAATGCTAGAGGGAGCATTTGGTATATGTGTTTTCTAAGGAAAGTTCGGTTGCAACAGCTGGCGCGGGGAGTGTTCAAGGGACAGCTCATGCGGCAAAACCTGCCCAGGTCTTGACCAGCCTCGGTATGGTTAAAATGGTGTTCTTCTGATACGATGGACGAGGGCCGACGAAGCGGTCCCTGAGTGAAGTGCCAGGACACCTAAGGAGGATCCTGGATGGTTCTGACTAGGAGATGCACGGGCTCGTGGTGCCAAGGACACCCATGCATATGTCGAGGAAGATAATATATGATGGACCAATGTTTACTGTAATCTGTTACTGGATCTCGTTGTTGACCCGCTGGTCTCAATAGAGAGTCCACAGTGATACTATTTTGTGAGAAACAAAGACTCAATGGAAATTTTGAGTTATGACATGTGTAACAACCTGTAATTGTTTGTCAATAGATTGTTTTATAAGTTAAAGTTTAAAGAGGAGTGTGTGCGTATCTATTTTCTAAAGCAAAAGTTAAGAAAGACATTCAATTATGGGTGGGTGAGTACTTGATTGGTTCTACTATTCCAGTGGTTGGGTGGTGGCTAACCCATGGGCTGGATGGGGTTAGGCTAGAATCAGTAGAGTTTTAATAATAAATTTGATTAATAGGAATATGCTTAGAACTCGAGTAGTTAATTAGAATCCTGAAGACTTCTCTAAAGAATAAATCAACGGCTGTGCCTGATTCAATAAAAAAAAAAGCATTGATTCCTTCAAGTTAAGTCTGTAATAGTTTCCCTTCTATCTGGTTTATTCACATGAAGGTTAGTTCAGTAACTTGACCTCGTTAGAAAAATCCATTAATAAAATAAAAATGGTGGAATCATTCTCGCTTCCCTGGAATGGGAATTTTCCTGATTTCGATTTTCGGAAGGACCACCAGCTTAGTCTCGTGCCCGGACATTCGAGGGCGAGGCCCCGAGTGAGAAACCCTACCCCGTGTAAGAGAGATCTACTTCCGCTGCTACCATCCGAGAAACCGATGCGCAGAGGGGGCAGCGAAATCTCACAGTTGGTATCAGAGCGCTGTTGTAAAGTTTACGTGCGTAAGAGCAGGAGAAATTGCTTAAAATTTTTAAAGTAAGTCTGGGAAATAATGTTTTCACTTGTTAATATTATGTTGAATAAACTTCAAAAAAATTAAAAACTTATATCTTGAATTGGAAATTATAGATGGAAGTTCCATACTTATCCGGTATTCCCGACTCAGTCTCACAAGACATGACTGTGTTCGCCTTTGAGCATCTCATCTCTTCCGCTTTGACTCGAACAAGCCGAGCAAGACTCGCAAGCCATTTCGAGGATTTATATTTTCCTGACCCAGCGGAGAGACGACAACATAAGTGGTTTGCAGAGGGCAGTATGTCCATGCCTCTTGTGACCGGCGTGCAATACTGTGGCAGAACCTCTCATTAGGTCAATGATTCTGTTAAAGCTGAAAATGGTGCGTGGTGTCATTCTATATCATTCGACGCCTTGAAATTTCAGACTTTCATGCCAAGTCTACAGACTCCTTAGTTGCTTTATTCCTAAAGAGAAGATAATAGCTCCTTTTTCAGTAAGTGAACGTTTGTATCAGGGCATGGCTATGGCCCACCAGTACCGTCGTCATATGCATCTCTCCCCGAGGAGATTTTGAATTCTAGAGCCGAGCTGCTCTATGTACATATTTCAACTTATATATAAATAAAGAAATGTTTTCTGGAGAAAATTCCCTGTTGTATAAGTGATTGTGATCTGATAAAGAAAAATCTGTTAATCAGACATATATCATAGATCTCTAATAAGATCATTGTCTTGTTGTATAAGTGATTGTTTAGGGAT